>NC_082639.1:139761807-140433141 GCF_028023285.1 Balaenoptera ricei
TGACGAGTTTTATCCCAATGCTCCATGACACCTGTTGTCACAATTCTCCATAGCCCTTGTCATCACAATGCTCCATGACTCCTGTCAACAAAAAGCCTCATGACCCCTGTCATCACAATGCCCGATGACCCCTGACATCACAATTCTCCATGACTCTTGTCATCACAATATTCCATGCCCGAGTCATTACAATGTTCCAAGAATTTATCATCACAATCCTCCAAGGCACTTGTCATCACAATGCTCTATGGCCCTTGCCATCACAATGATCCTTGACTCTTTTCATCACAATGCCCCATCACCACTGTCATCACAATGCTCCATGAACGCTTTCATCCAAAGGCTCCATGACCCTTGTCATCACAATGCTCCATGACCGCTGTCATCACATTGCTCCATGACACCTTTCACAACAATGCTCCATGACCCATTTCATCAAAATGCTCCATGAACGCTTTCATCACAATGCTCCATGATCGCTATCATCCCAATAAACCATGACCCATTCCATCAACATGCTGCAGTACCCATTTCATCACAATGCTCCATGGCCCCTGTTATCCCAAAGCTCCAAGACCCCTGTCATCACAGTGCTCCATGCCCCTTGTCATCACAATGCTCCATATCCACTGTCATCACAATGATTCATTACCACTTTCATCACAATGATCCATGACCCGTCTCATCACAATGCTCCACGTTGAGGTTTTCTCCATGCTCCGTTCTTCTCCATGCCCCATGCCCTTGTCATCACTATGCTACATGACCCTTTTCATCACAATGTTAAATGGTCATTATCATCAAAATGCTCCATGATCCTTGTAATCGCAATGCTCCGTGGCACTTCTCATCACAATGCGCTATGACCCATATCATCACAATGTTCCATGCAGTGGTCTTCACCATGCTCCATGCCCTTGTCATCACAATTCTACATGACCCCTTTCATCACAAGGCTCCATGACAACTTTCATCCCAATGCTCGATGACACCTGTTTTCACAATTCTCATTGGCCCTTGTCATCACAATGCTACATGACCCCTGTCATCAAAAAGCCTCACGACCCCTGACATCAAAATGCCCGATGACCCCTTACATCACAATTCTCCATGACTCTTGTCATCACAGTGTTCCATGCCCGAGTCATCACAATGTTCTATGAATTTATCATCACAATACTCCAAGGCCCTTGTCATCACAATGCTCCATGACCCTTGTAATCACAATGCTCCTTGACACTTGTCATCACAATGCTCCATGGCCCTTGTCATCACAATGCCCTATGGCGCTTCCCAACACAATGATCCATGACTCCTTTCATCACAATACTAAATCACCACTGTCACCACAAAGGTCCATGAACCGTTTCATAACAACGCTCCATGACCCATTTCATCACAATGCTCCATGAACGCTTTCATTACAATGCTCCATGATCGCTATCATCACAATAAACCATGACCCATTCCATCAACATGCTCCAGTACCCCTTTCGTAAAAATGCTCCATGGCCCCTGTTATCACAATGCTCAATGACCCTTGTCCTCACAATGCTCCATGAACCCTGACATCACAATGCTCCATGAGCCCTGTCATCACAGTGCTCCATGCCCCCTGGCATCACAATGCTCCATAACAACATATACCACAAAGCCCTATGACCCGTTTCATCACAATGCTAAAAGGCCCTTGTCATCAAAATGTTTGATGGAGCTTGTCATCACAATGCTCCATGCCCAATGTCATCAAAATGCTCCATGACCACATTCATCACAATGCTCCATGACACGTTTCATCACAATGCTAAATGGTCCTTGTCATCACAATGCTCCATGGCGCTTCTCATCACAATGCTCCACACCCCCTGTCATCACAATGCCCCATAATCCCTTTTATCACAATAATACATCACCCCTTTCATTACAATACTCCAGTATGCCTTTCATCACAATGCTCCATGTCCCTTGTCATCACAATGCTCCATATCCACTGTCATCAAAATGATTCATTGCCATTTTCATCACAATGATCCATGACCCGTCTCATCACAATGCTCCATGTTGAGGTCTTCTCCATGCTCCGGTCTTCTCCATGCTCCATGCCCTTGTCATCACAATGCAACATGGCCATTTTCATCACAATGTAAAATGGCCCTTATCATCAAAATTCTTCATGACCCTTGTCATCACAATGCTCCATGACGCAGGTCATCACAATGTTCCATGCTGTGGTCTTCACCATGCTCCATGCCCTTGTCATCACAATTCTACCGGACGCCTTTCAGCATCATGCTCCATGAGGAGTTTCATCCCAATGCTCCATGACACCTGTTGTCACAATTCTCCATGGCCCTTTTCATCACAATGCTCCATGACACATGTCAACAAAAAGCCTCATGACCCCTGTCATCACAAGGCCGATGACACCTGACATCACAATTCTCCATGACTCTTGTCATCACAATATTCCATGCCCGAGTCATTACAATGTTCCAAGAATTTATCATCACAATCCTCCAAGGCACTTGTCATCACAATGCTCTATGGCCCTTGCCATCACAATGATCCTTGACTCTTTTCATCACAATGCCCCATCACCACTGTCATCACAATGCTCCATGAACGCTTTCATCCAAAGGCTCCATGACCCTTGTCATCACAATGCTCCATGACCGCTGTCATCACATTGCTCCATGACACCTTTCACAACAATGCTCCATGACCCATTTCATCAAAATGCTCCATGAACGCTTTCATCACAATGCTCCATGATCGCTATCATCACAATAAACCATGACCCATTCCATCAACATGCTGCAGTACCCATTTCATCACAATGCTCCATGGCCCCTGTTATCCCAAAGCTCCAAGACCCCTGTCATCACAGTGCTCCATGCCCCTTGTCATCACAATGCTCCATATCCACTGTCATCACAATGATTCATTACCACTTTCATCACAATGATCCATGACCCGTCTCATCACAATGCTCCACGTTGAGGTTTTCTCCATGCACCTTTCTTCTCCATGCCCCATGCCCTTCTCATCACTATGTTACATGACCCTTTTCATCACAATGTTAAATGGTCATTATCACCAAAATGCTCCATGATCCTTGTAATCGCAATGCTCCATGGCACTTCTCATCACAATGCGCTATGACCCATATCATCACAATGTTCCATGCAGTGGTCTTCACCATGCTCCATGCCCTTGTCATCACAATTCTACATGACCCCTTTCATCACAAGGCTCCATGACAACTTTCATCCCAATGCTCGATGACACCTTTTGTCACAATTCTCATTGGCCCTTGTCATCACAATGCTACATGACCCATGTCATCAAAAAGCCTCATGACCCCTGACATCACAATGCCCGATGACCCCTTACATCACAATTCTCCATGACTCTTGTCATCACAGTGTTCCATGCCCGAGTCATCACAATGTTCTATGAATTTATCATCACAGTACTCCAAGGCCCTTGTCATCACAATGCTCCATGACCCTTCTAATCACAATGCTCCTTGACATTTGTCATCACAATGCTCCATGGCCCTTGTCATCACAATGCCCTATGGCGCTTCCCAACACAATGATCCATGACTCCTTTCATCACAATACTAAATCACCACTGTCACCACAAAGGTCCATGAACCGTTTCATAACAATGCTCCATGACCCATTTCATCACAATGCTCTATGAACGCTTTCATTACAATGCTCCATGATCGCTATCATCACAATAAACCATGACCCATTCCATCAACATGCCCCAGTACCCCTTTCGTAAAAATGCTCCATGGCACCTGTTATCACAATGCTCAATGACCCTTGTCCTCACAATGCTCCATGAACCCTAACATCACAATGCTCCATGACCCCTGTCATCACAGTGCTCCATGCCCCCTGGCGTCACAATGCTCCATAACAACATATACCACAAAGCACTATGACCCGTTTCATCACAATGCTAAAAGGCCCTTGTCATCAAAATGTTCGATGGAGCTTGTCATCACAATGCTCCATGCCCAATGTCATCAAAATGCTCTATGACCACATTCATCACAATGCTCCATGACACGTTTCATCAAAATGATAAATGGCCCTTGTCATCACAATGCTCCATGGCGCTTCTCATCACAATGCTCCATACCCCCTGTCATCACAATGCCCCATAATCCCTTTTATCACAATAATACATCACCCCTTTCATTACAATACTCCAGTATGCCTTTCATCACAATGCTCCATGTCCCTTGTCATCATAATGCTCCATATCCACTGTCATCAAAATGATTCATTACCATTTTCATCACAATGATCCATGACCCGTCTCATCACAATGCTCCATGTTGCGGTCTTCTCCATGCTCCGGTCTTCTCCATATTCCATGCCGTTGTCATCACAATGCAACATGGCCATTTTCATCACAATGGAAAATGGCCCTTATCATCAAAATTCTTCATGACCCTTGTCATCACAATGCTCCATGACGCCTGTCATCACAATGTTCCATGCTGTGGTCTTCACCATGCTCCATGCCCTTGTCATCACAATTCTACCGGACGCCTTTCATCATCATGCTCCATGACGAGTTTCATCCCAATGCTCCATGACACCTGTTGTCACAATTCTCCATGACTCTTGTCATCACAATGTTCCATGCCCGAGTCATTACAATGTTCCAAGAATTTATCATCACAATGCTCCAAGGCACTTGTCATCACAATGCTCTATGTTCCTTGCCATCACAATGATCCTTGACTCTTTTCATCACAATGCTCCATCACCACTGTCATCACAATGCTCCATGACCGCTGCCACAACTTTGCTCCAGGACCCCTTTCACAACAATGCTCCATGACCCATTTCATCACAATGCTCCATGAAGGCTTTCATCACAATGCTCCATGATCGCTATCATCACAATAAACCATGACCCATTCCATCAACATGCTGCAGTACCAATTTCATCACAGTGCTCCATGGCCCCTCTTATCTCAATGCTCCATGACCCTTGTCATCCCAATGCTCCGTGACCACATTCATCACAAAACTCCATGACCCGTTTCATTACAATGCTAAAAGGCCCTTCTCATCAAAATGCTCCATGGCGCTTATCATCACAATGCTCAATGCCCAATGTCACCACAATGCTCCTTGACCCCTTTCATCACAATGCTCCATGGCCCTTGTCATCACAATGCTCCATGGCCCTTGTCATCACAATGCTCCATTATCCATTTCATCACAATAATCCATGACCACTTTCATCACAATGCTCCAGACGCCTTTCATCACAATGCTCCATGACACCTGACATCACAATGCTTCATGACCCCAGTCATCACAATGCTCCATGCCCCGTTTCATCCTAATGCTTCATAACAGCTTTCATCACAATGCTCAATGACCCCTGTCATCACAATGCTCCATTGCCCTTGTTATCATAATGCTTCATGATCCCTGATATCACAATGCTCCGTGACACATTTCTTCACAGTGATCCATGCCCCCGTATTCACAATGCCCCATGACCACTGTCATCACAATGCTCCGTGACCACATTCATCACAAAGCTCCATGACACGTTTCATCACAATGCTAAATGGCTCTTGTCATCACAATGCTCCATGGCGCTTCTCATCACAATGCTCCATACCCCCTGTCATCACAATGTTCCATGCTGTGGTCTTCTCCATGCTCCATGCCCTTTTCATCACAATTCTACCTGACCCCTTTCACCACAATGCTCCATGACGAGTTTTATCCCAATGCTCCATGACACCTGTTGTCACAATTTTCCATAGCCCTTGTCATCACAATGCTCCATGACTCCTGTCAACAAAAAGCCTCATGAACCCTGTCATCACAATGCCCGATGACCCCTGACATCACAATTCTCCATGACTCTTGTCATCACAATATTCCATGCCCGAGTCATTACAATGTTCCAAGAATTTATCATCACAATCCTCCAAGGCACTTGTCATCACAATGCTCTATGGCCCTTGCCATCACAATGATCCTTGACTCTTTTCATCACAATGCCCCATCACCACTGTCATCACAATGCTCCATGAACGCTTTCATCCAAAGGCTCCATGACCCTTGTCATCACAATGCTCCATGACCGCTGTCATCACATTGCTCCATGACACCTTTCACAACAATGCTCCATGACCCATTTCATCAAAATGCTCCATGAACGCTTTCATCACAATGCTCCATGATCGCTATCATCACAATAAACCATGACCCATTCCATCAACATGCTGCAGTACCCATTTCATCACAATGCTCCATGGCCCCTGTTATCCCAAAGCTCCAAGACCCCTGTCATCACAGTGCTCCATGCCCCTTGTCATCACAATGCTCCATATCCACTGTCATCACAATGATTCATTACCACTTTCATCACAATGATCCATGACCCGTCTCATCACAATGCTCCACGTTGAGGTTTTCTCCATGCACCTTTCTTCTCCATGCCCCATGCCCTTCTCATCACTATGTTACATGACCCTTTTCATCACAATGTTAAATGGTCATTATCATCAAAATGCTCCATGATCCTTGTAATCGCAATGCTCCATGGCACTTCTCATCACAATGCGCTATGACCCATATCATCACAATGTTCCATGCAGTGGTCTTCACCATGCTCCATGCCCTTGTCATCACAATTCTACATGACCCCTTTCATCACAAGGCTCCATGACAACTTTCATCCCAATGCTCGATGACACCTTTTGTCACAATTCTCATTGGCCCTTGTCATCACAATGCTACATGACCCCTGTCATCAAAAAGCCTCATGACCCCTGACATCACAATGCCCGATGACCCCTTACATCACAATTCTCCATGACTCTTGTCATCACAGTGTTCCATGCCCGAGTCATCACAATGTTCTATGAATTTATCATCACAGTACTCCAAGGCCCTTGTCATCACAATGCTCCATGACCCTTCTAATCACAATGCTCCTTGACATTTGTCATCACAATGCTCCATGGCCCTTGTCATCACAATGCCCTATGGCGCTTCCCAACACAATGATCCATGACTCCTTTCATCACAATACTAAATCACCACTGTCACCAGAAAGGTCCATGAACCGTTTCATAACAATGCTCCATGACCCATTTCATCACAATGCTCTATTAACGCTTTCATTACAATGCTCCATGATCGCTATCATCACAATAAACCATGACCCATTCCATCAACATGCCCCAGTACCCCTTTCGTAAAAATGCTCCATGGCACCTGTTATCACAATGCTCAATGACCCTTGTCCTCACAATGCTCCATGAACCCTAACATCACAATGCTCCATGACCCCTGTCATCACAGTGCTCCATGCCCCCTGGCGTCACAATGCTCCATAACAACATATACCACAAAGCCCTATGACCCGTTTCATCACAATGCTAAAAGGCCCTTGTCATCAAAATGTTCGATGGAGCTTGTCATCACAATGCTCCATGCCCAATGTCATCAAAATGCTCCATGACCACATTCATCACAATGCTCCATGACACATTTCATCACAATGCTCCATGGCCCTTGTCATCACAATGCTCCATATCCACTGTCATGAAAATGATTCATTACCATTTTCATCACAATGATCCATGACCCGTCTCATCACAATACTCCATGTTGAGGTCTTCTCCATGCTCTGTTCTTCTCCATGCTCCATGCCCTTGTCATCACAATGCAACATGGCCATTTTCATCACAATTGAAAATGGCCCTTATCATCAAAATTCTTCATGACCCTTGTCATCACAATGCTCCATGACGCCTGTCATCACAATGTTCCATGCTGTGGTCTTCACCATGCTCCATGCCCTTGTCATCACAATTCTACCGGACGCCTTTTATCATCATGCTCCATGACGAGTTTCATCCCAATGCTCCATGACACCTGTTGTCACAATTCTCCATCACTCTTGTCATCACAATGTTCCATGCCCGAGTCATTACAATGTTCCAAGAATTTATCATCACAATGCTCCAAGGCACTTGTCATCACAATGCTCTATGTTCCTTGCCATCACAATGATCCTTGACTCTTTTCATCACAATGCTCCATCACCAGTGTCATCACAATGCTCCATGACCGCTGTCACCACTTTGCTCCAGGACCCTTTTCACAACAATGCTCCATGACCCATTTCATCACAGTGCTCCATGAAGGCTTTCATCACAATGCTCCACGATCGCTATCATCACAATAAACCATGACCCATTCCATCAACATGCTGCAGTTCCAATTTCATCACAATGCTCCATGGCCCCTCTTATCTCAATGCTCCATGACCCTTGTCATCCCAATGCTCCGTGACCACATTCATCACAAAACTCCATGACCCGTTTCATTACAATGCTAAAAGGCCCTTCTCATCAAAATGCTCCATGGCGCTTATCATCACAATGCTCAATGCCCAATGTCACCACAATGCTCCTTGACCCCTTTCATCACAATGCTCCATGGCCCTTGTCATCACAATGCTCCATGGCCCTTGTCATCACAATGCTCCATTATCCATTTCATCACAATAATCCATGACCACTTTCATCACAATGCTCCAGACGCCTTTCATCACAATGCTCCATGACACCTGACATCACAATGCTCCATTGCCCTTGTTATCATAATGCTTCATGATCCCTGATATCACAATGCTCCGTGCCACATTTCTTCACAGTGATCCATGCCCCCGTATTCACAATGCCCCATGACCACTGTCATCACAATGCTCCGTGACCACATTCATCACAAAGCTCCATGACACGTTTCATCACAATGCTAAATGGCTCTTGTCATCACAATGCTCCATGGCGCTTCTCATCACAATGCTCCATACCCCCTGTCATCACAATGTTCCATGCTGTGGTCTTCTCCATGCTCCATGCCCTTTTCATCACAATTCTACCTGACCCCTTTCACCACAATGCTCCATGACGAGTTTTATCCCAATGCTCCATGACACCTGTTGTCACAATTTTCCATAGCCCTTGTCATCACAATGCTCCATGACTCCTGTCAACAAAAAGCCTCATGAACCCTGTCATCACAATGCCCGATGACCCCTGACATCACAATTCTCCATGACTCTTGTCATCACAATATTCCATGCCCGAGTCATTACAATGTTCCAAGAATTTATCATCACAATCCTCCAAGGCACTTATCATCACAATGCTCTATGGCCCTTGCCATCACAATGATCCTTGACTCTTTTCATCACAATGCCCCATCACCACTGTCATCACAATGCTCCATGAACGCTTTCATCCAAAGGCTCCATGACCCTTGTCATCACAATGCTCCATGACCGCTGTCATCACATTGCTCCATGACACCTTTCACAACAATGCTCCATGACCCATTTCATCAAAATGCTCCATGAACGCTTTCATCACAATGCTCCATGATCGCTATCATCACAATAAACCATGACCCATTCCATCAACATGCTGCAGTACCCATTTCATCACAATGCTCCATGGCCCCTGTTATCCCAAAGCTCCAAGACCCCTGTCATCACAGTGCTCCATGCCCCTTGTCATCACAATGCTCCATATCCACTGTCATCACAATGATTCATTACCACTTTCATCACAATGATCCATGACCCGTCTCATCACAATGCTCCACGTTGAGGTTTTCTCCATGCTCCGTTCTTCTCCATGCCCCATGCCCTTGTCATCACTATGCTACATGACCCTTTTCATCACAATGTTAAATGGTCATTATCATCAAAATGCTCCATGATCCTTGTAATCGCAATGCTCCGTGGCACTTCTCATCACAATGCGCTATGACCCATATCATCACAATGTTCCATGCAGTGGTCTTCACCATGCTCCATGCCCTTGTCATCACAATTCTACATGACCCCTTTCATCACAAGGCTCCATGACAACTTTCATCCCAATGCTCGATGACACCTGTTGTCACAATTCTCATTGGCCCTTGTCATCACAATGCTACATGACCCCTGTCATCAAAAAGCCTCACGACCCCTGACATCAAAATGCCCGATGACCCCTTACATCACAATTCTCCATGACTCTTGTCATCACAGTGTTCCATGCCCGAGTCATCACAATGTTCTATGAATTTATCATCACAATACTCCAAGGCCCTTGTCATCACAATGCTCCATGACCCTTGTAATCACAATGCTCCTTGACACTTGTCATCACAATGCTCCATGGCCCTTGTCATCACAATGCCCTATGGCGCTTCCCAACACAATGATCCATGACTCCTTTCATCACAATACTAAATCACCACTGTCACCACAAAGGTCCATGAACCGTTTCATAACAACGCTCCATGACCCATTTCATCACAATGCTCCATGAACGCTTTCATTACAATGCTCCATGATCGCTATCATCACAATAAACCATGACCCATTCCATCAACATGCTCCAGTACCCCTTTCGTAAAAATGCTCCATGGCCCCTGTTATCACAATGCTCAATGACCCTTGTCCTCACAATGCTCCATGAACCCTGACATCACAATGCTCCATGAGCCCTGTCATCACAGTGCTCCATGCCCCCTGGCATCACAATGCTCCATAACAACATATACCACAAAGCCCTATGACCCGTTTCATCACAATGCTAAAAGGCCCTTGTCATCAAAATGTTTGATGGAGCTTGTCATCACAATGCTCCATGCCCAATGTCATCAAAATGCTCCATGACCACATTCATCACAATGCTCCATGACACGTTTCATCACAATGCTAAATGGTCCTTGTCATCACAATGCTCCATGGCGCTTCTCATCACAATGCTCCACACCCCCTGTCATCACAATGCCCCATAATCCCTTTTATCACAATAATACATCACCCCTTTCATTACAATACTCCAGTATGCCTTTCATCACAATGCTCCATGTCCCTTGTCATCACAATGCTCCATATCCACTGTCATCAAAATGATTCATTGCCATTTTCATCACAATGATCCATGACCCGTCTCATCACAATGCTCCATGTTGAGGTCTTCTCCATGCTC
This sequence comes from Balaenoptera ricei, assembly GCF_028023285.1. Lineage (NCBI taxonomy): Eukaryota > Metazoa > Chordata > Mammalia > Artiodactyla > Balaenopteridae > Balaenoptera > Balaenoptera ricei. The sequence goes on from NC_082639.1 coordinate 139,772,867, forward strand.
CGGTCTTCTCCATGCTCCATGCCCTTGTCATCACAATGCAACATGGCCATTTTCATCACAATGTAAAATGGCCCTTATCATCAAAATTCTTCATGACCCTTGTCATCACAATGCTCCATGACGCAGGTCATCACAATGTTCCATGCTGTGGTCTTCACCATGCTCCATGCCCTTGTCATCACAATTCTACCGGACGCCTTTCAGCATCATGCTCCATGACGAGTTTTATCCCAATGCTCCATGACACCTGTTGTCACAATTCTCCATGGCCCTTTTCATCACAATGCTCCATGACACATGTCAACAAAAAGCCTCATGACCCCTGTCATCACAAGGCCGATGACACCTGACATCACAATTCTCCATGACTCTTGTCATCACAATATTCCATGCCCGAGTCATTACAATGTTCCAAGAATTTATCATCACAATCCTCCAAGGCACTTGTCATCACAATGCTCTATGGCCCTTGCCATCATAATGATCCTTGACTCTTTTCATCACAATGCCCCATCACCACTGTCATCACAATGCTCCATGAACGCTTTCATCCAAAGGCTCCATGACCCTTGTCATCACAATGCTCCATGACCGCTGTCATCACATTGCTCCATGACACCTTTCACAACAATGCTCCATGACCCATTTCATCAAAATGCTCCATGAACGCTTTCATCACAATGCTCCATGATCGCTATCATCACAATAAACCATGACCCATTCCATCAACATGCTGCAGTACCCATTTCATCACAATGCTCCATGGCCCCTGTTATCCCAAAGCTCCAAGACCCCTGTCATCACAGTGCTCCATGCCCCTTGTCATCACAATGCTCCATATCCACTGTCATCACAATGATTCATTACCACTTTCATCACAATGATCCATGACCCGTCTCATCACAATGCTCCACGTTGAGGTTTTCTCCATGCACCTTTCTTCTCCATGCCCCATGCCCTTCTCATCACTATGTTACATGACCCTTTTCATCACAATGTTAAATGGTCATTATCATCAAAATGCTCCATGATCCTTGTAATCGCAATGCTCCATGGCACTTCTCATCACAATGCGCTATGACCCATATCATCACAATGTTCCATGCAGTGGTCTTCACCATGCTCCATGCCCTTGTCATCACAATTCTACATGACCCCTTTCATCACAAGGCTCCATGACAACTTTCATCCCAATGCTCGATGACACCTTTTGTCACAATTCTCATTGGCCCTTGTCATCACAATGCTACATGACCCCTGTCATCAAAAAGCCTCATGACCCCTGACATCACAATGCCCGATGACCCCTTACATCACAATTCTCCATGACTCTTGTCATCACAGTGTTCCATGCCCGAGTCATCACAATGTTCTATGAATTTATCATCACAGTACTCCAAGGCCCTTGTCATCACAATGCTCCATGACCCTTCTAATCACAATGCTCCTTGACATTTGTCATCACAATGCTCCATGGCCCTTGTCATCACAATGCCCTATGGCGCTTCCCAACACAATGATCCATGACTCCTTTCATCACAATACTAAATCACCACTGTCACCACAAAGGTCCATGAACCGTTTCATAACAATGCTCCATGACCCATTTCATCACAATGCTCTATGAACGCTTTCATTACAATGCTCCATGATCGCTATCATCACAATAAACCATGACCCATTCCATCAACATGCCCCAGTACCCCTTTCGTAAAAATGCTCCATGGCACCTGTTATCACAATGCTCAATGACCCTTGTCCTCACAATGCTCCATGAACCCTAACATCACAATGCTCCATGACCCCTGTCATCACAGTGCTCCATGCCCCCTGGCGTCACAATGCTCCATAACAACATATACCACAAAGCACTATGACCCGTTTCATCACAATGCTAAAAGGCCCTTGTCATCAAAATGTTCGATGGAGCTTGTCATCACAATGCTCCATGCCCAATGTCATCAAAATGCTCTATGACCACATTCATCACAATGCTCCATGACACGTTTCATCAAAATGATAAATGGCCCTTGTCATCACAATGCTCCATGGCGCTTCTCATCACAATGCTCCATACCCCCTGTCATCACAATGCCCCATAATCCCTTTTATCACAATAATACATCACCCCTTTCATTACAATACTCCAGTATGCCTTTCATCACAATGCTCCATGTCCCTTGTCATCATAATGCTCCATATCCACTGTCATCAAAATGATTCATTACCATTTTCATCACAATGATCCATGACCCGTCTCATCACAATGCTCCATGTTGCGGTCTTCTCCATGCTCCGGTCTTCTCCATGTTCCATGCCGTTGTCATCACAATGCAACATGGCCATTTTCATCACAATGGAAAATGGCCCTTATCATCAAAATTCTTCATGACCCTTGTCATCACAATGCTCCATGACGCCTGTCATCACAATGTTCCATGCTGTGGTCTTCACCATGCTCCATGCCCTTGTCATCACAATTCTACCGGACGCCTTTCATCATCATGCTCCATGACGAGTTTCATCCCAATGCTCCATGACACCTGTTGTCACAATTCTCCATGACTCTTGTCATCACAATGTTCCATGCCCGAGTCATTACAATGTTCCAAGAATTTATCATCACAATGCTCCAAGGCACTTGTCATCACAATGCTCTATGTTCCTTGCCATCACAATGATCCTTGACTCTTTTCATCACAATGCTCCATCACCACTGTCATCACAATGCTCCATGACCGCTGCCACAACTTTGCTCCAGGACCCCTTTCACAACAATGCTCCATGACCCATTTCATCACAATGCTCCATGAAGGCTTTCATCACAATGCTCCATGATCGCTATCATCACAATAAACCATGACCCATTCCATCAACATGCTGCAGTACCAATTTCATCACAATGCTCCATGGCCCCTCTTATCTCAATGCTCCATGACCCTTGTCATCCCAATGCTCCGTGACCACATTCATCACAAAACTCCATGACCCGTTTCATTACAATGCTAAAAGGCCCTTCTCATCAAAATGCTCCATGGCGCTTATCATCACAATGCTCAATGCCCAATGTCACCACAATGCTCCTTGACCCCTTTCATCACAATGCTCCATGGCCCTTGTCATCACAATGCTCCATGGCCCTTGTCATCACAATGCTCCATTATCCATTTCATCACAATAATCCATGACCACTTTCATCACAATGCTCCAGACGCCTTTCATCACAATGCTCCATGACACCTGACATCACAATGCTTCATGACCCCAGTCATCACAATGCTCCATGCCCCGTTTCATCCTAATGCTTCATAACAGCTTTCATCACAATGCTCAATGACCCCTGTCATCACAATGCTCCATTGCCCTTGTTATCATAATGCTTCATGATCCCTGATATCACAATGCTCCGTGACACATTTCTTCACAGTGATCCATGCCCCCGTATTCACAATGCCCCATGACCACTGTCATCACAATGCTCCGTGACCACATTCATCACAAAGCTCCATGACACGTTTCATCACAATGCTAAATGGCTCTTGTCATCACAATGCTCCATGGCGCTTCTCATCACAATGCTCCATACCCCCTGTCATCAAAATGTTCCATGCTGTGGTCTTCTCCATGCTCCATGCCCTTTTCATCACAATTCTACCTGACCCCTTTCACCACAATGCTCCATGACGAGTTTTATCCCAATGCTCCATGACACCTGTTGTCACAATTTTCCATAGCCCTTGTCATCACAATGCTCCATGACTCCTGTCAACAAAAAGCCTCATGAACCCTGTCATCACAATGCCCGATGACCCCTGACATCACAATTCTCCATGACTCTTGTCATCACAATATTCCATGCCCGAGTCATTACAATGTTCCAAGAATTTATCATCACAATCCTCCAAGGCACTTGTCATCACAATGCTCTATGGCCCTTGCCATCACAATGATCCTTGACTCTTTTCATCACAATGCCCCATCACCACTGTCATCACAATGCTCCATGAACGCTTTCATCCAAAGGCTCCATGACCCTTGTCATCACAATGCTCCATGACCGCTGTCATCACATTGCTCCATGACACCTTTCACAACAATGCTCCATGACCCATTTCATCAAAATGCTCCATGAACGCTTTCATCACAATGCTCCATGATCGCTATCATCACAATAAACCATGACCCATTCCATCAACATGCTGCAGTACCCATTTCATCACAATGCTCCATGGCCCCTGTTATCCCAAAGCTCCAAGACCCCTGTCATCACAGTGCTCCATGCCCCTTGTCATCACAATGCTCCATATCCACTGTCATCACAATGATTCATTACCACTTTCATCACAATGATCCATGACCCGTCTCATCACAATGCTCCACGTTGAGGTTTTCTCCATGCACCTTTCTTCTCCATGCCCCATGCCCTTCTCATCACTATGTTACATGACCCTTTTCATCACAATGTTAAATGGTCATTATCATCAAAATGCTCCATGATCCTTGTAATCACAATGCTCCATGGCACTTCTCATCACAATGCGCTATGACCCATATCATCACAATGTTCCATGCAGTGGTCTTCACCATGCTCCATGCCCTTGTCATCACAATTCTACATGACCCCTTTCATCACAAGGCTCCATGACAACTTTCATCCCAATGCTCGATGACACCTTTTGTCACAATTCTCATTGGCCCTTGTCATCACAATGCTACATGACCCCTGTCATCAAAAAGCCTCATGACCCCTGACATCACAATGCCCGATGACCCCTTACATCACAATTCTCCATGACTCTTGTCATCACAGTGTTCCATGCCCGAGTCATCACAATGTTCTATGAATTTATCATCACAGTACTCCAAGGCCCTTGTCATCACAATGCTCCATGACCCTTCTAATCACAATGCTCCTTGACATTTGTCATCACAATGCTCCATGGCCCTTGTCATCACAATGCCCTATGGCGCTTCCCAACACAATGATCCATGACTCCTTTCATCACAATACTAAATCACCACTGTCACCAGAAAGGTCCATGAACCGTTTCATAACAATGCTCCATGACCCATTTCATCACAATGCTCTATTAACGCTTTCATTACAATGCTCCATGATCGCTATCATCACAATAAACCATGACCCATTCCATCAACATGCCCCAGTACCCCTTTCGTAAAAATGCTCCATGGCACCTGTTATCACAATGCTCAATGACCCTTGTCCTCACAATGCTCCATGAACCCTAACATCACAATGCTCCATGACCCCTGTCATCACAGTGCTCCATGCCCCCTGGCGTCACAATGCTCCATAACAACATATACCACAAAGCCCTATGACCCGTTTCATCACAATGCTAAAAGGCCCTTGTCATCAAAATGTTCGATGGAGCTTGTCATCACAATGCTCCATGCCCAATGTCATCAAAATGCTCCATGACCACATTCATCACAATGCTCCATGACACATTTCATCAAAATGATAAATGGCCCTTGTCATCACAATGCTCCATGGCGCTTCTCATCACAATGCTCCATACCCCCTGTCATCACAATGCCGCATAATCCCTTTTATCACAATAATACATCACCCCTTTCATTACAATACTCCAGTATGCCTTTCATCACAATGCTCCATGGCCCTTGTCATCACAATGCTCCATATCCACTGTCATGAAAATGATTCATTACCATTTTCATCACAATGATCCATGACCCGTCTCATCACAATACTCCATGTTGAGGTCTTCTCCATGCTCTGTTCTTCTCCATGCTCCATGCCCTTGTCATCACAATGCAACATGGCCATTTTCATCACAATTGAAAATGGCCCTTATCATCAAAATTCTTCATGACCCTTGTCATCACAATGCTCCATGACGCCTGTCATCACAATGTTCCATGCTGTGGTCTTCACCATGCTCCATGCCCTTGTCATCACAATTCTACCGGACGCCTTTTATCATCATGCTCCATGACGAGTTTCATCCCAATGCTCCATGACACCTGTTGTCACAATTCTCCATCACTCTTGTCATCACAATGTTCCATGCCCGAGTCCTTACAATGTTCCAAGAATTTATCATCACAATGCTCCAAGGCACTTGTCATCACAATGCTCTATGTTCCTTGCCATCACAATGATCCTTGACTCTTTTCATCACAATGCTCCATCACCAGTGTCATCACAATGCTCCATGACCGCTGTCACCACTTTGCTCCAGGACCCTTTTCACAACAATGCTCCATGACCCATTTCATCACAGTGCTCCATGAAGGCTTTCATCACAATGCTCCACGATCGCTATCATCACAATAAACCATGACCCATTCCATCAACATGCTGCAGTTCCAATTTCATCACAATGCTCCATGGCCCCTCTTATCTCAATGCTCCATGACCCTTGTCATCCCAATGCTCCGTGACCACATTCATCACAAAACTCCATGACCCGTTTCATTACAATGCTAAAAGGCCCTTCTCATCAAAATGCTCCATGGCGCTTATCATCACAATGCTCAATGCCCAATGTCACCACAATGCTCCTTGACCCCTTTCATCACAATGCTCCATGGCCCTTGTCATCACAATGCTCCATGGCCCTTGTCATCACAATGCTCCATTATCCATTTCATCACAATAATCCATGACCACTTTCATCACAATGCTCCAGACGCCTTTCATCACAATGCTCCATGACACCTGACATCACAATGCTTCATGACCCCAGTCATCACAATGCTCCATGCCCCGTTTCATCCTAATGCTTCATAACAGCTTTCATCACAATGCTCAATGACCCCTGTCATCACAATGCTCCATTGCCCTTGTTATCATAATGCTTCATGATCCCTGATATCACAATGCTCCGTGACACATTTCTTCACAGTGATCCATGCCCCTGTATTCACAATGCCCCATGACCACTGTCATCACAATGCTCCGTGACCACATTCATCACAAAGCTCCATGACACGTTTCATCACAATGCTAAATGGCTCTTGTCATCACAATGCTCCATGGCGCTTCTCATCACAATGCTCCATACCCCCTGTCATCACAATGTTCCATGCTGTGGTCTTCTCCATGCTCCATGCCCTTTTCATCACAATTCTACCTGACCCCTTTCACCACAATGCTCCATGACGAGTTTTATCCCAATGCTCCATGACACCTGTTGTCACAATTTTCCATAGCCCTTGTCATCACAATGCTCCATGACTCCTGTCAACAAAAAGCCTCATGAACCCTGTCATCACAATGCCCGATGACCCCTGACATCACAATTCTCCATGACTCTTGTCATCACAATATTCCATGCCCGAGTCATTACAATGTTCCAAGAATTTATCATCACAATCCTCCAAGGCACTTATCATCACAATGCTCTATGGCCCTTGCCATCACAATGATCCTTGACTCTTTTCATCACAATGCCCCATCACCACTGTCATCACAATGCTCCATGAACGCTTTCATCCAAAGGCTCCATGACCCTTGTCATCACAATGCTCCATGACCGCTGTCATCACATTGCTCCATGACACCTTTCACAACAATGCTCCATGACCCATTTCATCAAAATGCTCCATGAACGCTTTCATCACAATGCTCCATGATCGCTATCATCACAATAAACCATGACCCATTCCATCAACATGCTGCAGTACCCATTTCATCACAATGCTCCATGGCCCCTGTTATCCCAAAGCTCCAAGACCCCTGTCATCACAGTGCTCCATGCCCCTTGTCATCACAATGCTCCATATCCACTATCATCACAATGATTCATTACCACTTTCATCACAATGATCCATGACCCGTCTCATCACAATGCTCCACGTTGAGGTTTTCTCCATGCTCCGTTCTTCTCCATGCCCCATGCCCTTGTCATCACTATGCTACATGACCCTTTTCATCACAATGTTAAATGGTCATTATCATCAAAATGCTCCATGATCCTTGTAATCGCAATGCTCCATGGCACTTCTCATCACAATGCACTATGACCCATATCATCACAATGTTCCATGCAGTGGTCTTCACCATGCTCCATGCCCTTGTCATCACAATTCTACATGACCCCTTTCATCACAAGGCTCCATGACAACTTTCATCCCAATGCTCGATGACACCTGTTGTCACAATTCTCATTGGCCCTTGTCATCACAATGCTACATGACCCCTGTCATCAAAAAGCCTCACGACCCCTGACATCACAATGCCCGATGACCCCTTACATCACAATTCTCCATGACTCTTGTCATCACAGTGTTCCATGCCCGAGTCATCACAATGTTCTATGAATTTATCATCACAATACTCCAAGGCCCTTGTCATCACAATGCTCCATGACCCTTGTAATCACAATGCTCCTTGACACTTGTCATCACAATGCTCCATGGCCCTTGTCATCACAATGCCCTATGGCGCTTCCCAACACAATGATCCATGACTCCTTTCATCACAATACTAAATCACCACTGTCACCACAAAGGTCCATGAACCGTTTCATAACAACGCTCCATGACCCATTTCATCACAATGCTCCATGAACGCTTTCATTACAATGCTCCATGATCGCTATCATCACAATAAACCATGACCCATTCCATCAACATGCTCCAGTACCCCTTTCGTAAAAATGCTCCATGGCCCCTGTTATCACAATGCTCAATGACCCTTGTCCTCACAATGCTCCATGAACCCTGACATCACAATGCTCCATGACCCCTGTCATCCCAGTGCTCCATGCCCCCTGGCATCACAATGCTCCATAACAACATATACCACAAAGCCCTATGACCCGTTTCATCACAATGCTAAAAGGCCCTTGTCATCAAAATGTTCGATGGAGCTTGTCATCACAATGCTCCATGCCCAATGTCATCAAAATGCTCCATGACCACATTCATCACAATGCTCCATGACACGTTTCATCACAATGCTAAATGGTCCTTGTCATCACAATGCTCCATGGCGCTTCTCATCACAATGCTCCATACCCCCTGTCATCACAATGCCCCATAATCCCTTTTATCACAATAATACATCACCCCTTTCATTACAATACTCCAGTATGCCTTTCATCACAATGCTCCATGTCCCTTGTCATCACAATGCTCCATATCCACTGTCATCAAAATGATTCATTACCATTTTCATCACAATGATCCATGACACGTCTCATCACAATGCTCCATGTTGAGGTCTTCTCCATGCTCCGGTCTTCTCCATGCTCCATGCCGTTGTCATCACAATGCAACATGGCCATTTTCATCACAATGTAAAATGGCCCTTATCATCAAAATTCTTCATGACCCTTGTCATCACAATGCTCTATGACGCCTGTCATCACAATGTTCCATGCTGTGGTCTTCACCATGCTCCATGCCCTTGTCATCACAATTCTACCGGACGCCTTTCAGCATCATGCTCCATGAGGAGTTTCATCCCAATGCTCCATGACACCTGTTGTCACAATTCTCCATGGCCCTTTTCATCACAATGCTCCATGACCCATGTCAACAAAAAGCCTCATGACCCCTGTCATCACAAGGCCGATGACCCCTGACATCACAATTCTCCATGACTCTTGTCATCACAATATTCCATGCCCGAGTCATTACAATGTTCCAAGAATTTATCATCACAATCCTCCAAGGCACTTGTCATCACAATGCTCTATGGCCCTTGCCATCACAATGATCCTTGACTCTTTTCATCACAATGCCCCATCACCACTGTCATCACAATACTCCATGAACGCTTTCATCCAAAGGCTCCATGACACCTTTCTCAACAATGCTCCATGACCCATTTCATCACAATGCCCAATGAACGCTTTCGTCACAATGCTCCATGATCACTATCATCACAATAAACCATGACCCATTCCATCAGCATGCTGCAGTACCCATTTCATCACAATGCTCCATGGCCCCTGTTATGCCAAAGCTCCAAGATCCCTGTCATCACAGTGCTCCATGACCCTTGTCCTCACAATGCTCCATGAACCCTAACATCACAATGCTCCATGACCCATGTCATCACAGTGCTCCATGCCCCCTGGCGTCACAATGCTCCATAACAACATATACCACAAAGCCCTATGACCCGTTTCATCACAATGCTAAAAGGCCCTTGTCATCAAAATGTTCGATGGAGCTTGTCATCACAATGCTCCATGCCCAATGTCATCAAAATGCTCCATGACCACATTCATCACAATGCTCCATGACACATTTCATCAAAATGATAAATGGCCCTTGTCATCACAATGCTCCATGGCGCTTCTCATCACAATGCTCCATACCCCCTGTCATCACAATGCCCCATAATCCCTTTTATCACAATAATACATCACCCCTTTCATTACAATACTCCAGTATGCCTTTCATCACAATGCTCCATGGCCCTTGTCATCACAATGCTCCATATCCACTGTCATCAAAATGATTCATTACCATTTTCATCACAATGATCCATGACCCGTCTCATCACAATGCTCCATGTTGAGGTCTTCTCCATGCTCTGTTCTTCTCCATGCTCCATGCCCTTGTCATCACAATGCAACATGGCCATTTTCATCACAATTGAAAATGGCCCTTATCATCAAAATTCTTCATGACCCTTGTCATCACAATGCTCCATGACGCCTGTCATCACAATGTTCCATGCTGTGGTCTTCACCATGCTCCATGCCCTTGTCATCACAATTCTACCGGACGCCTTTTATCATCATGCTCCATGACGAGTTTCATCCCAATGCTCCATGACACCTGTTGTCACAATTCTCCATGACTCTTGTCATCACAATGTTCCATGCCCGAGTCATTACAATGTTCCAAGAATTTATCATCACAATGCTCCAAGGCACTTGTCATCACAATGCTCTATGTTCCTTGCCATCACAATGATCCTTGACTCTTTTCATCACAATGCTCCATCACCAGTGTCATCACAATGCTCCATGACCGCTGTCACCACTTTGCTCCAGGACCCTTTTCACAACAATGCTCCATGACCCATTTCATCACAGTGCTCCATGAAGGCTTTCATCACAATGCTCCACGATCGCTATCATCACAATAAACTATGACCCATTCCATCAGCATGCTGCAGTACCAATTTCATCACAATGCTCCATGGCCCCTCTTATCTCAATGCTCCGTGACCCTTGTCATCCCAATGCTCCGTGACCACATTCATCACAAAACTCCATGACCCGTTTCATTACAATGCTAAAAGGCCCTTCTCATCAAAATGCTCCATGGCGCTTATCATCACAATGCTCAATGCCCAATGTCACCACAATGCTCCTTGACCCCTTTCATCACAATGCTCCATGGCCCTTGTCATCACAATGCTCCATGGCCCTTGTCATCACAATGCTCCATTATCCATTTCATCACAATAATCCATGACCACTTTCATCACAATGCTCCAGACGCCTTTCATCACAATGCTCCATGACACCTGACATCACAATGTTTCATGACCCCAGTCATCACAATGCTCCATGCCCCGTTTCATCCTAATGCTTCATAACAGCTTTCATCACAATGCTCAATGACCCCTGTCATCACAATGCTCCATTGCCCTTGTTATCATAATGCTTCATGATCCCTGATATCACAATGCTCCGTGACACATTTCTTCACAGTGATCCATGCCCCCGTATTCACAATGCCCCATGACCACTGTCATCACAATGCTCCGTGACCACATTCATCACAAAGCTCCATGACACGTTTCATCACAATGCTAAATGGCTCTTGTCATCACAATGCTCCATGGCGCTTCTCATCACAATGCTCCATACCCCCTGTCATCACAATGTTCCATGCTGTGGTCTTCTCCATGCTCCATGCCCTTGTCATCACAATTCTACCTGACCCCTTTCACCACAATGCTCCATGACGAGTTTTATCCCAATGCTCCATGACACCTGTTGTCACAATTTTCCATAGCCCTTGTCATCACAATGCTCCATGACTCCTGTCAACAAAAAGCCTCATGACCCCTGTCATCACAATGCCCGATGACCCCTGACATCACAATTCTCCATGACTCTTGTCATCACAATATTCCATGCCCGAGTCATTACAATGTTCCAAGAATTTATCATCACAATCCTTCAAGGCACTTGTCATCACAATGCTCTATGGCCCTTGCCATCACAATGATCCTTGACTCTTTTCATCACAATGCCCCATCACCACTGTCATCACAATGCTCCATGAACGCTTTCATCCAAAGGCTCCATGACCCTTGTCATCACAATGCTCCATGACCGCTGTCATCACATTGCTCCATGACACCTTTCACAACAATGCTCCATGACCCATTTCATCAAAATGCTCCATGAACGCTTTCATCACAATGCTCCATGATCGCTATCATCACAATCAACCATGACCCATTCCATCAACATGCTGCAGTACCCATTTCATCACAATGCTCCATGGCCCCTGTTATGCCAAAGCTCCAAGACCCCTGTCATCACAGTGCTCCATATCCACTGTCATCACAATGATTCATTACCACTTTCATCACAATGATCCATGACCCGTCTCATCACAATGCTCCACGTTGAGGTTTTCTCCATGCTCCGTTCTTCTCCATGCCCCATGCCCTTGTCATCACTATGCTACATGACCCTTTTCATCACAATGTTAAATGGTCATTATCATCAAAATGCTCCATGATCCTTGTAATCGCAATGCTCCATGGCACTTCTCATCACAATGCGCTATGACCCATATCATCACAATGTTCCATGCAGTGGTCTTCACCATGCTCCATGCCCTTGTCATCACAATTCTACATGACCCCTTTCATCACAAGGCTCCATGACAACTTTCATCCCAATGCTCGATGACACCTGTTGTCACAATTCTCATTGGCCCTTGTCATCACAATGCTACATGACCCCTGTCATCAAAAAGCCTCACGACCCCTGACATTACAATTCCCGATGACTCCTTACATCACAATTCTCCATGACTCTTGTCATCACAGTGTTCCATGCCCGAGTCATCACAATGTTCTATGAATTTATCATCACAATACTCCAAGGCCCTTGTCATCACAATGCTCCATGACCCTTGTAATCACAATGCTCCTTGACACTTGTCATCACAATGCTCCATGGCCCTTGTCATCACAATGCCCTATGGCGCTTCCCAACACAATGATCCATGACTCCTTTCATCACAATACTAAATCACCACTGTCACCACAAAGGTCCATGAACCGTTTCATAACAACGCTCCATGACCCATTTCATCACAATGCTCCATGAACGCTTTCATTACAATGCTCCATGATCGCTATCATCACAATAAACCATGACCCATTCCATCAACATGCTCCAGTACCCCTTTCGTAAAAATGCTCCATGGCCCCTGTTATCACAATGCTCAATGACCCTTGTCCTCACAATGCTCCATGAACCCTGACATCACAATGCTCCATGACCCCTGTCATCACAGTGCTCCATGCCCCCTGGCATCACAATGCTCCATAACAACATATACCACAAAGCCCTATGACCCGTTTCATCACAATGCTAAAAGGCCCTTGTCATCAAAATGTTCGATGGAGCTTGTCATCACAATGCTCCATGCCCAATGTCATCAAAATGCTCCATGACCACATTCATCACAATGCTCCATGACACGTTTCATCACAATGCTAAATGGTCCTTGTCATCACAATGCTCCATGGCGCTTCTCATCACAATGCTCCATACCCCCTGTCATCACAATGCCCCATAATCCCTTTTATCACAATAATACATCACCCCTTTCATTACAATACTCCAGTATGCCTTTCATCACAATGCTCCATGTCCCTTGTCATCACAATGCTCCATATCCACTGTCATCAAAATGATTCATTACCATTTTCATCACAATGATCCATGACCCGTCTCATCACAATGCTCCATGTTGAGGTCTTCTCCATGCTCCGGTCTTCTCCATGCTCCATGCCCTTGTCATCACAATGCAACATGGCCATTTTCATCACAATGTAAAATGGCCCTTATCATCAAAATTCTTCATGACCCTTGTCATCACAATGCTCTATGACGCCTGTCATCACAATGTTCCATGCTGTGGTCTTCACCATGCTCCATGCCCTTGTCATCACAATTCTACCGGACGCCTTTCAGCATCATGCTCCATGAGGAGTTTCATCCCAATGCTCCATGACACCTGTTGTCACAATTCTCCATGGCCCTTTTCATCACAATGCTCCATGACCCATGTCAACAAAAAGCCTCATGACCCCTGTCATCACAAGGCCGATGACCCCTGACATCACAATTCTCCATGACTCTTGTCATCACAATATTCCATGCCCGAGTCATTACAATGTTCCAAGAATTTATCATCACAATCCTCCAAGGCACTTGTCATCACAATGCTCTATGGCCCTTGCCATCACAATGATCCTTGACTCTTTTCATCACAATGCCCCATCACCACTGTCATCACAATGCTCCATGAACGCTTTCATCCAAAGGCTCCATGACCCTTGTCATCACAATGCTCCATGACCGCTGTCATCACATTGCTCCATGACACCTTTCACAACAATGCTCCATGACCCATTTCATCAAAATGCTCCATGAACGCTTTCATCACAATGCTCCATGATCGCTATCATCACAATAAACCATGACCCATTCCATCAACATGCTGCAGTACCCATTTCATCACAATGCTCCATGGCCCCTGTTATCCCAAAGCTCCAAGACCCCTGTCATCACAGTGCTCCATGCCCCTTGTCATCACAATGCTCCATATCCACTGTCATCACAATGATTCATTACCACTTTCATCACAATGATCCATGACCCGTCTCATCACAATGCTCCACGTTGAGGTTTTCTCCATGCACCTTTCTTCTCCATGCCCCATGCCCTTCTCATCACTATGCGACATGACCCTTTTCATCACAATGTTAAATGGTCATTATCATCAAAATGCTCCATGATCCTTGTAATCACAATGCTCCATGGCACTTCTCATCACAATGCGCTATGACCCATATCATCACAATGTTCCATGCAGTGGTCTTCACCATGCTCCATGCCCTTGTCATCACAATTCTACATGACCCCTTTCATCACAAGGCTCCATGACAACTTTCATCCCAATGCTCGATGACACCTGTTGTCACAATTCTCATTGGCCCTTGTCATCACAATGCTACATGACCCCTGTCATCAAAAAGCCTCATGACCCCTGACATCACAATGCCCGATGACCCCTTACATCACAATTCTCCATGACTCTTGTCATCACAGTGTTCCATGCCCGAGTCATCACAATGTTCTATAAATTTATCATCACAGTACTCCAAGGCCCTTGTCATCACAATGCTCCATGACCCTTGTAATCACAATGCTCCTTGACACTTGTCATCACAATGCTCCATGGCCCTTGTCATCACAATGCCCTATGGCGCTTCCCAGCACAATGATCCATGACTCCTTTCATCACAATACTAAATCACCACTGTCACCACAAAGGTCCATGAACCGTTTCATAACAACGCTCCATGACCCATTTCATCACAATGCTCCATGAACGCTTTCATTACAATGCTCCATGATCGCTATCATCACAATAAACCATGACCCATTCCATCAACATGCCCCAGTACCCCTTTCGTAAAAATGCTCCATGGCCCCTGTTATCACAATGCTCAATGACCCTTGTCCTCACAATGCTCCATGAACCCTAACATCACAATGCTCCATGACCCCTGTCATCACAGTGCTCCATGCCCCCTGGCGTCACAATGCTCCATAACAACATATACCACAAAGCCCTATGACCCGTTTCATCACAATGCTAAAAGGCCCTTGTCATCAAAATGTTCGATGGAGCTTGTCATCGCAATGCTCCATGCCCAATGTCATCAAAATGCTCCATGACCACATTCATCACAATGCTCCATGACACGTTTCATCAAAATGATTAATGGCCCTTGTCATCACAATGCTCCATGGCGCTTCTCATCACAATGCTCCATACCCCCTGTCATCACAATGCCCCATAATCCCTTTTATCACAATAATACATCACCCCTTTCATTACAATACTCCAGTATGCCTTTCATCACAATGCTCCATGGCCCTTGTCATCACAATGCTCCATATCCACTGTCATCAAAATGATTCATTACCATTTTCATCACAATGATCCATGACCCGTATCATCACAATGCTCCATGTTGAGGTCTTCTCCATGCTCTGTTCTTCTCCATGCTCCATGCCCTTGTCATCACAATGCAACATGGCCATTTTCATCACTATTGAAAATGGCCCTTATCATCAAAATTCTTCATGACCCTTGTCATCACAATGCTCCATGACGCCTGTCATCACAATGTTCCATGCTGTGGTCTTCACCATGCTCCATGCCCTTGTCATCACAATTCTACAGGACGCCTTTCATCATCATGCTCCATGACGAGTTTCATCCCAATGCTCCATGACACCTGTTGTCACAATTCTCCATGACTCTTGTCATCACAATGTTCCACGCCCGAGTCATTACAATGTTCCAAGAATTTATCATCACAATGCTCCAAGGCACTTGTCATCACAATGCTCTATGTTCCTTGCCATCACAATGATCCTTGACTCTTTTCATCACAATGCTCCATCACCAGTGTCATCACAATGCTCCATGACCGCTGTCACCACTTTGCTCCAGGACCCTTTTCACAACAATGCTCCATGACCCATTTCATCACAGTGCTCCATGAAGGCTTTCATCACAATGCTCCACGATCGCTATCATCACAATAAACTATGACCCATTCCATCAGCATGCTGCAGTACCAATTTCATCACAATGCTCCATGGCCCCTCTTATCTCAATGCTCCGTGACCCTTGTCATCCCAATGCTCCGTGACCACATTCATCACAAAACTCCATGACCCGTTTCATTACAATGCTAAAAGGCCCTTCTCATCAAAATGCTCCATGGCGCTTATCATCACAATGCTCAATGCCCAATGTCACCACAATGCTCCTTGACCCCTTTCATCACAATGCTCCATGGCCCTTGTCATCACAATGCTCCATGGCCCTTGTCATCACAATGCTCCATTATCCATTTCATCACAATAATCCATGACCACTTTCATCACAATGCTCCAGACGCCTTTCATCACAATGCTCCATGACACCTGACATCACAATGCTTCATGACCCCAGTCATCACAATGCTCCATGCCCCGTTTCATCCTAATGCTTCATAACAGCTTTCATCACAATGCTCAATGACCCCTGTCATCACAATGCTCCATTGCCCTTGTTATCATAATGCTTCATGATCCCTGATATCACAATGCTCCGTGACACATTTCTTCACAGTGATCCATGCCCCCGTATTCACAATGCCCCATGACCACTGTCATCACAATGCTCCGTGACCACATTCATCACAAAGCTCCATGACACGTTTCATCACAATGCTAAATGGCTCTTGTCATCACAATGCTCCATGGCGCTTCTCATCACAATGCTCCATACCCCCTGTCATCACAATGTTCCATGCTGTGGTCTTCTCCATGCTCCATGCCCTTGTCATCACAATTCTACCTGACCCCTTTCACCACAATGCTCCATGACGAGTTTTATCCCAATGCTCCATGACACCTGTTGTCACAATTTTCCATAGCCCTTGTCATCACAATGCTCCATGACTCCTGTCAACAAAAAGCCTCATGACCCCTGTCATCACAATGCCCGATGACCCCTGACATCACAATTCTCCATGACTCTTGTCATCACAATATTCCATGCCCGAGTCATTACAATGTTCCAAGAATTTATCATCACAATCCTTCAAGGCACTTGTCATCACAATGCTCTATGGCCCTTGCCATCACAATGATCCTTGACTCTTTTCATCACAATGCCCCATCACCACTGTCATCACAATGCTCCATGAACGCTTTCATCCAAAGGCTCCATGACCCTTGTCATCACAATGCTCCATGACCGCTGTCATCACATTGCTCCATGACACCTTTCACAACAATGCTCCATGACCCATTTCATCAAAATGCTCCATGAACGCTTTCATCACAATGCTCCATGATCGCTATCATCACAATCAACCATGACCCATTCCATCAACATGCTGCAGTACCCATTTCATCACAATGCTCCATGGCCCCTGTTATGCCAAAGCTCCAAGACCCCTGTCATCACAGTGCTCCATATCCACTGTCATCACAATGATTCATTACCACTTTCATCACAATGATCCATGACCCGTCTCATCACAATGCTCCACGTTGAGGTTTTCTCCATGCTCCGTTCTTCTCCATGCCCCATGCCCTTGTCATCACTATGCTACATGACCCTTTTCATCACAATGTTAAATGGTCATTATCATCAAAATGCTCCATGATCCTTGTAATCGCAATGCTCCATGGCACTTCTCATCACAATGCGCTATGACCCATATCATCACAATGTTCCATGCAGTGGTCTTCACCATGCTCCATGCCCTTGTCATCACAATTCTACATGACCCCTTTCATCACAAGGCTCCATGACAACTTTCATCCCAATGCTCGATGACACCTGTTGTCACAATTCTCATTGGCCCTTGTCATCACAATGCTACATGACCCCTGTCATCAAAAAGCCTCACGACCCCTGACATTACAATTCCCGATGACTCCTTACATCACAATTCTCCATGACTCTTGTCATCACAGTGTTCCATGCCCGAGTCATCACAATGTTCTATGAATTTATCATCACAATACTCCAAGGCCCTTGTCATCACAATGCTCCATGACCCTTGTAATCACAATGCTCCTTGACACTTTTCATCACAATGCTCCATGGCCCTTGTCATCACAATGCCCTATGGCGCTTCCCAACACAATGATCCATGACTCCTTTCATCACAATACTAAATCACCACTGTCACCACAAAGGTCCATGAACCGTTTCATAACAACGCTCCATGACCCATTTCATCACAATGCTCCATGAACGCTTTCATTACAATGCTCCATGATCGCTATCATCACAATAAACCATGACCCATTCCATCAACATGCTCCAGTACCCCTTTCGTAAAAATGCTCCATGGCCCCTGTTATCACAATGCTCAATGACCCTTGTCCTCACAATGCTCCATGAACCCTGACATCACAATGCTCCATGACCCCTGTCATCCCAGTGCTCCATGCCCCCTGGCATCACAATGCTCCATAACAACATATACCACAAAGCCCTATGACCCGTTTCATCACAATGCTAAAAGGCCCTTGTCATCAAAATGTTCGATGGAGCTTGTCATCACAATGCTCCATGCCCAATGTCATCAAAATGCTCCATGACCACATTCATCACAATGCTCCATGACACGTTTCATCACAATGCTAAATGGTCCTTGTCATCACAATGCTCCATGGCGCTTCTCATCACAATGCTCCATACCCCCTGTCATCACAATGCCCCATAATCCCTTTTATCACAATAATACATCACCCCTTTCATTACAATACTCCAGTATGCCTTTCATCACAATGCTCCATGTCCCTTGTCATCACAATGCTCCATATCCACTGTCATCAAAATGATTCATTACCATTTTCATCACAATGATCCATGACCCGTCTCATCACAATGCTCCATGTTGAGGTCTTCTCCATGCTCCGGTCTTCTCCATGCTCCATGCCCTTGTCATCACAATGCAACATGGCCATTTTCATCACAATGTAAAATGGCCCTTATCATCAAAATTCTTCATGACCCTTGTCATCACAATGCTCTATGACGCCTGTCATCACAATGTTCCATGCTGTGGTCTTCACCATGCTCCATGCCCTTGTCATCACAATTCTACCGGACGCCTTTCAGCATCATGCTCCATGAGGAGTTTCATCCCAATGCTCCATGACACCTGTTGTCACAATTCTCCATGGCCCTTTTCATCACAATGCTCCATGACCCATGTCAACAAAAAGCCTCATGACCCCTGTCATCACAAGGCCGATGACCCCTGACATCACAATTCTCCATGACTCTTGTCATCACAATATTCCATGCCCGAGTCATTACAATGTTCCAAGAATTTATCATCACAATCCTCCAAGGCACTTGTCATCACAATGCTCTATGGCCCTTGCCATCACAATGATCCTTGACTCTTTTCATCACAATGCCCCATCACCACTGTCATCACAATGCTCCATGAACGCTTTCATCCAAAGGCTCCATGACCCTTGTCATCACAATGCTCCATGACCGCTGTCATCACATTGCTCCATGACACCTTTCACAACAATGCTCCATGACCCATTTCATCAAAATGCTCCATGAACGCTTTCATCACAATGCTCCATGATCGCTATCATCACAATAAACCATGACCCATTCCATCAACATGCTGCAGTACCCATTTCATCACAATGCTCCATGGCCCCTGTTATCCCAAAGCTCCAAGACCCCTGTCATCACAGTGCTCCATGCCCCTTGTCATCACAATGCTCCATATCCACTGTCATCACAATGATTCATTACCACTTTCATCACAATGATCCATGACCCGTCTCATCACAATGCTCCACGTTGAGGTTTTCTCCATGCACCTTTCTTCTCCATGCCCCATGCCCTTCTCATCACTATGCTACATGACCCTTTTCATCACAATGTTAAATGGTCATTATCATCAAAATGCTCCATGATCCTTGTAATCACAATGCTCCATGGCACTTCTCATCACAATGCGCTATGACCCATATCATCACAATGTTCCATGCAGTGGTCTTCACCATGCTCCATGCCCTTGTCATCACAATTCTACATGACCCCTTTCATCACAAGGCTCCATGACAACTTTCATCCCAATGCTCGATGACACCTGTTGTCACAATTCTCATTGGCCCTTGTCATCACAATGCTACATGACCCCTGTCATCAAAAAGCCTCATGACCCCTGACATCACAATGCCCGATGACCCCTTACATCACAATTCTCCATGACTCTTGTCATCACAGTGTTCCATGCCCGAGTCATCACAATGTTCTATAAATTTATCATCACAGTACTCCAAGGCCCTTGTCATCACAATGCTCCATGACCCTTGTAATCACAATGCTCCTTGACACTTGTCATCACAATGCTCCATGGCCCTTGTCATCACAATGCCCTATGGCGCTTCCCAGCACAATGATCCATGACTCCTTTCATCACAATACTAAATCACCACTGTCACCACAAAGGTCCATGAACCGTTTCATAACAACGCTCCATGACCCATTTCATCACAATGCTCCATGAACGCTTTCATTACAATGCTCCATGATCGCTATCATCACAATAAACCATGACCCATTCCATCAACATGCCCCAGTACCCCTTTCGTAAAAATGCTCCATGGCCCCTGTTATCACAATGCTCAATGACCCTTGTCCTCACAATGCTCCATGAACCCTAACATCACAATGCTCCATGACCCCTGTCATCACAGTGCTCCATGCCCCCTGGCGTCACAATGCTCCATAACAACATATACCACAAAGCCCTATGACCCGTTTCATCACAATGCTAAAAGGCCCTTGTCATCAAAATGTTCGATGGAGCTTGTCATCGCAATGCTCCATGCCCAATGTCATCAAAATGCTCCATGACCACATTCATCACAATGCTCCATGACACGTTTCATCAAAATGATTAATGGCCCTTGTCATCACAATGCTCCATGGCGCTTCTCATCACAATGCTCCATACCCCCTGTCATCACAATGCCCCATAATCCCTTTTATCACAATAATACATCACCCCTTTCATTACAATACTCCAGTATGCCTTTCATCACAATGCTCCATGGCCCTTGTCATCACAATGCTCCATATCCACTGTCATCAAAATGATTCATTACCATTTTCATCACAATGATCCATGACCCGTCTCATCACAATGCTCCATGTTGAGGTCTTCTCCATGCTCTGTTCTTCTCCATGCTCCATGCCCTTGTCATCACAATGCAACATGGCCATTTTCATCACTATTGAAAATGGCCCTTATCATCAAAATTCTTCATGACCCTTGTCATCACAATGCTCCATGACGCCTGTCATCACAATGTTCCATGCTGTGGTCTTCACCATGCTCCATGCCCTTGTCATCACAATTCTACAGGACGCCTTTCATCATCATGCTCCATGACGAGTTTCATCCCAATGCTCCATGACACCTGTTGTCACAATTCTCCATGACTCTTGTCATCACAATGTTCCACGCCCGAGTCATTACAATGTTCCAAGAATTTATCATCACAATGCTCCAAGGCACTTGTCATCACAATGCTCTATGTTCCTTGCCATCACAATGATCCTTGACTCTTTTCATCACAATGCTCCATCACCACTGTCATCACAATGCTCCATGACCGCTTCCACAACTTTGCTCCAGGACCCCTTTCACAACAATGCTCCATGACCCATTTCATCACAATGCTCCATGAAGGCTTTCATCACAATGCTCCATGATCGCTATCATCACAATAAACCATGACCCATTCCATCAACATGCTGCAGTACCAATTTCATCACAATGCTCCATGGCCCCTCTTATCTCAATGCTCCATGACCCTTGTCATCCCAATGCTCCGTGACCACATTCATCACAAAACTCCATGACCCGTTTCATTACAATGCTAAAAGGCCCTTCTCATCAAAATGCTCCATGGCGCTTATCATCACAATGCTCAATGCCCAAAGTTACCACAATGCTCCTTGACCCCTTTCATCACAATGCTCCATGGCCCTTGTCATCACAATGCTCCATGGCCCTTGTCATCACAATGCTCCATTATCCATTTCATCACAATAATCCATGACCACTTTCATCACAATGCTCCAGACGCCTTTCATCACAATGCTCCATGACACCTGACATCACAATGCTTCATGACCCCAGTCATCACAATGCTCCAGGCCCCGTTTCATCCTAATGCTTCATGACAGCTTTTATCGCAATGCTCAATGACACCTGTCATCACAATGCTCCATTGCCCTTGTTATCATAATGCTCCATGATCCCAGATATCACAATGCTCCGTGCCACATTTCTTCACAGTGATCCATGCCCCCGTCTTTACAATGCCCCATGACCACTGTCATCACAATTCTCCGTGACCACATCCATCACAAAGCTCCATGACACGGTTCATCACAATGCTAAATGGCTCTTGTCATCACAATGCTCCATGGCGCTTCTCATCACAATGCTCCATACACCATGTCATCACAATGTTCCATGCTGTGGTCTTCTCCATGCTCCATGCCCTTTTCATCACAATTCTACATGACCCCTTTCACCACAATGCTCCATGACGAGTTTCATCCCAATGCTCCATGACACCTGTTGTCACAATTTTCCATAGCCCTTGTCATCACAATGCTCCATGACTCCTGTCAACAAAAAGCCTCATGACCCCTGTCATCACAATGCCCGATGACCCCTGACATCACAATTCTCCATGACTCTTGTCATCACAATATTCCATGCCCGAGTCATTACAATGTTCCAAGAATTTATCATCACAATCCTCCAAGGCACTTGTCATCACAATGCTCTATGGCCCTTGCCATCACAATGATCCTTGACTCTTTTCATCACAATGCCCCATCACCACTGTCATCACAATGCTCCATGAACACTTTCATCCAAAGGCTCCATGACCCTTGTCATCACAATGCTCCATGACCGCTGTCATCACATTGCTCCATGACACCTTTCACAACAATGCTCCATGACCCATTTCATCAAAATGCTCCATGAACGCTTTCATCACAATGCTCCATGATCGCTATCATCACAATAAACCATGACCCATTCCATCAACATGCTGCAGTACCCATTTCATCACAATGCTCCATGGCCCCTGTTATCCCAAAGCTCCAAGACCCCTGTCATCACAGTGCTCCATGCCCCTTGTCATCACAATGCTCCATATCCACTGTCATCACAATGATTCATTGCCACTTTCATCACAATGATCCATGACCCGTCTCATCACAATGCTCCACGTTGAGGTTTTCTCCATGCACCGTTCTTCTCCATGCCCCATGCCCTTCTCATCACTATGCTACATGACCCTTTTCATCACAATGTTAAATGGTCATTATCATCAAAATGCTCCATGATCCTTGTAATCGCAATGCTCCATGGCACTTCTCATCACAATGCGCTATGACCCATATCATCACAATGTTCCATGCAGTGGTCTTCACCATGCTCCATGCCCTTGTCATCACAATTCTACATGACCCCTTTCATCACAAGGCTCCATGACAACTTTCATCCCAATGCTCGATGACACCTGTTGTCAAAATTCTCATTGGCCCTTGTCATCACAATGCTACATGTCCCCTGTCATCAAAAAGCCTCACGACCCCTGACATTACAATTCCCGATGACTCCTTACATCACAATTCTCCATGACTCTTGTCATCACAGTGTTCCATGCCCGAGTCATCACAATGTTCTATGAATTTATCATCACAATACTCCAAGGCCCTTGTCATCACAATGCTCCATGACCCTTGTAATCACAATGCTCCTTGACACTTGTCATCACAATGCTCCATGGCCCTTGTCATCACAATGCCCTATGGCGCTTCCCAACACAATGATCCATGACTCCTTTCATCACAATACTAAATCACCACTGTCACCACAAAGGTCCATGAACCGTTTCATAACAACGCTCCATGACCCATTTCATCACAATGCTCCATGAACGCTTTCATTACAATGCTCCATGATCGCTATCATCACAATAAACCATGACCCATTCCATCAACATGCTCCAGTACCCCTTTCGTAAAAATGCTCCATGGCCCCTGTTATCACAATGCTCAATGACCCTTGTCCTCACAATGCTCCATGAACCCTGACATCACAATGCTCCATGACCCCTGTCATCCCAGTGCTCCATGCCCCCTGGCATCACAATGCTCCATAACAACATATACCACAAAGCCCTATGACCCGTTTCATCACAATGCTAAAAGGCCCTTGTCATCAAAATGTTCGATGGAGCTTGTCATCACAATGCTCCATGCCCAATGTCATCAAAATGCTCCATGACCACATTCATCACAATGCTCCATGACACGTTTCATCACAATGCTAAATGGTCCTTGTCATCACAATGCTCCATGGCGCTTCTCATCACAATGCTCCATACCCCCTGTCATCACAATGCCCCATAATCCCTTTTATCACAATAATACATCACCCCTTTCATTACAATACTCCAGTATGCCTTTCATCACAATGCTCCATGTCCCTTGTCATCACAATGCTCCATATCCACTGTCATCAAAATGATTCATTACCATTTTCATCACAATGATCCATGACCCGTCTCATCACAATGCTCCATGTTGAGGTCTTCTCCATGCTCCGGTCTTCTCCATGCTCCATGCCCTTGTCATCACAATGCAACATGGCCATTTTCATCACAATGTAAAATGGCCCTTATCATCAAAATTCTTCATGACCCTTGTCATCACAATGCTCTATGACGCCTGTCATCACAATGTTCCATGCTGTGGTCTTCACCATGCTCCATGCCCTTGTCATCACAATTCTACCGGACGCCTTTCAGCATCATGCTCCATGAGGAGTTTCATCCCAATGCTCCATGACACCTGTTGTCACAATTCTCCATGGCCCTTTTCATCACAATGCTCCATGACCCATGTCAACAAAAAGCCTCATGACCCCTGTCATCACAAGGCCGATGACCCCTGACATCACAATTCTCCATGACTCTTGTCATCACAATATTCCATGCCCGAGTCATTACAATGTTCCAAGAATTTATCATCACAATCCTCCAAGGCACTTGTCATCACAATGCTCTATGGCCCTTGCCATCACAATGATCCTTGACTCTTTTCATCACAATGCCCCATCACCACTGTCATCACAATACTCCATGAACGCTTTCATCCAAAGGCTCCATGACACCTTTCTCAACAATGCTCCATGACCCATTTCATCACAATGCCCAATGAACGCTTTCGTCACAATGCTCCATGATCACTATCATCACAATAAACCATGACCCATTCCATCAGCATGCTGCAGTACCCATTTCATCACAATGCTCCATGGCCCCTGTTATGCCAAAGCTCCAAGATCCCTGTCATCACAGTGCTCCATGACCCTTGTCCTCACAATGCTCCATGAACCCTAACATCACAATGCTCCATGACCCCTGTCATCACAGTGCTCCATGCCCCCTGGCGTCACAATGCTCCATAACAACATATACCACAAAGCCCTATGACCCGTTTCATCACAATGCTAAAAGGCCCTTGTCATCAAAATGTTCGATGGAGCTTGTCATCACAATGCTCCATGCCCAATGTCATCAAAATGCTCCATGACCACATTCATCACAATGCTCCATGACACATTTCATCAAAATGATAAATGGCCCTTGTCATCACAATGCTCCATGGCGCTTCTCATCACAATGCTCCATACCCCCTGTCATCACAATGCCCCATAATCCCTTTTATCACAATAATACATCACCCCTTTCATTACAATACTCCAGTATGCCTTTCATCACAATGCTCCATGGCCCTTGTCATCACAATGCTCCATATCCACTGTCATCAAAATGATTCATTACCATTTTCATCACAATGATCCATGACCCGTCTCATCACAATGCTCCATGTTGAGGTCTTCTCCATGCTCTGTTCTTCTCCATGCTCCATGCCCTTGTCATCACAATGCAACATGGCCATTTTCATCACAATGTAAAATGGCCCTTATCATCAAAATTCTTCATGACCCTTGTCATCACAATGCTCCATGACGCCTGTCATCACAATGTTCCATGCTGTGGTCTTCACCATGCTCCATGCCCTTGTCATCACAATTCTACAGGACGCCTTTTATCATCATGCTCCATGACGAGTTTCATCCCAATGCTCCATGACACCTGTTGTCACAATTCTCCATGACTCTTGTCATCACAATGTTCCATGCCCGAGTCATTACAATGTTCCAAGAATTTATCATCACAATGCTCCAAGGCACTTGTCATCACAATGCTCTATGTTCCTTGCCATCACAATGATCCTTGACTCTTTTCATCACAATGCTCCATCACCAGTGTCATCACAATGCTCCATGACCGCTGTCACCACTTTGCTCCAGGACCCTTTTCACAACAATGCTCCATGACCCATTTCATCACAGTGCTCCATGAAGGCTTTCATCACAATGCTCCACGATCGCTATCATCACAATAAACTATGACCCATTCCATCAGCATGCTGCAGTACCAATTTCATCACAATGCTCCATGGCCCCTCTTATCTCAATGCTCCGTGACCCTTGTCATCCCAATGCTCCGTGACCACATTCATCACAAAACTCCATGACCCGTTTCATTACAATGCTAAAAGGCCCTTCTCATCAAAATGCTCCATGGCGCTTATCATCACAATGCTCAATGCCCAATGTCACCACAATGCTCCTTGACCCCTTTCATCACAATGCTCCATGGCCCTTGTCATCACAATGCTCCATGGCCCTTGTCATCACAATGCTCCATTATCCATTTCATCACAATAATCCATGACCACTTTCATCACAATGCTCCAGACGCCTTTCATCACAATGCTCCATGACACCTGTCATCACAATGCTTCATGACCCCAGTCATCACAATGCTCCATGCCCCGTTTCATCCTAATGCTTCATAACAGCTTTCATCACAATGCTCAATGACCCCTGTCATCACAATGCTCCATTGCCCTTGTTATCATAATGCTTCATGATCCCTGATATCACAATGCTCCGTGACACATTTCTTCACAGTGATCCATGCCCCCGTATTCACAATGCCCCATGACCACTGTCATCACAATGCTCCGTGACCACATTCATCACAAAGCTCCATGACACGTTTCATCACAATGCTAAATGGCTCTTGTCATCACAATGCTCCATGGCGCTTCTCATCACAATGCTCCATACCCCCTGT
Source organism: Balaenoptera ricei (assembly GCF_028023285.1). Taxonomy (NCBI): domain Eukaryota; kingdom Metazoa; phylum Chordata; class Mammalia; order Artiodactyla; family Balaenopteridae; genus Balaenoptera; species Balaenoptera ricei. The sequence continues at coordinate 139,800,952 of NC_082639.1, forward strand.
CATCACAATGTTCCATGCTGTGGTCTTCTCCATGCTCCATGCCCTTTTCATCACAATTCTACCTGACCCCTTTCACCACAATGCTCCATGACGAGTTTTATCCCAATGCTCCATGACACCTGTTGTCACAATTTTCCATAGCCCTTGTCATCACAATGCTCCATGACTCCTGTCAACAAAAAGCCTCATGACCCCTGTCATCACAATGCCCGATGACCCCTGACATCACAATTCTCCATGACTCTTGTCATCACAATATTCCATGCCCGAGTCATTACAATGTTCCAAGAATTTATCATCACAATCCTTCAAGGCACTTGTCATCACAATGCTCTATGGCCCTTGCCATCACAATGATCCTTGACTCTTTTCATCACAATGCCCCATCACCACTGTCATCACAATGCTCCATGAACGCTTTCATCCAAAGGCTCCATGACCCTTGTCATCACAATGCTCCATGACCGCTGTCATCACATTGCTCCATGACACCTTTCACAACAATGCTCCATGACCCATTTCATCAAAATGCTCCATGAACGCTTTCATCACAATGCTCCATGATCGCTATCATCACAATCAACCATGACCCATTCCATCAACATGCTGCAGTACCCATTTCATCACAATGCTCCATGGCCCCTGTTATGCCAAAGCTCAGAGACCCCTGTCATCACAGTGCTCCATATCCACTGTCATCACAATGATTCATTACCACTTTCATCACAAAGATCCATGACCCGTCTCATCACAATGCTCCACGTTTAGGTTTTCTCCATGCTCCGTTCTTCTCCATACCCCATGCCCTTGTCATCACTATGCTACATGACCCTTTTCATCACAATGTTAAATGGTCATTATCATCAAAATGCTCCATGATCCTTGTAATCGCAATGCTCCATGGCACTTCTCATCACAATGCGCTATGACCCATATCATCACAATGTTCCATGCAGTGGTCTTCACCATGCTCCATGCCCTTGTCATCACAATTCTACATGACCCCTTTCATCACAAGGCTCCATGACAACTTTCATCCCAATGCTCGATGACACCTGTTGTCACAATTCTCATTGGCCCTTGTCATCACAATGCTACATGACCCCTGTCATCAAAAAGCCTCACGACCCCTGACATTACATTTCCCGATGACTCCTTACATCACAATTCTCCATGACTCTTGTCATCACAGTGTTCCATGCCCGAGTCATCACAATGTTCTATGAATTTATCATCACAATACTCCAAGGCCCTTGTCATCACAATGCTCCATGACCCTTGTAATCACAATGCTCCTTGACACTTGTCATCACAATGCTCCATGGCCCTTGTCATCACAATGCCCTATGGCGCTTCCCAACACAATGATCCATGACTCCTTTCATCACAATACTAAATCACCACTGTCACCACAAAGGTCCATGAACCGTTTCATAACAACGCTCCATGACCCATTTCATCACAATGCTCCATGAACGCTTTCATTACAATGCTCCATGATCGCTATCATCACAATAAACCATGACCCATTCCATCAACATGCTCCAGTACCCCTTTCGTAAAAATGCTCCATGGCCCCTGTTATCACAATGCTCAATGACCCTTGTCCTCACAATGCTCCATGAACCCTGACATCACAATGCTCCATGACCCCTGTCATCACAGTGCTCCATGCCCCCTGGCATCACAATGCTCCATAACAACATATACCACAAAGCCCTATGACCCGTTTCATCACAATGCTAAAAGGCCCTTGTCATCAAAATGTTCGATGGAGCTTGTCATCACAATGCTCCATGCCCAATGTCATCAAAATGCTCCATGACCACATTCATCACAATGCTCCATGACACGTTTCATCACAATGCTAAATGGTCCTTGTCATCACAATGCTCCATGGCGCTTCTCATCACAATGCTCCATACCCCCTGTCATCACAATGCCCCATAATCCCTTTTATCACAATAATACATCACCCCTTTCATTACAATACTCCAGTATGCCTTTCATCACAATGCTCCATGTCCCTTGTCATCACAATGCTCCATATCCACTGTCATCAAAATGATTCATTACCATTTTCATCACAATGATCCATGACCCGTCTCATCACAATGCTCCATGTTGAGGTCTTCTCCATGCTCCGGTCTTCTCCATGCTCCATGCCCTTGTCATCACAATGCAACATGGCCATTTTCATCACAATGTAAAATGGCCCTTATCATCAAAATTCTTCATGACCCTTGTCATCACAATGCTCTATGACGCCTGTCATCACAATGTTCCATGCTGTGGTCTTCACCATGCTCCATGCCCTTGTCATCACAATTCTACCGGACGCCTTTCAGCATCATGCTCCATGAGGAGTTTCATCCCAATGCTCCATGACACCTGTTGTCACAATTCTCCATGGCCCTTTTCATCACAATGCTCCATGACCCATGTCAACAAAAAGCCTCATGACCCCTGTCATCACAAGGCCGATGACCCCTGACATCACAATTCTCCATGACTCTTGTCATCACAATATTCCATGCCCGAGTCATTACAATGTTCCAAGAATTTATCATCACAATCCTCCAAGGCACTTGTCATCACAATGCTCTATGGCCCTTGCCATCACAATGATCCTTGACTCTTTTCATCACAATGCCCCATCACCACTGTCATCACAATGCTCCATGAACGCTTTCATCCAAAGGCTCCATGACCCTTGTCATCACAATGCTCCATGACCGCTGTCATCACATTGCTCCATGACACCTTTCACAACAATGCTCCATGACCCATTTCATCAAAATGCTCCATGAACGCTTTCATCACAATGCTCCATGATCGCTATCATCACAATAAACCATGACCCATTCCATCAACATGCTGCAGTACCCATTTCATCACAATGCTCCATGGCCCCTGTTATCCCAAAGCTCCAAGACCCCTGTCATCACAGTGCTCCATGCCCCTTGTCATCACAATGCTCCATATCCACTGTCATCACAATGATTCATTACCACTTTCATCACAATGATCCATGACCCGTCTCATCACAATGCTCCACGTTGAGGTTTTCTCCATGCACCTTTCTTCTCCATGCCCCATGCCCTTCTCATCACTATGCTACATGAACCTTTTCATCACAATGTTAAATGGTCATTATCATCAAAATGCTCCATGATCCTTGTAATCACAATGCTCCATGGCACTTCTCATCACAATGCGCTATGACCCATATCATCACAATGTTCCATGCAGTGGTCTTCACCATGCTCCATGCCCTTGTCATCACAATTCTACATGACCCCTTTCATCACAAGGCTCCATGACAACTTTCATCCCAATGCTCGATGACACCTGTTGTCACAATTCTCATTGGCCCTTGTCATCACAATGCTACATGACCCCTGTCATCAAAAAGCCTCATGACCCCTGACATCACAATGCCCGATGACCCCTTACATCACAATTCTCCATGACTCTTGTCATCACAGTGTTCCATGCCCGAGTCATCACAATGTTCTATAAATTTATCATCACAGTACTCCAAGGCCCTTGTCATCACAATGCTCCATGACCCTTGTAATCACAATGCTCCTTGACACTTGTCATCACAATGCTCCATGGCCCTTGTCATCACAATGCCCTATGGCGCTTCCCAGCACAATGATCCATGACTCCTTTCATCACAATACTAAATCACCACTGTCACCACAAAGGTCCATGAACCGTTTCATAACAACGCTCCATGACCCATTTCATCACAATGCTCCATGAACGCTTTCATTACAATGCTCCATGATCGCTATCATCACAATAAACCATGACCCATTCCATCAACATGCCCCAGTACCCCTTTCGTAAAAATGCTCCATGGCCCCTGTTATCACAATGCTCAATGACCCTTGTCCTCACAATGCTCCATGAACCCTAACATCACAATGCTCCATGACCCCTGTCATCACAGTGCTCCATGCCCCCTGGCGTCACAATGCTCCATAACAACATATACCACAAAGCCCTATGACCCGTTTCATCACAATGCTAAAAGGCCCTTGTCATCAAAATGTTCGATGGAGCTTGTCATCGCAATGCTCCATGCCCAATGTCATCAAAATGCTCCATGACCACATTCATCACAATGCTCCATGACACGTTTCATCAAAATGATTAATGGCCCTTGTCATCACAATGCTCCATGGCGCTTCTCATCACAATGCTCCATACCCCCTGTCATCACAATGCCCCATAATCCCTTTTATCACAATAATACATCACCCCTTTCATTACAATACTCCAGTATGCCTTTCATCACAATGCTCCATGGCCCTTGTCATCACAATGCTCCATATCCACTGTCATCAAAATGATTCATTACCATTTTCATCACAATGATCCATGACCCGTCTCATCACAATGCTCCATGTTGAGGTCTTCTCCATGCTCTGTTCTTCTCCATGCTCCATGCCCTTGTCATCACAATGCAACATGGCCATTTTCATCACTATTGAAAATGGCCCTTATCATCAAAATTCTTCATGACCCTTGTCATCACAATGCTCCATGACGCCTGTCATCACAATGTTCCATGCTGTGGTCTTCACCATGCTCCATGCCCTTGTCATCACAATTCTACAGGACGCCTTTCATCATCATGCTCCATGACGAGTTTCATCCCAATGCTCCATGACACCTGTTGTCACAATTCTCCATGACTCTTGTCATCACAATGTTCCACGCCCGAGTCATTACAATGTTCCAAGAATTTATCATCACAATGCTCCAAGGCACTTGTCATCACAATGCTCTATGTTCCTTGCCATCACAATGATCCTTGACTCTTTTCATCACAATGCTCCATCACCACTGTCATCACAATGCTCCATGACCGCTGCCACAACTTTGCTCCAGGACCCCTTTCACAACAATGCTCCATGACCCATTTCATCACAATGCTCCATGAAGGCTTTCATCACAATGCTCCATGATCGCTATCATCACAATAAACCATGACCCATTCCATCAACATGCTGCAGTACCAATTTCATCACAATGCTCCATGGCCCCTCTTATCTCAATGCTCCATGACCCTTGTCATCCCAATGCTCCGTGACCACATTCATCACAAAACTCCATGACCCGTTTCATTACAATGCTAAAAGGCCCTTCTCATCAAAATGCTCCATGGCGCTTATCATCACAATGCTCAATGCCCAAAGTTACCACAATGCTCCTTGACCCCTTTCATCACAATGCTCCATGGCCCTTGTCATCACAATGCTCCATGGCCCTTGTCATCACAATGCTCCATTATCCATTTCATCACAATAATCCATGACCACTTTCATCACAATGCTCCAGACGCCTTTCATCACAATGCTCCATGACACCTGACATCACAATGCTTCATGACCCCAGTCATCACAATGCTCCAGGCCCCGTTTCATCCTAATGCTTCATGACAGCTTTCATCGCAATGCTCAATGACACCTGTCATCACAATGCTCCATTGCCCTTGTTATCATAATGCTCCATGATCCCAGATATCACAATGCTCCGTGCCACATTTCTTCACAGTGATCCATGCCCCCGTCTTTACAATGCCCCATGACCACTGTCATCACAATTCTCCGTGACCACATCCATCACAAAGCTCCATGACACGGTTCATCACAATGCTAAATGGCTCTTGTCATCACAATGCTCCATGGCGCTTCTCATCACAATGCTCCATACACCATGTCATCACAATGTTCCATGCTGTGGTCTTCTCCATGCTCCATGCCCTTTTCATCACAATTCTACATGACCCCTTTCACCACAATGCTCCATGACGAGTTTCATCCCAATGCTCCATGACACCTGTTGTCACAATTTTCCATAGCCCTTGTCATCACAATGCTCCATGACTCCTGTCAACAAAAAGCCTCATGACCCCTGTCATCACAATGCCCGATGACCCCTGACATCACAATTCTCCATGACTCTTGTCATCACAATATTCCATGCCCGAGTCATTACAATGTTCCAAGAATTTATCATCACAATCCTCCAAGGCACTTGTCATCACAATGCTCTATGGCCCTTGCCATCACAATGATCCTTGACTCTTTTCATCACAATGCCCCATCACCACTGTCATCACAATGCTCCATGAACGCTTTCATCCAAAGGCTCCATGACCCTTGTCATCACAATGCTCCATGACCGCTGTCATCACATTGCTCCATGACACCTTTCACAACAATGCTCCATGACCCATTTCATCAAAATGCTCCATGAACGCTTTCATCACAATGCTCCATGATCGCTATCATCACAATAAACCATGACCCATTCCATCAACATGCTGCAGTACCCATTTCATCACAATGCTCCATGGCCCCTGTTATCCCAAAGCTCCAAGACCCCTGTCATCACAGTGCTCCATGCCCCTTGTCATCACAATGCTCCATATCCACTGTCATCACAATGATTCATTGCCACTTTCATCACAATGATCCATGACCCGTCTCATCACAATGCTCCACGTTGAGGTTTTCTCCATGCACCGTTCTTCTCCATGCCCCATGCCCTTCTCATCACTATGCTACATGACCCTTTTCATCACAATGTTAAATGGTCATTATCATCAAAATGCTCCATGATCCTTGTAATCGCAATGCTCCATGGCACTTCTCATCACAATGCGCTATGACCCATATCATCACAATGTTCCATGCAGTGGTCTTCACCATGCTCCATGCCCTTGTCATCACAATTCTACATGACCCCTTTCATCACAAGGCTCCATGACAACTTTCATCCCAATGCTCGATGACACCTGTTGTCAAAATTCTCATTGGCCCTTGTCATCACAATGCTACATGTCCCCTGTCATCAAAAAGCCTCACGACCCCTGACATTACAATTCCCGATGACTCCTTACATCACAATTCTCCATGACTCTTGTCATCACAGTGTTCCATGCCCGAGTCATCACAATGTTCTATGAATTTATCATCACAATACTCCAAGGCCCTTGTCATCACAATGCTCCATGACCCTTGTAATCACAATGCTCCTTGACACTTGTCATCACAATGCTCCATGGCCCTTGTCATCACAATGCCCTATGGCGCTTCCCAACACAATGATCCATGACTCCTTTCATCACAATACTAAATCACCACTGTCACCACAAAGGTCCATGAACCGTTTCATAACAACGCTCCATGACCCATTTCATCACAATGCTCCATGAACGCTTTCATTACAATGCTCCATGATTGCTATCATCACAATAAACCATGACCCATTCCATCAACATGCTCCAGTACCCCTGTCGTAAAAATGCTCCATGGCCCCTGTTATCACAATGCTCAATGACCCTTGTCCTCACAATGCTCCATGAACCCTGACATCACAATGCTCCATGACCCCTGTCATCACAGTGCTCCATGCCCCCTGGCATCACAATGCTCCATAACAACATATACCACAAAGCCCTATGACCCGTTTCATCACAATGCTAAAAGGCCCTTGTCATCAAAATGTTCGATGGAGCTTGTCATCACAATGCTCCATGCCCAATGTCATCAAAATGCTCCATGACCACATTCATCACAATGCTCCATGACTCGTTTCATCACAATACTAAATGGTCCTTGTCATCACAATGCTCCATGGCGCTTCTCGTCACAATGCTCCATACCCCCTGTCATCACAATGCCCCATAATCCCTTTTATCACAATAATACATCACCCCTTTCATTACAATACTCCAGTATGCCTTTCATCACAATGCTCCATGGCCCTTGTCATCACAATGCTCCATATCCACTGTCATCAAAATGATTCATTACCATTTTCATCACAATGATCCATGACCCGTCTCATCACAATGCTCCATGTTGATGTCTTCTCCATGCTCCGGTCTTCTCCATGCTCCATGCCCTTGTCATCACAATGCAACATGGCCATTTTCATCACAATGTAAAATGGCCCTTATCATCAAAATTCTTCATGACCCTTGTCATCACAATGCTCCATGACGCCTGTCATCACAATGTTCCATGCTGTGGTCTTCACCATGCTCCATGCCCTTGTCATCACAATTCTACCGGACGCCTTTCAGCATCATGCTCCATGAGGAGTTTCATCCCAATGCTCCATGACACCTGTTGTCACAATTCTCCATGGCCCTTTTCATCACAATGCTCCATGACCCATGTCAACAAAAAGCCTCATGACCCCTGTCATCACAAGGCCGATGACCCCTGACATCACAATTCTCCATGACTCTTGTCATCACAATATTCCATGCCCGAGTCATTACAATGTTCCAAGAATTTATCATCACAATCCTCCAAGGCACTTGTCATCACAATGCTCTATGGCCCTTGCCATCACAATGATCCTTGACCCTTTTCATCACAATGCCCCATCACCACTGTCATCACAATGCTCCATGAACGCTTTCATCCAAAGGCTCCATGACCCTTGTCATCACAATGCTCCATGACCGCTGTCATCACATTGCTCCATGACACCTTTCACAACAATGCTCCATGACCCATTTCATCAAAATGCTCCATGAACGCTTTCATCACAATGCTCCATGATCGCTATCATCACAATAAACCATGACCCATTCCATCAATATGCTGCAGTACCCATTTCATCACAATGCTCCATGGCCCCTGTTATCCCAAAGCTCCAAGACCCCTGTCATCACAGTGCTCCATGCCCCTTGTCATCACAATGCTCCATATCCACTGTCATCACAATGATTCATTACCACTTTCATCACAAAGATCCATGACCCGTCTCATCACAATGCTCCACGTTGAGGTTTTCTCCATGCTCCGTTCTTCTCCATGCCCAATGCCCTTGTCATCACTATGCTACATGACCCTTTTCATCACAATGTTAAATGGTCATTATCATCAAAATGCTCCATGATCCTTGTAATCGCAATGCTCCATGGCACTTCTCATCACAATGCGCTATGACCCATATCATCACAATGTTCCATGCAGTGGTCTTCACCATGCTCCATGCCCTTGTCATCACAATTCTACATGACCCCTTTCATCACAAGGCTCCATGACAACTTTCATCCCAATGCTCGATGACACCTGTTGTCAAAATTCTCATTGGCCCTTGTCATCACAATGCTACATGTCCCCTGTCATCAAAAAGCCTCACGACCCCTGACATTACAATTCCCGATGACTCCTTACATCACAATTCTCCATGACTCTTGTCATCACAGTGTTCCATGCCCGAGTCATCACAATGTTCTATGAATTTATCATCACAATACTCCAAGGCCCTTGTCATCACAATGCTCCATGACCCTTGTAATCAAAATGCTCCTTGACACTTGTCATCACAATGCTCCATGGCCCTTGTCATCACAATGCCCTATGGCGCTTCCCAACACGATGATCCATGACTCCTTTCATCACAATACTAAATCACCACTGTCACCACAAAGGTCCATGAACCGTTTCATAACAACGCTCCATGACCCATTTCATCACAATGCTCCATGAATGCTTTCATTACAATGCTCCATGATCGCTATCATCACAATAAACCATGACCCATTCCATCAACATGCTCCAGTACCCCTTTCGTAAAAATGCTCCATGACCCCTGTCATCACAGTGCTCCATGCCCCCTGGCGTCACAATGCTCCATAACAACATATACCACAAAGCCCTATGACCCGTTTCATCACAATGCTAAAAGGCCCTTGTCATCAAAATGTTCGATGGAGCTTGTCATCACAATGCTCCATGCCCAATGTCATCAAAATGCTCCATGACCACATTCATCACAATGCTCCATGACACGTTTCATCACAATGCTAAATGGTCCTTGTCATCACAATGCTCCATGGCGCTTCTCATCACAATGCTCCATACCCCCTGTCATCACAATGCCCCATAATCCCTTTTATCACAATAATACATCACCCCTTTCATTACAATACTCCAGTATGCCTTTCATCACAATGCTCCATGTCCCTTGTCATCACAATGCTCCATATCCACTGTCATCAAAATGATTCATTACCATTTTCATCACAATGATCCATGACCCGTCTCATCACAATGCTCCATGTTGAGGTCTTCTCCATGCTCCGGTGTTCTCCATGCTCCATGCCCTTGTCATCACAATGCAACATGGCCATTTTCATCACAATTGAAAATGGCCCTTATCATCAAAATTCTTCATGACCCTTGTCATCACAATGCTCCATGACGCCTGTCATCACAATGTTCCATGCTGTGGTCTTCACCATGCTCCATGCCCTTGTCATCACAATTCTACCGGACGCCTTTTATCATCATGCTCCATGACGAGTTTCATCCCAATGCTCCATGACACCTGTTGTCACAATTCTCCATGACTCTTGTCATCACAATGTTCCATGTCCGAGTCATTACAATGTTCCAAGAATTTATCATCACAATGCTCCAAGGCACTTGTCATCACAATGCTGTATGTTCCTTGCCATCACAATGATCCTTGACTCTTTTCATCACAATGCTCCATCACCAGTGTCATCACAATGCTCCATGACCGCTGTCACCACTTTGCTCCAGGACCCTTTTCACAACAATGCTCCATGACCCATTTCATCACAGTGCTCCATGAAGGCTTTCATCACAATGCTCCACGATCGCTATCATCACAATAAACCATGACCCATTTCATCAACATGCTGCAGTACCAATTTCATCACAATGCTCCATGGCCCCTCTTATCTCAATGCTCCATGACCCTTGTCATCCCAATGCTCCGTGACCACATTCATCACAAAACTCCATGACCCGTTTCATTACAATGCTAAAAGGCCCTTCTCATCAAAATGCTCCATGGCGCTTATCATCACAATGCTCAATGCCCAATGTCACCACAATGCTCCTTGACCCCTTTCATCACAATGCTCCATGGCCCTTGTCATCACAATGCTCCATGGCCCTTGTCATCACAATGCTCCATTATCCATTTCATCACAATAATCCATGACCACTTTCATCACAATGCTCCAGACGCCTTTCATCACAATGCTCCATGACACCTGACATCACAATGCTTCATGACCCCAGTCATCACAATGTTCCATGCCCCGTTTCATCCTAATGCTTCATAACAGCTTTCATCACAATGCTCAATGACCCCTGTCATCACAATGCTCCATTGCCCTTGTTATCATAATGCTTCATGATCCCTGATATCACAATGCTCCGTGACACATTTCTTCACAGTGATCCATGCCCCCGTATTCACAATGCCCCATGACCACTGTCATCACAATGCTCCGTGACCACATTCATCACAAAGCTCCATGACACGTTTCATCACAATGCTAAATGGCTCTTGTCATCACAATGCTCCATGGCGCTTCTCATCACAATGCTCCATACCCCCTGTCATCACAATGTTCCATGCTGTGGTCTTCTCCATGCTCCATGCACTTTTCATCACAATTCTACATGACCCCTTTCACCACAATGCTCCATGACGAGTTTTATCCCAATGCTCCATGACACCTGTTGTCACAATTTTCCATAGCCCTTGTCATCACAATGCTCCATGACTCCTGTCAACAAAAAGCCTCATGACCCCTGTCATCACAATGCCCGATGACCCCTGACATCACAATTCTCCATGACTCTTGTCATCACAATATTCCATGCCCGAGTCATTACAATGTTCCAAGAATTTATCATCACAATCCTTCAAGGCACTTGTCATCACAATGCTCTATGGCCCTTGCCATCACAATGATCCTTGACTCTTTTCATCACAATGCCCCATCACCACTGTCATCACAATGCTCCATGAACGCTTTCATCCAAAGGCTCCATGACCCTTGTCATCACAATGCTCCATGACCGCTGTCATCACATTGCTCCATGACACCTTTCACAACAATGCTCCATGACCCATTTCATCAAAATGCTCCATGAACGCTTTCATCACAATGCTCCATGATCGCTATCATCACAATCAACCATGACCCATTCCATCAACATGCTGCAGTACCCATTTCATCACAATGCTCCATGGCCCCTGTTATGCCAAAGCTCCAAGACCCCTGTCATCACAGTGCTCCATGCCCCTTGTCATCACAATGCTCCATATCCACTGTCATCACAATGATTCATTACCACTTTCATCACAAAGATCCATGACCCGTCTCATCACAATGCTCCACGTTGAGGTTTTCTCCATGCTCCGTTCTTCTCCATGCCCCATGCCCTTGTCATCACTATGCTACATGACCCTTTTCATCACAATGTTAAATGGTCATTATCATCAAAATGCTCCATGATCCTTGTAATCGCAATGCTCCATGGCACTTCTCATCACAATGCGCTATGACCCATATCATCACAATGTTCCATGCAGTGGTCTTCACCATGCTCCATGCCCTTGTCATCACAATTCTACATGACCCCTTTCATCACAAGGCTCCATGACAACTTTCATCCCAATGCTCGATGACACCTGTTGTCACAATTCTCATTGGCCCTTGTCATCACAATGCTACATGACCCCTGTCATCAAAAAGCCTCACAACCCCTGACATTACAATTCCCGATGACTCCTTACATCACAATTCTCCATGACTCTTGTCATCACAGTGTTCCATGCCCGAGTCATCACAATGTTCTATGAATTTATCATCACAATACTCCAAGGCCCTTGTCATCACAATGCTCCATGACCCTTGTAATCACAATGCTCCTTGACACTTGTCATCACAATGCTCCATGGCCCTTGTCATCACAATGCCCTATGGCGCTTCCCAACACAATGATCCATGACTCCTTTCATCACAATACTAAATCACCACTGTCACCACAAAGGTCCATGAACCGTTTCATAACAACGCTCCATGACCCATTTCATCACAATGCTCCATGAACGCTTTCATTACAATGCTCCATGATCGCTATCATCACAATAAACCATGACCCATTCCATCAACATGCTCCAGTACCCCTTTCGTAAAAATGCTCCATGGCCCCTGTTATCACAATGCTCAATGACCCTTGTCCTCACAATGCTCCATGAACCCTGACATCACAATGCTCCATGACCCCTGTCATCACAGTGCTCCATGCCCCCTGGCATCACAATGCTCCATAACAACATATACCACAAAGCCCTATGACCCGTTTCATCACAATGCTAAAAGGCCCTTGTCATCAAAATGTTCGATGGAGCTTGTCATCACAATGCTCCATGCCCAATGTCATCAAAATGCTCCATGACCACATTCATCACAATGCTCCATGACACGTTTCATCACAATGCTAAATGGTCCTTGTCATCACAATGCTCCATGGCGCTTCTCATCACAATGCTCCATACCCCCTGTCATCACAATGCCCCATAATCCCTTTTATCACAATAATACATCACCCTTTCATTACAATACTCCAGTATGCCTTTCATCACAATGCTCCATGGCCCTTGTCATCACAATGCTCCATATCCACTGTCATCAAAATGATTCATTACCATTTTCATCACAATGATCCATGACCCGTCTCATCACAATGCTCCATGTTGAGGTCTTCTCCATGCTCCGGTCTTCTCCATGCTCCATGCCCTTGTCATCACAATGCAACATGGCCATTTTCATCACAATGTAAAATGGCCCTTATCATCAAAATTCTTCATGACCCTTGTCATCACAATGCTCTATGACGCCTGTCATCACAATGTTCCATGCTGTGGTCTTCACCATGCTCCATGCCCTTGTCATCACAATTCTACCGGACGCCTTTCAGCATCATGCTCCATGAGGAGTTTCATCCCAATGCTCCATGACACCTGTTGTCACAATTCTCCATGGCCCTTTTCATCACAATGCTCCATGACCCATGTCAACAAAAAGCCTCATGACCCCTGTCATCACAAGGCCGATGACCCCTGACATCACAATTCTCCATGACTCTTGTCATCACAATATTCCATGCCCGAGTCATTACAATGTTCCAAGAATTTATCATCACAATCCTCCAAGGCACTTGTCATCACAATGCTCTATGGCCCTTGCCATCACAATGATCCTTGACTCTTTTCATCACAATGCCCCATCACCACTGTCATCACAATGCTCCATGAACGCTTTCATCCAAAGGCTCCATGACCCTTGTCATCACAATGCTCCATGACCGCTGTCATCACATTGCTCCATGACACCTTTCACAACAATGCTCCATGACCCATTTCATCAAAATGCTCCATGAACGCTTTCATCACAATGCTCCATGATCGCTATCATCACAATAAACCATGACCCATTCCATCAACATGCTGCAGTACCCATTTCATCACAATGCTCCATGGCCCCTGTTATCCCAAAGCTCCAAGACCCCTGTCATCACAGTGCTCCATGCCCCTTGTCATCACAATGCTCCATATCCACTGTCATCACAATGATTCATTACCACTTTCATCACAATGATCCATGACCCGTCTCATCACAATGCTCCACGTTGAGGTTTTCTCCATGCACCTTTCTTCTCCATGCCCCATGCCCTTCTCATCACTATGCTACATGAACCTTTTCATCACAATGTTAAATGGTCATTATCATCAAAATGCTCCATGATCCTTGTAATCACAATGCTCCATGGCACTTCTCATCACAATGCGCTATGACCCATATCATCACAATGTTCCATGCAGTGGTCTTCACCATGCTCCATGCCCTTGTCATCACAATTCTACATGACCCCTTTCATCACAAGGCTCCATGACAACTTTCATCCCAATGCTCGATGACACCTGTTGTCACAATTCTCATTGGCCCTTGTCATCACAATGCTACATGACCCCTGTCATCAAAAAGCCTCATGACCCCTGACATCACAATGCCCGATGACCCCTTACATCACAATTCTCCATGACTCTTGTCATCACAGTGTTCCATGCCCGAGTCATCACAATGTTCTATGAATTTATCATCACAATACTCCAAGGCCCTTGTCATCACAATGCTCCATGACCCTTGTAATCACAATGCTCCTTGACACTTGTCATCACAATGCTCCATGGCCCTTGTCATCACAATGCCCTATGGCACTTCCCAACACAATGATCCATGACTCCTTTCATCACAATACTAAATCACCACTGTCACCACAAAGGTCCATGAACCGTTTCATAACAACGCTCCATGACCCATTTCATCACAATGCTCCATGAACGCTTTCATTACAATGCTCCATGATCGCTATCATCACAATAAACCATGACCCATTCCATCAACATGCCCCAGTACCCCTTTCGTAAAAATGCTCCATGGCCCCTGTTATTACAATGCTCAATGACCCTTGTCCTCACAATGCTCCATGAACCCTAACATCACAATGCTCCATGACCCCTGTCATCACAGTGCTCCATGCCCCCTGGCGTCACAATGCTCCATAACAACATATACCACAAAGCCCTATGACCCGTTTCATCACAATGCTAAAAGGCCCTTGTCATCAAAATGTTCGATGGAGCTTGTCATCGCAATGCTCCATGCCCAATGTCATCAAAATGCTCCATGACCACATTCATCACAATGCTCCATGACACGTTTCATCAAAATGATTAATGGCCCTTGTCATCACAATGCTCCATGGCGCTTCTCATCACAATGCTCCATACCCCCTGTCATCACAATGCCCCATAATCCCTTTTATCACAATAATACATCACCCCTTGCATTACAATACTCCAGTATGCCTTTCATCACAATGCTCCATGGCCCTTGTCATCACAATGCTCCATATCCACTGTCATCAAAATGATTCATTACCATTTTCATCACAATGATCCATGACCCGTCTCATCACAATGCTCCATGTTGAGGTCTTCTCCATGCTCCGGTCTTCTCCATGCTCCATGCCCTTGTCATCACAATGCAACATGGCCATTTTCATCACAATTGAAAATGGCCCTTATCATCAAAATTCTTCATGACCCTTGTCATCACAATGCTCCATGACGCCTGTCATCACAATGTTCCATGCTGTGGTCTTCACCATGCTCCATGCCCTTGTCATCACAATTCTACAGGACGCCTTTCATCATCATGCTCCATGACGAGTTTCATCCCAATGCTCCATGACACCTGTTGTCACAATTCTCCATGACTCTTGTCATCACAATGTTCCACGCCCGAGTCATTACAATGTTCCAAGAATTTATCATCACAATGCTCCAAGGCACTTGTCATCACAATGCTCTATGTTCCTTGCCATCACAATGATCCTTGACTCTTTTCATCACAATGCTCCATCACCACTGTCATCACAATGCTCCATGACCGCTGCCACAACTTTGCTCCAGGACCCCTTTCACAACAATGCTCCATGACCCATTTCATCACAATGCTCCATGAAGGCTTTCATCACAATGCTCCATGATCGCTATCATCACAATAAACCATGACCCATTCCATCAACATGCTGCAGTACCAATTTCATCACAATGCTCCATGGCCCCTCTTATCTCAATGCTCCATGACCCTTGTCATCCCAATGCTCCGTGACCACATTCATCACAAAACTCCATGACCCGTTTCATTACAATGCTAAAAGGCCCTTCTCATCAAAATGCTCCATGGCGCTTATCATCACAATGCTCAATGCCCAAAGTTACCACAATGCTCCTTGACCCCTTTCATCACAATGCTCCATGGCCCTTGTCATCACAATGCTCCATGGCCCTTGTCATCACAATGCTCCATTATCCATTTCATCACAATAATCCATGACCACTTTCATCACAATGCTCCAGACGCCTTTCATCACAATGCTCCATGACACCTGACATCACAATGCTTCATGACCCCAGTCATCACAATGCTCCAGGCCCCGTTTCATCCTAATGCTTCATGACAGCTTTCATCGCAATGCTCAATGACACCTGTCATCACAATGCTCCATTGCCCTTGTTATCATAATGCTCCATGATCCCAGATATCACAATGCTCCGTGCCACATTTCTTCACAGTGATCCATGCCCCCGTCTTTACAATGCCCCATGACCACTGTCATCACAATTCTCCGTGACCACATCCATCACAAAGCTCCATGACACGGTTCATCACAATGCTAAATGGCTCTTGTCATCACAATGCTCCATGGCGCTTCTCATCACAATGTTCCATACACCCTGTCATCACAATGTTCCATGCTGTGGTCTTCTCCATGCTCCATGCCCTTTTCATCACAATTCTACATGACCCCTTTCACCACAATGCTCCATGACGAGTTTCATCCCAATGCTCCATGACACCTGTTGTCACAATTTTCCATAGCCCTTGTCATCACAATGCTCCATGACTCCTGTCAACAAAAAGCCTCATGACCCCTGTCATCACAATGCCCGATGACCCCTGACATCACAATTCTCCATGACTCTTGTCATCACAATATTCCATGCCCGAGTCATTACAATGTTCCAAGAATTTATCATCACAATCCTCCAAGGCACTTGTCATCACAATGCTCTATGGCCCTTGCCATCACAATGATCCTTGACTCATTTCATCACAATGCCCCATCACCACTGTCATCACAATACTCCATGAACGCTTTCATCCAAAGGCTCCATGACACCTTTCTCAACAATGCTCCATGACCCATTTCAGCACAATGCCCAATGAACGCTTTCATCACAATGCTCCATGATCACTATCATCACAATAAACCATGACCCATTCCATCAACATGCTGCAGTACCCATTTCATCACAATGCTCCATGGCCCCTGTTATCCCAAAGCTCCAAGACCCCTGTCATCACAGTGCTCCATGCCCCTTGTCATCACAATGCTCCATATCCACTGTCATCACAATGATTCATTACCACTTTCATCACAATGATCCATGACCCGTCTCATCACAATGCTCCACGTTGAGGTTTTCTCCATGCTCCGTTCTTCTCCATGCCCCATGCCCTTGTCATCACTATGCTACATGACCCTTTTCATCACAATGTTAAATGGTCATTATCATCAAAATGCTCCATGATCCTTGTAATCGCAATGCTCCATGGCACTTCTCATCACAATGCGCTATGACCCATATCATCACAATGTTCCATGCAGTGGTCTTCACCATGCTCCATGCCCTTGTCATCACAATTCTACATGACCCCTTTCATCACAAGGCTCCATGACAACTTTCATCCCAATGCTCGATGACACCTGTTGTCACAATTCTCATTGGCCCTTGTCATCACAATGCTACATGACCCCTGTCATCAAAAAGCCTCATGACCCCTGACATTACAATTCCCGATGACTCCTTACATCACAATTCTCCATGACTCTTGTCATCACAGTGTTCCATGCCCGAGTCATCACAATGTTCTATGAATTTATCATCACAATACTCCAAGGCCCTTGTCATCACAATGCTCCATGACCCTTGTAATCACAATGCTCCTTGACACTTGTCATCACAATGCTCCATGGCCCTTGTCATCACAATGCCCTATGGCGCTTCCCAACACAATGATCCATGACTCCTTTCATCACAATACTAAATCACCACTGTCACCACAAAGGTCCATGAACCGTTTCATAACAACGCTCCATGACCCATTTCATCACAATGCTCCATGAACGCTTTCATTACAATGCTCCATGATCGCTATCATCACAATAAACCATGACCCATTCCATCAACATGCTCCAGTACCCCTTTCGTAAAAATGCTCCATGGCCCCTGTTATCACAATGCTCAATGACCCTTGTCCTCACAATGCTCCATGAACCCTGACATCACAATGCTCCATGACCCCTGTCATCACAGTGCTCCATGCCCCCTGGCATCACAATGCTCCATAACAACATATACCACAAAGCCCTATGACCCGTTTCATCACAATGCTAAAAGGCCCTTGTCATCAAAATGTTCGATGGAGCTTGTCATCACAATGCTCCATGCCCAATGTCATCAAAATGCTCCATGACCACATTCATCACAATGCTCCATGACACGTTTCATCACAATGCTAAATGGTCCTTGTCATCACAATGCTCCATGGCGCTTCTCATCACAATGCTCCATACCCCCTGTCATCACAATGCCCCATAATCCCTTTTATCACAATAATACATCACCCTTTCATTACAATACTCCAGTATGCCTTTCATCACAATGCTCCATGGCCCTTGTCATCACAATGCTCCATATCCACTGTCATCAAAATGATTCATTACCATTTTCATCACAATGATCCATGACCCGTCTCATCACAATGCTCCATGTTGAGGTCTTCTCCATGCTCCGGTCTTCTCCATGCTCCATGCCCTTGTCATCACAATGCAACATGGCCATTTTCATCACAATGTAAAATGGCCCTTATCATCAAAATTCTTCATGACCCTTGTCATCACAATGCTCTATGACGCCTGTCATCACAATGTTCCATGCTGTGGTCTTCACCATGCTCCATGCCCTTGTCATCACAATTCTACCGGACGCCTTTCAGCATCATGCTCCATGAGGAGTTTCATCCCAATGCTCCATGACACCTGTTGTCACAATTCTCCATGGCCCTTTTCATCACAATGCTCCATGACCCATGTCAACAAAAAGCCTCATGACCCCTGTCATCACAAGGCCGATGACCCCTGACATCACAATTCTCCATGACTCTTGTCATCACAATATTCCATGCCCGAGTCATTACAATGTTCCAAGAATTTATCATCACAATCCTCCAAGGCACTTGTCATCACAATGCTCTATGGCCCTTGCCATCACAATGATCCTTGACTCTTTTCATCACAATGCCCCATCACCACTGTCATCACAATGCTCCATGAACGCTTTCATCCAAAGGCTCCATGACCCTTGTCATCACAATGCTCCATGACCGCTGTCATCACATTGCTCCATGACACCTTTCACAACAATGCTCCATGACCCATTTCATCAAAATGCTCCATGAACGCTTTCATCACAATGCTCCATGATCGCTATCATCACAATAAACCATGACCCATTCCATCAACATGCTGCAGTACCCATTTCATCACAATGCTCCATGGCCCCTGTTATCCCAAAGCTCCAAGACCCCTGTCATCACAGTGCTCCATGCCCCTTGTCATCACAATGCTCCATATCCACTGTCATCACAATGATTCATTACCACTTTCATCACAATGATCCATGACCCGTCTCATCACAATGCTCCACGTTGAGGTTTTCTCCATGCACCTTTCTTCTCCATGCCCCATGCCCTTCTCATCACTATGCTACATGACCCTTTTCATCACAATGTTAAATGGTCATTATCATCAAAATGCTCCATGATCCTTGTAATCACAATGCTCCATGGCACTTCTCATCACAATGCGCTATGACCCATATCATCACAATGTTCCATGCAGTGGTCTTCACCATGCTCCATGCCCTTGTCATCACAATTCTACATGACCCCTTTCATCACAAGGCTCCATGACAACTTTCATCCCAATGCTCGATGACACCTGTTGTCACAATTCTCATTGGCCCTTGTCATCACAATGCTACATGACCCCTGTCATCAAAAAGCCTCATGACCCCTGACATCACAATGCCCGATGACCCCTTACATCACAATTCTCCATGACTCTTGTCATCACAGTGTTCCATGCCCGAGTCATCACAATGTTCTATGAATTTATCATCACAATACTCCAAGGCCCTTGTCATCACAATGCTCCATGACCCTTGTAATCACAATGCTCCTTGACACTTGTCATCACAATGCTCCATGGCCCTTGTCATCACAATGCCCTATGGCGCTTCCCAACACAATGATCCATGACTCCTTTCATCACAATACTAAATCACCACTGTCACCACAAAGGTCCATGAACCGTTTCATAACAACGCTCCATGACCCATTTCATCACAATGCTCCATGAACGCTTTCATTACAATGCTCCATGATCGCTATCATCACAATAAACCATGACCCATTCCATCAACATGCCCCAGTACCCCTTTCGTAAAAATGCTCCATGGCCCCTGTTATTACAATGCTCAATGACCCTTGTCCTCACAATGCTCCATGAACCCTAACATCACAATGCTCCATGACCCCTGTCATCACAGTGCTCCATGCCCCCTGGCGTCACAATGCTCCATAACAACATATACCACAAAGCCCTATGACCCGTTTCATCACAATGCTAAAAGGCCCTTGTCATCAAAATGTTCGATGGAGCTTGTCATCGCAATGCTCCATGCCCAATGTCATCAAAATGCTCCATGACCACATTCATCACAATGCTCCATGACACGTTTCATCAAAATGATTAATGGCCCTTGTCATCACAATGCTCCATGGCGCTTCTCATCACAATGCTCCATACCCCCTGTCATCACAATGCCCCATAATCCCTTTTATCACAATAATACATCACCCCTTTCATTACAATACTCCAGTATGCCTTTCATCACAATGCTCCATGGCCCTTGTCATCACAATGCTCCATATCCACTGTCATCAAAATGATTCATTACCATTTTCATCACAATGATCCATGACCCGTCTCATCACAATGCTCCATGTTGAGGTCTTCTCCATGCTCTGTTCTTCTCCATGCTCCATGCCCTTGTCATCACAATGCAACATGGCCATTTTCATCACAATTGAAAATGGCCCTTATCATCAAAATTCTTCATGACCCTTGTCATCACAATGCTCCATGACGCCTGTCATCACAATGTTCCATGCTGTGGTCTTCACCATGCTCCATGCCCTTGTCATCACAATTCTACAGGACGCCTTTCATCATCATGCTCCATGACGAGTTTCATCCCAATGCTCCATGACACCTGTTGTCACAATTCTCCATGACTCTTGTCATCACAATGTTCCACGCCCGAGTCATTACAATGTTCCAAGAATTTATCATCACAATGCTCCAAGGCACTTGTCATCACAATGCTCTATGTTCCTTGCCATCACAATGATCCTTGACTCTTTTCATCACAATGCTCCATCACCACTGTCATCACAATGCTCCATGACCGCTGCCACAACTTTGCTCCAGGACCCCTTTCACAACAATGCTCCATGACCCATTTCATCACAATGCTCCATGAAGGCTTTCATCACAATGCTCCATGATCGCTATCATCACAATAAACCATGACCCATTCCATCAACATGCTGCAGTACCAATTTCATCACAATGCTCCATGGCCCCTCTTATCTCAATGCTCCATGACCCTTGTCATCCCAATGCTCCGTGACCACATTCATCACAAAACTCCATGACCCGTTTCATTACAATGCTAAAAGGCCCTTCTCATCAAAATGCTCCATGGCGCTTATCATCACAATGCTCAATGCCCAAAGTTACCACAATGCTCCTTGACCCCTTTCATCACAATGCTCCATGGCCCTTGTCATCACAATGCTCCATGGCCCTTGTCATCACAATGCTCCATTATCCATTTCATCACAATAATCCATGACCACTTTCATCACAATGCTCCAGACGCCTTTCATCACAATGCTCCATGACACCTGACATCACAATGCTTCATGACCCCAGTCATCACAATGCTCCAGGCCCCGTTTCATCCTAATGCTTCATGACAGCTTTCATCGCAATGCTCAATGACACCTGTCATCACAATGCTCCATTGCCCTTGTTATCATAATGCTCCATGATCCCAGATATCACAATGCTCCGTGCCACATTTCTTCACAGTGATCCATGCCCCCGTCTTTACAATGCCCCATGACCACTGTCATCACAATTCTCCGTGACCACATCCATCACAAAGCTCCATGACACGGTTCATCACAATGCTAAATGGCTCTTGTCATCACAATGCTCCATGGCGCTTCTCATCACAATGTTCCATACACCCTGTCATCACAATGTTCCATGCTGTGGTCTTCTCCATGCTCCATGCCCTTTTCATCACAATTCTACATGACCCCTTTCACCACAATGCTCCATGACGAGTTTCATCCCAATGCTCCATGACACCTGTTGTCACAATTTTCCATAGCCCTTGTCATCACAATGCTCCATGACTCCTGTCAACAAAAAGCCTCATGACCCCTGTCATCACAATGCCCGATGACCCCTGACATCACAATTCTCCATGACTCTTGTCATCACAATATTCCATGCCCGAGTCATTACAATGTTCCAAGAATTTATCATCACAATCCTCCAAGGCACTTGTCATCACAATGCTCTATGGCCCTTGCCATCACAATGATCCTTGACTCATTTCATCACAATGCCCCATCACCACTGTCATCACAATACTCCATGAACGCTTTCATCCAAAGGCTCCATGACACCTTTCTCAACAATGCTCCATGACCCATTTCAGCACAATGCCCAATGAACGCTTTCATCACAATGCTCCATGATCACTATCATCACAATAAACCATGACCCATTCCATCAACATGCTGCAGTACCCATTTCATCACAATGCTCCATGGCCCCTGTTATCCCAAAGCTCCAAGACCCCTGTCATCACAGTGCTCCATGCCCCTTGTCATCACAATGCTCCATATCCACTGTCATCACAATGATTCATTACCACTTTCATCACAATGATCCATGACCCGTCTCATCACAATGCTCCACGTTGAGGTTTTCTCCATGCTCCGTTCTTCTCCATGCCCCATGCCCTTGTCATCACTATGCTACATGACCCTTTTCATCACAATGTTAAATGGTCATTATCATCAAAATGCTCCATGATCCTTGTAATCGCAATGCTCCATGGCACTTCTCATCACAATGCGCTATGACCCATATCATCACAATGTTCCATGCAGTGGTCTTCACCATGCTCCATGCCCTTGTCATCACAATTCTACATGACCCCTTTCATCACAAGGCTCCATGACAACTTTCATCCCAATGCTCGATGACACCTGTTGTCACAATTCTCATTGGCCCTTGTCATCACAATGTTACATGACCCCTGTCATCAAAAAGCCTCATGACCCCTGACATCACAATGCCCGATGACCCCTTACATCACAATTCTCCATGACTCTTGTCATCACAGTGTTCCATGCCCGAGTCATCACAATGTTCTATGAATTTATCATCACAATACTCCAAGGCCCTTGTCATCACAATGCTCCATGACCCTTGTAATCACAATGCTCCTTGACACTTGTCATCACAATGCTCCATGGCCCTTGTCATCACAATGCCCTATGGCGCTTCCCAACACAATGATCCATGACTCCTTTCATCACAATACTAAATCACCACTGTCACCACAAAGGTCCATGAACCGTTTCATAACAACGCTCCATGACCCATTTCATCACAATGCTCCATGAACGCTTTCATTACAATGCTCCATGATCGCTATCATCACAATAAACCATGACCCATTCCATCAACATGCTCCAGTACCCCTTTCGTAAAAATGCTCCATGACCCCTGTCATCACAGTGCTCCATGACCCCTGGCGTCACAATGCTCCATAACAACATATACCACAAAGCCCTATGACCCGTTTCATCACAATGCTAAAAGGCCCTTGTCATCAAAATGTTCGATGGAGCTTGTCATCACAATGCTCCATGCCCAATGTCATCAAAATGCTCCATGACCACATTCATCACAATGCTCCATGACACGTTTCATCACAATGCTAAATGGTCCTTGTCATCACAATGCTCCATGGCGCTTCTCATCACAATGCTCCATACCCCCTGTCATCACAATGCCCCATAATCCCTTTTATCACAATAATACATCACCCCTTTCATTACAATACTCCAGTATGCCTTTCATCACAATGCTCCATGGCCCTTGTCATCACAATGCTCCATATCCACTGTCATCAAAATGATTCATTACCATTTTCATCACAATGATCCATGACCCGTCTCATCACAATGCTCCATGTTGAGGTCTTCTCCATGCTCTGTTCTTCTCCATGCTCCATGCCCTTGTCATCACAATGCAACATGGCCATTTTCATCACAATTGAAAATGGCCCTTATCATCAAAATTCTTCATGACCCTTGTCATCACAATGCTCCATGACGCCTGTCATCACAATGTTCCATGCTGTGGTCTTCACCATGCTCCATGCCCTTGTCATCACAATTCTACCGGACGCCTTTCATCATCATGCTCCATGACGAGTTTCATCCCAATGCTCCATGACACCTGTTGTCACAATTCTCCATGACTCTTGTCATCACAATGTTCCATGCCCGAGTCATTACAATGTTCCAAGAATTTATCATCACAATGCTCCAAGGCACTTGTCATCACAATGCTCTATGTTCCTTGCCATCACAATGATCCTTGACTCTTTTCATCACAATGCTCCATCACCAGTGTCATCACAATGCTCCATGACCGCTGTCACCACTTTGCTCCAGGACCCTTTTCACAACAATGCTCCATGACCCATTTCATCACAGTGCTCCATGAAGGCTTTCATCACAATGCTCCACGATCGCTATCATCACAATAAACCATGACCCATTCCATCAGCATGCTGCAGTACCAATTTCATCACAATGCTCCATGGCCCCTCTTATCTCAATGCTCCATGACCCTTGTCATCCCAATGCTCCGTGACCACATTCATCACAAAACTCCATGACCCGTTTCATTACAATGCTAAAAGGCCCTTCTCATCAAAATGCTCCATGGCGCTTATCATCACAATGCTCAATGCCCAATGTCACCACAATGCTCCTTGACCCCTTTCATCACAATGCTCCATGGCCCTTGTCATCACAATGCTCCATGGCCCTTGTCATCACAATGCTCCATTATCCATTTCATCACAATAATCCATGACCACTTTCATCACAATGCTCCAGACGCCTTTCATCACAATGCTCCATGACACCTGACATCACAATGCTTCATGACCCCAGTCATCACAATGCTCCATGCCCCGTTTCATCCTAATGCTTCATGACAGCTTTCATCACAATGCTCAATGACCCCTGTCATCACAATGCTCCATTGCCCTTGTTATCATAATGCTCCATGATCCCTGATATCACAATGCTCCGTGACACATTTCTTCACAGTGATCCATGCCCCCATATTCACAATGCCGCATGACCACTGTCATCACAATGCTCCGTGACCACATTCATCACAAAGCTCCATGACACGTTTCATCACAATGCTAAATGGCTCTTGTCATCACAATGCTCCATGGCGCTTCTCATCACAATGCTCCATACCCCCTGTCATCACAATGTTCCATGCTGTGGTCTTCTCCATGCTCCATGCCCTTTTCATCACAATTCTACATGACCCCTTTCACCAAAATGCTCCATGACGAGTTTTATCCCAATGCTCCATGACACCTGTTGTCACAATTTTCCATAGCCCTTGTCATCACAATGCTCCATGACTCCTGTCAACAAAAAGCCTCATGAACCCTGTCATCACAATGCCCGATGACCCCTGACATCACAATTCTCCATGACTCTTGTCATCACAATATTCCATGCCCGAGTCATTACAATGTTCCAAGAATTTATCATCACAATCCTCCAAGGCACTTGTCATCACAATGCTCTATGGCCCTTGCCATCACAATGATCCTTGACTCTTTTCATCACAATGCCCCATCACCACTGTCATCACAATGCTCCATGAACGCTTTCATCCAAAGGCTCCATGACCCTTGTCATCACAATGCTCCATGACCGCTGTCATCACAATGCTCCATGATCGCTATCATCACAACAAACCATGACCCATTCCATCAACATGCTGCAGTACCCATTTCATCACAATGCTCCATGGCCCCTGTTATCCCAAAGCTCCAAGACCCCTGTCATCACAGTGCTCCATGCCCCTTGTCATCACAATGCTCCATATCCACTGTCATCACAATGATTCATTACCACTTTCATCACAATGATCCATGACCCGTCTCATCACAATGCTCCACGTTGAGGTTTTCTCCATGCACCGTTCTTCTCCATGCCCCATGCCCTTCTCATCACTATGCTACATGACCCTTTTCATCACAATGTTAAATGGTCATTATCATCAAAATGCTCCATGATCCTTGTAATCGCAATGCTCCATGGCACTTCTCATCACAATGCGCTATGACCCATATCATCACAATGTTCCATGCAGTGGTCTTCACCATGCTCCATGCCCTTGTCATCACAATTCTACATGACCCCTTTCATCACAAGGCTCCATGACAACTTTCATCCCAATGCTCGATGACACCTGTTGTCAAAATTGTCATTGGCCCTTGTCATCACAATGCTACATGTCCCCTGTCATCAAAAAGCCTCACGACCCCTGACATTACAATTCCCGATGACTCCTTACATCACAATTCTCCATGACTCTTGTCATCACAGTGTTCCATGCCCGAGTCATCACAATGTTCTATGAATTTATCATCACAATACTCCAAGGCCCTTGTCATCACAATGCTCCATGACCCTTGTAATCACAATGCTCCTTGACACTTGTCATCACAATGCTCCATGGCCCTTGTCATCACAATGCCCTATGGCGCTTCCCAACACAATGATCCATGACTCCTTTCATCACAATACTAAATCACCACTGTCACCACAAAGGTCCATGAACCGTTTCATAACAACGCTCCATGACCCATTTCATCACAATGCTCCATGAACGCTTTCATTACAATGCTCCATGATTGCTATCATCACAGTAAACCATGACCCATTCCATCAACATGCTCCAGTACCCCTTTCGTAAAAATGCTCCATGGCCCCTGTTATCACAATGCTCAATGACCCTTGTCCTCACAATGCTCCATGAACCCTGACATCACAATGCTCCATGACCCCTGTCATCACAGTGCTCCATGCCCCCTGGCATCACAATGCTCCATAACAACATATACCACAAAGCCCTATGACCCGTTTCATCACAATGCTAAAAGGCCCTTGTCATCAAAATGTTCGATGGAGCTTGTCATCACAATGCTCCATGCCCAATGTCATCAAAATGCTCCATGACCACATTCATCACAATGCTCCATGACACGTTTCATCACAATGCTAAATGGTCCTTGTCATCACAATGCTCCATGGCGCTTCTCGTCACAATGCTCCATACCCCCTGTCATCACAATGCCCCATAATCCCTTTTATCACAATAATACATCACCCCTTTCATTACAATACTCCAGTATGCCTTTCATCACAATGCTCCATGGCCCTTGTCATCACAATGCTCCATATCCACTGTCATCAAAATGATTCATTACCATTTTCATCACAATGATCCATGACCCGTCTCATCACAATGCTCCATGTTGACGTCTTCTCCATGCTCCTGTCTTCTCCATGCTCCATGCCCTTGTCATCACAATGCAACATGGCCATTTTCATCACAATGTAAAATGGCCCTTATCATCAAAATTCTTCATGACCCTTGTCATCACAATGCTCCATGACGCCTGTCATCACAATGTTCCATGCTGTGGTCTTCACCATGCTCCATGCCCTTGTCATCACAATTCTACCGGATGCCTTTCAGCATCATGCTCCATGAGGAGATTCATCCCAATGCTCCATGACACCTGTTGTCACAATTCTCCATGGCCCTTTTCATCACAATGCACCATGACCCATGTCAACAAAAAACCTCATGACCCCTGTCATCACAAGGCCGATGACCCCTGACATCACAATTCTCCATGACTCTTGTCATCACAATATTCCATGCCCGAGTCATTACAATGTTCCAAGAATTTATCATCACAATCCTCCAAGGCACTTGTCATCACAATGCTCTATGACCCTTGCCATCACAATGATCCTTGACCCTTTTCATCACAATGCCCCATCACCACTGTCATCACAATGCTCCATGAACGCTTTCATCCAAAGGCTCCATGACCCTTGTCATCACAATGCTCCATGACCGCTGTCATCACATTGCTCCATGACACTTTTCACAACAATGCTCCATGACCCATTTCATCAAAATGCTCCATGAACGCTTTCATCACAATGCTCCATGATCGCTATCATCACAATAAACCATGACCCGTTCCATCAACATGCTGCAGTACCAATTTCATCACAATGCTCCATGGCCCCTGTTATCCCAAAGCTCCAAGACCCCTGTCATCACAGTGCTCCATGCCCCTTGTCATCACAATGCTCCATATCCACTGTCATCACAATGATTCATTACCACTTTCATCACAAAGATCCATGACCCGTCTCATCACAATGCTCCACGTTGAGGTTTTCTCCATGCTCCGTTCTTCTCCATGCCCCATGCCCTTGTCATCACTATGCTACATGACCCTTTTCATCACAATGTTAAATGGTCATTATCATCAAAATGCTCCATGATCCTTGTAATCGCAATGCTCCATGGCACTTCTCATCACAATGCACTATGACCCATATCATCACAATGTTCCATGCAGTGGTCTTCACCATGCTCCATGCCCTTGTCATCACAATTCTACATGACCCCTTTCATCACAAGGCTCCATGACAACTTTCATCCCAATGCTCGATGACACCTGTTGTCAAAATTCTCATTGGCCCTTGTCATCACAATGCTACATGTCCCCTGTCATCAAAAAGCCTCACGACCCCTGACATTACAATTCCCGATGACTCCTTACATCACAATTCTCCATGACTCTTGTCATCACAGTGTTCCATGCCCGAGTCATCACAATGTTCTATGAATTTATCATCACAATACTCCAAGGCCCTTGTCATCACAATGCTCCATGACCCTTGTAATCACAATGCTCCTTGACACTTGTCATCACAATGCTCCATGGCCCTTGTCATCACAATGCCCTATGGCGCTTCCCAACACAATGATCCATGACTCCTTTCATCACAATACTAAATCACCACTGTCACCACAAAGGTCCATGAACCGTTTCATAACAACGCTCCATGACCCATTTCATCACAATGCTCCATGAACGCTTTCATTACAATGCTCCATGATCGCTATCATCACAATAAACCATGACCCATTCCATCAACATGCTCCAGTACCCCTTTCGTAAAAATGCTCCATGACCCCTGTCATCACAGTGCTCCATGCCCCCTGGCGTCACAATGCTCCATAACAACATATACCACAAAGCCCTATGACCCGTTTCATCACAATGCTAAAAGGCCCTTGTCATCAAAATGTTCGATGGAGCTTGTCATCACAATGCTCCATGCCCAATGTCATCAAAATGCTCCATGACCACATTCATCACAATGCTCCATGACACGTTTCATCACAATGCTAAATGGTCCTTGTCATCACAATGCTCCATGGCGCTTCTCATCACAATGCTCCATACCCCCTGTCATCACAATGCCCCATAATCCCTTTTATCACAATAATACATCACCCCTTTCATTACAATACTCCAGTATGCCTTTCATCACAATGCTCCATGTCCCTTGTCATCACAATGCTCCATATCCACTGTCATCAAAATGATTCATTACCATTTTCATCACAATGATCCATGACCCGTCTCATCACAATGCTCCATGTTGAGGTCTTCTCCATGCTCCGGTCTTCGCCATGCTCCATGCCCTTGTCATCACAATGCAACATGGCCATTTTCATCACAATGTAAAATGGCCCTTATCATCAAAATTCTTCATGACCCTTGTCATCACAATGCTCCATGACGCCTGTCATCACAATGTTCCATGCTGTGGTCTTCACCATGCTCCATGCCCTTGTCATCACAATTCTACCGGACGCCTTTCAGCATCATGCTCCATGAGGAGTTTCATCCCAATGCTCCATGACACCTGTTGTCACAATTCTCCATGGCCCTTTTCATCACAATGCTCCATGACCCATGTCAACAAAAAGCCTCATGACCCCTGTCATCACAAGGCCGATGACCCCTGACATCACAATTCTCCATGACTCTTGTCATCACAATATTCCATGCCCGAGTCATTACAATGTTCCAAGAATTTATCATCACAATCCTCCAAGGCACTTGTCATCACAATGCTCTATGGCCCTTGCCATCACAATGATCCTTGACCCTTTTCATCACAATGCCCCATCACCACTGTCATCACAATGCTCCATGAACGCTTTCATCCAAAGGCTCCATGACCCTTGTCATCACAATGCTCCATGACCGCTGTCATCACATTGCTCCATGACACCTTTCACAACAATGCTCCATGACCCATTTCATCAAAATGCTCCATGAACGCTTTCATCACAATGCTCCATGATCGCTATCATCACAATAAACCATGACCCATTCCATCAACATGCTGCAGTACCCATTTCATCACAATGCTCCATGGCCCCTGTTATCCCAAAGCTCCAAGACCCCTGTCATCACAGTGCTCCATGCCCCTTGTCATCACAATGCTCCATATCCACTGTCATCACAATGATTCATTACCACTTTCATCACAATGATCCATGACCCGTCTCATCACAATGCTCCACGTTGAGGTTTTCTCCATGCACCGTTCTTCTCCATGCCCCATGCCCTTCTCATCACTATGCTACATGACCCTTTTCATCACAATGTTAAATGGTCATTATCATCAAAATGCTCCATGATCCTTGTAATCACAATGCTCCATGGCACTTCTCATCACAATGCGCTATGACCCATATCATCACAATGTTCCATGCAGTGGTCTTCACCATGCTCCATGCCCTTGTCATCACAATTCTACATGACCCCTTTCATCACAAGGCTCCATGACAACTTTCATCCCAATGCTCGATGACACCTGCTGTCACAATTCTCATTGGCCCTTGTCATCACAATGCTACATGACCCTTGTAATCACAATGCTCCTTGACATTTGTCATCACAATGCTCCATGGCCCTTGTCATCACAATGCCCTATGGCGCTTCCCAACACAATGATCCATGACTCCTTTCATCACAATACTAAATCACCACTGTCACCACAAAGGTCCATGAACCGTTTCATAACAATGCTCCATGACCCATTTCATCACAATGCTCCATGAAGTCTTTCATCACAATGCTCCATGATCGCTATCATCACAATAAACCATGACCCATTCCATCAACATGCTGCAGTACCAATTTCATCACAATGCTCCATGGCCCCTCTTATCTCAATGCTCCATGACCCTTGTCATCCCAATTCTCCGTGACCACATTCATCACAAAACTCCATGACCCGTTTCATTACAATGCTAAAAGGCCCTTCTCATCAAAATGCTCCATGGCGCTTATCATCACAATGCTCAATGCCCAATGTCACCACAATGCTCCTTGACCCCTTTCATCACAATGCTCCATGGCCCTTGTCATCACAATGCTCCATGGCCCTTGTCATCACAATGCTCCATTATCCATTTCATCACAATAATCCATGACCACTTTCATCACAATGCTCCAGACGCCTTTCATCACAATGCTCCATGACACCTGACATCACAATGCTTCATGACCCCAGTCATCACAATGCTCCATGCCCCGTTTCATCCTAATGCTTCATGACAGCTTTCATCACAATGCTCAATGACCCCTGTCATCACAATGCTCCATTGCCCTTGTTATCATAATGCTCCATGATCCCTGATATCACAATGCTCCGTGACACATTTCTTCACAGTGATCCATGCCCCCATATTCACAATGCCGCATGACCACTGTCATCACAATGCTCCGTGACCACATTCATCACAAAGCTCCATGACACGTTTCATCACAATGCTAAATGGCTCTTGTCATCACAATGCTCCATGGCGCTTCTCATCACAATGCTCCATACCCCCTGTCATCACAATGTTCCATGCTGTGGTCTTCTCCATGCTCCATGCCCTTTTCATCACAATTCTACATGACCCCTTTCACCAAAATGCTCCATGACGAGTTTTATCCCAATGCTCCATGACACCTGTTGTCACAATTTTCCATAGCCCTTGTCATCACAATGCTCCATGACTCCTGTCAACAAAAAGCCTCATGAACCCTGTCATCACAATGCCCGATGACCCCTGACATCACAATTCTCCATGACTCTTGTCATCACAATATTCCATGCCCGAGTCATTACAATGTTCCAAGAATTTATCATCACAATCCTCCAAGGCACTTGTCATCACAATGCTCTATGGCCCTTGCCATCACAATGATCCTTGACTCTTTTCATCACAATGCCCCATCACCACTGTCATCACAATGCTCCATGAACGCTTTCATCCAAAGGCTCCATGACCCTTGTCATCACAATGCTCCATGACCGCTGTCATCACATTGCTCCATGACACCTTTCACAACAATGCTCCATGACCCATTTCATCAAAATGCTCCATGAACGCTTTCATCACAATGCTCCATGACCGCTGTCATCACATTGCTCCATGACACCTTTCACAACAATGCTCCATGACCCATTTCATCAAAATGCTCCATGATCGCTTTCATCACAATAAACCATGACCCATTCCATCAACATGCTGCAGTACCCATTTCATCACAATGCTCCATGGCCCCTGTTATCCCAAAGCTCCAAGACCCCTGTCATCACAGTGCTCCATGCCCCTTGTCATCACAATGCTCCATATCCATTGTCATCACAATGATTCATTACCACTTTCATCACAAAGATCCATGACCCGTCTCATCACAATGCTCCACGTTGAGGTTTTCTCCATGCTCCGTTCTTCTCCATGCCCCATGCCCTTGTCATCACTATGCTACATGACCCTTTTCATCACAATGTTAAATGGTCATTATCATCAAAATGCTCCATGATCCTTGTAATCGCAATGCTCCATGGCACTTCTCATCACAATGCGCTATGACCCATATCATCACAATGTTCCATGCAGTGGTCTTCACCATGCTCCATGCCCTTGTCATCACAATTCTACATGACCCCTTTCATCACAAGGCTCCATGACAACTTTCATCCCAATGCTCGATGACACCTGTTGTCAAAATTCTCATTGGCCCTTGTCATCACAATGCTACATGTCCCCTGTCATCAAAAAGCCTCACGACCCCTGACATTACAATTCCCGATGACTCCTTACATCACAATTCTCCATGACTCTTGTCATCACAGTGTTCCATGCCCGAGTCATCACAATGTTCTATGAATTTATCATCACAATACTCCAAGGCCCTTGTCATCACAATGCTCCATGACCCTTGTAATCACAATGCTCCTTGACACTTGTCATCACAATGCTCCATGGCCCTTGTCATCACAATGCCCTATGGCGCTTCCCAACACAATGATCCATGACTCCTTTCATCACAATACTAAATCACCACTGTCACCACAAAGGTCCATGAACCGTTTCATAACAACGCTCCATGACCCATTTCATCACAATGCTCCATGAACGCTTTCATTACAATGCTCCATGATCGCTATCATCACAATAAACCATGACCCATTCCATCAACATGCTCCAGTACCCCTTTCGTAAAAATGCTCCATGACCCCTGTCATCACAGTGCTCCATGCCCCCTGGCGTCACAATGCTCCATAACAACATATACCACAAAGCCCTATGACCCGTTTCATCACAATGCTAAAAGGCCCTTGTCATCAAAATGTTCGATGGAGCTTGTCATCACAATGCTCCATGCCCAATGTCATCAAAATGCTCCATGACCACATTCATCACAATGCTCCATGACACATTTCATCAAAATGATAAATGGCCCTTGTCATCACAATACTCCATGGCGCTTCTCATCACAATGCTCCATACCCCCTGTCATCACAATGCCCCATAATCCCTTTTATCACAATA
Organism: Balaenoptera ricei; assembly: GCF_028023285.1. Lineage (NCBI taxonomy): Eukaryota > Metazoa > Chordata > Mammalia > Artiodactyla > Balaenopteridae > Balaenoptera > Balaenoptera ricei. The sequence continues at coordinate 139,835,730 of NC_082639.1, forward strand.
ATACATCACCCCTTTCATTACAATACTCCAGTATGCCTTTCATCACAATGCTCCATGGCCCTTGTCATCACAATGCTCCATATCCACTGTCATCAAAATGATTCATTACCATTTTCATCACAATGATCCATGACCCGTCTCATCACAATGCTCCATGTTGAGGTCTTCTCCATGCTCTGTTCTTCTCCATGCTCCATGCCCTTGTCATCACAATGCAACATGGCCATTTTCATCACAATTGAAAATGGCCCTTATCATCAAAATTCTTCATGACCCTTGTCATCACAATGCTCCATGACGCCTGTCATCACAATGTTCCATGCTGTGGTCTTCACCATGCTCCATGCCCTTGTCATCACAATTCTACCGGACGCCTTTCATCATCATGCTCCATGACGAGTTTCATTCAATGCTCCATGACACCTGTTGTCACAATTCTCCATGACTCTTGTCATCACAATGTTCCATGCCCGAGTCATTACAATGTTCCAAGAATTTATCATCACAATGCTCCAAGGCACTTGTCATCACAATGCTCTATGTTCCTTGCCATCACAATGATCCTTGACTCTTTTCATCACAATGCTCCATCACCAGTGTCATCACAATGCTCCATGACCGCTGTCACCACTTTGCTCCAGGACCCTTTTCACAACAATGCTCCATGACCCATTTCATCACAGTGCTCCATGAAGGCTTTCATCACAATGCTCCACGATCGCTATCATCACAATAAACCATGACCCATTCCATCAACATGCTGCAGTACCAATTTCATCACAATGCTCCATGGCCCCTCTTATCTCAATGCTCCATGACCCTTGTCATCCCAATGCTCCGTGACCACATTCATCACAAAACTCCATGACCCGTTTCATTACAATGCTAAAAGGCCCTTCTCATCAAAATGCTCCATGGCGCTTATCATCACAATGCTCAATGCCCAATGTCACCACAATGCTCCTTGACCCCTTTCATCACAATGCTCCATGGCCCTTGTCATCACAATGCTCCATGGCCCTTGTCATCACAATGCTCCATTATCCATTTCATCACAATAATCCATGACCACTTTCATCACAATGCTCCAGACGCCTTTCATCACAATGCTCCATGACACCTGACATCACAATGCTTCATGACCCCAGTCATCACAATGCTCCATGCCCCGTTTCATCCTAATGCTTCATGACAGCTTTCATCACAATGCTCAATGACCCCTGTCATCACAATGCTCCATTGCCCTTGTTATCATAATGCTCCATGATCCCTGATATCACAATGCTCCGTGACACATTTCTTCACAGTGATCCATGCCCCCGTATTCACAATGCCCCATGACCACTGTCATCACAATGCTCCGTGACCACATTCATCACAAAGCTCCATGACACGTTTCATCACAATGCTAAATGGCTCTTGTCATCACAATGCTCCATGGCGCTTCTCATCACAATGCTCCATACCCCCTGTCATCACAATGTTCCATGCTGTGGTCTTCTCCATGCTCCATGCCCTTTTCATCACAATTCTACATGACCCCTTTCACCACAATGCTCCATGACGAGTTTTATCCCAATGCTCCATGACACCTGTTGTCACAATTTTCCATAGCCCTTGTCATCACAATGCTCCATGACTCCTGTCAACAAAAAGCCTCATGAACCCTGTCATCACAATGCCCGATGACCCCTGACATCACAATTCTCCATGACTCTTGTCATCACAATATTCCATGCCCGAGTCATTACAATGTTCCAAGAATTTATCATCACAATCCTCCAAGGCACTTGTCATCACAATGCTCTATGGCCCTTGCCATCACAATGATCCTTGACTCTTTTCATCACAATGCCCCATCACCACTGTCATCACAATGCTCCATGAACGCTTTCATCCAAAGGCTCCATGACCCTTGTCATCACAATGCTCCATGACCGCTGTCATCACATTGCTCCATGACACCTTTCACAACAATGCTCCATGACCCATTTCATCAAAATGCTCCATGAACGCTTTCATCACAATGCTCCATGATCGCTATCATCACAATAAACCATGACCCATTCCATCAACATGCTGCAGTACCCATTTCATCACAATGCTCCATGGCCCCTGTTGTCCCAAAGCTCCAAGACCCCTGTCATCACAGTGCTCCATGCCCCTTGTCATCACAATGCTCCATATCCACTGTCATCACAATGATTCATTACCACTTTCATCACAATGATCCATGACCCGTCTCATCACAATGCTCCACGTTGAGGTTTTCTCCATGCTCCGTTCTTCTCCATGCCCCATGCCCTTGTCATCACTATGCTACATGACCCTTTTCATCACAATGTTAAATGGTCATTATCATCAAAATGCTCCATGATCCTTGTAATCGCAATGCTCCATGGCACTTCTCATCACAATGCGCTATGACCCATATCATCACAATGTTCCATGCAGTGGTCTTCACCATGCTCCATGCCCTTGTCATCACAATTCTACATGACCCCTTTCATCACAAGGCTCCATGACAACTTTCATCCCAATGCTCGATGACACCTGTTTTCACAATTCTCATTGGCCCTTGTCATCACAATGTTACATGACCCCTGTCATCAAAAAGCCTCATGACCCCTGACATCACAATGCCCGATGACCCCTTACATCACATTTCTCCATGACTCTTGTCATCACAGTGTTCCATTCCCGAGTCATCACAATGTTCTATGAATTTATCATCACAATACTCCAAGGCCCTTGTCATCACAATGCTCCATGTCCCTTGTAATCACAATGCTCCTTGACACTTGTCATCACAATGCTCCATGGCCCTTGTCATCACAATGCCCTATGGCGCTTCCCAACACAATGATCCATGACTCCTTTCATCACAATACTAAATCACCACTGTCACCACAAAGGTCCATGAACCGTTTCATAACAACGCTCCATGACCCATTTCATCACAATGCTCCATGAACGCTTTCATTACAATGCTCCATGATCGCTATCATCACAATAAACCATGACCCATTCCATCAACATGCTCCAGTACCCCTTTCGTAAAAATGCTCCATGGCCCCTGTTATCACAATGCTCAATGACCCTTGTCCTCACAATGCTCCATGAACCCTGACATCACAATGCACCATGACCCCTGTCATCACAGTGCTCCATGCCCCTTGGCATCACAATGCTCCATAACAACATATACCACAAAGCCCTATGACCCGTTTCATCACAATGCTAAAAGGCCCTTGTCATCAAAATGTTCGATGGAGCTTGTCATCACAATGCTCCATGCCCAATGTCATCAAAATGCTCCATGACCACATTCATCACAATGCTCCATGACAGGTTTCATCACAATGCTAAATGGTCCTTGTCATCACAATGCTCCATGGCGCTTCTCATCACAATGCTCCATACCCCCTGTCATCACAATGCCCCATAATCCCTTTTATCACAATAATACATCACCCCTTTCATTACAATACTCCAGTATGCCTTTCATCACAATGCTCCATGTCCCTTGTCATCACAATGCTCCATATCCACTGTCATCAAAATGATTCATTACCATTTTCATCACAATGATCCATGACCCGTCTCATCACAATGCTCCATGTTGAGGTCTTCTCCATGCTCCGGTCTTCTCCATGCTCCATGCCCTTGTCATCACAATGCAACATGGCCATTTTCATCACAATGTAAAATGGCCCTTATCATCAAAATCCTTCATGACCCTTGTCATCACAATGCTCCATGACGCCTGTCATCACAATGTTCCATGCTGTGGTCTTCACCATGCTCCATGCCCTTGTCATCACAATTCTACCGGACGCCTTTCAGCATCATGCTCCATGAGGAGTTTCATCCCAATGCTCCATGACACCTGTTGTCACAATTCTCCATGGCCCTTTTCATCACAATGCTCCATGACCCATGTCAACAAAAAGCCTCATGACCTCTGTCATCACAAGGCCGATGACCCCTGACATCACAATTCTCCATGACTCTTGTCATCACAATATTCCATGCCCGAGTCATTACAATGTTCCAAGAATTTATCATCACAATGCTCTATGGCCCTTGCCATCACAATGATCCTTGACTCTTTTCATCACAATGCCCCATCACCACTGTCATCACAATGCTCCATGAACGCTTTCATCCAAAGGCTCCATGACCCTTGTCATCACAATGCTCCATGACCGCTGTCATCACATTGCTCCATGACACCTTTCACAACAATGCTCCATGACCCATTTCATCAAAATGCTCCATGAACGCTTTCATCACAATGCTCCATGATCGCTATCATCACAATAAACCATGACCCATTCCATCAACATGCTGCAGTACCCATTTCATCACAATGCTCCATGGCCCCTGTTATCCCAAAGCTCCAAGACCCCTGTCATCACAGTGCTCCATGCCCCTTGTCATCACAATGCTCCATATCCACTGTCATCACAATGATTCATTACCACTTTCATCACAATGATCCATGACCCGTCTCATCACAATGCTCCACGTTGAGGTTTTCTCCATGCTCCGTTCTTCTCCATGCCCCATGCCCTTGTCATCACTATGCTACATGACCCTTTTCATCACAATGTTAAATGGTCATTATCATCAAAATGCTCCATGATCCTTGTAATCGCAATGCTCCATGGCACTTCTCATCACAATGCGCTATGACCCATATCATCACAATGTTCCATGCAGTGGTCTTCACCATGCTCCATGCCCTTGTCATCACAATTCTACATGACCCCTTTCATCACAAGGCTCCATGACAACTTTCATCCCAATGCTCGATGACACCTGTTTTCACAATTCTCATTGGCCCTTGTCATCACAATGTTACATGACCCCTGTCATCAAAAAGCCTCATGACCCCTGACATCACAATGCCTGATGACCCCTTACATCACAATTCTCCATGACTCTTGTCATCACAGTGTTCCATGCACGAGTCATCACAATGTTCTATGAATTTATCATCACAATACTCCAAGGCCCTTGTCATCACAATGCTCCATGACCCTTGTAATCACAATGCTCCTTGACACTTGTCATCACAATGCTCCATGGCCCTTGTCATCACAATGCCCTATGGCGCTTCCCAACACAATGATCCATGACTCCTTTCATCACAATACTAAATCACCACTGTCACCACAAAGGTCCATGAACCGTTTCATAACAACGCTCCATGACCCATTTCATCACAATGCTCCATGAACGCTTTCATTACAATGCTCCATGATCGCTATCATCACAATAAACCATGACCCATTCCATCAACATGCTCCAGTACCCCTTTCGTAAAAATGCTCCATGACCCCTGTCATCACAGTGCTCCATGCCCCCTGGCGTCACAATGCTCCATAACAACATATACCACAAAGCCCTATGACCCGTTTCATCACAATGCTAAAAGGCCCTTGTCATCAAAATGTTCGATGGAGCTTGTCATCACAATGCTCCATGCCCAATGTCATCAAAATGCTCCATGACCACATTCATCACAATGCTCCATGACACATTTCATCAAAATGATAAATGGCCCTTGTCATCACAATACTCCATGGCGCTTCTCATCACAATGCTCCATACCCCCTGTCATCACAATGCCCCATAATCCCTTTTATCACAATAATACATCACCCCTTTCATTACAATACTCCAGTATGCCTTTCATCACAATGCTCCATGGCCCTTGTCATCACAATGCTCCATATCCACTGTCATCAAAATGATTCATTACCATTTTCATCACAATGATCCATGACCCGTCTCATCACAATGCTCCATGTTGAGGTCTTCTCCATGCTCCGGTCTTCTCCATGCTCCATGCCCTTGTCATCACAATGCAACATGGCCATTTTCATCACAATGTAAAATGGCCCTTATCATCAAAATCCTTCATGACCCTTGTCATCACAATGCTCCATGACGCCTGTCATCACAATGTTCCATGCTGTGGTCTTCACCATGCTCCATGCCCTTGTCATCACAATTCTACCGGACGCCTTTCAGCATCATGCTCCATGAGGAGTTTCATCCCAATGCTCCATGACACCTGTTGTCACAATTCTCCATGGCCCTTTTCATCACAATGCTCCATGACCCATGTCAACAAAAAGCCTCATGACCCCTGTCATCACAAGGCCGATGACCCCTGACATCACAATTCTCCATGACTCTTGTCATCACAATATTCCATGCCCGAGTCATTACAATGTTCCAAGAATTTATCATCACAATGCTCTATGGCCCTTGCCATCACAATGATCCTTGACTCTTTTCATCACAATGCCCCATCACCACTGTCATCACAATGCTCCATGAACGATTTCATCCAAAGGCTCCATGACCCTTGTCATCACAATGCTCCATGACTGCTGTCATCACATTGCTCCATGACACCTTTCACAACAATGCTCCATGACCCATTTCATCAAAATGCTCCATGAACGCTTTCATCACAATGCTCCATGATCGCTATCATCACAATAAACCATGACCCATTCCATCAACATGCTGCAGTACCCATTTCATCACAATGCTCCATGGCCCCTGTTATCCCAAAGCTCCAAGACCCCTGTCATCACAGTGCTCCATGCCCCTTGTCATCACAATGCTCCATATCCACTGTCATCACAATGATTCATTACCACTTTCATCACAATGATCCATGACCCGTCTCATCACAATGCTCCACGTTGAGGTTTTCTCCATGCTCCGTTCTTCTCCATGCCCCATGCCCTTGTCATCACTATGCTACATGACCCTTTTCATCACAATGTTAAATGGTCATTATCATCAAAATGCTCCATGATCCTTGTAATCGCAATGCTCCATGGCACTTCTCATCACAATGCGCTATGACCCATATCATCACAATGTTCCATGCAGTGGTCTTCACCATGCTCCATGCCCTTGTCATCACAATTCTACATGACCCCTTTCATCACAAGGCTCCATGACAACTTTCATCCCAATGCTCGATGACACCTGTTTTCACAATTCTCATTGGCCCTTGTCATCACAATGTTACATGACCCCTGTCATCAAAAAGCCTCATGACCCCTGACATCACAATGCCTGATGACCCCTTACATCACAATTCTCCATGACTCTTGTCATCACAGTGTTCCATGCACGAGTCATCACAATGTTCTATGAATTTATCATCACAATACTCCAAGGCCCTTGTCATCACAATGCTCCATGACCCTTGTAATCACAATGCTCCTTGACACTTGTCATCACAATGCTCCATGGCCCTTGTCATCACAATGCCCTATGGCGCTTCCCAACACAATGATCCATGACTCCTTTCATCACAATACTAAATCACCACTGTCACCACAAAGGTCCATGAACCGTTTCATAACAACGCTCCATGACCCATTTCATCACAATGCTCCATGAACGCTTTCATTACAATGCTCCATGATCGCTATCATCACAATAAACCATGACCCATTCCATCAACATGCTCCAGTACCCCTTTCGTAAAAATGCTCCATGACCCCTGTCATCACAGTGCTCCATGCCCCCTGGCGTCACAATGCTCCATAACAACATATACCACAAAGCCCTATGACCCGTTTCATCACAATGCTAAAAGGCCCTTGTCATCAAAATGTTCGATGGAGCTTGTCATCACAATGCTCCATGCCCAATGTCATCAAAATGCTCCATGACCACATTCATCACAATGCTCCATGACACATTTCATCAAAATGATAAATGGCCCTTGTCATCACAATACTCCATGGCGCTTCTCATCACAATGCTCCATACCCCCTGTCATCACAATGCCCCATAATCCCTTTTATCACAATAATACATCACCCCTTTCATTACAATACTCCAGTATGCCTTTCATCACAATGCTCCATGGCCCTTGTCATCACAATGCTCCATATCCACTGTCATCAAAATGATTCATTACCATTTTCATCACAATGATCCATGACCCGTCTCATCACAATGCTCCATGTTGAGGTCTTCTCCATGCTCTGTTCTTCTCCATGCTCCATGCCCTTGTCATCACAATGCAACATGGCCATTTTCATCACAATTGAAAATGGCCCTTATCATCAAAATTCTTCATGACCCTTGTCATCACAATGCTCCATGACGCCTGTCATCACAATGTTCCATGCTGTGGTCTTCACCATGCTCCATGCCCTTGTCATCACAATTCTACCGGACGCCTTTCATCATCATGCTCCATGACGAGTTTCATCCCAATGCTCCATGACACCTGTTGTCACAATTCTCCATGACTCTTGTCATCACAATGTTCCATGCCCGAGTCATTACAATGTTCCAAGAATTTATCATCACAATGCTCCAAGGCACTTGTCATCACAATGCTCTATGTTCCTTGCCATCACAATGATCCTTGACTCTTTTCATCACAATGCTCCATCACCAGTGTCATCACAATGCTCCATGACCGCTGTCACCACTTTGCTCCAGGACCCTTTTCACAACAATGCTCCATGACCCATTTCATCACAGTGCTCCATGAAGGCTTTCATCACAATGCTCCACGATCGCTATCATCACAATAAACCATGACCCATTCCATCAACATGCTGCAGTACCAATTTCATCACAATGCTCCATGGCCCCTCTTATCTCAATGCTCCATGACCCTTGTCATCCCAATGCTCCGTGACCACATTCATCACAAAACTCCATGACCCGTTTCATTACAATGCTAAAAGGCCCTTCTCATCAAAATGCTCCATGGCGCTTATCATCACAATGCTCAATGCCCAATGTCACCACAATGCTCCTTGACCCCTTTCATCACAATGCTCCATGGCCCTTGTCATCACAATGCTCCATGGCCCTTGTCATCACAATGCTCCATTATCCATTTCATCACAATAATCCATGACCACTTTCATCACAATGCTCCAGACGCCTTTCATCACAATGCTCCATGACACCTGACATCACAATGCTTCATGACCCCAGTCATCACAATGCTCCATGCCCCGTTTCATCCTAATGCTTCATGACAGCTTTCATCACAATGCTCAATGACCCCTGTCATCACAATGCTCCATTGCCCTTGTTATCATAATGCTCCATGATCCCTGATATCACAATGCTCCGTGACACATTTCTTCACAGTGATCCATGCCCCCATATTCACAATGCCGCATGACCACTGTCATCACAATGCTCCGTGACCACATTCATCACAAAGCTCCATGACACGTTTCATCACAATGCTAAATGGCTCTTGTCATCACAATGCTCCATGGCGCTTCTCATCACAATGCTCCATACCCCCTGTCATCACAATGTTCCATGCTGTGGTCTTCTCCATGCTCCATGCCCTTTTCATCACAATTCTACATGACCCCTTTCACCAAAATGCTCCATGACGAGTTTTATCCCAATGCTCCATGACACCTGTTGTCACAATTTTCCATAGCCCTTGTCATCACAATGCTCCATGACTCCTGTCAACAAAAAGCCTCATGAACCCTGTCATCACAATGCCCGATGACCCCTGACATCACAATTCTCCATGACTCTTGTCATCACAATATTCCATGCCCGAGTCATTACAATGTTCCAAGAATTTATCATCACAATCCTCCAAGGCACTTGTCATCACAATGCTCTATGGCCCTTGCCATCACAATGATCCTTGACTCTTTTCATCACAATGCCCCATCACCACTGTCATCACAATGCTCCATGAACGCTTTCATCCAAAGGCTCCATGACCCTTGTCATCACAATGCTCCATGACCGCTGTCATCACATTGCTCCATGACACCTTTCACAACAATGCTCCATGACCCATTTCATCAAAATGCTCCATGAACGCTTTCATCACAATGCTCCATGATCGCTATCATCACAATAAACCATGACCCATTCCATCAACATGCTGCAGTACCCATTTCATCACAATGCTCCATGGCCCCTGTTATCCCAAAGCTCCAAGACCCCTGTCATCACAGTGCTCCATGCCCCTTGTCATCACAATGCTCCATATCCACTGTCATCACAATGATTCATTACCACTTTCATCACAATGATCCATGACCCGTCTCATCACAATGCTCCACGTTGAGGTTTTCTCCATGCACCGTTCTTCTCCATGCCCCATGCCCTTCTCATCACTATGCTACATGACCCTTTTCATCACAATGTTAAATGGTCATTATCATCAAAATGCTCCATGATCCTTGTAATCGCAATGCTCCATGGCACTTCTCATCACAATGCGCTATGACCCATATCATCACAATGTTCCATGCAGTGGTCTTCACCATGCTCCATGCCCTTGTCATCACAATTCTACATGACCCCTTTCATCACAAGGCTCCATGACAACTTTCATCCCAATGCTCGATGACACCTGTTGTCAAAATTCTCATTGGCCCTTGTCATCACAATGCTACATGTCCCCTGTCATCAAAAAGCCTCACGACCCCTGACATTACAATTCCCGATGACTCCTTACATCACAATTCTCCATGACTCTTGTCATCACAGTGTTCCATGCCCGAGTCATCACAATGTTCTATGAATTTATCATCACAATACTCCAAGGCCCTTGTCATCACAATGCTCCATGACCCTTGTAATCACAATGCTCCTTGACACTTGTCATCACAATGCTCCATGGCCCTTGTCATCACAATGCCCTATGGCGCTTCCCAACACAATGATCCATGACTCCTTTCATCACAATACTAAATCACCACTGTCACCACAAAGGTCCATGAACCGTTTCATAACAACGCTCCATGACCCATTTCATCACAATGCTCCATGAACGCTTTCATTACAATGCTCCATGATCGCTATCATCACAATAAACCATGACCCATTCCATCAACATGCTCCAGTACCCCTTTCGTAAAAATGCTCCATGACCCCTGTCATCACAGTGCTCCATGCCCCCTGGCGTCACAATGCTCCATAACAACATATACCACAAAGCCCTATGACCTGTTTCATCACAATGCTAAAAGGCCCTTGTCATCAAAATGTTCGATGGAGCTTGTCATCACAATGCTCCATGCCCAATGTCATCAAAATGCTCCATGACCACATTCATCACAATGCTCCATGACACATTTCATCAAAATGATAAATGGCCCTTGTCATCACAATGCTCCATGGCGCTTCTCATCACAATGCTCCATACCCCCTGTCATCACAATGCCCCATAATCCCTTTTATCACAATAATACATCACCCCTTTCATTACAATACTCCAATATGCCTTTCATCACAATGCTCCATGGCCCTTGTCATCACAATGCTCCATATCCACTGTCATCAAAATGATTCATTACCATTTTCATCACAATGATCCATGACCCGTCTCATCACAATGCTCCATGTTGAGGTCTTCTCCATGCTCTGTTCTTCTCCATGCTCCATGCCCTTGTCATCACAATGCAACATGGCCATTTTCATCACAATTGAAAATGGCCCTTATCATCAAAATTCTTCATGACCCTTGTCATCACAATGCTCCATGACGCCTGTCATCACAATGTTCCATGCTGTGGTCTTCACCATGCTCCATGCCCTTGTCATCACAATTCTACCGGACGCCTTTCATCATCATGCTCCATGACGAGTTTCATCCCAATGCTCCATGACACCTGTTGTCACAATTCTCCATGACTCTTGTCATCACAATGTTCCATGCCCGAGTCATTACAATGTTCCAAGAATTTATCATCACAATGCTCCAAGGCACTTGTCATCACAATGCTCTATGTTCCTTGCCATCACAATGATCCTTGACTCTTTTCATCACAATGCTCCATCACCAGTGTCATCACAATGCTCCATGACCGCTGTCACCACTTTGCTCCAGGACCCTTTTCACAACAATGCTCCATGACCCATTTCATCACAGTGCTCCATGAAGGATTTCATCACAATGCTCCACGATCGCTATCATCACAATAAACCATGACCCATTCCATCAACATGCTGCAGTACCAATTTCATCACAATGCTCCATGGCCCCTCTTATCTCAATGCTCCATGACCCTTGTCATCCCAATGCTCCGTGACCACATTCAGCACAAAACTCCATGACCCGTTTCATTACAATGCTAAAAGGCCCTTCTCATCAAAATGCTACATGGCGCTTATCATCACAATGCTCAATGCCCAATGTCACCACAATGCTCCTTGACCCCTTTCATCACAATGCTCCATGGCCCTTGTCATCACAATGCTCCATGGCCCTTGTCATCACAATGCTCCATTATCCATTTCATCACAATAATCCATGACCACTTTCATCACAATGCTCCAGACGCCTTTCATCACAATGCTCCATGACACCTGACATCACAATGCTTCATGACCCCAGTCATCACAATGCTCCATGCCCCGTTTCATCCTAATGCTTCATGACAGCTTTCATCACAATGCTCAATGACCACTGTCATCACAATGCTCCATTGCCCTTGTTATCATAATGCTCCATGATCCCTGATATCACAATGCTCCGTGACACATTTCTTCACAGTGATCCATGCCCCCGTATTCACAATGCCCCATGACCACTGTCATCACAATGCTCCGTGACCACATTCATCACAAAGCTCCATGACACGTTTCATCACAATGCTAAATGCCTCTTGTCATCACAATGCTCCATGGCGCTTCTCATCACAATGCTCCATACCCCCTGTCATCACAATGTTCCATGCTGTGGTCTTCTCCATGCTCCATGCCCTTTTCATCACAATTCTACATGACCCCTTTCACCACAATGCTCCATGACGAGTTTTATCCCAATGCTCCATGACACCTGTTGTCACAATTTTCCATAGCCCTTGTCATCACAATGCTCCATGACTCCTGTCAACAAAAAGCCTCATGAACCCTGTCATCACAATGCCCGATGACCCCTGACATCACAATTCTCCATGACTCTTGTCATCACAATATTCCATGCCCGAGTCATTACAATGTTCCAAGAATTTATCATCACAATCCTCCAAGGCACTTGTCATCACAATGCTCTATGGCCCTTGCCATCACAATGATCCTTGACTCTTTTCATCACAATGCCCCATCACCACTGTCATCACAATGCTCCATGAACGCTTTCATCCAAAGGCTCCATGACCCTTGTCATCACAATGCTCCATGACCGCTGTCATCACATTGCTCCATGACACCTTTCACAACAATGCTCCATGACCCATTTCATCAAAATGCTCCATGAACGCTTTCATCACAATGCTCCATGATCGCTATCATCACAATAAACCATGACCCATTCCATCAACATGCTGCAGTACCCATTTCATCACAATGCTCCATGGCCCCTGTTATCCCAAAGCTCCAAGACCCCTGTCATCACAGTGCTCCATGCCCCTTGTCATCACAATGCTCCATATCCACTGTCATCACAATGATTCATTACCACTTTCATCACAATGATCCATGACCCGTCTCATCACAATGCTCCACGTTGAGGTTTTCTCCATGCTCCGTTCTTCTCCATGCCCCATGCCCTTGTCATCACTATGCTACGTGACCCTTTTCATCACAATGTTAAATGGTCATTATCATCAAAATGCTCCATGATCCTTGTAATCGCAATGCTCCATGGCACTTCTCATCACAATGCGCTATGACCCATATCATCACAATGTTCCATGCAGTGGTCTTCACCATGCTCCATGCCCTTGTCATCACAATTCTACATGACCCCTTTCATCACAAGGCTCCATGACAACTTTCATCCCAATGCTCGATGACACCTGTTTTCACAATTCTCATTGGCCCTTGTCATCACAATGTTACATGACCCCTGTCATCAAAAAGCCTCATGACCCCTGACATCACAATGCCCGATGACCCCTTACATCACAATTCTCCATGACTCTTGTCATCACAGTGTTCCATGCCCGAGTCATCACAATGTTCTATGAATTTATCATCACAATACTCCAAGGCCCTTGTCATCACAATGCTCCATGTCCCTTGTAATCACAATGCTCCTTGACACTTGTCATCACAATGCTCCATGGCCCTTGTCATCACAATGCCCTATGGCGCTTCCCAACACAATGATCCATGACTCCTTTCATCACAATACTAAATCACCACTGTCACCACAAAGGTCCATGAACCGTTTCATAACAACGCTCCATGACCCATTTCATCACAATGCTCCATGAACGCTTTCATTACAATGCTCCATGATCGCTATCATCACAATAAACCATGACCCATTCCATCAACATGCTCCAGTACCCCTTTCGTAAAAATGCTCCATGGCCCCTGTTATCACAATGCTCAATGACCCTTGTCCTCACAATGCTCCATGAACCCTGACATCACAATGCACCATGACCCCTGTCATCACAGTGCTCCATGCCCCTTGGCATCACAATGCTCCATAACAACATATACCACAAAGCCCTATGACCCGTTTCATCACAATGCTAAAAGGCCCTTGTCATCAAAATGTTCGATGGAGCTTGTCATCACAATGCTCCATGCCCAATGTCATCAAAATGCTCCATGACCACATTCATCACAATGCTCCATGACAGGTTTCATCACAATGCTAAATGGTCCTTGTCATCACAATGCTCCATGGCGCTTCTCATCACAATGCTCCATACCCCCTGTCATCACAATGCCCCATAATCCCTTTTATCACAATAATACATCACCCCTTTCATTACAATACTCCAGTATGCCTTTCATCACAATGCTCCATGGCCCTTGTCATCACAATGCTCCATATCCACTGTCATCAAAATGATTCATTACCATTTTCATCACAATGATCCATGACCCGTCTCATCACAATGCTCCATGTTGAGGTCTTCTCCATGCTCCGGTCTTCTCCATGCTCCATGCCCTTGTCATCACAATGCAACATGGCCATTTTCATCACAATGTAAAATGGCCCTTATCATCAAAATCCTTCATGACCATTGTCATCACAATGCTCCATGACGCCTGTCATCACAATGTTCCATGCTGTGGTCTTCACCATGCTCCATGCCCTTGTCATCACAATTCTACCGGACGCCTTTCAGCATCATGCTCCATGAGGAGTTTCATCCCAATGCTCCATGACACCTGTTGTCACAATTCTCCATGGCCCTTTTCATCACAATGCTCCATGACCCATGTCAACAAAAAGCCTCATGACCCCTGTCATCACAAGGCCGATGACCCCTGACATCACAATTCTCCATGACTCTTGTCATCACAATATTCCATGCCCGAGTCATTACAATGTTCCAAGAATTTATCATCACAATCCTCCAAGGCACTTGTCATCACAATGCTCTATGGCCCTTGCCATCACAATGATCCTTGACTCTTTTCATCACAATGCCCCATCACCACTGTCATCACAATGCTCCATGAACGCTTTCATCCAAAGGCTCCATGACCCTTGTCATCACAATGCTCCATGACCGCTGTCATCACATTGCTCCATGACACCTTTCACAACAATGCTCCATGACCCATTTCATCAAAATGCTCCATGAACGCTTTCATCACAATGCTCCATGATCGCTATCATCACAATAAACCATGACCCATTCCATCAACATGCTGCAGTACCCATTTCATCACAATGCTCCATGGCCCCTGTTATCCCAAAGCTCCAAGACCCCTGTCATCACAGTGCTCCATGCCCCTTGTCATCACAATGCTCCATATCCACTGTCATCACAATGATTCATTACCACTTTCATCACAATGATCCATGACCCGTCTCATCACAATGCTCCACGTTGAGGTTTTCTCCATGCTCCGTTCTTCTCCATGCCCCATGCCCTTGTCATCACTATGCTACATGACCCTTTTCATCACAATGTTAAATGGTCATTATCATCAAAATGCTCCATGATCCTTGTAATCGCAATGCTCCATGGCACTTCTCATCACAATGCGCTATGACCCATATCATCACAATGTTCCATGCAGTGGTCTTCACCATGCTCCATGCCCTTGTCATCACAATTCTACATGACCCCTTTCATCACAAGGCTCCATGACAACTTTCATCCCAATGCTCGATGACACCTGTTTTCACAATTCTCATTGGCCCTTGTCATCACAATGTTACATGACCCCTGTCATCAAAAAGCCTCATGACCCCTGACATCACAATGCCCGATGACCCCTTACATCACAATTCTCCATGACTCTTGTCATCACAGTGTTCCATGCCCGAGTCATCACAATGTTCTATGAATTTATCATCACAATACTCCAAGGCCCTTGTCATCACAATGCTCCATGACCCTTGTAATCACAATGCTCCTTGACACTTGTCATCACAATGCTCCATGGCCCTTGTCATCACAATGCCCTATGGCGCTTCCCAACACAATGATCCATGACTCCTTTCATCACAATACTAAATCACCACTGTCACCACAAAGGTCCATGAACCGTTTCATAACAACGCTCCATGACCCATTTCATCACAATGCTCCATGAACGCTTTCATTACAATGCTCCATGATCGCTATCATCACAATAAACCATGACCCATTCCATCAACATGCTCCAGTACCCCTTTCGTAAAAATGCTCCATGACCCCTGTCATCACAGTGCTCCATGCCCCCTGGCGTCACAATGCTCCATAACAACATATACCACAAAGCCCTATGACCCGTTTCATCACAATGCTAAAAGGCCCTTGTCATCAAAATGTTCGATGGAGCTTGTCATCACAATGCTCCATGCCCAATGTCATCAAAATGCTCCATGACCACATTCATCACAATGCTCCATGACACATTTCATCAAAATGATAAATGGCCCTTGTCATCACAATGCTCCATGGCGCTTCTCATCACAATGCTCCATACCCCCTGTCATCACAATGCCCCATAATCCCTTTTATCACAATAATACATCACCCCTTTCATTACAATACTCCAGTATGCCTTTCATCACAATGCTCCATGGCCCTTGTCATCACAATGCTCCATATCCACTGTCATCAAAATGATTCATTACCATTTTCATCACAATGATCCATGACCCGTCTCATCACAATGCTCCATGTTGAGGTCTTCTCCATGCTCCGGTCTTCTCCATGCTCCATGCCCTTGTCATCACAATGCAACATGGCCATTTTCATCACAATGTAAAATGGCCCTTATCATCAAAATCCTTCATGACCATTGTCATCACAATGCTCCATGACGCCTGTCATCACAATGTTCCATGCTGTGGTCTTCACCATGCTCCATGCCCTTGTCATCACAATTCTACCGGACGCCTTTCAGCATCATGCTCCATGAGGAGTTTCATCCCAATGCTCCATGACACCTGTTGTCACAATTCTCCATGGCCCTTTTCATCACAATGCTCCATGACCCATGTCAACAAAAAGCCTCATGACCCCTGTCATCACAAGGCCGATGACCCCTGACATCACAATTCTCCATGACTCTTGTCATCACAATATTCCATGCCCGAGTCATTACAATGTTCCAAGAATTTATCATCACAATCCTCCAAGGCACTTGTCATCACAATGCTCTATGGCCCTTGCCATCACAATGATCCTTGACTCTTTTCATCACAATGCCCCATCACCACTGTCATCACAATGCTCCATGAACGCTTTCATCCAAAGGCTCCATGACCCTTGTCATCACAATGCTCCATGACCGCTGTCATCACATTGCTCCATGACACCTTTCACAACAATGCTCCATGACCCATTTCATCAAAATGCTCCATGAACGCTTTCATCACAATGCTCCATGATCGCTATCATCACAATAAACCATGACCCATTCCATCAACATGCTGCAGTACCCATTTCATCACAATGCTCCATGGCCCCTGTTATCCCAAAGCTCCAAGACCCCTGTCATCACAGTGCTCCATGCCCCTTGTCATCACAATGCTCCATATCCACTGTCATCACAATGATTCATTACCACTTTCATCACAATGATCCATGACCCGTCTCATCACAATGCTCCACGTTGAGGTTTTCTCCATGCTCCGTTCTTCTCCATGCCCCATGCCCTTGTCATCACTATGCTACATGACCCTTTTCATCACAATGTTAAATGGTCATTATCATCAAAATGCTCCATGATCCTTGTAATCGCAATGCTCCATGGCACTTCTCATCACAATGCGCTATGACCCATATCATCACAATGTTCCATGCAGTGGTCTTCACCATGCTCCATGCCCTTGTCATCACAATTCTACATGACCCCTTTCATCACAAGGCTCCATGACAACTTTCATCCCAATGCTCGATGACACCTGTTTTCACAATTCTCATTGGCCCTTGTCATCACAATGTTACATGACCCCTGTCATCAAAAAGCCTCATGACCCCTGACATCACAATGCCCGATGACCCCTTACATCACAATTCTCCATGACTCTTGTCATCACAGTGTTCCATGCCCGAGTCATCACAATGTTCTATGAATTTATCATCACAATACTCCAAGGCCCTTGTCATCACAATGCTCCATGACCCTTGTAATCACAATGCTCCTTGACACTTGTCATCACAATGCTCCATGGCCCTTGTCATCACAATGCCCTATGGCGCTTCCCAACACAATGATCCATGACTCCTTTCATCACAATACTAAATCACCACTGTCACCACAAAGGTCCATGAACCGTTTCATAACAACGCTCCATGACCCATTTCATCACAATGCTCCATGAACGCTTTCATTACAATGCTCCATGATCGCTATCATCACAATAAACCATGACCCATTCCATCAACATGCTCCAGTACCCCTTTCGTAAAAATGCTCCATGACCCCTGTCATCACAGTGCTCCATGCCCCCTGGCGTCACAATGCTCCATAACAACATATACCACAAAGCCCTATGACCCGTTTCATCACAATGCTAAAAGGCCCTTGTCATCAAAATGTTCGATGGAGCTTGTCATCACAATGCTCCATGCCCAATGTCATCAAAATGCTCCATGACCACATTCATCACAATGCTCCATGACACATTTCATCAAAATGATAAATGGCCCTTGTCATCACAATGCTCCATGGCGCTTCTCATCACAATGCTCCATACCCCCTGTCATCACAATGCCCCATAATCCCTTTTATCACAATAATACATCACCCCTTTCATTACAATACTCCAGTATGCCTTTCATCACAATGCTCCATGGCCCTTGTCATCACAATGCTCCATATCCACTGTCATCAAAATGATTCATTACCATTTTCATCACAATGATCCATGACCCGTCTCATCATAATGCTCCATGTTGAGGTCTTCTCCATGCTCTGTTCTTCTCCATGCTCCATGCCCTTGTCATCACAATGCAACATGGCCATTTTCATCACAATTGAAAATGGCCCTTATCATCAAAATTCTTCATGACCCTTGTCATCACAATGCTCCATGACGCCTGTCATCACAATGTTCCATGCTGTGGTCTTCACCATGCTCCATGCCCTTGTCATCACAATTCTACCGGACGCCTTTCATCATCATGCTCCTTGACGAGTTTCATCCCAATGCTCCATGACACCTGTTGTCACAATTCTCCATGACTCTTGTCATCACAATGTTCCATGCCCGAGTCATTACAATGTTCCAAGAATTTATCATCACAATGCTCCAAGGCACTTGTCATCACAATGCTCTATGTTCCTTGCCATCACAATGATCCTTGACTCTTTTCATCACAATGCCCCATCACCACTGTCATCACAATGCTCCATGAACACTTTCATCCAAAGGCTCCATGACCCTTGTCATCAAAATGATTCATTACCATTTTCATCACAATGATCCATGACCCGTCTCATCACAATGCTCCATGTTGAGGTCTTCTCCATGCTCTGTTCTTCTCCATGCTCCATGCCCTTGTCATCACAATGCAACATGGCCATTTTCATCACAATTGAAAATGGCCCTTATCATCAAAATTCTTCATGACCCTTGTCATCACAATGCTCCATGACGCCTGTCATCACAATGTTCCTTGCTGTGGTCTTCACCATGCTCCATGCCCTTGTCATCACAATTCTACCGGACGCCTTTCATCATCATGCTCCATGACGAGTTTCATCCCAATGCTCCATGACACCTGTTGTCACAATTCTCCATGACTCTTGTCATCACAATGTTCCATGCCCGAGTCATTACAATGTTCCAAGAATTTATCATCACAATGCTCCAAGGCACTTGTCATCACAATGCTCTATGTTCCTTGCCATCACAATGATCCTTGACTCTTTTCATCACAATGCTCCATCACCAGTGTCATCACAATGCTCCATGACCGCTGTCACCACTTTGCTCCAGGACCCTTTTCACAACAATGCTCCATGACCCATTTCATCACAGTGCTCCATGAAGGCTTTCATCACAATGCTCCACGATCGCTATCATCACAATAAACCATGACCCATTCCATCAACATGCTGCAGTACCAATTTCATCACAATGCTCCATGGCCCCTCTTATCTCAATGCTCCATGACCCTTGTCATCCCAATGCTCCGTGACCACATTCATCACAAAACTCCATGACCCGTTTCATTACAATGCTAAAAGGCCCTTCTCATCAAAATGCTCCATGGCGCTTATCATCACAATGCTCAATGCCCAATGTCACCACAATGCTCCTTGACCCCTTTCATCACAATGCTCCATGGCCCTTGTCATCACAATGCTCCATGGCCCTTGTCATCACAATGCTCCATTATCCATTTCATCACAATAATCCATGACCACTTTCATCACAATGCTCCAGACGCCTTTCATCACAATGCTCCATGACACCTGACATCACAATGCTTCATGACCCCAGTCATCACAATGCTCCATGCTCCGTTTCATCCTAATGCTTCATGACAGCTTTCATCACAATGCTCAATGACCCCTGTCATCACAATGCTCCATTGCCCTTGTTATCATAATGCTCCATGATCCCTGATATCACAATGCTCCGTGACACATTTCTTCACAGTGATCCATGCCCCCGTATTCACAATGCCCCATGACCACTGTCATCACAATGCTCCGTGACCACATTCATCACAAAGCTCCATGACACGTTTCATCACAATGCTAAATGGCTCTTGTCATCACAATGCTCCATGGCGCTTCTCATCACAATGCTCCATACCCCCTGTCATCACAATATTCCATGCTGTGGTCTTCTCCATGCTCCATGCCCTTTTCATCACAATTCTACATGACCCCTTTCACCACAATGCTCCATGACGAGTTTTATCCCAATGCTCCATGACACCTGTTGTCACAATTTTCCATAGCCCTTGTCATCACAATGCTCCATGACTCCTGTCAACAAAAAGCCTCATGAACCCTGTCATCACAATGCCCGATGACCCCTGACATCACAATTCTCCATGACTCTTGTCATCACAATATTCCATGCCCGAGTCATTACAATGTTCCAAGAATTTATCATCACAATCCTCCAAGGCACTTGTCATCACAATGCTCTATGGCCCTTGCCATCACAATGATCCTTGACTCTTTTCATCACAATGCCCCATCACCACTGTCATCACAATGCTCCATGAACGCTTTCATCCAAAGGCTCCATGACCCTTGTCATCACAATGCTCCATGACCGCTGTCATCACATTGCTCCATGACACCTTTCACAACAATGCTCCATGACCCATTTCATCAAAATGCTCCATGAACGCTTTCATCACAATGCTCCATGATCGCTATCATCACAATAAACCATGACCCATTCCATCAACATGCTGCAGTACCCATTTCATCACAATGCTCCATGGCCCCTGTTATCCCAAAGCTCCAAGACCCCTGTCATCACAGTGCTCCATGCCCCTTGTCATCACAATGCTCCATATCCACTGTCATCACAATGATTCATTACCACTTTCATCACAATGATCCATGACCCGTCTCATCACAATGCTCCACGTTGAGGTTTTCTCCATGCACCGTTCTTCTCCATGCCCCATGCCCTTCTCATCACTATGCTACATGACCCTTTTCATCACAATGTTAAATGGTCATTATCATCAAAATGCTCCATGATCCTTGTAATCGCAATGCTCCATGGCACTTCTCATCACAATGCGCTATGACCCATATCATCACAATGTTCCATGCAGTGGTCTTCACCATGCTCCATGCCCTTGTCATCACAATTCTACATGACCCCTTTCATCACAAGGCTCCATGACAACTTTCATCCCAATGCTCGATGACACCTGTTGTCAAAATTCTCATTGGCCCTTGTCATCACAATGCTACATGTCCCCTGTCATCAAAAAGCCTCACGACCCCTGACATTACAATTCCCGATGACTCCTTACATCACAATTCTCCATGACTCTTCTCATCACAGTGTTCCATGCCCGAGTCATCACAATGTTCTATGAATTTATCATCACAATACTCCAAGGCCCTTGTCATCACAATGCTCCATGACCCTTGTAATCACAATGCTCCTTGACACTTGTCATCACAATGCTCCATGGCCCTTGTCATCACAATGCCCTATGGCGCTTCCCAACACAATGATCCATGACTCCTTTCATCACAATACTAAATCACCACTGTCACCACAAAGGTCCATGAACCGTTTCATAACAACGCTCCATGACCCATTTCATCACAATGCTCCATGAACGCTTTCATTACAATGCTCCAAGATCGCTATCATCACAATAAACCATGACCCATTCCATCAACATGCTCCAGTACCCCTTTCGTAAAAATGCTCCATGACCCCTGTCATCACAGTGCTCCATGCCCCCTGGCGTCACAATGCTCCATAACAACATATACCACAAAGCCCTATGACCCGTTTCATCACAATGCTAAAAGGCCCTTGTCATCAAAATGTTCGATGGAGCTTGTCATCACAATGCTCCATGCCCAATGTCATCAAAATGCTCCATGACCACATTCATCACAATGCTCCATGATACGTTTCATCACAATGCTAAATGGTCCTTGTCATCACAATGCTCCATGGCGTTTCTCATCACAATGCTCCATACCCCCTGTCATCACAATGCCCCATAATCCCTTTTATCACAATAATACATCACCCCTTTCATTACAATACTCCAGTATGCCTTTCATCACAATGCTCCATGGCCCTTGTCATCACAATGCTCCATATCCACTGTCATCAAAATGATTCATTACCATTTTCATCACAATGATCCATGACCCATCTCATCACAATGCTCCATGTTGAGGTCTTCTCCATGCTCCGGTCTTCTCCATGCTCCATGCCCTTGTCATCACAATGCAACATGGCCATTTTCATCACAATGTAAAATGGCCCTTATCATCAAAATTCTTCATGACCCTTGTCATCACAATGCTCCATGACGCCTGTCATCACAATGTTCCATGCTGTGGTCTTCACCATGCTCCATGCCCTTGTCATCACAATTCTACCGGACGCCTTTCAGCATCATGCTCCATGAGGAGTTTCATCCCAATGCTCCATGACACCTGTTGTCACAATTCTCCATGGCCCTTTTCATCACAATGCTCCATGACCCATGTCAACAAAAAGCCTCATGACCCCTGTCATCACAAGGCCGATGACCCCTGACATCACAATTCTCCATGACTCTTGTCATCACAATATTCCATGCCCGAGTCATTACAATGTTCCAAGAATTTATCATCACAATCCTCCAAGGCACTTGTCATCACAATGCTCTATGGCCCTTGCCATCACAATGATCCTTGACTCTTTTCATCACAATGCCCCATCACCACTGTCATCACAATGCTCCATGAACGCTTTCATCCAAAGGCTCCATGACCCTTGTCATCACAATGCTCCATGACCGCTGTCATCACATTGCTCCATGACACCTTTCACAACAATGCTCCATGACCCATTTCATCAAAATGCTCCATGAACGCTTTCATCACAATGCTCCATGATCGCTATCATCACAATAAACCATGACCCATTCCATCAACATGCTGTAGTACCCATTTCATCACAATGCTCCATGGCCCCTGTTATCCCAAAGCTCCAAGACCCCTGTCATCACAGTGCTCCATGCCCCTTGTCATCACAATGCTCCATATCCACTGTCATCACAATGATTCATTACCACTTTCATCACAAAGATCCATGACCCGTCTCATCACAATGCTCCACGTTGAGGTTTTCTCCATGCACCGTTCTTCTCCATGCCCCATGCCCTTCTCATCACTATGCTACATGACCCTTTTCATCACAATGTTAAATGGTCATTATCATCAAAATGCTCCATGATCCTTGTAATCACAATGCTCCATGGCACTTCTCATCACAATGCGCTATGACCCATATCATCACAATGTTCCATGCAGTGGTCTTCACCATGCTCCATGCCCTTGTCATCACAATTCTACATGACCCCTTTCATCACAAGACTCCATGACAACTTTCATCCCAATGCTCGATGACACCTGCTGTCACAATTCTCATTGGCCCTTGTCATCACAATGCTACATGACCCTTGTAATCACAATGCTCCTTGACATTTGTCATCACAATGCTCCATGGCCCTTGTCATCACAATGCCCTATGGCGCTTCCCAACACAATGATCCATGACTCCTTTCATCACAATACTAAATCACCACTGTCACCACAAAGGTCCATGAACCGTTTCATAACAATGCTCCATGACCCATTTCATCACAATGCTCCATGAAGTCTTTCATCACAATGCTCCATGATCGCTATCATCACAATAAACCATGACCCATTCCATCAACATGCTGCAGTACCAATTTCATCACAATGCTCCATGGCCCCTCTTATCTCAATGCTCCATGACCCTTGTCATCCCAATTCTCCGTAACCACATTCATCACAAAACTCCATGACCCGTTTCATTACAATGCTAAAAGGCCCTTCTCATCAAAATGCTCCATGGCGCTTATCATCACAATGCTCAATGCCCAATGTCACCACAATGCTCCTTGACCCCTTTCATCACAATGCTCCATGGCCCTTGTCATCACAATGCTCCATTATCCATTTCATCACAATAATCCATGACCACTTTCATCACAATGCTCCAGACGCCTTTCATCACAATGCTCCATGACACCTGACATCACAATGCTTCATGACCCCAGTCATCACAATGCTCCATGCCCCGTTTCATCCTAATGCTTCATAACAGCTTTCATCACAATGCTCAATGACCCCTGTCATCACAATGCTCCATTGCCCTTGTTATCATAATGCTTCATGATCCCTGATATCACAATGCTCCGTGACACATTTCTTCACAGTGATCCATGCCCCCGTATTCACAATGCCCCATGACCACTGTCATCACAATGCTCCGTGACCACATTCATCACAAAGCTCCATGACACGTTTCATCACAATGCTAAATGGCTCTTGTCATCACAATGCTCCATGGCGCTTCTCATCACAATGCTCCATACCCACTGTCATCACAATGTTCCATGCTGTGGTCCTCTCCATGCTCCATGCCCTTTTCATCACAATTCTACATGACCCCTTTCACCACAATGCTCCATGACGAGTTTTATCCCAATGCTCCATGACACCTGTTGTCACAATTTTCCATAGCCCTTGTCATCACAATGCTCCATGACTCCTGTCAACAAAAAGCCTCATGACCCCTGTCATCACAATGCCCGATGACCCCTGACATCACAATTCTCCATGACTCTTGTCATCACAATATTCCATGCCCGAGTCATTACAATGTTCCAAAAATTTATCATCACAATCCTTCAAGGCACTTGTCATCACAATGCTCTATGGCCCTTGCCATCACAATGATCCTTGACTCTTTTCATCACAATGCCCCATCACCACTGTCATCACAATGCTCCATGAACGCTTTCATCCAAAGGCTCCATGACCCTTGTCATCACAATGCTCCATGACCGCTGTCATCACATTGCTCCATGACACCTTTCACAACAATGCTCCATGACCCATTTCATCAAAATGCTCCATGAACGCTTTCATCACAATGCTCCATGATCGCTATCATCACAATCAACCATGACCCATTCCATCAACATGCTGCAGTACCCATTTCATCACAATGCTCCATGGCCCCTGTTATGCCAAAGCTCCAAGACCCCTGTCATCACAGTGCTCCATGCCCCTTGTCATCACAATGCTCCATATCCACTGTCATCACAATGATTCATTACCACTTTCATCACAAAGATCCATGACCCGTCTCATCACAATGCTCCACGTTGAGGTTTTCTCCATGCTCCGTTCTTCTCCATGCCCCATGCCCTTCTCATCACTATGCTACATGACCCTTTTCATCACAATGTTAAATGGTCATTATCATCAAAATGCTCCATGATCCTTGTAATCGCAATGCTCCATGGCACTTCTCATCACAATGCGCTATGACCCATATCATCACAATGTTCCATGCAGTGGTCTTCACCATGCTCCATGCCCTTGTCATCACAATTCTACATGACCCCTTTCATCACAAGGCTCCATGACAACTTTCATCCCAATGCTCGATGACACCTGTTGTCACAATTCTCATTGGCCCTTGTCATCACAATGCTACATGACCCCTGTCATCAAAAAGCCTCACGACCCCTGACATTACAATTCCCGATGACTCCTTACATCACAATTCTCCATGACTCTTGTCATCACAGTGTTCCATGCCCGAGTCATCACAATGTTCTATGAATTTATCATCACAATACTCCAAGGCCCTTGTCATCACAATGCTCCATGACCCTTGTAATCACAATGCTCCTTGACACTTGTCATCACAATGCTCCATGGCCCTTGTCATCACAATGCCCTATGGCGCTTCCCAACACAATGATCCATGACTCCTTTCATCACAATATTAAATCACCACTGTCACCACAAAGGTCCATGAACCGTTTCATAACAACGCTCCATGACCCATTTCATCACAATGCTCCATGAACGCTTTCATTACAATGCTCCATGATCGCTATCATCACAATAAACCATGACCCATTCCATCAACATGCTCCAGTACCCCTTTCGTAAAAATGCTCCATGGCCCCTGTTATCACAATGCTCAATGACCCTTGTCCTCACAATGCTCCATGAACCCTGACATCACAATGCTCCATGACCCCTGTCATCACAGTGCTCCATGCCCCCTGGCATCACAATGCTCCATAACAACATATACCACAAAGCCCTATGACCCGTTTCATCACAATGCTAAAAGGCCCTTGTCATCAAAATGTTCGATGGAGCTTGTCATCACAATGCTCCATGCCCAATGTCATCAAAATGCTCCATGACCACATTCATCACAATGCTCCATGACACGTTTCATCACAATGCTAAATGGTCCTTGTCATCACAATGCTCCATGGCGCTTCTCATCACAATGCTCCATACCCCCTGTCATCACAATGCCCCATAATCCCTTTTATCACAATAATACATCACCCCTTTCATTACAATACTCCAGTATGCCTTTCATCACAATGCTCCATGTCCCTTGTCATCACAATGCTCCATATCCACTGTCATCAAAATGATTCATTACCATTTTCATCACAATGATCCATGACCCGTCTCATCACAATGCTCCATGTTGAGGTCTTCTCCATGCTCCGGTCTTCTCCATGCTCCATGCCCTTGTCATCACAATGCAACATGGCCATTTTCATCACAATGTAAAATGGCCCTTATCATCAAAATTCTTCATGACCCTTGTCATCACAATGCTCTATGACGCCTGTCATCACAATGTTCCATGCTGTGGTCTTCACCATGCTCCATGCCCTTGTCATCACAATTCTACCGGACGCCTTTCAGCATCATGCTCCATGAGGAGTTTCATCCCAATGCTCCATGACACCTGTTGTCACAATTCTCCATGGCCCTTTTCATCACAATGCTCCATGACCCATGTCAACAAAAAGCCTCATGACCCCTGTCATCACAAGGCTGATGACCCCTGACATCACAATTCTCCATGACTCTTGTCATCACAATATTCCATGCCCGAGTCATTACAATGTTCCAAGAATTTATCATCACAATCCTCCAAGGCACTTGTCATCACAATGCTCTATGGCCCTTGCCATCACAATGATCCTTGACTCTTTTCATCACAATGCCCCATCACCACTGTCATCACAATGCTCCATGAACGCTTTCATCCAAAGGCTCCATGACCCTTGTCATCACAATGCTCCATGACCGCTGTCATCACATTGCTCCATGACACCTTTCACAACAATGCTCCATGACCCATTTCATCAAAATGCTCCATGAACGCTTTCATCACAATGCTCCATGATCGCTATCATCACAATAAACCATGACCCATTCCATCAACATGCTGCAGTACCCATTTCATCACAATGCTCCATGGCCCCTGTTATGCCAAAGCTCCAAGACCCCTGTCATCACAGTGCTCCATGCCCCTTGTCATCACAATGCTCCATATCCACTGTCATCACAATGATTCATTACCACTTTCATCACAATGATCCATGACCCGTCTCATCACAATGCTCCACGTTGAGGTTTTCTCCATGCACCGTTCTTCTCCATGCCCCATGCCCTTCTCATCACTATGCTACATGACCCTTTTCATCACAATGTTAAATGGTCATTATCATCAAAATGCTCCATGATCCTTGTAATCGCAATGCTCCATGGCACTTCTCATCACAATGCGCTATGACCCATATCATCACAATGTTCCATGCAGTGGTCTTCACCATGCTCCATGCCCTTGTCATCACAATTCTACATGACCCCTTTCATCACAAGGCTCCATGACAACTTTCATCCCAATGCTCGATGACACCTGTTGTCAAAATTCTCATTGGCCCTTGTCATCACAATGCTACATGTCCCCTGTCATCAAAAAGCCTCACGACCCCTGACATTACAATTCCCGATGACTCCTTACATCACAATTCTCCATGACTCTTGTCATCACAGTGTTCCATGCCCGAGTCATCACAATGTTCTATGAATTTATCATCACAATACTCCAAGGCCCTTGTCATCACAATGCTCCATGACCCTTGTAATCACAATGCTCCTTGACACTTGTCATCACAATGCTCCATGGCCCTTGTCATCACAATGCCCTATGGCGCTTCCCAACACAATGATCCATGACTCCTTTCATCACAATACTAAATCACCACTGTCACCACAAAGGTCCATGAACCGTTTCATAACAACGCTCCATGACCCATTTCATCACAATGCTCCATGAACGCTTTCATTACAATGCTCCATGATTGCTATCATCACAATAAACCATGACCCATTCCATCAACATGCTCCAGTACCCCTTTCGTAAAAATGCTCCATGGCCCCTGTTATCACAATGCTCAATGACCCTTGTCCTCACAATGCTCCATGAACCCTGACATCACAATGCTCCATGACCCCTGTCATCACAGTGCTCCATGCCCCCTGGCATCACAATGCTCCATAACAACATATACCACAAAGCCCTATGACCCGTTTCATCACAATGCTAAAAGGCCCTTGTCATCAAAATGTTCGATGGAGCTTGTCATCAAAATGCTCCATGCCCAATGTCATCAAAATGCTCCATGACCACATTCATCACAATGCTCCATGACTCGTTTCATCACAATACTAAATGGTCCTTGTCATCACAATGCTCCATGGCGCTTCTCGTCACAATGCTCCATACCCCCTGTCATCACAATGCCCCATAATCCCTTTTATCACAATAATACATCACCCCTTTCATTACAATACTCCAGTATGCCTTTCATCACAATGCTCCATGGCCCTTGTCATCACAATGCTCCATATCCACTGTCATCAAAATGATTCATTACCATTTTCATCACAATGATCCATGACCCGTCTCATCACAATGCTCCATGTTGAGGTCTTCTCCATGCTCCGGTCTTCTCCATGCTCCATGCCCTTGTCATCACAATGCAACATGGCCATTTTCATCACAATTGAAAATGGCCCTTATCATCAAAATTCTTCATGACCCTTGTCATCACAATGCTCCATGACGCCTGTCATCACAATGTTCCATGCTGTGGTCTTCACCATGCTCCATGCCCTTGTCATCACAATTCTACAGGACGCCTTTCATCATCATGCTCCATGACGAGTTTCATCCCAATGCTCCATGACACCTGTTGTCACAATTCTCCATGACTCTTGTCATCACAATGTTCCACGCCCGAGTCATTACAATGTTCCAAGAATTTATCATCACAATGCTCCAAGGCACTTGTCATCACAATGCTCTATGTTCCTTGCCATCACAATGATCCTTGACTCTTTTCATCACAATGCTCCATCACCACTGTCATCACAATGCTCCATGACCGCTGCCACAACTTTGCTCCAGGACCCCTTTCACAACAATGCTCCATGACCCATTTCATCACAATGCTCCATGAAGGCTTTCATCACAATGCTCCATGATCGCTATCATCACAATAAACCATGACCCATTCCATCAACATGCTGCAGTACCAATTTTATCACAATGCTCCATGGCCCCTCTTATCTCAATGCTCCATGACCCTTGTCATCCCAATGCTCCGTGACCACATTCATCACAAAACTCCATGACCCGTTTCATTACAATGCTAAAAGGCCCTTCTCATCAAAATGCTCCATGGCGCTTATCATCACAATGCTCAATGCCCAAAGTTACCACAATGCTCCTTGACCCCTTTCATCACAATGCTCCATGGCCCTTGTCATCACAATGCTCCATGGCCCTTGTCATCACAATGCTCCATTATCCATTTCATCACAATAATCCATGACCACTTTCATCACAATGCTCCAGACGCCTTTCATCACAATGCTCCATGACACCTGACATCACAATGCTTCATGACCCCAGTCATCACAATGCTCCAGGCCCCGTTTCATCCTAATGCTTCATGACAGCTTTCATCGCAATGCTCAATGACACCTGTCATCACAATGCTCCATTGCCCTTGTTATCATAATGCTCCATGATCCCAGATATCACAATGCTCCGTGCCACATTTCTTCACAGTGATCCATGCCCCCGTCTTTACAATGCCCCATGACCACTGTCATCACAATTCTCCGTGACCACATCCATCACAAAGCTCCATGACACGGTTCATCACAATGCTAAATGGCTCTTGTCATCACAATGCTCCATGGCGCTTCTCATCACAATGCTCCATACACCCTGTCATCACAATGTTCCATGCTGTGGTCTTCTCCATGCTCCATGCCCTTTTCATCACAATTCTACATGACCCCTTTCACCACAATGCTCCATGACGAGTTTCATCCCAATGCTCCATGACACCTGTTGTCACAATTTTCCATAGCCCTTGTCATCACAATGCTCCATGACTCCTGTCAACAAAAAGCCTCATGACCCCTGTCATCACAATGCCCGATGACCCCTGACATCACAATTCTCCATGACTCTTGTCATCACAATATTCCATGCCCGAGTCATTACAATGTTCCAAGAATTTATCATCACAATCCTCCAAGGCACTTGTCATCACAATGCTCTATGGCCCTTGCCATCACAATGATCCTTGACTCATTTCATCACAATGCCCCATCACCACTGTCATCACAATACTCCATGAACGCTTTCATCCAAAGGCTCCATGACACCTTTCTCAACAATGCTCCATGACCCATTTCATCACAATGCCCAATGAACGCTTTCATCACAATGCTCCATGATCACTATCATCACAATAAACCATGACCCATTCCATCAACATGCTGCAGTACCCATTTCATCACAATGCTCGATGGCCCCTGTTATCCCAAAGCTCCAAGACCCCTGTCATCACAGTGCTCCATGCCCCTTGTCATCACAATGCTCCATATCCACTGTCATCACAATGATTCATTACCACTTTCATCACAATGATCCATGACCCGTCTCATCACAATGCTCCACGTTGAGGTTTTCTCCATGCTCCGTTCTTCTCCATGCCCCATGCCCTTGTCATCACTATGCTACATGACCCTTTTCATCACAATGTTAAATGGTCATTATCATCAAAATGCTCCATGATCCTTGTAATCGCAATGCTCCATGGCACTTCTCATCACAATGCGCTATGACCCATATCATCACAATGTTCCATGCAGTGGTCTTCACCATGCTCCATGCCCTTGTCATCACAATTCTACATGACCCCTTTCATCACAAGGCTCCATGACAACTTTCATCCCAATGCTCGATGACACCTGTTGTCACAATTCTCATTGGCCCTTGTCATCACAATGTTACATGACCCCTGTCATCAAAAAGCCTCATGACCCCTGACATCACAATGCCCGATGACCCCTTACATCACAATTCTCCATGACTCTTGTCATCACAGTGTTCCATGCCCGAGTCATCACAATGTTCTATGAATTTATCATCACAATACTCCAAGGCCCTTGTCATCACAATGCTCCATGACCCTTGTAATCACAATGCTCCTTGACACTTGTCATCACAATGCTCCATGGCCCTTGTCATCACAATGCCCTATGGCGCTTCCCAACACAATGATCCATGACTCCTTTCATCACAATACTAAATCACCACTGTCACCACAAAGGTCCATGAACCGTTTCATAACAATGCTCCATGACCCATTTCATCACAATGCTCCATGAACGCTTTCATTACAATGCTCCATGATCGCTATCATCACAATAAACCATGACCCATTCCATCAACATGCTCCAGTACCCCTTTCGTAAAAATGCTCCATGACCCCTGTCATCACAGTGCTCCATGCCCCCTGGCGTCACAATGCTCCATAACAACATATACCACAAAGCCCTATGACCCGTTTCATCACAATGCTAAAAGGCCCTTGTCATCAAAATGTTCGATGGAGCTTGTCATCACAATGCTCCATGCCCAATGTCATCAAAATGCTCCATGACCACATTCATCACAATGCTCCATGACACATTTCATCAAAATGATAAATGACCCTTGTCATCACAATGCTCCATGGCGCTTCTCATCACAATGCTCCATACCCCCTGTCATCACAATGCCCCATAATCCCTTTTATCACAATAATACATCACCCCTTTCATTACAATACTCCAGTATGCCTTTCATCACAATGCTCCATGGCCCTTGTCATCACAATGCTCCATATCCACTGTCATCAAAATGATTCATTACCATTTTCATCACAATGATCCATGACCCGTCTCATCACAATGCTCCATGTTGAGGTCTTCTCCATGCTCTGTTCTTCTCCATGCTCCATGCCCTTGTCATCACAATGCAACATGGCCATTTTCATCACAATTGAAAATGGCCCTTATCATCAAAATTCTTCATGACCCTTGTCATCACAATGCTCCATGACGCCTGTCATCACAATGTTCCATGCTGTGGTCTTCACCATGCTCCATGCCCTTGTCATCACAATTCTACCAGACGCCTTTCATCATCATGCTCCATGACGAGTTTCATCCCAATGCTCCATGACACCTGTTGTCACAATTCTCCATGACTCTTGTCATCACAATGTTCCATGCCCGAGTCATTACAATGTTCCAAGAATTTATCATCACAATGCTCCAAGGCACTTGTCATCACAATGCTCTATGTTCCTTGCCATCACAATGATCCTTGACTCTTTTCATCACAATGCTCCATCACCAGTGTCATCACAATGCTCCATGACCGCTGTCACCACTTTGCTCCAGGACCCTTTTCACAACAATGCTCCATGACCCATTTCATCACAGTGCTCCATGAAGGCTTTCATCACAATGCTCCACGATCGCTATCATCACAAAAAACCATGACCCATTCCATCAGCATGCTGCAGTACCAATTTCATCACAATGCTCCATGGCCCCTCTTATCTCAATGCTCCATGACCCTTGTCATCCCAATGCTCCGTGACCACATTCATCACAAAACTCCATGACCCGTTTCATTACAATGCTAAAAGGCCCTTCTCATCACAATGCTCCACGTTGAGGTTTTCTCCATGCACCTTTCTTCTCCATGCCCCATGCCCTTCTCATCACTATGTTACATGACCCTTTTCATCACAATGTTAAATGGTCATTATCATCAAAATGCTCCATGATCCTTGTAATCGCAATGCTCCATGGCACTTCTCATCACAATGCGCTATGACCCATTTCATCAAAATGCTCCATGAAGTCTTTCATCACAATGCTCCATGATCGCTATCATCACAATAAACCATGACCCATTCCATCAACATGCTGCAGTACCAATTTCATCACAATGCTCCATGGCCCCTCTTATCTCAATGCTCCATGACCCTTGTCATCCCAATTCTCCGTGACCACATTCATCACAAAACTCCATGACCCGTTTCATTACAATGCTAAAAGGCCCTTCTCATCAAAATGCTCCATGGCGCTTATCATCACAATGCTCAATGCCCAATGTCACCACAATGCTCCTTGACCCCTTTCATCACAATGCTCCATGGCCCTTGTCATCACAATGCTCCATGGCCCTTGTCATCACAATGCTCCATTATCCATTTCATCACAATAATCCATGACCACTTTCATCACAATGCTCCAGACGCCTTTCATCACAATGCTCCATGACACCTGACATCACAATGCTTCATGACCCAAGTCATCACAATGCTCCATGCCCCGTTTCATCCTAATGCTTCATGACAGCTTTCATCACAATGCTCAATGACCCCTGTCATCACAATGCTCCATTGCCCTTGTTATCATAATGCTTCATGATCCCTGATTTCACAATGCTCCATGACACATTTCTTCACAGTGATCCATGCCCCCGTATTCACAATGCCCCATGACCACTGTCATCACAATGCTCCGTGACCACATTCATCACAAAGCTCCATGACACGTTTCATCACAATGCTAAATGGCTCTTGTCATCACAATGCTCCATGGCGCTTCTCATCACAATGCTCCATACCCCCTGTCATCACAATGTTCCATGCTGTGGTCTTCTCCATGCTCCATGCCCTTTTCATCACAATTCTACATGACCCCTTTCACCAAAATGCTCCATGACGAGTTTTATCCCAATGCTCCATGACACCTGTTGTCACAATTTTCCATAGCCCTTGTCATCACAATGCTCCATGACTCCTGTCAACAAAAAGCCTCATGACCCCTGTCATCACAAGGCCGATGACCCCTGACATCACAATTCTCCATGACTCTTGCCATCACAATATTCCATGCCCGAGTCATTACAATGTTCCAAGAATTTATCATCACAATCCTCCTAGGCACTTGTCATCACAATGCTCTATGGCCCTTGCCATCACAATGATCCTTGACTCTTTTCATCACAATGCCCCATCACCACTGTCATCACAATGCTCCATGAACGCTTTCATCCAAAGGCTCCATGACCCTTGTCATCACAATGCTCCATGACCGCTGTCATCACATTGCTCCATGACACCTTTCACAACAATGCTCCATGACCCATTTCATCAAAATGCTCCATGAACGCTTTCATCACAATGCTCCATGACCGCTGTCATCACATTGCTCCATGACACCTTTCACAACAATGCTCCATGACCCATTTCATCAAAATGCTCCATGATCGCTTTCATCACAATGCTCCATGATCGCTATCATCACAATCAACCATGACCCATTCCATCAACATGCTGCAGTACCCATTTCATCACAATGCTCCATGGCCCCTGTTATCCCAAAGCTCCAAGACCCCTGTCATCACAGTGCTCCATGCCCCTTGTCATCACAATGCTCCATATCCACTGTCATCACAATGATTCATTACCACTTTCATCACAATGATCCATGACCCGTCTCATCACAATGCTCCACGTTGAGGTTTTCTCCATGCTCCGTTCTTCTCCATGCCCCATGCCCTTCTCATCACTATGCTACATGACCCTTTTCATCACAATGTTAAATGGTCATTATCATCAAAATGCTCCATGATCCTTGTAATCACAATGCTCCATGGCACTTCTCATCACAATGCGCTATGACCCATATCATCACAATGTTCCATGCAGTGGTCTTCACCATGCTCCATGCCCTTGTCATCACAATTCTACATGACCCCTTTCATCACAAGGCTCCATGACAACTTTCATCCCAATGCTCGATGACACCTGTTGTCAAAATTCTCATTGGCCCTTGTCATCACAATGCTACATGACCCCTGTCATCAAAAAGCCTCATGACCCCTGACATCACAATGCCCGATGACCCCTTACATCACAATTCTCCATGACTCTTGTCATCACAGTGTTCCATGCCCGAGTCATCACAATGTTCTATGAATTTATCATCACAGTACTCCAAGGCCCTTGTCATCACAATGCTCCATGACCCTTGTAATCACAATGCTCCTTGACACTTGTCATCACAATGCTCCAAGGCACTTGTCATCACAATGCTCTATGTTCCTTGCCATCACAATGATCCTTGACTCTTTTCATCACAATGCCCCATCACCACTGTCATCACAATGCTCCATGAACACTTTCATCCAAAGGCTCCATGACCCTTGTCATCAAAATGATTCATTACCATTTTCATCACAATGATCCATGACCCGTCTCATCACAATGCTCCATGTTGAGGTCTTCTCCATGCTCTGTTCTTCTCCATGCTCCATGCCCTTGTCATCACAATGCAACATGGCCATTTTCATCACAATTGAAAATGGCCCTTATCATCAAAATTCTTCATGACCCTTGTCATCACAATGCTCCATGACGCCTGTCATCACAATGTTCCATGCTGTGGTCTTCACCATGCTCCATGCCCTTGTCATCACAATTCTACCGGACGCCTTTCATCATCATGCTCCATGACGAGTTTCATCCCAATGCTCCATGACACCTGTTGTCACAATTCTCCATGACTCTTGTCATCACAATGTTCCATGCCCGAGTCATTACAATGTTCCAAGAATTTATCATCACAATGCTCCAAGGCACTTGTCATCACAATGCTCTATGTTCCTTGCCATCACAATGATCCTTGACTCTTTTCATCACAATGCTCCATCACCAGTGTCATCACAATGCTCCATGACCGCTGTCACCACTTTGCTCCAGGACCCTTTTCACAACAATGCTCCATGACCCATTTCATCACAGTGCTCCATGAAGGCTTTCATCACAATGCTCCACGATCGCTATCATCACAATAAACCATGACCCATTCCATCAACATGCTGCAGTACCAATTTCATCACAATGCTCCATGGCCCCTCTTATCTCAATGCTCCATGACCCTTGTCATCCCAATGCTCCGTGACCACATTCATCACAAAACTCCATGACCCGTTTCATTACAATGCTAAAAGGCCCTTCTCATCAAAATGCTCCATGGCGCTTATCATCACAATGCTCAATGCCCAATGTCACCACAATGCTCCTTGACCCCTTTCATCACAATGCTCCATGGCCCTTGTCATCACAATGCTCCATGGCCCTTGTCATCACAATGCTCCATTATCCATTTCATCACAATAATCCATGACCACTTTCATCACAATGCTCCAGACGCCTTTCATCACAATGCTCCATGACACCTGACATCACAATGCTTCATGACCCCAGTCATCACAATGCTCCATGCTCCGTTTCATCCTAATGCTTCATGACAGCTTTCATCACAATGCTCAATGACCCCTGTCATCACAATGCTCCATTGCCCTTGTTATCATAATGCTCCATGATCCCTGATATCACAATGCTCCGTGACACATTTCTTCACAGTGATCCATGCCCCCGTATTCACAATGCCCCATGACCACTGTCATCACAATGCTCCGTGACCACATTCATCACAAAGCTCCATGACACGTTTCATCACAATGCTAAATGGCTCTTGTCATCACAATGCTCCATGACGCTTCTCATCACAATGCTCCATACCCCCTGTCATCACAATGTTCCATGCTGTGGTCTTCTCCATGCTCCATGCCCTTTTCATCACAATTCTACATGACCCCTTTCACCACAATGCTCCATGACGAGTTTTATCCCAATGCTCCATGACACCTGTTGTCACAATTTTCCATAGCCCTTGTCATCACAATGCTCCATGACTCCTGTCAACAAAAAGCCTCATGAACCCTGTCATCACAATGCCCGATGACCCCTGACATCACAATTCTCCATGACTCTTGTCATCACAATATTCCATGCCCGAGTCATTACAATGTTCCAAGAATTTATCATCACAATCCTCCAAGGCACTTGTCATCACAATGCTCTATGGCCCTTGCCATCACAATGATCCTTGACTCTTTTCATCACAATGCCCCATCACCACTGTCATCACAATGCTCCATGAACGCTTTCATCCAAAGGCTCCATGACCCGTGTCATCACAATGCTCCATGACCGCTGTCATCACATTGCTCCATGACACCTTTCACAAGAATGCTCCGTGACCCATTTCATCAAAATGCTCCATGAACGCTTTCATCACAATGCTCCATGATCGCTATCATCACAATAAACCATGACCCATTCCATCAACATGCTGCAGTACCCATTTCATCACAATGCTCCATGTCACCTGTTATCCCAAAGCTCCAAGACCCCTGTCATCACAGTGCTCCATGCCCCTTGTCATCACAATGCTCCATATCCACTGTCATCACAATGATTCATTACCACTTTCATCACAATGATCCATGACCCGTCTCATCACAATGCTCCACGTTGAGGTTTTCTCCATGCTCCGTTCTTCTCCATGCCCCATGCCCTTGTCATCAC
Organism: Balaenoptera ricei; assembly: GCF_028023285.1. Taxonomy (NCBI): domain Eukaryota; kingdom Metazoa; phylum Chordata; class Mammalia; order Artiodactyla; family Balaenopteridae; genus Balaenoptera; species Balaenoptera ricei. Next base: position 139,874,549 of record NC_082639.1, read on the forward strand.
TATGCTACATGACCCTTTTCATCACAATGTTAAATGGTCATTATCATCAAAATGCTCCATGATCCTTGTAATCGCAATGCTCCATGGCACTTCTCATCACAATGCGCTATGACCCATATCATCACAATGTTCCATGCAGTGGTCTTCACCATGCTCCATGCCCTTGTCATCACAATTCTACATGACCCCTTTCATCACAAGGCTCCATGACAACTTTCATCCCAATGCTCGATGACACCTGTTGTCACAATTCTCATTGGCCCTTGTCATCACAATGCTACATGTCCCCTGTCATCAAAAAGCCTCACGACCCCTGACATTACAATTCCCGATGACTCCTTACATCACAATTCTCCATGACTCTTGTCATCACAGTGTTCCATGCCCGAGTCATCACAATGTTCTATGAATTTATCATCACAATACTCCAAGGCCCTTGTCATCACAATGCTCCATGTCCCTTGTAATCACAATGCTCCTTGACACTTGTCATCACAATGCTCCATGGCCCTTGTCATCACAATGCCCTATGGCGCTTCCCAACACAATGATCCATGACTCCTTTCATCACAATACTAAATCACCACTGTCACCACAAAGGTCCATGAACCGTTTCATAACAACGCTCCATGACCCATTTCATCACAATGCTCCATGAACGCTTTCATTACAATGCTCCATGATCGCTATCATCACAATAAACCATGACCCATTCCATCAACATGCTCCAGTACCCCTTTCGTAAAAATGCTCCATGGCCCCTGTTATCACAATGCTCAATGACCCTTGTCCTCACAATGCTCCATGAACCCTGACATCACAATGCACCATGACCCCTGTCATCACAGTGCTCCATGCCCCTTGGCATCACAATGCTCCATAACAACATATACCACAAAGCCCTATGACCCGTTTCATCACAATGCTAAAAGGCCCTTGTCATCAAAATGTTCGATGGAGCTTGTCATCACAATGCTCCATGCCCAATGTCATCAAAATGCTCCATGACCACATTCATCACAATGCTCCATGACAGGTTTCATCACAATGCTAAATGGTCCTTGTCATCACAATGCTCCATGGCGCTTCTCATCACAATGCTCCATACCCCCTGTCATCACAATGCCCCATAATCCCTTTTATCACAATAATACATCACCCCTTTCATTACAATACTCCAGTATGCCTTTCATCACAATGCTCCATGGCCCTTGTCATCACAATGCTCCATATCCACTGTCATCAAAATGATTCATTACCATTTTCATCACAATGATCCATGACCCGTCTCATCACAATGCTCCATGTTGAGGTCTTCTCCATGCTCCGGTCTTCTCCATGCTCCATGCCCTTGTCATCACAATGCAACATGGCCATTTTCATCACAATGTAAAATGGCCCTTATCATCAAAATTCTTCATGACCCTTGTCATCACAATGCTCCATGACGCCTGTCATCACAATGTTCCATGCTGTGGTCTTCACCATGCTCCATGCCCTTGTCATCACAATTCTACCGGAAGCCTTTCAGCATCATGCTCCATGAGGAGTTTCATCCCAATGCTCCATGACACCTGTTGTCACAATTCTCCATGGCCCTTTTCATCACAATGCTCCATGACCCATGTCAACAAAAAGCCTCATGACCCCTGTCATCACAAGGCCGATGACCCCTGACATCACAATTCTCCATGACTCTTGTCATCACAATATTCCATGCCCGAGTCATTACAATGTTCCAAGAATTTATCATCACAATCCTCCAAGGCACTTGTCATCACACTGCTCTATGGCCCTTGCCATCACAATGATCCTTGACTCTTTTCATCACAATGCCCCATCACCACTGTCATCACAATGCTCCATGAACGCTTTCATCCAAAGGCTCCATGACCCTTGTCATCACAATGCTCCATGACCGCTGTCATCACATTGCTCCATGACACCTTTCACAACAATGCTCCATGACCCATTTCATCAAAATGCTCCATGAACGCTTTCATCACAATGCTCCATGATCGCTATCATCACAATAAACCATGACCCATTCCATCAACATGCTGCAGTACCCATTTCATCACAATGCTCCATGGCCCCTGTTATCCCAAAGCTCCAAGACCCCTGTCATCACAGTGCTCCATGCCCCTTGTCATCACAATGCTCCATATCCACTGTCATCACAATGATTCATTACCACTTTCATCACAATGATCCATGACCCGTCTCATCACAATGCTCCACGTTGAGGTTTTCTCCATGCTCCGTTCTTCTCCATGCCCCATGCCCTTGTCATCACTATGCTACATGACCCTTTTCATCACAATGTTAAATGGTCATTATCATCAAAATGCTCCATGATCCTTGTAATCGCAATGCTCCATGGCACTTCTCATCACAATGCGCTATGACCCATATCATCACAATGTTCCATGCAGTGGTCTTCACCATGCTCCATGCCCTTGTCATCACAATTCTACATGACCCCTTTCATCACAAGGCTCCATGACAACTTTCATCCCAATGCTCGATGACACCTGTTTTCACAATTCTCATTGGCCCTTGTCATCACAATGTTACATGACCCCTGTCATCAAAAAGCCTCATGACCCCTGACATCACAATGCCCGATGACCCCTTACATCACAATTCTCCATGACTCTTGTCATCACAGTGTTCCATGCACGAGTCATCACAATGTTCTATGAATTTATCATCACAATACTCCAAGGCCCTTGTCATCACAATGCTCCATGACCCTTGTAATCACAATGCTCCTTGACACTTGTCATCACAATGCTCCATGGCCCTTGTCATCACAATGCCCTATGGCGCTTCCCAACACAATGATCCATGACTCCTTTCATCACAATACTAAATCACCACTGTCACCACAAAGGTCCATGAACCGTTTCATAACAATGCTCCATGACCCATTTCATCACAATGCTCCATGAACGCTTTCATTACAATGCTCCATGATCGCTATCATAACAATAAACCATGACCCATTCCATCAACATGCTCCAGTACCCCTTTCGTAAAAATGCTCCATGACCCCTGTCATCACAGTGCTCCATGCCCCCTGGCGTCACAATGCTCCATAACAACATATACCACAAAGCCCTATGACCCGTTTCATCACAATGCTAAAAGGCCCTTGTCATCAAAATGTTCGATGGAGCTTGTCATCACAATGCTCCATGCCCAATGTCATCAAAATGCTCCATGACCACATTCATCACAATGCTCCATGACACCTTTCATCAAAATGATAAATGGCCCTTGTCATCACAATGCTCCATGGCGCTTCTCATCACAATGCTCCATACCCCCTGTCATCACAATGCCCCATAATCCCTTTTATCACAATAATACATCACCCCTTTCATTACAATACTCCAGTATGCCTTTCATCACAATGCTCCATGGCCCTTGTCATCACAATGCTCCATATCCACTGCCATCAAAATGATTCATTACCATTTTCATCACAATGATCCATGACCCGTCTCATCACAATGCTCCATGTTGAGGTCTTCTCCATGCTCTGTTCTTCTCCATGCTCCATGCCCTTGTCATCACAATGCAACATGGCCATTTTAATCACAATTGAAAATGGCCCTTATCATCAAAATTCTTCATGACCCTTGTCATCACAATGCTCCATGACGCCTGTCATCACAATGTTCCATGCTGTGGTCTTCACCATGCTCCATGCCCTTGTCATCACAATTCTACCGGACGCCTTTCATCATCATGCTCCATGACGAGTTTCATCCCAATGCTCCATGACACCTGTTGTCACAATTCTCCATGACTCTTGTCATCACAATGTTCCATGCCCGAGTCATTACAATGTTCCAAGAATTTATCATCACAATGCTCCAAGGCACTTGTCATCACAATGCTCTATGTTCCTTGCCATCACAATGATCCTTGACTCTTTTCATCACAATGCTCCATCACCAGTGTCATCACAATGCTCCATGACCGCTGTCACCACTTTGCTCCAGGACCCTTTTCACAACAATGCTCCATGACCCATTTCATCACAGTGCTCCATGAAGGCTTTCATCACAATGCTCCACGATCGCTATCATCACAATAAACCATGACCCATTCCATCAACATGCTGCAGTACCAATTTCATCACAATGCTCCATGGCCCCTCTTATCTCAATGCTCCATGACCCTTGTCATCCCAATGCTCCGTGACCACATTCATCACAAAACTCCATGACCCGTTTCATTACAATGCTAAAAGGCCCTTCTCATCAAAATGCTCCATGGCGCTTATCATCACAATGCTCAATGCCCAATGTCACCACAATGCTCCTTGACCCCTTTCATCACAATGCTCCATGGCGCTTGTCATCACAATGCTCCATTATCCATTTCATCACAATAATCCATGACCACTTTCATCACAATGCTCCAGACGCCTTTTATCACAATGCTCCATGACACCTGACATCACAATGCTTCATGACCCCAGTCATCACAATGCTCCATGCCCCGTTTCATCCTAATGCTTCATGACAGCTTTAATCACAATGCTCAATGACCCCTGTCATCACAATGCTCCATTGCCCTTGTTATCATAATGCTCCATGATCCCTGATATCACAATGCTCCGTGACACATTTCTTCACAGTGATCCATGCCCCCATATTCACAATGCCGCATGACCACTGTCATCGCAATGCTCCGTGACCACATTCATCACAAAGCTCCATGACACGTTTCATCACAATGCTAAATGGCTCTTGTCATCACAATGCTCCATGGCGCTTCTCATCACAATGCTCCATACCCACTGTCATCACAATGTTCCATGCTGTGGTCTTCTCCATGCTCCATGCCCTTTTCATCACAATTCTACATGACCCCTTTCACCAAAATGCTCCATGACGAGTTTTATCCCAATGCTCCATGACACCTGTTGTCACAATTTTCCATAGCCCTTGTCATCACAATGCTCCATGACTCCTGTCAACAAAAAGCCTCATGACCCCTGTCATCACAATGCCCGATGACCCCTGACATCACAATTCTCCATGACTCTTGTCATCACAATATTCCATGCCCGAGTCATTACAATGTTCCAAGAATTTATCATCACAATCCTCCAAGGCACTTGTCATCACAATGCTCTATGGCCCTTGCCATCACAATGATCCTTGACTCTTTTCATCACAATGCCCCATCACCAATGTCATCACAATGCTACATGAACGCTTTCATCCAAAGGCTCCATGACCCTTGTCATCACAATGCTCCATGACCGCTGTCATCACATTGCTCCATGACACCTTTCACAACAATGCTCCATGACCCATTTCATCAAAATGCTCCATGAACGCTTTCATCACAATGCTCCATGATCGCTATCATCACAATAAACCATGACCCATTCCATCAACATGCTGCAGTACCCATTTCATCACAATGCTCCATGGCCCCTGTTATCCCAAAGCTCCAAGACCCCTGTCATCACAGTGCTCCATGCCCCTTGTCATCACAATGCTCCATATCCACTGTCATCACAATGATTCATTACCACTTTCATCACAATGATCCATGACCCGTCTCATCACAATGCTCCACATTGAGGTTTTCTCCATGCACCGTTCTTCTCCATGCCCCATGCCCTTCTCATCACTATGCTACATGACCCTTTTCATCACAATGTTAAATGGTCATTATCATCAAAATGCTCCATGATCCTTGTAATCGCAATGCTCCATGGCACTTCTCATCACAATGCGCTATGACCCATATCATCACAATGTTCCATGCAGTGGTCTTCACCATGCTCCATGCCCTTGTCATCACAATTCTACATGACCCCTTTCATCACAAGGCTCCATGACAACTTTCATCCCAATGCTCGATGACACCTGTTGTCAAAATTCTCATTGGCCCTTGTCATCACAATGCTACATGTCCCCTGTCATCAAAAAGCCTCACGACCCCTGACATTACAATTCCCGATGACTCCTTACATCACAATTCTCCATGACTCTTGTCATCACAGTGTTCCATGCCCGAGTCATCACAATGTTCTATGAATTTATCATCACAATACTCCAAGGCCCTTGTCATCACAATGCTCCATGACCCTTGTAATCACAATGCTCCTTGACACTTGTCATCACAATGCTCCATGGTCCTTGTCATCACAATGCCCTATGGCGCTTCCCAACACAATGATCCATGACTCCTCTCATCACAATACTAAATCACCACTGTCACCACAAAGGTCCATGAACCGTTTCATAACAACGCTCCATGACCCATTTCATCACAATGCTCCATGAACGCTTTCATTACAATGCTCCATGATCGCTATCATCACAATAAACCATGACCCATTCCATCAACATGCTCCAGTACCCCTTTCGTAAAAATGCTCCATGGCCCCTGTTATCACAATGCTCAATGACCCTTGTCCTCACAATGCTCCATGAACCCTGACATCACAATGCTCCATGACCCCTGTCATCACAGTGCTCCATGCCCACTGGCATCACAATGCTCCATAACAACATATACCACAAAGCCCTATGACCCGTTTCATCACAATGCTAAAAGGCCCTTGTCATCAAAATGTTCGATGGAGCTTGTCATCACAATGCTCCATGCCCAATGTCATCAAAATGCTCCATGACCACATTCATCACAATGCTCCATGACACGTTTCATCACAATGCTAAATGGTCCTTGTCATCACAATGCTCCATGGCGCTTCTCATCACAATGCTCCATACCCCCTGTCATCACAATGCCCCATAATCCCTTTTATCACAATAATACATCACCCCTTTCATTACAATACTCCAGTATGCCTTTCATCACAATGCTCCATGGCCCTTGTCATCACAATGCTCCATATCCACTGTCATCAAAATGATTCATTACCATTTTCATCACAATGATCCATGACCCGTCTCATCACAATGCTCCATGTTGAGGTCTTCTCCATGCTCCGGTCTTCTCCATGCTCCATGCCCTTGTCATCACAATGCAACATGGCCATTTTCATCACAATGTAAAATGGCCCTTATCATCAAAATTCTTCATGACCCTTGTCATCACAATGCTCTATGACGCCTGTCATCACAATGTTCCATGCTGTGGTCTTCACCATGCTCCATGCCCTTGTCATCACAATTCTACCGGACGCCTTTCAGCATCATGCTCCATGAGGAGTTTCATCCCAATGCTCCATGACACCTGTTGTCACAATTCTCCATGGCCCTTTTCATCACAATGCTCCATGACCCATGTCAACAAAAAGCCTCATGACCCCTGTCATCACAAGGCCGATGACCCCTGACATCACAATTCTCCATGACTCTTGTCATCACAATATTCCATGCCCGAGTCATTACAATGTTCCAAGAATTTATCATCACAATCCTCCAAGGCACTTGTCATCACAATGCTCCATGACCGCTGTCATCACATTGCTCCATGACACCTTTCACAACAATGCTCCATGACCCATTTCATCAAAATGCTCCATGAACGCTTTCATCACAATGCTCCATGATCGCTATCATCACAATAAACCATGACCCATTCCATCAACATGCTCCAGTACCCCTTTCGTAAAAATGCTCCATGACCCCTGTCATCACAGTGCTCCATGCCCCCTGGCGTCACAATGCTCCATAACAACATATACCACAAAGCCCTATGACCCGTTTCATCACAATGCTAAAAGGCCCTTGTCATCAAAATGTTCGATGGAGCTTGTCATCACAATGCTCCATGCCCAATGTCATCAAAATGCTCCATGACCACATTCATCACAATGCTCCATGACACATTTCATCAAAATGATAAATGGCCCTTGTCATCACAATGCTCCATGGCGCTTCTCATCACAATGCTCCATACCCCCTGTCATCACAATGCCCCATAATCCCTTTTATCACAATAATACATCACCCCTTTCATTACAATACTCCAGTATGCCTTTCATCACAATGCTCCATGGCCCTTGTCATCACAATGCTCCATATCCACTGCCATCAAAATGATTCATTACCATTTTCATCACAATGATCCATGACCCGTCTCATCACAATGCTCCATGTTGAGGTCTTCTCCATGCTCTGTTCTTCTCCATGCTCCATGCCCTTGTCATCACAATGCAACATGGCCATTTTAATCACAATTGAAAATGGCCCTTATCATCAAAATTCTTCATGACCCTTGTCATCACAATGCTCCATGACGCCTGTCATCACAATGTTCCATGCTGTGGTCTTCACCATGCTCCATGCCCTTGTCATCACAATTCTACCGGACGCCTTTCATCATCATGCTCCATGACGAGTTTCATCCCAATGCTCCATGACACCTGTTGTCACAATTCTCCATGACTCTTGTCATCACAATGTTCCATGCCCGAGTCATTACAATGTTCCAAGAATTTATCATCACAATGCTCCAAGGCACTTGTCATCACAATGCTCTATGTTCCTTGCCATCACAATGATCCTTGACTCTTTTCATCACAATGCTCCATCACCAGTGTCATCACAATGCTCCATGACCGCTGTCACCACTTTGCTCCAGGACCCTTTTCACAACAATGCTCCATGACCCATTTCATCACAGTGCTCCATGAAGGCTTTCATCACAATGCTCCACGATCGCTATCATCACAATAAACCATGACCCATTCCATCAACATGCTGCAGTACCAATTTCATCACAATGCTCCATGGCCCCTCTTATCTCAATGCTCCATGACCCTTGTCATCCCAATGCTCCGTGACCACATTCATCACAAAACTCCATGACCCGTTTCATTACAATGCTAAAAGGCCCTTCTCATCAAAATGCTCCATGGCGCTTATCATCACAATGCTCAATGCCCAATGTCACCACAATGCTCCTTGACCCCTTTCATCACAATGCTCCATGGCGCTTGTCATCACAATGCTCCATTATCCATTTCATCACAATAATCCATGACCACTTTCATCACAATGCTCCAGACGCCTTTTATCACAATGCTCCATGACACCTGACATCACAATGCTTCATGACCCCAGTCATCACAATGCTCCATGCCCCGTTTCATCCTAATGCTTCATGACAGCTTTCATCACAATGCTCAATGACCCCTGTCATCACAATGTTCCATTGCCCTTGTTATCATAATGCTCCATCATCCCTGATATCACAATGCTCCGTGACACATTTCTTCACAGTGATCCATGCCCCCATATTCACAATGCCGCATGACCACTGTCATCGCAATGCTCCGTGACCACATTCATCACAAAGCTCCATGACACGTTTCATCACAATGCTAAATGGCTCTTGTCATCACAATGCTCCATGGCGCTTCTCATCACAATGCTCCATACCCACTGTCATCACAATGTTCCATGCTGTGGTCTTCTCCATGCTCCATGCCCTTTTCATCACAATTCTACATGACCCCTTTCACCAAAATGCTCCATGACGAGTTTTATCCCAATGCTCCATGACACCTGTTGTCACAATTTTCCATAGCCCTTGTCATCACAATGCTCCATGACTCCTGTCAACAAAAAGCCTCATGAACCCTGTCATCACAATGCCCGATGACCCCTGACATCACAATTCTCCATGACTCTTGTCATCACAATATTCCATGCCCGAGTCATTACAATGTTCCAAGAATTTATCATCACAATCCTCCAAGGCACTTGTCATCACAATGCTCTATGGCCCTTGCCATCACAATGATCCTTGACTCTTTTCATCACAATGCCCCATCACCAATGTCATCACAATGCTACATGAACGCTTTCATCCAAAGGCTCCATGACCCTTGTCATCACAATGCTCCATGACCGCTGTCATCACATTGCTCCATGACACCTTTCACAACAATGCTCCATGACCCATTTCATCAAAATGCTCCATGAACGCTTTCATCACAATGCTCCATGATCGCTATCATCACAATAAACCATGACCCATTCCATCAACATGCTGCAGTACCCATTTCATCACAATGCTCCATGGCCCCTGTTATCCCAAAGCTCCAAGACCCCTGTCATCACAGTGCTCCATGCCCCTTGTCATCACAATGCTCCATATCCACTGTCATCACAATGATTCATTACCACTTTCATCACAATGATCCATGACCCGTCTCATCACAATGCTCCACGTTGAGGTTTTCTCCATGCACCGTTCTTCTCCATGCCCCATGCCCTTCTCATCACTATGCTACATGACCCTTTTCATCACAATGTTAAATGGTCATTATCATCAAAATGCTCCATGATCCTTGTAATCGCAATGCTCCATGGCACTTCTCATCACAATGCGCTATGACCCATATCATCACAATGTTCCATGCAGTGGTCTTCACCATGCTCCATGCCCTTGTCATCACAATTCTACATGACCCCTTTCATCACAAGGCTCCATGACAACTTTCATCCCAATGCTCGATGACACCTGTTGTCAAAATTCTCATTGGCCCTTGTCATCACAATGCTACATGTCCCCTGTCATCAAAAAGCCTCACGACCCCTGACATTACATTTCCCGATGACTCCTTACATCACAATTCTCCATGACTCTTGTCATCACAGTGTTCCATGCCCGAGTCATCACAATGTTCTATGAATTTATCATCACAATACTCCAAGGCCCTTGTCATCACAATGCTCCATGACCCTTGTAATCACAATGCTCCTTGACACTTGTCATCACAATGCTCCATGGTCCTTGTCATCACAATGCCCTATGGCGCTTCCCAACACAATGATCCATGACTCCTTTCATCACAATACTAAATCACCACTGTCACCACAAAGGTCCATGAACCGTTTCATAACAACGCTCCATGACCCATTTCATCACAATGCTCCATGAACTCTTTCATTACAATGCTCCATGATCGCTATCATCACAATAAACCATGACCCATTCCATCAACATGCTCCAGTACCCCTTTCGTAAAAATGCTCCATGGCCCCTGTTATCACAATGCTCAATGACCCTTGTCCTCACAATGCTCCATGAACCCTGACATCACAATGCTCCATGACCCCTGTCATCACAGTGCTCCATGCCCACTGGCATCACAATGCTCCATAACAACATATACCACAAAGCCCTATGACCCGTTTCATCACAATGCTAAAAGGCCCTTGTCATCAAAATGTTCGATGGAGCTTGTCATCACAATGCTCCATGCCCAATGTCATCAAAATGCTCCATGACCACATTCATCACAATGCTCCATGACACGTTTCATCACAATGCTAAATGGTCCTTGTCATCACAATGCTCCATGGCGCTTCTCATCACAATGCTCCATACCCCCTGTCATCACAATGCCCCATAATCCCTTTTATCACAATAATACATCACCCCTTTCATTACAATACTCCAGTATGCCTTTCATCACAATGCTCCATGGCCCTTGTCATCACAATGCTCCATATCCACTGTCATCAAAATGATTCATTACCATTTTCATCACAATGATCCATGACCCGTCTCATCACAATGCTCCATGTTGAGGTCTTCTCCATGCTCCGGTCTTCTCCATGCTCCATGCCCTTGTCATCACAATGCAACATGGCCATTTTCATCACAATGTAAAATGGCCCTTATCATCAAAATTCTTCATGACCCTTGTCATCACAATGCTCTATGACGCCTGTCATCACAATGTTCCATGCTGTGGTCTTCACCATGCTCCATGCCCTTGTCATCACAATTCTACCGGACGCCTTTCAGCATCATGCTCCATGAGGAGTTTCATCCCAATGCTCCATGACACCTGTTGTCACAATTCTCCATGGCCCTTTTCATCACAATGCTCCATGACCCATGTCAACAAAAAGCCTCATGACCCCTGTCATCACAAGGCCGATGACCCCTGACATCACAATTCTCCATGACTCTTGTCATCACAATATTCCATGCCCGAGTCATTACAATGTTCCAAGAATTTATCATCACAATCCTCCAAGGCACTTGTCATCACAATGCTCCATGACCGCTGTCATCACATTGCTCCATGACACCTTTCACAACAATGCTCCATGACCCATTTCATCAAAATGCTCCATGAACGCTTTCATCACAATGCTCCATGATCGCTATCATCACAATAAACCATGACCCATTCCATCAACATGCTGCAGTACCCATTTCATCACAATGCTCCATGGCCCCTGTTATCCCAAAGCTCCAAGACCCCTGTCATCACAGTGCTCCATGCCCCTTGTCATCACAATGCTCCATATCCACTGTCATCACAATGATTCATTACCACTTTCATCACAATGATCCATGACCCGTCTCATCACAATGCTCCACGTTGAGGTTTTCTCCATGCTCCGTTCTTCTCCATGCCCCATGCCCTTGTCATCACTATGCTACATGACCCTTTTCATCACAATGTTAAATGGTCATTATCATCAAAATGCTCCATGATCCTTGTAATCGCAATGCTCCATGGCACTTCTCATCACAATGCGCTATGACCCATATCATCACAATGTTCCATGCAGTGGTCTTCACCATGCTCCATGCCCTTGTCATCACAATTCTACATGACCCCTTTCATCACAAGGCTCCATGACAACTTTCATCCCAATGCTCGATGACACCTGTTTTCACAATTCTCATTGGCCCTTGTCATCACAATGTTACATGACCCCTGTCATCAAAAAGCCTCATGACCCCTGACATCACAATGCCCGATGACCCCTTACATCACAATTCTCCATGACTCTTGTCATCACAGTGTTCCATGCCCGAGTCATCACAATGTTCTATGAATTTATCATCACAATACTCCAAGGCCCTTGTCATCACAATGCTCCATGACCCTTGTAATCACAATGCTCCTTGACACTTGTCATCACAATGCTCCATGGCCCTTGTCATCACAATGCCCTATGGCGCTTCCCAACACAATGATCCATGACTCCTTTCATCACAATACTAAATCACCACTGTCACCACAAAGGTCCATGAACCGTTTCATAACAACGCTCCATGACCCATTTCATCACAATGCTCCATGAACGCTTTCATTACAATGCTCCATGATCGCTATCATCACAATAAACCATGACCCATTCCATCAACATGCTCCAGTACCCCTTTCGTAAAAATGCTCCATGACCCCTGTCATCACAGTGCTCCATGCCCCCTTGCGTCACAATGCTCCATAACAACATATACCACAAAGCCGTATGACCCGTTTCATCACAATGCTAAAAGGCCCTTGTCATCAAAATGTTCGATGGAGCTTGTCATCACAATGCTCCATGCCCAATGTCATCAAAATGCTCCATGACCACATTCATCACAATGCTCCATGACACATTTCATCAAAATGATAAATGGCCCTTGTCATCACAATGCTCCATATCCACTGTCATCAAAATGATTCATTACCATTTTCATCACAATGATCCATGACCCGTCTCATCACAATGCTCCATGTTGAGGTCTTCTCCATGCTCCGGTCTTCTCCATGCTCCATGCCCTTGTCATCACAATGCAACATGGCCATTTTCATCACAATGTAAAATGGCCCTTATCATCAAAATCCTTCATGACCCTTGTCATCACAATGCTCCATGACGCCTGTCATCACAATGTTCCATGCTGTGGTCTTCACCATGCTCCATGCCCTTGTCATCACAATTCTACCGGACGCCTTTCAGCATCATTCTCCATGAGGAGTTTCATCCCAATGCTCCATGACACCTGTTGTCACAATTCTCCATGGCCCTTTTCATCACAATGCTCCATGACCCATGTCAACAAAAAGCCTCATGACCCCTGTCATCACAAGGCCGATGACCCCAGACATCACAATTCTCCATGACTCTTGTCATCACAATATTCCATGCCCGAGTCATTACAATGTTCCAAGAATTTATCATCACAATCCTCCAAGGCACTTGTCATCACAATGCTCTATGGCCCTTGCCATCACAATGATCCTTGACTCTTTTCATCACAATGCCCCATCACCACTGTCATCACAATGCTCCATGAACGCTTTCATCCAAAGGCTCCATGACCCTTGTCATCACAATGCTCCATGACCGCTGTCATCACATTGCTCCATGACACGTTTCACAACAATGCTCCATGACCCATTTCATCAAAATGCTCCATGAACGCTTTCATCACAATGCTCCATGATCGCTATCATCACAATAAACCATGACCCGTTCCATCAACATGCTGCAGTACCCATTTCATCACAATGCTCCATGGCCCCTGTTATCCCAAAGCTCCAAGACCCCTGTCATCACAGTGCTCCATGCCCCTTGTCATCACAATGCTCCATATCCACTGTCATCACAATGATTCATTACCACTTTCATCACAATGATCCATGACCCGTCTCATCACAATGCTCCACGTTGAGGTTTTCTCCATGCTCCGTTCTTCTCCATGCCCCATGCCCTTGTCATCACTATGCTACATGACCCTTTTCATCACAATGTTAAATGGTCATTATCATCAAAATGCTCCATGATCCTTGTAATCGCAATGCTCCATGGCACTTCTCATCACAATGCGCTATGACCCATATCATCACAATGTTTCATGCAGTGGTCTTCACCATGCTCCATGCCCTTGTCATCACAATTCTACATGACCCCTTTCATCACAAGGCTCCATGACAACTTTCATCCCAATGCTCGATGACACCTGTTTTCACAATTCTCATTGGCCCTTGTCATCACAATGTTACATGACCCCTGTCATCAAAAAGCCTCATGACCCCTGACATCACAATGCCCGATGACCCCTTACATCACAATTCTCCATGACTCTTGTCATCACAGTGTTCCATGCCCGAGTCATCACAATGTTCTATGAATTTATCATCACAATACTCCAAGGCCCTTGTCATCACAATGCTCCATGACCCTTGTAATCACAATGCTCCTTGACACTTGTCATCACAATGCTCCATGGCCCTTGTCATCACAATGCCCTATGGCGCTTCCCAACACAATGATCCATGACTCCTTTCATCACAATACTAAATCACCACTGTCACCACAAAGGTCCATGAACCGTTTCATAACAACGCTCCATGACCCATTTCATCACAATGCTCCATGAACGCTTTCATTACAATGCTCCATGATCGCTATCATCACAATAAACCATGACCCATTCCATCAACATGCTCCAGTACCCCTTTTGTAAAAATGCTCCATGACCCCTGTCATCACAATGCTCCATGCCCCCTGGCGTCACAATGCTCCATAACAACATATACCACAAAGCCCTATGACCCGTTTCATCACAATGATAAAAGGCCCTTGTCATCAAAATGTTCGATGGAGCTTGTCATCACAATGCTCCATGCCCAATGTCATCAAAATGCTCCATGACCACATTCATCACAATGCTCCATGACACATTTCATCAAAATGATAAATGGCCCTTGTCATCACAATGCTCCATATCCACTGTCATCAAAATGATTCATTACCATTTTCATCACAATGATCCATGACCCGTCTCATCACAATGCTCCATGTTGAGGTCTTCTACATGCTCCGGTCTTCTCCATGCTCCATGCCCTTGTCATCACAATGCAACATGGCCATTTTCATCACAATGTAAAATGGCCCTTATCATCAAAATCCTTCATGACCCTTGTCATCACAATGCTCCATGACGCCTGTCATCACAATGTTCCATGCTGTGGTCTTCACCATGCTCCATGCCCTTGTCATCACAATTCTACCGGACGCCTTTCAGCATCATGCTCCATGAGGAGTTTCATCCCAATGCTCCATGACACCTGTTGTCACAATTCTCCATGGCCCTTTTCATCACAATGCTCCATGACCCATGTCAACAAAAAGCCTCATGACCCCTGTCATCACAAGGCCGATGACCCCAGACATCACAATTCTCCATGACTCTTGTCATCACAATATTCCATGCCCGAGTCATTACAATGTTCCAAGAATTTATCATCACAATCCTCCAAGGCACTTGTCATCACAATGCTCCATGACACATTTCATCAAAATGATAAATGGCCCTTGTCATCACAATGCTCCATATCCACTGTCATCAAAATGATTCATTACCATTTTCATCACAATGATCCATGACCCGTCTCATCACAATGCTCCATGTTGAGGTCTTCTCCATGCTCCGGTCTTCTCCATGCTCCATGCCCTTGTCATCACAATGCAACATGGCCATTTTCATCACAATGTAAAATGGCCCTTATCATCAAAATCCTTCATGACCCTTGTCATCACAATGCTCCATGACGCCTGTCATCACAATGTTCCATGCTGTGGTCTTCACCATGCTCCATGCCCTTGTCATCACAATTCTACCGGACGCCTTTCAGCATCATGCTCCATGAGGAGTTTCATCCCAATGCTCCATGACACCTGTTGTCACAATTCTCCATGGCCCTTTTCATCACAATGCTCCATGACCCATGTCAACAAAAAGCCTCATGACCCCTGTCATCACAAGGCCGATGACCCCAGACATCACAATTCTCCATGACTCTTGTCATCACAATATTCCATGCCCGAGTCATTACAATGTTCCAAGAATTTATCATCACAATCCTCCAAGGCACTTGTCATCACAATGCTCTATGGCCCTTGCCATCACAATGATCCTTGACTCTTTTCATCACAATGCCCCATCACCACTGTCATCACAATGCTCCATGAACGCTTTCATCCAAAGGCTCCATGACCCTTGTCATCACAATGCTCCATGACCGCTGTCATCACATTGCTCCATGACACCTTTCACAACAATGCTCCATGACCCATTTCATCAAAATGCTCCATGAACGCTTTCATCACAATGCTCCATGATCGCTATCATCACAATAAACCATGACCCATTCCATCAACATGCTGCAGTACCCATTTCATCACAATGCTCCATGGCCCCTGTTATCCCAAAGCTCCAAGACACCTGTCATCACAGTGCTCCATGCCCCTTGTCATCACAATGATTCATTACCACTTTCATCACAATGATCCATGACCCGTCTCATCACAATGCTCCATGTTGAGGTCTTCTCCATGCTCTGTTCTTCTCCATGCCCCATGCCCTTGTCATCACTATGCTACATGACCCTTTTCATCACAATGTTAAATGGTCATTATCATCAAAATGCTCCATGATCCTTGTAATCGCAATGCTCCATGGCACTTCTCATCACAATGCGCTATGACCCATATCATCACAATGTTCCATGCAGTGGTCTTCACCATGCTCCATGCCCTTGTCATCACAATTCTACATGACCCCTTTCATCACAAGGCTCCATGACAACTTTCATCCCAATGCTCGATGACACCTGTTGTCACAATTCTCATTGGCCCTTGTCATCACAATGCTTCATGACCCCTGTCATCAAAAAGCCTCACGACCCCTGACATTACAATTCCCGATGACTCCTTACATCACAATTCTCCATGACTCTTGTCATCACAGTGTTCCATGCACGAGTCATCACAATGTTCTATGAATTTATCATCACAATACTCCAAGGCCCTTGTCATCACAATGCTCCATGACCCTTGTAATCACAATGCTCCTTGACACTTGTCATCACAATGCTCCATGGCCCTTGTCATCACAATGCCCTATGGCGCTTCCCAACACAATGATCCATGACTCCTTTCATCACAATACTAAATCACCACTGTCACCACAAAGGTCCATGAACCGTTTCATAACAACGCTCCATGACCCATTTCATCACAATGCTCCATGAACGCTTTCATTACAATGCTCCATGATCGCTATCATCACAATAAACCATGACCCATTCCATCAACATGCTCCAGTACCCCTTTCGTAAAAATGCTCCATGACCCCTGTCATCACAGTGCTCCATGGCCCGTGGTGTCACAATGCTCCATAACAACATATACCACAAAGCCCTATGACCCGTTTCATCACAATGCTAAAAGGCCCTTTTCATCAAAATGTTCGATGGAGCTTGTCATCACAATGCTCCATGCCCAATGTCATCAAAATGCTCCATGACCACATTCATCACAATGCTCCATGACACATTTCATCAAAATGATAAATGGCCCTTGTCATCACAATGCTCCATGGCGCTTCTCATCACAATGCTCCATACCCCCTGTCATCACAATGCCCCATAATCCCTTTTATCACAATAATACATCACCCCTTTCATTACAATACTCCAGTATGCCTTTCATCACAATGCTCCATGGCCCTTGTCATCACAATGCTCCATATCCACTGTCATCAAAATCATTCATTACCATTTTCATCCAATGATCCATGACCCGTCTCATCACAATGCTCCATGTTGAGGTCTTCTCCATGCTCTGTTCTTCTCCATGCTCCATGCCCTTGTCATCACAATGCAACATGGCCATTTTCATCACAATTGAAAATGGCCCTTATCATCAAAATTCTTCATGACCCTTGTCATCACAATGCTCCATGACGCCTGTCATCACAATGTTCCATGCTGTGGTCTTCACCATGCTCCATGCCCTTGTCATCACAATTCTACCGGACGCCTTTCATCATCATGCTCCATGACGAGTTTCATCCCAATGCTCCATGACACCTGTTGTCACAATTCTCCATGACTCTTGTCATCACAATGTTCCATGCCCGAGTCATTACAATGTTCCAAGAATTTATCATCACAATGCTCCAAGGCACTTGTCATCACAATGCTCTATGTTCCTTGCCATCACAATGATCCTTGACTCTTTTCATCACAATGCTCCATCACCAGTGTCATCACAATGCTCCATGACCGCTGTCACCACTTTGCTCCAGGACCCTTTTCACAACAATGCTCCATGACCCATTTCATCACAGTGCTCAATGAAGGCTTTCATCACAATGCTCCACGATCGCTATCATCACAATAAACCATGACCCATTCCATCAACATGCTGCAGTACCAATTTCATCACAATGCTCCATGGCCCCTCTTATCTCAATGCTCCATGACCCTTGTCATCCCAATGCTCCGTGACCACATTCATCACAAAACTCCATGACCCGTTTCATTACAATGCTAAAAGGCCCTTCTCATCAAAATGCTCCATGGCGCTTATCATCACAATGCTCAATGCCCAATGTCACCACAATGCTCCTTGACCCCTTTCATCACAATGCTCCATGGCCCTTGTCATCACAATGCTCCATTATCCATTTCATCACAATAATCCATGACCACTTTCATCACAATGCTCCAGACGCCTTTTATCACAATGCTCCATGACACCTGACATCACAATGCTTCATGACCCCAGTCATCACAATGCTCCATGCTCCGTTTCATCCTAATGCTTCATGACAGCTTTCATCACAATGCTCAATGACCCCTGTCATCACAATGCTCCATTGCCCTTGTTATCATAATGCTCCATGATCCCTGATATCACAATGCTCCGTGACACATTTCTTCACAGTGATCCATGCCCCCGTATTCACAATGCCCCATGACCACTGTCATCACAATGCTCCGTGACCACATTCATCACAAAGCTCCATGACACGTTTCATCACAATGCTAAATGGCTCTTGTCATCACAATGCTCCATGGCGCTTCTCATCACAATGCTCCATACCCCCTGTCATCACAATGTTCCATGCTGTGGTCTTCTCCATGCTCCATGCCCTTTTCATCACAATTCTACATGACCCCTTTCACCACAATGCTCCATGACGAGTTTTATCCCAATGCTCCATGACACCTGTTGTCACAATTTTCCATAGCCCTTGTCATCACAATGCTCCATGACTCCTGTCAACAAAAAGCCTCATGAACCCTGTCATCACAATGCCCGATGACCCCTGACATCACAATTCTCCATGACTCTTGTCATCACAATATTCCATGCCCGAGTCATTACAATGTTCCAAGAATTTATCATCACAATCCTCCAAGGCACTTGTCATCACAATGCTCTATGGCCCTTGCCATCACAATGATCCTTGACTCTTTTCATCACAATGCCCCATCACCACTGTCATCACAATGCTCCATGAACGCTTTCATCCAAAGGCTCCATGACCCTTGTCATCACAATGCTCCATGACCGCTGTCATCACATTGCTCCATGACACCTTTCACAACAATGCTCCGTGACCCATTTCATCAAAATGCTCCATGAACGCTTTCATCACAATGCTCCATGATCGCTATCATCACAATAAACCATGACCCATTCCATCAACATGCTGCAGTACCCATTTCATCACAATGCTCCATGGCCCCTGTTATCCCAAAGCTCCAAGACCCCTGTCATCACAGTGCTCCATGCCCCTTGTCATCACAATGCTCCATATCCACTGTCATCACAATGATTCATTACCACTTTCATCACAATGATCCATGACCCGTCTCATCACAATGCTCCACGTTGAGGTTTTCTCCATGCTCCGTTCTTCTCCATGCCCCATGCCCTTGTCATCACTATGCTACATGACCCTTTTCATCACAATGTTAAATGGTCATTATCATCAAAATGCTCCATGATCCTTGTAATCGCAATGCTCCATGGCACTTCTCATCACAATGCGCTATGACCCATATCATCACAATGTTCCATGCAGTGGTCTTCACCATGCTCCATGCCCTTGTCATCACAATTCTACATGACCCCTTTCATCACAAGGCTCCATGACAACTTTCATCCCAATGCTCGATGACACCTGTTGTCACAATTCTCATTGGCCCTTGTCATCACAATGCTACATGTCCCCTGTCATCAAAAAGCCTCACGACCCCTGACATTACAATTCCCGATGACTCCTTACATCACAATTCTCCATGACTCTTGTCATCACAGTGTTCCATGCCCGAGTCATCACAATGTTCTATGAATTTATCATCACAATACTCCAAGGCCCTTGTCATCACAATGCTCCATGTCCCTTGTAATCACAATGCTCCTTGACACTTGTCATCACAATGCTCCATGGCCCTTGTCATCACAATGCCCTATGGCGCTTCCCAACACAATGATCCATGACTCCTTTCATCACAATACTAAATCACCACTGTCACCACAAAGGTCCATGAACCGTTTCATAACAACGCTCCATGACCCATTTCATCACAATGCTCCATGAACGCTTTCATTACAATGCTCCATGATCGCTATCATCACAATAAACCATGACCCATTCCATCAACATGCTCCAGTACCCCTTTCGTAAAAATGCTCCATGGCCCCTGTTATCACAATGCTCAATGACCCTTGTCCTCACAATGCTCCATGAACCCTGACATCACAATGCACCATGACCCCTGTCATCACAGTGCTCCATGCCCCTTGGCATCACAATGCTCCATAACAACATATACCACAAAGCCCTATGACCCGTTTCATCACAATGCTAAAAGGCCCTTGTCATCAAAATGTTCGATGGAGCTTGTCATCACAATGCTCCATGCCCAATGTCATCAAAATTCTCCATGACCACATTCATCACAATGCTCCATGACAGGTTTCATCACAATGCTAAATGGTCCTTGTCATCACAATGCTCCATGGCGCTTCTCATCACAATGCTCCATACCCCCTGTCATCACAATGCCCCATAATCCCTTTTATCACAATAATACATCACCCCTTTCATTACAATACTCCAGTATGCCTTTCATCACAATGCTCCATGGCCCTTGTCATCACAATGCTCCATATCCACTGTCATCAAAATGATTCATTACCATTTTCATCACAATGATCCATGACCCGTCTCATCACAATGCTCCATGTTGAGGTCTTCTCCATGCTCCGGTCTTCTCCATGCTCCATGCCCTTGTCATCACAATGCAACATGGCCATTTTCATCACAATGTAAAATGGCCCTTATCATCAAAATTCTTCATGACCCTTGTCATCACAATGCTCCATGACGCCTGTCATCACAATGTTCCATGCTGTGGTCTTCACCATGCTCCATGCCCTTGTCATCACAATTCTACCGGAAGCCTTTCAGCATCATGCTCCATGAGGAGTTTCATCCCAATGCTCCATGACACCTGTTGTCACAATTCTCCATGGCCCTTTTCATCACAATGTTCCATGACCCATGTCAACAAAAAGCCTCATGACCCCTGTCATCACAAGGCCGATGACCCCTGACATCACAATTCTCCATGACTCTTGTCATCACAATATTCCATGCCCGAGTCATTACAATGTTCCAAGAATTTATCATCACAATCCTCCAAGGCACTTGTCATCACAATGCTCTATGGCCCTTGCCATCACAATGATCCTTGACTCTTTTCATCACAATGCCCCATCACCACTGTCATCACAATGCTCCATGAACGCTTTCATCCAAAGGCTCCATGACCCTTGTCATCACAATGCTCCATGACCGCTGTCATCACATTGCTCCATGACACCTTTCACAACAATGCTCCATGACCCATTTCATCAAAATGCTCCATGAACGCTTTCATCACAATGCTCCATGATCGCTATCATCACAATCAACCATGACCCATTCCATCAACATGCTGCAGTACCCATTTCATCACAATGCTCCATGGCCCCTGTTATCCCAAAGCTCCAAGACCCCTGTCATCACAGTGCTCCATGCCCCTTGTCATCACAATGCTCCATATCCACTGTCATCACAATGATTCATTACCACTTTCATCACAATGATCCATGACCCGTCTCATCACAATGCTCCACGTTGAGGTTTTCTCCATGCTCCGTTCTTCTCCATGCCCCATGCCCTTGTCATCACTATGCTACATGACCCTTTTCATCACAATGTTAAATGGTCATTATCATCAAAATGCTCCATGATCCTTGTAATCGCAATGCTCCATGGCACTTCTCATCACAATGCGCTATGACCCATATCATCACAATGTTCCATGCAGTGGTCTTCACCATGCTCCATGCCCTTGTCATCACAATTCTACATGACCCCTTTCATCACAAGGCTCCATGACAACTTTCATCCCAATGCTCGATGACCCCTGTTTTCACAATTCTCATTGGCCCTTGTCATCACAATGTTACATGACCCCTGTCATCAAAAAGCCTCATGACCCCTGACATCACAATGCCCGATGACCCCTTACATCACAATTCTCCATGACTCTTGTCATCACAGTGTTCCATGCACGAGTCATCACAATGTTCTATGAATTTATCATCACAATACTCCAAGGCCCTTGTCATCACAATGCTCCATGACCCTTGTAATCACAATGCTCCTTGACACTTGTCATCACAATGCTCCATGGCCCTTGTCATCACAATGCCCTATGGCGCTTCCCAACACAATGATCCATGACTCCTTTCATCACAATACTAAATCACCACTGTCACCACAAAGGTCCATGAACCGTTTCATAACAACGCTCCATGACCCATTTCATCACAATGCTCCATGAACGCTTTCATTACAATGCTCCATGATTGCTATCATAACAATAAACCATGACCCATTCCATCAACATGCTCCAGTACCCCTTTCGTAAAAATGCTCCATGACCCCTGTCATCACAGTGCTCCATGCCCCCTGGCGTCACAATGCTCCATAACAACATATACCACAAAGCCCTATGACCCGTTTCATCACAATGCTAAAAGGCCCTTGTCATCAAAATGTTCGATGGAGCTTGTCATCACAATGCTCCATGCCCAATGTCATCAAAATGCTCCATGACCACATTCATCACAATGCTCCATGACACCTTTCATCAAAATGATAAATGGCCCTTGTCATCACAATGCTCCATGGCGCTTCTCATCACAATGCTCCATACCCCCTGTCATCACAATGCCCCATAATCCCTTTTATCACAATAATACATCACCCCTTTCATTACAATACTCCAGTATGCCTTTCATCACAATGCTCCATGGCCCTTGTCATCACAATGCTCCATATCCACTGCCATCAAAATGATTCATTACCATTTTCATCACAATGATCCATGACCCGTCTCATCACAATGCTCCATGTTGAGGTCTTCTCCATGCTCTGTTCTTCTCCATGCTCCATGCCCTTGTCATCACAATGCAACATGGCCATTTTAATCACAATTGAAAATGGCCCTTATCATCAAAATTCTTCATGACCCTTGTCATCACAATGCTCCATGACGCCTGTCATCACAATGTTCCATGCTGTGGTCTTCACCATGCTCCATGCCCTTGTCATCACAATTCTACCGGACGCCTTTCATCATCATGCTCCATGACGAGTTTCATCCCAATGCTCCATGACACCTGTTGTCACAATTCTCCATGACTCTTGTCATCACAATGTTCCATGCCCGAGTCATTACAATGTTCCAAGAATTTATCATCACAATGCTCCAAGGCACTTGTCATCACAATGCTCTATGTTCCTTGCCATCACAATGATCCTTGACTCTTTTCATCACAATGCTCCATCACCAGTGTCATCACAATGCTCCATGACCGCTGTCACCACTTTGCTCCAGGACCCTTTTCACAACAATGCTCCATGACCCATTTCATCACAGTGCTCCATGAAGGCTTTCATCACAATGCTCCACGATCGCTATCATCACAATAAACCATGACCCATTCCATCAACATGCTGCAGTACCAATTTCATCACAATGCTCCATGGCCCCTCTTATCTCAATGCTCCATGACCCTTGTCATCCCAATGCTCCGTGACCACATTCATCACAAAACTCCATGACCCGTTTCATTACAATGCTAAAAGGCCCTTCTCATCAAAATGCTCCATGGCGCTTATCATCACAATGCTCAATGCCCAATGTCACCACAATGCTCCT
Organism: Balaenoptera ricei; assembly: GCF_028023285.1. Lineage (NCBI taxonomy): Eukaryota > Metazoa > Chordata > Mammalia > Artiodactyla > Balaenopteridae > Balaenoptera > Balaenoptera ricei. The sequence continues at coordinate 139,899,387 of NC_082639.1, forward strand.
TGACCCCTTTCATCACAATGCTCCATGGCGCTTGTCATCACAATGCTCCATTATCCATTTCATCACAATAATCCATGACCACTTTCATCACAATGCTCCAGACGCCTTTTATCACAATGCTCCATGACACCTGACATCACAATGTTTCATGACCCCAGTCATCACAATGCTCCATGCCCCGTTTCATCCTAATGCTTCATGACAGCTTTCATCACAATGCTCAATGACCCCTGTCATCACAATGCTCCATTGCCCTTGTTATCATAATGCTCCATGATCCCTGATATCACAATGCTCCGTGACACATTTCTTCACAGTGATCCATGCCCCCATATTCACAATGCCGCATGACCACTGTCATCGCAATGCTCCGTGACCACATTCATCACAAAGCTCCATGACACGTTTCATCACAATGCTAAATGGCTCTTGTCATCACAATGCTCCATGGCGCTTCTCATCACAATGCTCCATACCCACTGTCATCACAATGTTCCATGCTGTGGTCTTCTCCATGCTCCATGCCCTTTTCATCACAATTCTACATGACCCCTTTCACCAAAATGCTCCATGACGAGTTTTATCCCAATGCTCCATGACACCTGTTGTCACAATTTTCCATAGCCCTTGTCATCACAATGCTCCATGACTCCTGTCAACAAAAAGCCTCATGAACCCTGTCATCACAATGCCCGATGACCCCTGACATCACAATTCTCCATGACTCTTGTCATCACAATATTCCATGCCCGAGTCATTACAATGTTCCAAGAATTTATCATCACAATCCTCCAAGGCACTTGTCATCACAATGCTCTATGGCCCTTGCCATCACAATGATCCTTGACTCTTTTCATCACAATGCCCCATCACCAATGTCATCACAATGCTCCATGAACGCTTTCATCCAAAGGCTCCATGACCCTTGTCATCACAATGCTCCATGACCGCTGTCATCACATTGCTCCATGACACCTTTCACAACAATGCTCCATGAACGCTTTCATCACAATGCTCCATGATCGCTATCATCACAATAAACCATGACCCATTCCATCAACATGCTGCAGTACCCATTTCATCACAATGCTCCATGGCCCCTGTTATCCCAAAGCTCCAAGACCCCTGTCATCACAGTGCTCCATGCCCCTTGTCATCACAATGCTCCATATCCACTGTCATCACAATGATTCATTACCACTTTCATCACAATGATCCATGACCCGTCTCATCACAATGCTCCACGTTGAGGTTTTCTCCATGCACCGTTCTTCTCCATGCCCCATGCCCTTCTCATCACTATGCTACATGACCCTTTTCATCACAATGTTAAATGGTCATTATCATCAAAATGCTCCATGATCCTTGTAATCGCAATGCTCCATGGCACTTCTCATCACAATGCGCTATGACCCATATCATCACAATGTTCCATGCAGTGGTCTTCACCATGCTCCATGCCCTTGTCATCACAATTCTACATGACCCCTTTCATCACAAGGCTCCATGACAACTTTCATCCCAATGCTCGATGACACCTGTTGTCAAAATTCTCATTGGCCCTTGTCATCACAATGCTACATGTCCCCTGTCATCAAAAAGCCTCACGACCCCTGACATTACAATTCCCGATGACTCCTTACATCACAATTCTCCATGACTCTTGTCATCACAGTGTTCCATGCCCGAGTCATCACAATGTTCTATGAATTTATCATCACAATACTCCAAGGCCCTTGTCATCACAATGCTCCATGACCCTTGTAATCACAATGCTCCTTGACACTTGTCATCACAATGCTCCATGGTCCTTGTCATCACAATGCCCTATGGCGCTTCCCAACACAATGATCCATGACTCCTCTCATCACAATACTAAATCACCACTGTCACCACAAAGGTCCATGAACCGTTTCATAACAACGCTCCATGACCCATTTCATCACAATGCTCCATGAACGCTTTCATTACAATGCTCCATGATCGCTATCATCACAATAAACCATGACCCATTCCATCAACATGCTCCAGTACCCCTTTCGTAAAAATGCTCCATGGCCCCTGTTATCACAATGCTCAATGACCCTTGTCCTCACAATGCTCCATGAACCCTGACATCACAATGCTCCATGACCCCTGTCATCACAGTGCTCCATGCCCACTGGCATCACAATGCTCCATAACAACATATACCACAAAGCCCTATGACCCGTTTCATCACAATGCTAAAAGGCCCTTGTCATCAAAATGTTCGATGGAGCTTGTCATCACAATGCTCCATGCCCAATGTCATCAAAATGCTCCATGACCACATTCATCACAATGCTCCATGACACGTTTCATCACAATGCTAAATGGTCCTTGTCATCACAATGCTCCATGGCGCTTCTCATCACAATGCTCCATACCCCCTGTCATCACAATGCCCCATAATCCCTTTTATCACAATAATACATCACCCCTTTCATTACAATACTCCAGTATGCCTTTCATCACAATGCTCCATGGCCCTTGTCATCACAATGCTCCATATCCACTGTCATCAAAATGATTCATTACCATTTTCATCACAATGATCCATGACCCGTCTCATCACAATGCTCCATGTTGAGGTCTTCTCCATGCTCCGGTCTTCTCCATGCTCCATGCCCTTGTCATCACAATGCAACATGGCCATTTTCATCACAATGTAAAATGGCCCTTATCATCAAAATTCTTCATGACCCTTGTCATCACAATGCTCTATGACGCCTGTCATCACAATGTTCCATGCTGTGGTCTTCACCATGCTACATGCCCTTGTCATCACAATTCTACCGGACGCCTTTCAGCATCATGCTCCATGAGGAGTTTCATCCCAATGCTCCATGACACCTGTTGTCACAATTCTCCATGGCCCTTTTCATCACAATGCTCCATGACCCATGTCAACAAAAAGCCTCATGACCCCTGTCATCACAAGGCCGATGACCCCTGACATCACAATTCTCCATGACTCTTGTCATCACAATATTCCATGCCCGAGTCATTACAATGTTCCAAGAATTTATCATCACAATCCTCCAAGGCACTTGTCATCACAATGCTCCATGACCGCTGTCATCACATTGCTCCATGACACCTTTCACAACAATGCTCCATGACCCATTTCATCAAAATGCTCCATGAACGCTTTCATCACAATGCTCCATGATCGCTATCATCACAATAAACCATGACCCATTCCATCAACATGCTCCAGTACCCCTTTCGTAAAAATGCTCCATGACCCCTGTCATCACAGTGCTCCATGCCCCCTGGCGTCACAATGCTCCATAACAACATATACCACAAAGCCCTATGACCCGTTTCATCACAATGCTAAAAGGCCCTTGTCATCAAAATGTTCGATGGAGCTTGTCATCACAATGCTCCATGCCCAATGTCATCAAAATGCTCCATGACCACATTCATCACAATGCTCCATGACACATTTCATCAAAATGATAAATGGCCCTTGTCATCACAATGCTCCATGGCGCTTCTCATCACAATGCTCCATACCCCCTGTCATCACAATGCCCCATAATCCCTTTTATCACAATAATACATCACCCCTTTCATTACAATACTCCAGTATGCCTTTCATCACAATGCTCCATGGCCCTTGTCATCACAATGCTCCATATCCACTGCCATCAAAATGATTCATTACCATTTTCATCACAATGATCCATGACCCGTCTCATCACAATGCTCCATGTTGAGGTCTTCTCCATGCTCTGTTCTTCTCCATGCTCCATGCCCTTGTCATCACAATGCAACATGGCCATTTTAATCACAATTGAAAATGGCCCTTATCATCAAAATTCTTCATGACCCTTGTCATCACAATGCTCCATGACGCCTGTCATCACAATGTTCCATGCTGTGGTCTTCACCATGCTCCATGCCCTTGTCATCACAATTCTACCGGACGCCTTTCATCATCATGCTCCATGACGAGTTTCATCCCAATGCTCCATGACACCTGTTGTCACAATTCTCCATGACTCTTGTCATCACAATGTTCCATGCCCGAGTCATTACAATGTTCCAAGAATTTATCATCACAATGCTCCAAGGCACTTGTCATCACAATGCTCTATGTTCCTTGCCATCACAATGATCCTTGACTCTTTTCATCACAATGCTCCATCACCAGTGTCATCACAATGCTCCATGACCGCTGTCACCACTTTGCTCCAGGACCCTTTTCACAACAATGCTCCATGACCCATTTCATCACAGTGCTCCATGAAGGCTTTCATCACAATGCTCCACGATCGCTATCATCACAATAAACCATGACCCATTCCATCAACATGCTGCAGTACCAATTTCATCACAATGCTCCATGGCCCCTCTTATCTCAATGCCCCATGACCCTTGTCATCCCAATGCTCCGTGACCACATTCATCACAAAACTCCATGACCCGTTTCATTACAATGCTAAAAGGCCCTTCTCATCAAAATGCTCCATGGCGCTTATCATCACAATGCTCAATGCCCAATGTCACCACAATGCTCCTTGACCCCTTTCATCACAATGCTCCATGGCGCTTGTCATCACAATGCTCCATTATCCATTTCATCACAATAATCCATGACCACTTTCATCACAATGCTCCAGACGCCTTTTATCACAATGCTCCATGACACCTGACATCACAATGCTTCATGACCCCAGTCATCACAATGCTCCATGCCCCGTTTCATCCTAATGCTTCATGACAGCTTTCATCACAATGCTCAATGACCCCTGTCATCACAATGTTCCATTGCCCTTGTTATCATAATGCTCCATGATCCCTGATATCACAATGCTCCGTGACACATTTCTTCACAGTGATCCATGCCCCCATATTCACAATGCCGCATGACCACTGTCATCGCAATGCTCCGTGACCACATTCATCACAAAGCTCCATGACACGTTTCATCACAATGCTAAATGCCTCTTGTCATCACAATGCTCCATGGCGCTTCTCATCACAATGCTCCATACCCACTGTCATCACAATGTTCCATGCTGTGGTCTTCTCCATGCTCCATGCCCTTTTCATCACAATTCTACATGACCCCTTTCACCAAAATGCTCCATGACGAGTTTTATCCCAATGCTCCATGACACCTGTTGTCACAATTTTCCATAGCCCTTGTCATCACAATGCTCCATGACTCCTGTCAACAAAAAGCCTCATGAACCCTGTCATCACAATGCCCGATGACCCCTGACATCACAATTCTCCATGACTCTTGTCATCACAATATTCCATGCCCGAGTCATTACAATGTTCCAAGAATTTATCATCACAATCCTCCAAGGCACTTGTCATCACAATGCTCTATGGCCCTTGCCATCACAATGATCCTTGACTCTTTTCATCACAATGCCCCATCACCAATGTCATCACAATGCTACATGAACGCTTTCATCCAAAGGCTCCATGACCCTTGTCATCACAATGCTCCATGACCGCTGTCATCACATTGCTCCATGACACCTTTCACAACAATGCTCCATGACCCATTTCATCAAAATGCTCCATGAACGCTTTCATCACAATGCTCCATGATCGCTATCATCACAATAAACCATGACCCATTCCATCAACATGCTGCAGTACCCATTTCATCACAATGCTCCATGGCCCCTGTTATCCCAAAGCTCCAAGACCCCTGTCATCACAGTGCTCCATGCCCCTTGTCATCACAATGCTCCATATCCACTGTCATCACAATGATTCATTACCACTTTCATCACAATGATCCATGACCCGTCTCATCACAATGCTCCACGTTGAGGTTTTCTCCATGCACCGTTCTTCTCCATGCCCCATGCCCTTCTCATCACTATGCTACATGACCCTTTTCATCACAATGTTAAATGGTCATTATCATCAAAATGCTCCATGATCCTTGTAATCGCAATGCTCCATGGCACTTCTCATCACAATGCGCTATGACCCATATCATCACAATGTTCCATGCAGTGGTCTTCACCATGCTCCATGCCCTTGTCAGCACAATTCGACATGACCCCTTTCATCACAAGGCTCCATGACAACTTTCATCCCAATGCTCGATGACACCTGTTGTCAAAATTCTCATTGGCCCTTGTCATCACAATGCTACATGTCCCCTGTCATCAAAAAGCCTCACGACCCCTGACATTACAATTCCCGATGACTCCTTACATCACAATTCTCCATGACTCTTGTCATCACAGTGTTCCATGCCCGAGTCATCACAATGTTCTATGAATTTATCATCACAATACTCCAAGGCCCTTGTCATCACAATGCTCCATGACCCTTGTAATCACAATGCTCCTTGACACTTGTCATCACAATGCTCCATGGTCCTTGTCATCACAATGCCCTATGGCGCTTCCCAACACAATGATCCATGACTCCTTTCATCACAATACTAAATCACCACTGTCACCACAAAGGTCCATGAACCGTTTCATAACAACGCTCCATGACCCATTTCATCACAATGCTCCATGAACTCTTTCATTACAATGCTCCATGATCGCTATCATCACAATAAACCATGACCCATTCCATCAACATGCTCCAGTACCCCTTTCGTAAAAATGCTCCATGGCCCCTGTTATCACAATGCTCAATGACCCTTGTCCTCACAATGCTCCATGAACCCTGACATCACAATGCTCCATGACCCCTGTCATCACAGTGCTCCATGCCCACTGGCATCACAATGTTCCATAACAACATATACCACAAAGCCCTATGACCCGTTTCATCACAATGCTAAAAGGCCCTTGTCATCAAAATGTTCGATGGAGCTTGTCATCACAATGCTCCATGCCCAATGTCATCAAAATGCTCCATGACCACATTCATCACAATGCTCCATGACACGTTTCATCACAATGCTAAATGGTCCTTGTCATCACAATGCTCCATGGCGCTTCTCATCACAATGCTCCATACCCCCTGTCATCACAATGCCCCATAATCCCTTTTATCACAATAATACATCACCCCTTTCATTACAATACTCCAGTATGCCTTTCATCACAATGCTCCATGGGCCTTGTCATCACAATGCTCCATATCCACTGTCATCAAAATGATTCATTACCATTTTCATCACAATGATCCATGACCCGTCTCATCACAATGCTCCATGTTGAGGTCTTCTCCATGCTCCGGTCTTCTCCATGCTCCATGCCCTTGTCATCACAATGCAACATGGCCATTTTCATCACAATGTAAAATGGCCCTTATCATCAAAATTCTTCATGACCCTTGTCATCACAATGCTCTATGACGCCTGTCATCACAATGTTCCATGCTGTGGTCTTCACCATGCTCCATGCCCTTGTCATCACAATTCTACCGGACGCCTTTCAGCATCATGCTCCATGAGGAGTTTCATCCCAATGCTCCATGACACCTGTTGTCACAATTCTCCATGGCCCTTTTCATCACAATGCTCCATGACCCATGTCAACAAAAAGCCTCATGACCCCTGTCATCACAAGGCCGATGACCCCTGACATCACAATTCTCCATGACTCTTGTCATCACAATATTCCATGCCCGAGTCATTACAATGTTCCAAGAATTTATCATCACAATCCTCCAAGGCACTTGTCATCACAATGCTCCATGACCGCTGTCATCACATTGCTCCATGACACCTTTCACAACAATGCTCCATGACCCATTTCATCAAAATGCTCCATGAACGCTTTCATCACAATGCTCCATGATCGCTATCATCACAATCAACCATGACCCATTCCATCAACATGCTGCAGTACCCATTTCATCACAATGCTCCATGGCCCCTGTTATCCCAAAGCTCCAAGACCCCTGTCATCACAGTGCTCCATGCCCCTTGTCATCACAATGCTCCATATCCACTGTCATCACAATGATTCATTACCACTTTCATCACAATGATCCATGACCCGTCTCATCACAATGCTCCACGTTGAGGTTTTCTCCATGCTCCGTTCTTCTCCATGCCCCATGCCCTTGTCATCACTATGCTACATGACCCTTTTCATCACAATGTTAAATGGTCATTATCATCAAAATGCTCCATGATCCTTGTAATCGCAATGCTCCATGGCACTTCTCATCACAATGCGCTATGACCCATATCATCACAATGTTCCATGCAGTGGTCTTCACCATGCTCCATGCCCTTGTCATCACAATTCTACATGACCCCTTTCATCACAAGGCTCCATGACAACTTTCATCCCAATGCTCGATGACACCTGTTTTCACAATTCTCATTGGCCCTTGTCATCACAATGTTACATGACCCCTGTCATCAAAAAGCCTCATGACCCCTGACATCACAATGCCCGATGACCCCTTACATCACAATTCTCCATGACTCTTGTCATCACAGTGTTCCATGCCCGAGTCATCACAATGTTCTATGAATTTATCATCACAATACTCCAAGGCTCTTGTCATCAAAATGCTCCATGACCCTTGTAATCACAATGCTCCTTGACACTTGTCATCACAATGCTCCATGGCCCTTGTCATCACAATGCCCTATGGCACTTCCCAACACAATGATCCATGACTCCTTTCATCACAATACTAAATCACCACTGTCACCACAAAGGTCCATGAACCGTTTCATAACAACGCTCCATGACCCATTTCATCACAATGCTCCATGAACGCTTTCATTACAATGCTCCATGATCGCTATCATCACAATAAACCATGACCCATTCCATCAACATGCTCCAGTACCCCTTTCGTAAAAATGCTCCATGACCCCTGTCATCACAGTGCTCCATGCCCCCTTGCGTCACAATGCTCCATAACAACATATACCACAAAGCCGTATGACCCGTTTCATCACAATGCTAAAAGGCCCTTGTCATCAAAATGTTCGATGGAGCTTGTCATCACAATGCTCCATGCCCAATGTCATCAAAATGCTCCATGACCACATTCATCACAATGCTCCATGACACATTTCATCAAAATGATAAATGGCCCTTGTCATCACAATGCTCCATATCCACTGTCATCAAAATGATTCATTACCATTTTCATCACAATCATCCATGACCCGTCTCATCACAATGCTCCATGTTGAGGTCTTCTCCATGCTCCGGTCTTCTCCATGCTCCATGCCCTTGTCATCACAATGCAACATGGCCATTTTCATCACAATGTAAAATGGCCCTTATCATCAAAATCCTTCATGACCCTTGTCATCACAATGCTCCATGACGCCTGTCATCACAATGTTCCATGCTGTGGTCTTCACCATGCTCCATGCCCTTGTCATCACAATTCTACCGGACGCCTTTCAGCATCATGCTCCATGAGGAGTTTCATCCCAATGCTCCATGACACCTGTTGTCACAATTCTCCATGGCCCTTTTCATCACAATGCTCCATGACCCATGTCAACAAAAAGCCTCATGACCCCTGTCATCACAAGGCCGATGACCCCAGACATCACAATTCTCCATGACTCTTGTCATCACAATATTCCATGCCCGAGTCATTACAATGTTCCAAGAATTTATCATCACAATCCTCCAAGGCACTTGTCATCACAATGCTCTATGGCCCTTGCCATCACAATGATCCTTGACTCTTTTCATCACAATGCCCCATCACCACTGTCATCACAATGCTCCATGAACGCTTTCATCCAAAGGCTCCATGACCCTTGTCATCACAATGCTCCATGACCGCTGTCATCACATTGCTCCATGACACCTTTCACAACAATGCTCCATGACCCATTTCATCAAAATGCTCCATGAACGCTTTCATCACAATGCTCCATGATCGCTATCATCACAATCAACCATGACCCATTCCATCAACATGCTGCAGTACCCATTTCATCACAATGCTCCATGGCCCCTGTTATCCCAAAGCTCCAAGACCCCTGTCATCACAGTGCTCCATGCCCCTTGTCATCACAATGCTCCATATCCACTGTCATCACAATGATTCATTACCACTTTCATCACAATGATCCATGACCCGTCTCATCACAATGCTCCACGTTGAGGTTTTCTCCATGCTCCGTTCTTCTCCATGCCCCATGCCCTTGTCATCACTATGCTACATGACCCTTTTCATCACAATGTTAAATGGTCATTATCATCAAAATGCTCCATGATCCTTGTAATCGCAATGCTCCATGGCACTTCTCATCACAATGCGCTATGACCCATATCATCACAATGTTCCATGCAGTGGTCTTCACCATGCTCCATGCCCTTGTCATCACAATTCTACATGACCCCTTTCATCACAAGGCTCCATGACAACTTTCATCCCAATGCTCGATGACACCTGTTTTCACAATTCTCATTGGCCCTTGTCATCACAATGTTACATGACCCCTGTCATCAAAAAGCCTCATGACCCCTGACATCACAATGCCCGATGACCCCTTACATCACAATTCTCCATGACTCTTGTCATCACAGTGTTCCATGCCCGAGTCATCACAATGTTCTATGAATTTATCATCACAATACTCCAAGGCCCTTGTCATCACAATGCTCCATGACCCTTGTAATCACAATGCTCCTTGACACTTGTCATCACAATGCTCCATGGCCCTTGTCATCACAATGCCCTATGGCGCTTCCCAACAAAATGATCCATGACTCCTTTCATCACAATACTAAATCACCACTGTCACCACAAAGGTCCATGAACCGTTTCATAACAACGCTCCATGACCCATTTCATCACAATGCTCCATGAACGCTTTCATTACAATGCTCCATGATCGCTATCATCACAATAAACCATGAACCATTCCATCAACATGCTCCAGTACCCCTTTCGTAAAAATGCTCCATGACCCCTGTCATCACAATGCTCCATGCCCCCTGGCGTCACAATGCTCCATAACAACATATACCACAAAGCCCTATGACCCGTTTCATCACAATGCTAAAAGGCCCTTGTCATCAAAATGTTCGATGGAGCTTGTCATCACAATGCTCCATGCCCAATGTCATCAAAATGCTCCATGACCACATTCATCACAATGCTCCATGACACATTTCATCAAAATGATAAATGGCCCTTGTCATCACAATGCTCCATATCCACTGTCATCAAAATGATTCATTACCATTTTCATCACAATGATCCATGACCCGTCTCATCACAATGCTCCATGTTGAGGTCTTCTCCATGCTCCGGTCTTCTCCATGCTCCATGCCCTTGTCATCACAATGCAACATGGCCATTTTCATCACAATGTAAAATGGCCCTTATCATCAAAATCCTTCATGACCCTTGTCATCACAATGCTCCATGACGCCTGTCATCACAATGTTCCATGCTGTGGTCTTCACCATGCTCCATGCCCTTGTCATCACAATTCTACCGGACGCCTTTCAGCATCATGCTCCATGAGGAGTTTCATCCCAATGCTCCATGACACCTGTTGTCACAATTCTCCATGGCCCTTTTCATCACAATGCTCCATGACCCATGTCAACAAAAAGCCTCATGACCCCTGTCATCACAAGGCCGATGACCCCAGACATCACAATTCTCCATGACTCTTGTCATCACAATATTCCATGCCCGAGTCATTACAATGTTCCAAGAATTTATCATCACAATCCTCCAAGGCACTTGTCATCACAATGCTCCATGACACATTTCATCAAAATGATAAATGGCCCTTGTCATCACAATGCTCCATATCCACTGTCATCAAAATGATTCATTACCATTTTCATCACAATGATCCATGACCCGTCTCATCACAATGCTCCATGTTGAGGTCTTCTCCATGCTCCGGTCTTCTCCATGCTCCATGCCCTTGTCATCACAATGCAACATGGCCATTTTCATCACAATGTAAAATGGCCCTTATCATCAAAATCCTTCATGACCCTTGTCATCACAATGCTCCATGACGCCTGTCATCACAATGTTCCATGCTGTGGTCTTCACCATGCTCCATGCCCTTGTCATCACAATTCTACCGGACGCCTTTCAGCATCATGCTCCATGAGGAGTTTCATCCCAATGCTCCATGACACCTGTTGTCACAATTCTCCATGGCCCTTTTCATCACAATGCTCCATGACCCATGTCAACAAAAAGCCTCATGACCCCTGTCATCACAAGGCCGATGACCTCGGACATCACAATTCTCCATGACTCTTGTCATCACAATATTCCATGCCCGAGTCATTACAATGTTCCAAGAATTTATCATCACAATCCTCCAAGGCACTTGTCATCACAATGCTCTATGGCCCTTGCCATCACAATGATCCTTGACTCTTTTCATCACAATGCCCCATCACCACTGTCATCACAATGCTCCATGAACGCTTTCATCCAAAGGCTCCATGACCCTTGTCATCACAATGCTCCATGACCGCTGTCATCACATTGCTCCATGACACCTTTCACAACAATGCTCCATGACCCATTTCATCAAAATGCTCCATGAACGCTTTCATCACAATGTTCCATGATCGCTATCATCACAATAAACCATGACCCATTCCATCAACATGCTGCAGTACCCATTTCATCACAATGCTCCATGGCCCCTGTTATCCCAAAGCTCCAAGACACCTGTCATCACAGTGCTCCATGCCCCTTGTCATCACAATGATTCATTACCACTTTCATCACAATGATCCATGACCCGTCTCATCACAATGCTCCATGTTGAGGTCTTCTCCATGCTCTGTTCTTCTCCATGCCCCATGCCCTTGTCATCACTATGCTACATGACCCTTTTCATCACAATGTTAAATGGTCATTATCATCAAAATGCTCCATGATCCTTGTAATCGCAATGCTCCATGGCACTTCTCATCACAATGCGCTATGACCCATATCATCACAATGTTCCATGCAGTGGTCTTCACCATGCTCCATGCCCTTGTCATCACAATTCTACATGACCCCTTTCATCACAAGGCTCCATGACAACTTTCATCCCAATGCTCGATGACACCTGTTGTCACAATTCTCATTGGCCCTTGTCATCACAATGCTTCATGACCCCTGTCATCAAAAAGCCTCACGACCCCTGACATTACAATTCCCGATGACTCCTTACATCACAATTCTCCATGACTCTTGTCATCACAGTGTTCCATGCACGAGTCATCACAATGTTCTATGAATTTATCATCACAATACTCCAAGGCCCTTGTCATCACAATGCTCCATGACCCTTGTAATCACAATGCTCCTTGACACTTGTCATCACAATGCTCCATGGCCCTTGTCATCACAATGCCCTATGGCGCTTCCCAACACAATGATCCATGACTCCTTTCATCACAATACTAAATCACCACTGTCACCACAAAGGTCCATGAACCGTTTCATAACAACGCTCCATGACCCATTTCATCACAATGCTCCATGAACGCTTTCATTACAATGCTCCATGATCGCTATCATCACAATAAACCATGACCCATTCCATCAACATGCTCCAGTACCCCTTTCGTAAAAATGCTCCATGACCCCTGTCATCACAGTGCTCCATGGCCCGTGGCGTCACAATGCTCCATAACAACATATACCACAAAGCCCTATGACCCGTTTCATCACAATGCTAAAAGGCCCTTGTCATCAAAATGTTCGATGGAGCTTGTCATCACAATGCTCCATGCCCAATGTCATCAAAATGCTCCATGACCACATTCATCACAATGCTCCATGACACATTTCATCAAAATGATAAATGGCCCTTGTCATCACAATGCTCCATGGCGCTTCTCATCACAATGCTCCATACCCCCTGTCATCACAATGCCCCATAATCCCTTTTATCACAATAATACATCACCCCTTTCATTACAATACTCCAGTATGCCTTTCATCACAATGCTCCATGGCCCTTGTCATCACAATGCTCCATATCCACTGTCATCAAAATCATTCATTACCATTTTCATCCAATGATCCATGACCCGTCTCATCACAATACTCCATGTTGAGGTCTTCTCCATGCTCTGTTCTTCTCCATGCTCCATGCCCTTGTCATCACAATGCAACATGGCCATTTTCATCACAATTGAAAATGGCCCTTATCATCAAAATTCTTCATGACCCTTGTCATCACAATGCTCCATGACGCCTGTCATCACAATGTTCCATGCTGTGGTCTTCACCATGCTCCATGCCCTTGTCATCACAATTCTACTGGACGCCTTTCATCATCATGCTCCATGACGAGTTTCATCCCAATGCTCCATGACACCTGTTGTCACAATTCTCCATGACTCTTGTCATCACAATGTTCCATGCCCGAGTCATTACAATGTTCCAAGAATTTATCATCACAATGCTCCAAGGCACTTGTCATCACAATGCTCTATGTTCCTTGCCATCACAATGATCCTTGACTCTTTTCATCACAATGCTCCATCACCAGTGTCATCACAATGCTCCATGACCGCTGTCACCACTTTGCTCCAGGACCCTTTTCACAACAATGCTCCATGACCCATTTCATCACAGTGCTCCATGAAGGCTTTCATCACAATGCTCCACGATCGCTATCATCACAATAAACCATGACCCATTCCATCAACATGCTGCAGTACCAATTTCATCACAATGCTCCATGGCCCCTCTTATCTCAATGCTCCATGACCCTTGTCATCCCAATGCTCCGTGACCACATTCATCACAAAACTCCATGACCCGTTTCATTACAATGCTAAAAGGCCCTTCTCATCAAAATGCTCCATGGCGCTTATCATCACAATGCTCAATGCCCAATGTCACCACAATGCTCCTTGACCCCTTTCATCACAATGCTCCATGGCCCTTGTCATCACAATGCTCCATTATCCATTTCATCACAATAATCCATGACCACTTTCATCACAATGCTCCAGACGCCTTTTATCACAATGCTCCATGACACCTGACATCACAATGCTTCATGACCCCAGTCATCACAATGCTCCATGCCCCGTTTCATCCTAATGCTTCATGACAGCTTTCATCACAATGCTCAATGACCCCTGTCATCACAATGCTCCATTGCCCTTGTTATCATAATGCTCCATGATCCCTGATATCACAATGCTCCGTGACACATTTCTTCACAGTGATCCATGCCCCCATATTCACAATGCTGCATGACCACTGTCATCACAATGCTCCGTGACCACATTCATCACAAAGCTCCATGACACGTTTCATCACAATGCTAAATGGCTCTTGTCATCACAATGCTCCATGGCGCTTCTCATCACAATGCTCCATACCCCCTGTCATCACAATGTTCCATGCTGTGGTCTTATCCATGCTCCATGCCCTTTTCATCACAATTCTACATGACCCCTTTCACAAAAATGCTCCATGACGAGTTTTATCCCAATGCTCCATGACACCTGTTGTCACAATTCTCCATAGCCCTTGTCATCACAATGCTCCATGACTCCTGTCAACAAAAAGCCTCATGAACCCTGTCATCACAATGCCCGATGACCCCTGACATCACAATTCTCCATGACTCTTGTCATCACAATATTCCATGCCCGAGTCATTACAATGTTCCAAGAATTTATCATCACAATCCTCCAAGGCACTTGTCATCACAATGCTCTATGGCCCTTGCCATCACAATGATCCTTGACTCTTTTCATCACAATGCCCCATCACCACTGTCATCACAATGCTCCATGAACGCTTTCATCCAAAGGCTCCATGACCCTTGTCATCACAATGCTCCATGACCGCTGTCATCACATTGCTCCATGACACCTTTCACAACAATGCTCCATGACCCATTTCATCAAAATGCTCCATGAACGCTTTCATCACAATGCTCCATGATCGCTATCATCACAATCAACCATGACCCATTCCATCAACATGCTGCAGTACCCATTTCATCACAATGCTCCATGGCCCCTGTTATCCCAAAGCTCCAAGACCCCTGTCATCACAGTGCTCCATGCCCCTTGTCATCACAATGCTCCATATCCACTGTCATCACAATGATTCATTACCACTTTCATCACAATGATCCATGACCCGTCTCATCACAATGCTCCACGTTGAGGTTTTCTCCATGCTCCGTTCTTCTCCATGCCCCATGCCCTTCTCATCACTATGCTACATGACCCTTTTCATCACAATGTTAAATGGTCATTATCATCAAAATGCTCCATGATCCTTGTAATCGCAATGCTCCATGGCACTTCTCATCACAATGCGCTATGACCCATATCATCACAATGTTCCATGCAGTGGTCTTCACCATGCTCCATGCCCTTGTCATCACAATTCTACATGACCCCTTTCATCACAAGGCTCCATGACAACTTTCATCCCAATGCTCGATGACACCTGTTGTCACAATTCTCATTGGCCCTTGTCATCACAATGCTACATGTCCCCTGTCATCAAAAAGCCTCACGACCCCTGACATTACAATTCCCGATGACTCCTTACATCACAATTCTCCATGACTCTTGTCATCACAGTGTTCCATGCCCGAGTCATCACAATGTTCTATGAATTTATCATCACAATACTCCAAGGCCCTTGTCATCACAATGCTCCATGACCCTTGTAATCACAATGCTCCTTGACACTTGTCATCACAATGCTCCATGGCCCTTGTCATCACAATGCCCTATGGCGCTTCCCAACACAATGATCCATGACTCCTTTCATCACAATACTAAATCACCACTGTCACCACAAAGGTCCATGAACCGTTTCATAACAACGCTCCATGACCCATTTCATCACAATGCTCCATGAACGCTTTCATTACAATGCTCCATGATCGCTATCATCACAATAAACCATGACCCATTCCATCAACATGCTCCAGTACCCCTTTCGTAAAAATGCTCCATGGCCCCTGTTATCACAATGCTCAATGACACTTGTCCTCCCAATGCTCCATGAACCCTGACATCACAATGCTCCATGACCCCTGTCATCACAGTGCTCCATGCCCCCTGGCATCACAATGCTCCATAACAACATATACCACAAAGCCCTATGACCCGTTTCATCACAATGCTAAAAGGCCCTTGTCATCAAAATGTTCGATGGAGCTTGTCATCACAATGCTCCATGCCCAATGTCATCAAAATGCTCCATGACCACATTCATCACAATGCTCCATGACACGTTTCATCACAATGCTAAATGGTCCTTGTCATCACAATGCTCCATGGCGCTTCTCATCACAATGCTCCATACCCCCTGTCATCACAATGCCCCATAATCCCTTTTATCACAATAATACATCACCCCTTTCATTACAATACTCCAGTATGCCTTTCATCACAATGCTCCATGGCCCTTGTCATCACAATGCTCCATATCCACTGTCATCAAAATGATTCATTACCATTTTCATCACAATGATCCATGACCCGTCTCATCACAATGCTCCATGTTGAGGTCTTCTCCATGCTCCGGTCTTCTCCATGCTCCATGCCCTTGTCATCACAATGCAACATGGCCATTTTCATCACAATGTAAAATGGCCCTTATCATCAAAATTCTTCATGACCCTTGTCATCACAATGCTCCATGACGCCTGTCATCACAATGTTCCATGCTGTGGTCTTCACCATGCTCCATGCCCTTGTCATCACAATTCTACCGGACGCCTTTCAGCATCATGCTCCATGAGGAGTTTCATCCCAATGCTCCATGACACCTGTTGTCACAATTCTCCATGGCCCTTTTCATCACAATGCTCCATGACCCATGTCAACAAAAAGCCTCATGACCCCTGTCATCACAAGGCCGATGACCCCTGACATCACAATTCTCCATGACTCTTGTCATCACAATATTCCATGCCCGAGTCATTACAATGTTCCAAGAATTTATCATCACAATCCTCCAAGGCACTTGTCATCACAATGCTCTATGGCCCTTGCCATCACAATGATCCTTGACTCTTTTCATCACAATGCCCCATCACCACTGTCATCACAATGCTCCATGAACGCTTTCATCCAAAGGCTCCATGACCCTTGTCATCACAATGCTCCATGACCGCTGTCATCACATTGCTCCATGACACCTTTCACAACAATGCTCCATGACCCATTTCATCAAAATGCTCCATGAACGCTTTCATCACAATGCTCCATGATCGCTATCATCACAATCAACCATGACCCATTCCATCAACATGCTGCAGTACCCATTTCATCACAATGCTCCATGGCCCCTGTTATCCCAAAGCTCCAAGACCCCTGTCATCACAGTGCTCCATGCCCCTTGTCATCACAATGCTCCATATCCACTGTCATCACAATGATTCATTACCACTTTCATCACAAAGATCCATGACCCGTCTCATCACAATGCTCCACGTTGAGGTTTTCTCCATGCTCCGTTCTTCTCCATGCCCCATGCCCTTGTCATCACTATGCTACATGACCCTTTTCATCACAATGTTAAATGGTCATTATCATCAAAATGCTCCATGATCCTTGTAATCGCAATGCTCCATGGCACTTCTCATCACAATTCGCTATGACCCATATCATCACAATGTTCCATGCAGTGGTCTTCACCATGCTCCATGCCCTTGTCATCACAATTCTACATGACCCCTTTCATCACAAGGCTCCATGACAACTTTCATCCCAATGCTCGATGACACCTGTTGTCACAATTCTCATTGGCCCTTGTCATCACAATGCTACATGTCCCCTGTCATCAAAAAGCCTCACGACCCCTGACATTACAATTCCCGATGACTCCTTACATCACAATTCTCCATGACTCTTGTCATCACAGTGTTCCATGCCCGAGTCATCACAATGTTCTATGAATTTATCATCACAATACTCCAAGGCCCTTGTCATCACAATGCTCCATGACCCTTGTAATCACAATGCTCCTTGACACTTGTCATCACAATGCTCCATGGCCCTTGTCATCACAATGCCCTATGGCGCTTCCCAACACAATGATCCATGACTCCTTTCATCACAATACTAAATCACCACTGTCACCACAAAGGTCCATGAACCGTTTCATAACAACGCTCCATGACCCATTTCATCACAATGCTCCATGAACGCTTTCATTACAATGCTCCATGATCGCTATCATCACAATAAACCATGACCCATTCCATCAACATGCTCCAGTACCCCTTTCGTAAAAATGCTCCATGACCCCTGTCATCACAGTGATCCATGCCCCCTGGCGTCACAATGCTCCATAACAACATATACCACAAAGCCCTATGACCCGTTTCATCACAATGCTAAAAGGCCCTTGTCATCAAAATGTTCGATGGAGCTTGTCATCACAATGCTCCATGCCCAATGTCATCAAAATGCTCCATGACCACATTCATCACAATGCTCCATGACACATTTCATCAAAATGATAAATGGCCCTTGTCATCACAATGCTCCATATCCACTGTCATCAAAATGATTCATTACCATTTTCATCACAATGATCCATGACCCGTCTCATCACAATGCTCCATGTTGAGGTCTTCTCCATGCTCCGGTCTTCTCCATGCTCCATGCCCTTGTCATCACAATGCAACATGGCCATTTTCATCACAATGTAAAATGGCCCTTATCATCAAAATCCTTCATGACCCTTGTCATCACAATGCTCCATGACGCCTGTCATCACAATGTTCCATGCTGTGGTCTTCACCATGCTCCATGCCCTTGTCATCACAATTCTACCGGACGCCTTTCAGCATCATGCTCCATGAGGAGTTTCATCCCAATGCTCCATGACACCTGTTGTCACAATTCTCCATGGCCCTTTTCATCACAATGCTCCATGACCCATGTCAACAAAAAGCCTCATGACCCCTGTCATCACAAGGCCGATGACCCCAGACATCACAATTCTCCATGACTCTTGTCATCACAATATTCCATGCCCGAGTCATTACAATGTTCCAAGAATTTATCATCACAATCCTCCAAGGCACTTGTCATCACAATGCTCTATGGCCCTTGCCATCACAATGATCTTTGACTCTTTTCATCACAATGCCCCATCACCACTGTCATCACAATGCTCCATGAACGCTTTCATCCAAAGGCTCCATGACCCTTGTCATCACAATGCTCCATGACCGCTGTCATCACATTGCTCCATGACACCTTTCACAACAATGCTCCATGACCCATTTCATCAAAATGCTCCATGAACGCTTTCATCACAATGCTCCATGATCGCTATCATCACAATAAACCATGACCCATTCCATCAACATGCTGCAGTACCCATTTCATCACAATGCTCCATGGCCCCTGTTATCCCAAAGCTCCAAGACCCCTGTCATCACAGTGCTCCATGCCCCTTGTCATCACAATGCTCCATATCCACTGTCATCACAATGATTCATTACCACTTTCATCACAATGATCCATGACCCGTCTCATCACAATGCTCCACGTTGAGGTTTTCTCCATGCTCCGTTCTTCTCCATGCCCCATGCCCTTGTCATCACTATGCTACATGACCCTTTTCATCACAATGTTAAATGGTCATTATCATCAAAATGCTCCATGATCCTTGTAATCGCAATGCTCCATGGCACTTCTCATCACAATGCGCTATGACCCATATCATCACAATGTTCCATGCAGTGGTCTTCACCATGCTCCATGCCCTTGTCATCACAATTCTACATGACCCCTTTCATCACAAGGCTCCATGACAACTTTCATCCCAATGCTCGATGACACCTGTTGTCACAATTCTCATTGGCCCTTGTCATCACAATGCTACATGTCCCCTGTCATCAAAAACCCTCACGACCCCTGACATTACAATTCCCGATGACTCCTTACATCACAATTCTCCATGACTCTTGTCATCACAGTGTTCCATGCCCGAGTCATCACAATGTTCTATGAATTTATCATCACAATACTCCAAGGCCCTTGTCATCACAATGCTCCATGACCCTTGTAATCACAATGCTCCTTGACACTTGTCATCACAATGCTCCATGGCCCTTGTCATCACAATGCCCTATGGCGCTTCCCAACACAATGATCCATGACTCCTTTCATCACAATACTAAATCACCACTGTCACCACAAAGGTCCATGAACCGTTTCATAACAACGCTCCATGACCCATTTCATCACAATGCTCCATGAACGCTTTCATTACAATGCTCCATGATCGCTATCATCACAATAAACCATGACCCATTCCATCAACATGCTCCAGTACCCCTTTCGTAAAAATGCTCCATGACCCCTGTCATCACAGTGCTCCATGCCCCCTGGCGTCACAATGCTCCATAACAACATATACCACAAAGCCCTATGACCCGTTTCATCACAATGCTAAAAGGCCCTTGTCATCAAAATGTTCGATGGAGCTTGTCATCACAATGCTCCATGCCCAATGTCATCAAAATGCTCCATGACCACATTCATCACAATGCTCCATGACACATTTCATCAAAATGATAAATGGCCCTTGTCATCACAATACTCCATATCCACTGTCATCAAAATGATTCATTACCATTTTCATCACAATGATCCATGACCCGTCTCATCACAATGCTCCATGTTGAGGTCTTCTCCATGCTCCGGTCTTCTCCATGCTCCATGCCCTTGTCATCACAATGCAACATGGCCATTTTCATCACAATGTAAAATGGCCCTTATCATCAAAATCCTTCATGACCCTTGTCATCACAATGCTCCATGACGCCTGTCATCACAATGTTCCATGCTGTGGTCTTCACCATGCTCCATGCCCTTGTCATCACAATTCTACCGGACGCCTTTCAGCATCATGCTCCATGAGGAGTTTCATCCCAATGCTCCATGACACCTGTTGTCACAATTCTCCATGGCCCTTTTCATCACAATGCTCCATGACCCATGTCAACAAAAAGCCTCATGACCCCTGTCATCACAAGGCCGATGACCCCTGACATCACAATTCTCCATGACTCTTGTCATCACAATATTCCATGCCCGAGTCATTACAATGTTCCAAGAATTTATCATCACAATCCTCCAAGGCACTTGTCATCACAATGCTCTATGGCCCTTGCCATCACAATGATCCTTGACTCTTTTCATCACAATGCCCCATCACCACTGTCATCACAATGCTCCATGAACGCTTTCATCCAAAGGCTCCATGACCCTTGTCATCACAATGCTCCATGACCGCTGTCATCACATTGCTCCATGACACCTTTCACAACAATGCTCCATGACCCATTTCATCAAAATGCTCCATGAACGCTTTCATCACAATGCTCCATGATCGCTATCATCACAATAAACCATGACCCATTCCATCAACATGCTGCAGTACCCATTTCATCACAATGCTCCATGGCCCCTGTTATCCCAAAGCTCCAAGACCCCTGTCATCACAGTGCTCCATGCCCCTTGTCATCACAATGCTCCATATCCACTGTCATCACAATGATTCATTACCACTTTCATCACAATGATCCATGACCCGTCTCATCACAATGCTCCACGTTGAGGTTTTCTCCATGCTCCGTTCTTCTCCATGCCCCATGCCCTTGTCATCACTATGCTACATGACCCTTTTCATCACAATGTTAAATGGTCATTATCATCAAAATGCTCCATGATCCTTGTAATCGCAATGCTCCATGGCACTTCTCATCACAATGCGCTATGACCCATATCATCACAATGTTCCATGCAGTGGTCTTCACCATGCTCCATGCCCTTGTCATCACAATTCTACATGACCCCTTTCATCACAAGGCTCCATGACAACTTTCATCCCAATGCTCGATGACACCTGTTTTCACAATTCTCATTGGCCCTTGTCATCACAATGTTACATGACCCCTGTCATCAAAAAGCCTCATGACCCCTGACATCACAATGCCCGATGACCCCTTACATCACAATTCTCCATGACTCTTGTCATCACAGTGTTCCATGCCCGAGTCATCACAATGTTCTATGAATTTATCATCACAATACTCCAAGGCCCTTGTCATCACAATGCTCCATGACCCTTGTAATCACAATGCTCCTTGACACTTGTCATCACAATGCTCCATGGCCCTTGTCATCACAATGCCCTATGGCGCTTCCCAACACAATGATCCATGACTCCTTTCATCACAATACTAAATCACCACTGTCACCACAAAGGTCCATGAACCGTTTCATAACAACGCTCCATGACCCATTTCATCACAATGCTCCATGAACGCTTTCATTACAATGCTCCATGATCGCTATCATCACAATAAACCATGACCCATTCCATCAACATGCTCCAGTACCCCTTTCGTAAAAATGCTCCATGACCCCTATCATCACAGTGATCCATGCCCCCTGGCGTCACAATGCTCCATAACAACATATACCACAAAGCCCTATGACCCGTTTCATCACAATGCTAAAAGGCCCTTGTCATCAAAATGTTCGAT
The DNA here is from genome assembly GCF_028023285.1 of Balaenoptera ricei. Lineage (NCBI taxonomy): Eukaryota > Metazoa > Chordata > Mammalia > Artiodactyla > Balaenopteridae > Balaenoptera > Balaenoptera ricei. The sequence goes on from NC_082639.1 coordinate 139,922,845, forward strand.
GGAGCTTGTCATCACAATGCTCCATGCCCAATGTCATCAAAATGCTCCATGACCACATTCATCACAATGCTCCATGACACATTTCATCAAAATGATAAATGGCCCTTGTCATCACAATGCTCCATATCCACTGTCATCAAAATGATTCATTACCATTTTCATCACAATGATCCATGACCCGTCTCATCACAATGCTCCATGTTGAGGTCTTCTCCATGCTCCGGTCTTCTCCATGCTCCATGCCCTTGTCATCACAATGCAACATGGCCATTTTCATCACAATGTAAAATGGCCCTTATCATCAAAATCCTTCATGACCCTTGTCATCACAATGCTCCATCACGCCTGTCATCACAATGTTCCATGCTGTGGTCTTCACCATGCTCCATGCCCTTGTCATCACAATTCTACCGGACGCCTTTCAGCATCATGCTCCATGAGGAGTTTCATCCCAATGCTCCATGACACCTGTTGTCACAATTCTCCATGGCCCTTTTCATCACAATGCTCCATGACCCATGTCAACAAAAAGCCTCATGACCCCTGTCATCACAAGGCCGATGACCCCAGACATCACAATTCTCCATGACTCTTGTCATCACAATATTCCATGCCCGAGTCATTACAATGTTCCAAGAATTTATCATCACAATCCTCCAAGGCACTTGTCATCACAATGCTCTATGGCCCTTGCCATCACAATGATCCTTGACTCTTTTCATCACAATGCTCCATCACCACTGTCATCACAATGCTCCATGAACGGTTTCATCCAAAGGCTCCATGACCCTTGTCATCACAATGCTCCATGACCGCTGTCATCACATTGCTCCATGACACCTTTCACAACAATGCTCCATGACCCATTTCATCAAAATGCTCCATGAACGCTTTCATCACAATGCTCCATGATCGCTATCATCACAATAAACCATGACCCATTCCATCAACATGCTGCAGTACCCATTTCATCACAATGCTCCATGGCCCCTGTTATCCCAAAGCTCCAAGACCCCTGTCATCACAGTGCTCCATGCCCCTTGTCATCACAATGATTCATTACCACTTTCATCACAATGATCCATGACCCGTCTCATCACAATGCTCCACGTTGAGGTTTTCTCCATGCTCCGTTCTTCTCCATGCCCCATGCCCTTGTCATCACTATGCTACATGACCCTTTTCATCACAATGTTAAATGGTCATTATCATCAAAATGCTCCATGATCCTTGTAATCGCAATGCTCCATGGCACTTCTCATCACAATGCGCTATGACCCATATCATCACAATGTTCCATGCAGTGGTCTTCACCATGCTCCATGCCCTTGTCATCACAATTCTACATGACCCCTTTCATCACAAGGCTCCATGACAACTTTCATCCCAATGCTCGATGACACCTGTTGTCACAATTCTCATTGGCCCTTGTCATCACAATGCTACATGACCCCTGTCATCAAAAAGCCTCACGACCCCTGACATTACAATTCCCGATGACTCCTTACATCACAATTCTCCATGACTCTTGTCATCACAGTGTTCCATGCCCGAGTCATCACAATGTTCTATGAATTTATCATCAGAATACTCCAAGGCCCTTGTCATCACAATGCTCCATGACCCTTGTAATCACAATGCTCCTTGACACTTGTCATCACAATGCTCCATGGCCCTTGTCATCACAATGCCCTATGGCGCTTCCCAACACAATGATCCATGACTCCTTTCATCACAATACTAAATCACCACTGTCACCACAAAGGTCCATGAACCGTTTCATAACAACGCTCCATGACCCATTTCATCACAATGCTCCATGAACGCTTTCATTACAATGCTCCATGATCGCTATCATCACAATAAACCATGACCCATTCCATCAACATGCTCCAGTACCCCTTTCGTAAAAATGCTCCATGACCCCTGTCATCACAGTGCTCCATGGCCCGTGGCGTCACAATGCTCCATAACAACATATACCACAAAGCCCTATGACCCATTTCATCACAATGCTAAAAGGCCCTTGTCATCAAAATGTTCGATGGAGCTTGTCATCACAATGCTCCATGCCCAATGTCATCAAAATGCTCCATGACCACATTCATCACAATGCTCCATGACACATTTCATCAAAATGATAAATGGCCCTTGTCATCACAATGCTCCATGGCGCTTCTCATCACAATGCTCCATACCCCCTGTCATCACAATGCCCCATAATCCCTTTTATCACAATAATACATCACCCCTTTCATTACAATACTCCAGTATGCCTTTCATCACAATGCTCCATGGCCCTTGTCATCACAATGCTCCATATCCACTGTGATCAAAATCATTCATTACCATTTTCATCCAATGATCCATGACCCGTCTCATCACAATGCTCCATGTTGAGGTCTTCTCCATGCTCTGTTCTTCTCCATGCTCCATGCCCTTGTCATCACAATGCAACATGGCCATTTTCATCACAATTGAAAATGGCCCTTATCATCAAAATTCTTCATGACCCTTGTCATCACAATGCTCCATGACGCCTGTCATCACAATGTTCCATGCTGTGGTCTTCACCATGCTCCATGCCCTTGTCATCACAATTCTACCGGACGCCTTTCATCATCATGCTCCATGACGAGTTTCATCCCAATGCTCCATGACACCTGTTGTCACAATTCTCCATGACTCTTGTCATCACAATGTTCCATGCCCGAGTCATTACAATGTTCCAAGAATTTATCATCACAATGCTCCAAGGCACTTGTCATCACAATGCTCTATGTTCCTTGCCATCACAATGATCCTTGACTCTTTTCATCACAATGCTCCATCACCAGTGTCATCACAATGCTCCATGACCGCTGTCACCACTTTGCTCCAGGACCCTTTTCACAACAATGCTCCATGACCCATTTCATCACAGTGCTCCATGAAGGCTTTCATCACAATGCTCCACGATCGCTATCATCACAATAAACCATGACCCATTCCATCAACATGCTGCAGTACCAATTTCATCACAATGCTCCATGGCCCCTCTTATCTCAATGCTCCATGACCCTTGTCATCCCAATGCTCCGTGACCACATTCATCACAAAACTCCATCACCCATTTCATTACAATGCTAAAAGGCCCTTCTCATCAAAATGCTCCATGGCGCTTATCATCACAATGCTCAATGCCCAATGTCACCACAATGCTCCTTGACCCCTTTCATCACAATGCTCCATGGCCCTTGTCATCACAATGCTCCATTATCCATTTCATCACAATAATCCATGACCACTTTCATCACAATGCTCCAGACGCCTTTTATCACAATGCTCCATGACACCTGACATCACAATGCTTCATGACCCCAGTCATCACAATGCTCCATGCCCCGTTTCATCCTAATGCTTCATGACAGCTTTCATCACAATGCTCAATGACCCCTGTCATCACAATGCTCCATTGCCCTTGTTATCATAATGCTCCATGATCCCTGATATCACAATGCTCCGTGACACATTTCTTCACAGTGATCCATGCCCCCGTATTCACAATGCCGCATGACCACTGTCATCACAATGCTCCGTGACCACATTCATCACAAAGCTCCATGACACGGTTCATCACAATGCTAAATGGCTCTTGTCATCACAATGCTCCATGGCGCTTCTCATCACAATGCTCCATACCCCCTGTCATCACAATGTTCCATGCTGTGGTCTTCTCCATGCTCCATGCCCTTGTCATCACAATTCTACATGACCCCTTTCACCAAAATGCTCCATGACGAGTTTTATCCCAATGCTCCATGACACCTGTTGTCACAATTCTCCATAGCCCTTGTCATCACAATGCTCCATGACTCCTGTCAACAAAAAGCCTCATGAACCCTGTCATCACAATGCCCAATGACCCCTGACATCACAATTCTCCATGACTCTTGTCATCACAATATTCCATGCCCGAGTCATTACAATGTTCCAAGAATTTATCATCACAATCCTCCAAGGCACTTGTCATCACAATGCTCTATGGCCCTTGCCATCACAATGATCCTTGACTCTTTTCATCACAATGCCCCATCACCACTGTCATCACAATGCTCCATGAACGCTTTCATCCAAAGGCTCCATGACCCTTGTCATCACAATGCTCCATGACCGCTGTCATCACATTGCTCCATGACACCTTTCACAACAATGCTCCATGACCCATTTCATCAAAATGCTCCATGAACGCTTTCATCACAATGCTCCATGATCGCTATCATCACAATAAACCATGACCCATTCCATCAACATGCTGCAGTACCCATTTCAGCACAATGCTCCATGGCCCCTGTTATCCCAAAGCTCCAAGACCCCTGTCATCACAGTGCTCCATGCCCCTTGTCATCACAATGCTCCATATCCACTGTCATCACAATGATTCATTACCACTTTCATCACAATGATCCATGACCCGTCTCATCACAATGCTCCACGTTGAGGTTTTCTCCATGCTCCGTTCTTCTCCATGCCCCATGCCCTTGTCATCACTATGCTACATGACCCTTTTCATCACAATGTTAAATGGTCATTATCATCAAAATGCTCCATGATCCTTGTAATCGCAATGCTCCATGGCACTTCTCATCACAATGCGCTATGACCCATATCATCACAATGTTCCATGCAGTGGTCTTCACCATGCTCCATGCCCTTGTCATCACAATTCTACATGACCCCTTTCATCACAAGGCTCCATGACAACTTTCATCCCAATGCTCGATGACACCTGTTGTCAAAATTCTCATTGGCCCTTGTCATCACAATGCTACATGTCCCCTGTCATCAAAAAGCCTCACGACCCCTGACATTACAATTCCCGATGACTCCTTACATCACAATTCTCCATGACTCTTGTCATCACAGTGTTCCATGCCCGAGTCATCACAATGTTCTATGAATTTATCATCACAATACTCCAAGGCCCTTGTCATCACAATGCTCCATGACCCTTGTAATCACAATGCTCCTTGACACTTGTCATCACAATGCTCCATGGCCCTTGTCATCACAATGCCCTATGGCGCTTCCCAACACAATGATCCATGATTCCTTTCATCACAATACTAAATCACCACTGTCACCACAAAGGTCCATGAACCGTTTCATAACAACGCTCCATGACCCATTTCATCACAATGCTCCATGAACGCTTTCATTACAATGCTCCATGATCGCTATCATCACAATAAACCATGACCCATTCCATCAACATGCTCCAGTACCCCTTTCGTAAAAATGCTCCAGGGCCCCTGTTATCACAATGGTCAATGACCCTTGTCCTCACAATGCTCCATGAACCCTGACATCACAATGCTCCATGACCCCTGTCATCACAGTGCTCCATGCCCCCTGGCATCACAATGCTCCATAACAACATATACCACAAAGCCCTATGACCCGTTTCATCACAATGCTAAAAGGCCCTTGTCATCAAAATGTTCGATGGAGCTTGTCATCACAATGCTCCATGCCCAATGTCATCAAAATGCTCCATGACCACATTCATCACAATGCTCCATGACACGTTTCATCACAATGCTAAATGGTCCTTGTCATCACAATGCTCCATGGCGCTTCTCGTCACAATGCTCCATACCCCCTGTCATCACAATGCCCCATAATCCCTTTTATCACAATAATACATCACCCCTTTCATTACAATACTCCAGTATGCCTTTCATCACAATGCTCCATGGCCCTTGTCATCACAATGCTCCATATCCACTGTCATCAAAATGATTCATTACCATTTTCATCACAATGATCCATGACCCGTCTCATCACAATGCTCCATGTTGAGGTCTTCTCCATGCTCCGGTCTTCTCCATGCTCCATGCCCTTGTCATCACAATGCAACATGGCCATTTTCATCACAATGTAAAATGGCCCTTATCATCAAAATTCTTCATGACCCTTGTCATCACAATGCTCCATGACGCCTGTCATCACAATGTTCCATGCTGTGGTCTTCACCATGCTCCATGCCCTTGTCATCACAATTCTACCGGACGCCTCTCAGCATCATGCTCCATGAGGAGTTTCATCCCAATGCTCCATGACACCTGTTGTCACAATTCTCCATGGCCCTTTTCATCACAATGCTCCATGACCCATGTCAACAAAAAGCCTCATGACCCCTGTCATCACAAGGCCGATGACCCCTGACATCACAATTCTCCATGACTCTTGTCATCACAATATTCCATGCCCGAGTCATTACAATGTTCCAAGAATTTATCATCACAATCCTCCAAGGCACTTGTCATCACAATGCTCTATGGCCCTTGCCATCACAATGATCCTTGACTCTTTTCATCACAATGCCCCATCACCACTGTCATCACAATGCTCCATGAACGCTTTCATCCAAAGGCTCCATGACCCTTGTCATCACAATGCTCCATGACCGCTGTCATCACATTGCTCCATGACACCTTTCACAACAATGCTCCATGACCCATTTCATCAAAATGCTCCATGAACGCTTTCATCACAATGCTCCATGATCGCTATCATCACAATAAACCATGACCCATTCCATCAACATGCTGCAGTACCCATTTCATCACAATGCTCCATGGCCCCTGTTATCCCAAAGCTCCAAGACCCCTGTCATCACAGTGCTCCATGCCCCTTGTCATCACAATGCTCCATATCCACTGTCATCACAATGATTCATTACCACTTTCATCACAAAGATCCATGACCCGTCTCATCACAATGCTCCACGTTGAGGTTTTCTCCATGCTCCGTTCTTCTCCATGCCCCATGCCCTTGTCATCACTATGCTACATGACCCTTTTCATCACAATGTTAAATGGTCATTATCATCAAAATGCTCCATGATCCTTGTAATCGCAATGCTCCATGGCACTTCTCATCACAATGCGCTATGACCCATATCATCACAATGTTCCATGCAGTGGTCTTCACCATGCTCCATGCCCTTGTCATCACAATTCTACATGACCCCTTTCATCACAAGGCTCCATGACAACTTTCATCCCAATGCTCGATGACACCTGTTGTCAAAATTCTCATTGGCCCTTGTCATCACAATGCTACATGTCCCCTGTCATCAAAAAGCCTCACGACCCCTGACATTACAATTCCCGATGACTCCTTACATCACAATTCTCCATGACTCTTGTCATCACAGTGTTCCATGCCCGAGTCATCACAATGTTCTATGAATTTATCATCACAATACTCCAAGGCCCTTGTCATCACAATGCTCCATGACCCTTGTAATCACAATGCTCCTTGACACTTGTCATCACAATGCTCCATGGCCCTTGTCATCACAATGCCCTATGGCGCTTCCCAACACAATGATCCATGACTCCTTTCATCACAATACTAAATCACCACTGTCACCACAAAGGTCCATGAACCGTTTCATAACAACGCTCCATGACCCATTTCATCACAATGCTCCATGAACGCTTTCATTACAATGCTCCATGATCGCTATCATCACAATAAACCATGACCCATTCCATCAACATGCTCCAGTACCCCTTTCGTAAAAATGCTCCATGACCCCTGTCATCACAGTGCTCCATGCCCCCTGGCGTCACAATGCTCCATAACAACATATACCACAAAGCCCTATGACCCGTTTCATCACAATGCTAAAAGGCCCTTGTCATCAAAATGTTCGATGGAGCTTGTCATCACAATGCTCCATGCCCAATGTGATCAAAATGCTCCATGACCACATTCATCACAATGCTCCATGACACATTTCATCAAAATGATAAATGGCCCTTGTCATCACAATGCTCCATGGCGCTTCTCATCACAATGCTCCATACCCCCTGTCATCACAATGCCCCATAATCCCTTTTATCACAATAATACATCACCCCTTTCATTACAATACTCCAGTATGCCTTTCATCACAATGCTCCATGGCCCTTGTCATCACAATGCTCCATATCCACTGTCATCAAAATGATTCATTACCATTTTCATCACAATGATCCATGACCTGTCTCATCACAATGCTCCATGTTGAGGTCTTCTCCATGCTCTGTTCTTCTCCATGCTCCATGCCCTTGTCATCACAATGCAACATGGCCATTTTCATCACAATTGAAAATGGCCCTTATCATCAAAATTCTTCATGACCCTTGTCATCACAATGCTCCATGACGCCTGTCATCACAATGTTCCATGCTGTGGTCTTCACCATGCTCCATGCCCTTGTCATCACAATTCTACCGGACGCCTTTTATCATCATGCTCCATGACGAGTTTCATCCCAATGCTCCATGACACCTGTTGTCACAATTCTCCATGGCTCTTGTCATCACAATGTTCCATGCCCGAGTCATTACAATGTTCCAAGAATTTATCATCACAATGCTCCATGACCCTTGTCATCACAATGCTCCATGACCCCTGTCATTACAGTGCTCCATGCCCCCTGGCGTCACAATGCTCCATAACAACATATACCACAAAGCCCTATGACCCGTTTCATCACAATTCTAAAAGGCCCTTGTCATCAAAATGTTCGATGGAGCTTGTCATCACAATGCTCCATGCCCAATGTCATCAAAATGCTCCATGACCACATTCATCACAATGCTCCATGACACGTTTCATCACAATGCTAAATGGCCCTTGTCATCACAATGCTCCATGGCACTTCTCATCACAATGCTCCATACCCCCTGTCATCACAATGCCCCATAATCCCTTTTATCACAATAATACATGACCCCTTTCAATACAATACTCCAGTATGCCTTTCATCACAATGCTACATATCCACTTTCATCAAAATGATTCATTACCATTTTCATCACAATGATCCATGACCCGTCTCATCACAATGCTCCATGTTGAGGTCTTCTCCATGCTACGGTCTTCTCCATGCTTCATGCCCTTGTCATCACAATGCAACATGGCCATTTTCATCACAATTGAAAATGGCCCTTATCATCAAAATTCTTCATGACCCTTGTCATCACAATGCTCCATGACGCCTGTCATCACAATGTTCCATGCTGTGGTCTTCACCATGCTCCATGCCCTTGTCATCACAATTCTACTGGACGCCTTTCATCATCATGCTCCATGAGGAGTTTCATCCCAATGCTCTATGACACCTGTTGTCACAATTCTCCATGGCCCTTTTCATCACAATGCTCCATGACCCCTGTCAACAAAAAGCCTCATGACCCCTGTCATCACAAGGCCGATGACCACTTACATCACAATTCTCCATGACTCTTGTCATCACAATGTTCCATGTCCTAGTCATTACAATGTTCCAAGAATTTATCATCACAATCCTCCAAGGCACTTGTCATCACAATGCTCTATGACACTTGCCATCACAATAATCCTTGACTCTTTTCATCACAATGCTCCATCACCACTATCATCACAATCCTCCATGAACGCTATCATCCAAACGTACCATGAACCTTGTCATCACAATGGTCCATGACCGCTGTCATCACATTGATCCATGACCCCTTTCAGAACAATGCTCCATGACCCATTTCATCACAATGCTCCATGAACGCTTTCAACACAGTGCTCCATGACCGCTGTCATCACATTGCTGCATGACCCTTTTCAGAACAATGCTCCATGACCCCTGTCATCACAATGCTCCATAACAAGATATATCACAAAGCACTATGACGCGTTTCATCACAATACTAAAAGGCCCTTGTCATCAATATGTTCGATGGAGCTTCTCATCACAATCCTCCATGAGCACATTCATCACAATGCTCCATGACACGTTTCATCACAATGCTAAATGGCCCTTGTAATCACAATGCTCCATGGCACTTATCATCACAATGCTCCATACCCCCTGTCATTACAATGCCCCATAATCACTTTTATCACAATAATACTTGACCCATTTCATTACAATACTCTAGTATGCCTTTCATCACAATGCTCCATGGCCCTTGTCATCACAATGATCCATATCCACTCTCATCACAATAATTCATTACCATTTTCATCACAATGATCCATGACCCGTGTCTTCACAATGCTCCATGTTGAGGTATTCTCCATGCTCCGGTCTTCTCCATGCTTCATGCCCTTGTCATCACAATGCAATATGACCATTTTCATCACAATGTAAAATGGCCCTTATCAAAATGCTCCAGGACCCTTGTCATCACAATGCTCCATGACCACTGTCATCACAATTCTCCATGCTGTGGTCTTCACCGTGCTCCATGCCCTTGTCATCACAATTCTACATGACCCCTTTCATCACAATGCTCCATGACGAGTTTCATCCCAATGCTCCATGACACCTGTTGTTAGAATTCTCCATGGCCCTTGTCATCACAATGCTCTATGACCCCTGTCAACAAAAAGCCTCATGACCCCTCTCATCACAATGCCCGATGACCCCTGACAGCACAATTCTCCATGACTCTTGTCATCACAATGTTCCATGCCTGAGTCATTACAATGTTCCAAGAATTAATCATCACAATCCTCCAAGAATTTATCATCACAATCCTCCAAGGCACTTGTCAACACAATGCTCTATGGCCCTTGCCATCACAATGATCCTTGACACTTTTCATCACAATGCTCCATCACCACTGTCATCACAATGCTCCATGAACGCTTCCATCCAAAGGCTCCATGACCCTTGTCATCACAATGCTCCATGACTGCTGTCATCACATTGCTCCATGACCCCTTTCAGAACAATGCTTCATGACCCATTTCATCACAATGCTCCATGAATGCTTTCATCACAATGCTCTATGATGGCTTTCATCACAATAAACCATGACCCATTCCATCAACATGCTGCAGTACTCCTTTCATCACAATGCTCCATGGCCCCTCTTATCTCAATGCTCCATGACACTTGTCATCCTAATGCTCCGTGACCACATTCAACACAAAGCTGCATGACCCGTTTCATTACAATGCTAAAAGGCCCTTGTCATCAAAATGCTCCATGGCGCTTATCATCACAATGCTCAATGCCCAATGTCATCACAATGCTCCTTGACCCCTCTCATATCAATGCTCCATGGCCCTTGTCATCACAATGCTCCATTATCAATTTCATCACAATAATCCATTACCGCTTTCATCACAATGATCCATGATCTCTATCATCACAGTAGTCCAAGATCACTATCATCACAATAATCCATGACCCTTTTCAACACAATGCTCCAGTATCATTTTCATCACAATGCTCCATGGCCCCTGTTATCCCAAAGCTCCATGACCCTTGTCATCACAGTGCTCGATGCCCCATGTCATCACAATGCTCCATATCCACTGTCATCACAATGATTCATTACCACTTTCATCACAATGCGCTATGACTCATATCATCACAATGTTCCATGCAGTGGTCTTCACCATGCTCCATGCCCTTGTCATCACAATTCTACATGACCCCTTTCATCACAAGGCTCCATGACAACTTTCATCCCAATGCTCGATGACACCTGTTTTCACAATTCTCATTGGCCCTTGTCATCACAATGTTACATGACCCCTGTCATCAAAAAGCCTCATGACCCCTGACATCACAATGCCCGATGACCCCTTACATCACAATTCTCCATGACTCTTGTCATCACAGTGTTCCATGCCCGAGTCATCACAATGTTCTATGAATTTATCATCACAATACTCCAAGGCCCTTGTCATCACAATGCTCCATGACCCTTGTAATCACAATGCTCCTTGACACTTGTCATCACAATGCTCCATGGCCCTTGTCATCACAATGCCCTATGGCGCTTCCCAACACAATGATCCATGACTCCTTTCATCACAATACTAAATCACCACTGTCACCCCAAAAGTCCATGAACCGTTTCATAACAACGCTCCATGACCCATTTCATCACAATGCTCCATGAACGCTTTCATTACAATGCTCCATGATCGCTATCATCACAATAAACCATGACCCATTCCATCAACATGCTCCAGTACCCCTTTCGTAAAAATGCTCCATGACCCCTGTCATCACAGTGCTCCATGCCCCCTGGCGTCACAATGCTCCATAACAACATATACCACAAAGCCCTATGACCCGTTTCATCACAATGCTAAAAGGCCCTTGTCATCAAAATGTTCGATGGAGCTTGTCATCACAATGCTCCATGCCCAATGTCATCAAAATGCTCCATGACCACATTCATCACAATGCTCCATGACACATTTCATCAAAATGATAAATGGCCCTTGTCATCACAATGCTCCATGGCGCTTCTCATCACAATGCTCCATACCCCCTGTCATCACAATGCCCCATAATCCCTTTTATCACAATAATACATCACCCCTTTCATTACAATACTCCAGTATGCCTTTCATCACAATGCTCCATGGCCCTTGTCATCACAATGCTCCATATCCACTGTCATCAAAATGATTCATTACCATTTTCATCACAATGATCCATGACCCGTCTCATCACAATACTCCATGTTGAGGTCTTCTCCATGCTCTGTTCTTCTCCATGCTCCATGCCCTTGTCATCACAATGCAACATGGCCATTTTCATCACAATTGAAAATGGCCCTTATCATCAAAATTCTTCATGACCCTTGTCATCACAATGCTCCATGACGCCTGTCATCACAATGTTCCATGCTGTGGTCTTCACCATGCTCCATGCCCTTGTCATCACAATTCTACCGGACGCCTTTTATCATCATGCTCCATGACGAGTTTCATCCCAATGCTCCATGACACCTGTTGTCACAATTCTCCATGACTCTTGTCATCACAATGTTCCATGCCCGAGTCATTACAATGTTCCAAGAATTTATCATCACAATGCTCCAAGGCACTTGTCATCACAATGCTCTATGTTCCTTGCCATCACAATGATCCTTGACTCTTTTCATCACAATGCTCCATCAGCAGTGTCATCACAATGCTCCATGACCGCTGTCACCACTTTGCTCCAGGACCCTTTTCACAACAATGCTCCATGACCCATTTCATCACAGTGCTCCATGAAGGCTTTCATCACAATGCTCCACGATCGCTATCATCACAATAAACCATGACCCATTCCATCAACATGCTGCAGTACCAATTTCATCACAATGCTCCATGGCCCCTCTTATCTCAATGCTCCATGACCCTTGTCATCCCAATGCTCCGTGACCACATTCATCACAAAACTCCATGACCCGTTTCATTACAATGCTAAAAGGCCCTTCTCATCAAAATGCTCCATGGCGCTTATCATCACAATGCTCAATGCCCAATGTCACCACAATGCTCCTTGACCCCTTTCATCACAATGCTCCATGGCCCTTGTCATCACAATGCTCCATGGCCCTTGTCATCACAATGCTCCATTATCCATTTCATCACAATAATCCATGACCACTTTCATCACAATGCTCCAGACGCCTTTCATCACAATGCTCCATGACACCTGACATCACAATGCTTCATGACCCCAGTCATCACAATGCTCCATGCCCCGTTTCATCCTAATGCTTCATAACAGCTTTCATCACAATGCTCAATGACCCCTGTCATCACAATGCTCCATTGCCCTTGTTATCATAATGCTTCATGATCCCTGATATCACAATTCTCCGTGACACATTTCTTCACAGTGATCCATGCCCCCGTATTCACAATGCCCCATGACCACTGTCATCACAATGCTCCGTGACCACATTCATCACAAAGCTCCATGACACGTTTCATCACAATGCTAAATGGCTCTTGTCATCACAATGCTCCATGGCGCTTCTCATCACAATGCTCCATACCCCCTGTCATCACAATGTTCCATGCTGTGGTCTTCTCCATGCTCCATGCCCTTTTCATCACAATTCTACATGACCCCTTTCACCACAATGCTCCATGACGAGTTTTATCCCAATGCTCCATGACACCTGTTGTCACAATTTTCCATAGCCCTTGTCATCACAATGCTCCATGACTCCTGTCAACAAAAAGCCTCATGAACCCTGTCATCACAATGCCCGATGACCCCTGACATCACAATTCTCCATGACTCTTGTCATCACAATATTCCATGCCCGAGTCATTACAATGTTCCAAGAATTTATCATCACAATCCTCCAAGGCACTTGTCATCACAATGCTCTATGGCCCTTGCCATCACAATGATCCTTGACTCTTTTCATCACAATGCCCCATCACCACTGTCATCACAATGCTCCATGAACGCTTTCATCCAAAGGCTCCATGACCCTTGTCATCACAATGCTCCATGACCGCTGTCATCACATTGCTCCATGACACCTTTCACAACAATGCTCCATGACCCATTTCATCAAAATGCTCCATGAACGCTTTCATCACAATGCTCCATGATCGCTATCATCACAATCAACCATGACCCATTCCATCAACATGCTGCAGTACCCATTTCATCACAATGCTCCATGGCCCCTGTTATCCCAAAGCTCCAAGACCCCTGTCATCACAGTGCTCCATGCCCCTTGTCATCACAATGCTCCATATCCACTGTCATCACAATGATTCATTACCACTTTCATCACAAAGATCCATGACCCGTCTCATCACAATGCTCCACGTTGAGGTTTTCTCCATGCTCCGTTCTTCTCCATGCCCCATGCCCTTGTCATCACTATGCTACATGACCCTTTTCATCACAATGTTAAATGGTCATTATCATCAAAATGCTCCATGATCCTTGTAATCGCAATGCTCCATGGCACTTCTCATCACAATGCGCTATGACCCATATCATCACAATGTTCCATGCAGTGGTGTTCACCATGCTCCATGCCCTTGTCATCACAATTCTACATGACCCCTTTCATCACAAGGCTCCATGACAACTTTCATCCCAATGCTCGATGACACCTGTTGTCACAATTCTCATTGCCCCTTGTCATCACAATGCTACATGACCCCTGTCATCAAAAAGCCTCACGACCCCTGACATTACAATTCCCGATGACTCCTTACATCACAATTCTCCATGACTCTTGTCATCACAGTGTTCCATGCCCAAGTCATCACAATGTTCTATGAATTTATCATCACAATACTCCAAGGCCCTTGTCATCACAATGCTCCATGACCCTTGTAATCACAATGCTCCTTGACACTTGTCATCACAATGCTCCATGGCCCTTGTCATCACAATGCCCTATGGCGCTTCCCAACACAATGATCCATGACTCCTTTCATCACAATACTAAATCACCACTGTCACCACAAAGGTCCATGAACCGTTTCATAACAATGCTCCATGACCCATTTCATCACAATGCTCCATGAACGCTTTCATTACAATGCTCCATGATCGCTATCATCACAATAAACCATGACCCATTCCATCAACATGCTCCAGTACCCCTTTCGTAAAAATGCTCCATGGCCCCTGTTATCACAATGCTCAATGACCCTTGTCCTCACAATGCTCCATGAACCCTGACATCACAATGCTCCATGACCCCTGTCATCCCAGTGCTCCATGCCCCCTGGCATCACAATGCTCCATAACAACATATACCACAAAGCCCTATGACCCGTTTCATCACAATGCTAAAAGGCCCTTGTCATCAAAATGTTCGATGGAGCTTGTCATCACAATGCTCCATGCCCAATGTCATCAAAATGCTCCATGACCACATTCATCACAATGCTCCATGACACGTTTCATCACAATGCTAAATGGTCCTTGTCATCACAATGCTCCATGGCGCTTCTCATCACAATGCTCCATACCCCCTGTCATCACAATGCCCCATAATCCCTTTTATCACAATAATACATCACCCCTTTCATTACAATACTCCAGTATGCCTTTCATCACAATGCTCCATGTCCCTTGTCATCACAATGCTCCATATCCACTGTCATCAAAATGATTCATTACCATTTTCATCACAATGATCCATGACCCGTCTCATCACAATGCTCCATGTTGAGGTCTTCTCCATGCTCCGGTCTTCTCCATGCTCCATGCCGTTGTCATCACAATGCAACATGGCCATTTTCATCACAATGTAAAATGGCCCTTATCATCAAAATTCTTCATGACCCTTGTCATCACAATGCTCTATGACGCCTGTCATCACAATGTTCCATGCTGTGGTCTTCACCATGCTCCATGCCCTTGTAATCACAATTCTACCGGACGCCTTTCAGCATCCTGCTCCATGAGGAGTTTCATCCCAATGCTCCATGGCACCTGTTGTCACAATTCTCCATGGCCCTTTTCATCACAATGCTCCATGACCCATGTCAACAAAAAGCCTCATGACCCCTGTCATCACAAGGCCGATGACCCCTGACATCACAATTCTCCATGACTCTTGTCATCACAATATTCCATGCCCGAGTCATTACAATGTTCCAAGAATTTATCATCACAATCCTCCAAGGCACTTGTCATCACAATGCTCTATGGCCCTTGCCATCACAATGATCCTTGACTCTTTTCATCACAATGCCCCATCACCACTGTCATCACAATACTCCATGAACGCTTTCATCCAAAGGCTCCATGACACCTTTCTCAACAATGCTCCATGACCCATTTCATCACAATGCCCAATGAACGCTTTCGTCACAATGCTCCATGATCACTATCATCACAATAAACCATGACCCATTCCATCAGCATGCTGCAGTACCCATTTCATCACAATGCTCCATGGCCCCTGTTATGCCAAAGCTCCAAGATCCCTGTCATCACAGTGCTCCATGCCCCTTGTCATCACAATGCTCCATATCCACTGTCATCACAATGATTCATTACCACTTTCATCACAATGATCCATGACCCGTCTCATCACAATGCTCCACGTTGAGGTTTTCTCCATGCTCCGTTCTTCTCCATGCCCCATGCCCTTGTCATCACTATGCTACATGACCCTTTTCATCACAATGTTAAATGGTCATTATCATCAAAATGCTCCATGATCCTTGTAATCGCAATGCTCCATGGCACTTCTCATCACAATGCGCTATGACCCATATCATCACAATGTTCCATGCAGTGGTCTTCACCATGCTCCATGCCCTTGTCATCACAATTCTACATGACCCCTTTCATCACAAGGCTCCATGACAACTTTCATCCCAATGCTCGATGACACCTGTTTTCACAATTCTCATTGGCCCTTGTCATCACAATGTTACATGAACCCTGTCATCAAAAAGCCTCACGACCCCTGACATCACAATGCCCGATGACCCCTTACATCACAATTCTCCATGACTCTTGTCATCACAGTGTTCCATGCCCGAGTCATCACAATGTTCTATGAATTTATCATCACAATACTCCAAGGCCCTTGTCATCACAATGCTCCATGACCCTTGTAATCACAATGCTCCTTGACACTTGTCATCACAATGCTCCATGGCCCTTGTCATCACAATGCCCTATGGCGCTTCCCAACACAATGATCCATGACTCCTTTCATCACAATACTAAATCACCACTGTCACCACAAAGGTCCATGAACCGTTTCATAACAACGCTCCATGACCCATTTCATCACAATGCTCCATGAACGCTTTCATTACAATGCTCCATGATCGCTATCATCACAATAAACCATGACCCATTCCATCAACATGCTCCAGTACCCCTTTCGTAAAAATGCTCCATGACCCCTGTCATCACAGTGCTCCATGCCCCCTGGCGTCACAATGCTCCATAACAACATATACCACAAAGCCCTATGACCCGTTTCATCACAATGCTAAAAGGCCCTTGTCATCAAAATGTTCGATGGAGCTTGTCATCACAATGCTCCATGCCCAATGTCATCAAAATGCTCCATGACCACATTCATCACAATGCTCCATGACACATTTCATCACAATGCTAAATGGTCCTTGTCATCACAATGCTCCATGGCGCTTCTCATCACAATGCTCCATACCCCCTGTCATCACAATGCCCCATAATCCCTTTTATCACAATAATACATCACCCCTTTCATTACAATACTCCAGTATGCCTTTCATCACAATGCTCCATGGCCCTTGTCATCACAATGCTCCATATCCACTGTCATCAAAATGATTCATTACCATTTTCATCACAATGATCCATGACCCGTCTCATCACAATGCTCCATGTTGAGGTCTTCTCCATGCTCCGGTCTTCTCCATGCTCCATGCCCTTGTCATCACAATGCAACATGGCCATTTTCATCACAATTGAAAATGGCCCTTATCATCAAAATTCTTCATGACCCTTGTCATCACAATGCTCCATGACGCCTGTCATCACAATGTTCCATGCTGTGGTCTTCACCATGCTCCATGCCCTTGTCATCACAATTCTACCGGACGCCTTTTATCATCATGCTCCATGACGAGTTTCATCCCAATGCTCCATGACACCTGTTGTCACAATTCTCCATGATTCTTGTCATCACAATGTTCCATGCCCGAGTCATTACAATGTTCCAAGAATTTATCATCACAATGCTCCAAGGCACTTGTCATCACAATGCTCTATGTTCCTTGCCATCACAATGATCCTTGACTCTTTTCATCACAATGCTCCATCACCAGTGTCATCACAATGCTCCATGACCGCTGTCACCACTTTGCTCCAGGACCCTTTTCACAACAATGCTCCATGACCCATTTCATCACAGTGCTCCATGAAGGCTTTCATCACAATGCTCCACGATCGCTATCATCACAATAAACCATGACCCATTTCATCAACATGCTGCAGTACCAATTTCATCACAATGCTCCATGGCCCCTCTTATCTCAATGCTCCATGACCCTTGTCATCCCAATTCTCCGTGACCACATTCATCACAAAACTCCATGACCCGTTTCATTACAATGCTAAAAGGCCCTTCTCATCAAAATGCTCCATGGCGCTTATCATCACAATGCTCAATGCCCAATGTCACCACAATGCTCCTTGACCCCTTTCATCACAATGCTCCATGGCCCTTGTCATCACAATGCTCCATGGCCCTTGTCATCACAATGCTCCATTATCCATTTCATCACAATAATCCATGACCACTTTCATCACAATGCTCCAGACGCCTTTCATCACAATGCTCCATGACACCTGACATCACAATGCTTCATGACCCCAGTCATCACAATGCTCCATGCCCCGTTTCATCCTAATGCTTCATAACAGCTTTCATCACAATGCTCAATGACCCCTGTCATCACAATGCTCCATTGCCCTTGTTATCATAATGCTTCATGATCCCTGATATCACAATGCTCCGTGACACATTTCTTCACAGTGATCCATGCCCCCGTATTCACAATGCCCCATGACCACTGTCATCACAATGCTCCGTGACCACATTCATCACAAAGCTCCATGACACGTTTCATCACAATGCTAAATGGCTCTTGTCATCACAATGCTCCATGGCGCTTCGCATCACAATGCTCCATACCCCCTGTCATCACAATGTTCCATGCTGTGGTCTTCTCCATGCTCCATGCCCTTTTCATCACAATTCTACATGACCCCTTTCACCGCAATGCTCCATGACGAGTTTTATCCCAATACTCCATGACACCTGTTGTCACAATTTTCCATAGCCCTTGTCATCACAATGCTCCATGACTCCTGTCAACAAAAAGCCTCATGACCCCTGTCATCACAATGCCCGATGACCCCTGACATCACAATTCTCCATGACTCTTGTCATCACAATATTCCATGACCGAGTCATTACAATGTTCCAAGAATTTATCATCACAATCCTTCAAGGCACTTGTCATCACAATGCTCTATGGCCCTTGCCATCACAATGATCCTTGACTCTTTTCATCACAATGCCCCATCACCACTGTCATCACAATGCTCCATGAACGCTTTCATCCAAAGGCTCCATGACCCTTGTCATCACAATGCTCCATGACCGCTGTCATCACATTGCTCCATGACACCTTTCACAACAATGCTCCATGACCCATTTCATCAAAATGCTCCATGAACGCTTTCATCACAATGCTCCATGATCGCTATCATCACAATCAACCATGACCCATTCCATCAACATGCTGCAGTACCCATTTCATCACAATGCTCCATGGCCCCTGTTATGCCAAAGCTCCAAGACCCCTGTCATCACAGTGCTCCATGCCCCTTGTCATCACAATGCTCCATATCCACTGTCATCACAATGATTCATTACCACTTTCATCACAAAGATCCATGACCCGTCTCATCACAATGCTCCACGTTGAGGTTTTCTCCATGCTCCGTTCTTCTCCATGCCCCATGCCCTTGTCATCACTATGCTACATGACCCTTTTCATCACAATGTTAAATGGTCATTATCATCAAAATGCTCCATGATCCTTGTAATCGCAATGCTCCATGGCACTTCTCATCACAATGCGCTATGACCCATATCATCACAATGTTCCATGCAGTGGTCTTCACCATGCTCCATGCCCTTGTCATCACAATTCTACATGACCCCTTTCATCACAAGGCTCCATGACAACTTTCATCCCAATGCTCGATGACACCTGTTGTCACAATTCTCATTGGCCCTTGTCATCACAATGCTACATGACCCCTGTCATCAAAAAGCCTCACGACCCCTGACATCACAATTCCCGATGACTCCTTACATCACAATTCTCCATGACTCTTGTCATCACAGTGTTCCATGCCCGAGTCATCACAATGTTCTATGAATTTATCATCACAATACTCCAAGGCCCTTGTCATCACAATGCTCCATGACCCTTGTAATCACAATGCTCCTTGACACTTGTCATCAAAATGCTCCATGGCCCTTGTCATCACAATGCCCTATGGCGCTTCCCAACACAATGATCCATGACTCCTTTCATCACAATACTAAATCACCACTGTCACCACAAAGGTCCATGAACCGTTTCATAACAACGCTCCATGACCCATTTCATCACAATGCTCCATGAACGCTTTCATTACAATGCTCCATGATCGCTATCATCACAATAAACCATGACCCATTCCATCAACATGCTCCAGTACCCCTTTCGTAAAAATGCTCCATGGCCCCTGTTATCACAATGCTCAATGACCCTTGTCCTCACAATGCTCCATGAACCCTGACATCACAATGCTCCATGACCCCTGTCATCACAGTGCTCCATGCCCCCTGGCATCACAATGCTCCATAACAACATATACCACAAAGCCCTATGACCCGTTTCATCACAATGCTAAAAGGCCCTTGTCATCAAAATGTTCGATGGAGCTTGTCATCACAATGCTCCATGCCCAATGTCATCAAAATGCTCCATGACCACATTCATCACAATGCTCCATGACACATTTCATCACAATGCTAAATGGTCCTTGTCATCACAATGCTCCATGGCGCTTCTCATCACAATGCTCCATACCCCCTGTCATCACAATGCCCCATAATCCCTTTTATCACAATAATACATCACCCCTTTCATTACAATACTCCAGTATGCCTTTCATCACAATGCTCCATGGCCCTTGTCATCACAATGCTCCATATCCACTGTCATCAAAATGATTCATTACCATTTTCATCACAATGATCCATGACCCGTCTCATCACAATGCTCCATGTTGAGGTCTTCTCCATGCTCCGGTCTTCTCCATGCTCCATGCCCTTGTCATCACAATGCAACATGGCCATTTTCATCACAATTGAAAATGGCCCTTATCATCAAAATTCTTCATGACCCTTGTCATCACAATGCTCCATGACGCCTGTCATCACAATGTTCCATGCTGTGGTCTTCACCATGCTCCATGCCCTTGTCATCACAATTCTACCGGACGCCTTTTATCATCATGCTCCATGACGAGTTTCATCCCAATGCTCCATGACACCTGTTGTCACAATTCTCCATGATTCTTGTCATCACAATGTTCCATGCCCGAGTCATTACAATGTTCCAAGAATTTATCATCACAATGCTCCAAGGCACTTGTCATCACAATGCTCTATGTTCCTTGCCATCACAATGATCCTTGACTCTTTTCATCACAATGCTCCATCACCAGTGTCATCACAATGCTCCATGACCGCTGTCACCACTTTGCTCCAGGACCCTTTTCACAACAATGCTCCATGACCCATTTCATCACAGTGCTCCATGAAGGCTTTCATCACAATGCTCCACGATCACTATCATCACAATAAACCATGACCCATTTCATCAACATGCTGCAGTACCAATTTCATCACAATGCTCCATGGCCCCTCTTATCTCAATGCTCCATGACCCTTGTCATCCCAATTCTCCGTGACCACATTCATCACAAAACTCCATGACCCGTTTCATTACAATGCTAAAAGGCCCTTCTCATCAAAATGCTCCATGGCGCTTATCATCACAATGCTCAATGCCCAATGTCACCACAATGCTCCTTGACCCCTTTCATCACAATGCTCCATGGCCCTTGTCATCACAATGCTCCATGGCCCTTGTCATCACAATGCTCCATTATCCATTTCATCACAATAATCCATGACCACTTTCATCACAATGCTCCAGACGCCTTTCATCACAATGCTCCATGACACCTGACATCACAATGCTTCATGACCCCAGTCATCACAATGCTCCATGCCCCGTTTCATCCTAATGCTTCATAACAGCTTTCATCACAATGCTCAATGACCCCTGTCATCACAATGCTCCATTGCCCTTGTTATCATAATGCTTCATGATCCCTGATATCACAATGCTCCGTGACACATTTCTTCACAGTGATCCATGCCCCCGTATTCACAATGCCCCATGACCACTGTCATCACAATGCTCCGTGACCACATTCATCACAAAGCTCCATGACACGTTTCATCACAATGCTAAATGGCTCTTGTCATCACAATGCTCCATGGCGCTTCGCATCACAATGCTCCATACCCCCTGTCATCACAATGTTCCATGCTGTGGTCTTCTCCATGCTCCATGCCCTTTTCATCACAATTCTACATGACCCCTTTCACCGCAATGCTCCATGACGAGTTTTATCCCAATACTCCATGACACCTGTTGTCACAATTTTCCATAGCCCTTGTCATCACAATGCTCCATGACTCCTGTCAACAAAAAGCCTCATGACCCCTGTCATCACAATGCCCGATGACCCCTGACATCACAATTCTCCATGACTCTTGTCATCACAATATTCCATGACCGAGTCATTACAATGTTCCAAGAATTTATCATCACAATCCTTCAAGGCACTTGTCATCACAATGCTCTATGGCCCTTGCCATCACAATGATCCTTGACTCTTTTCATCACAATGCCCCATCACCACTGTCATCACAATGCTCCATGAACGCTTTCATCCAAAGGCTCCATGACCCTTGTCATCACAATGCTCCATGACCGCTGTCATCACATTGCTCCATGACACCTTTCACAACAATGCTCCATGACCCATTTCATCAAAATGCTCCATGAACGCTTTCATCACAATGCTCCATGATCGCTATCATCACAATCAACCATGACCCATTCCATCAACATGCTGCAGTACCCATTTCATCACAATGCTCCATGGCCCCTGTTATGCCAAAGCTCCAAGACCCCTGTCATCACAGTGCTCCATGCCCCTTGTCATCACAATGCTCCATATCCACTGTCATCACAATGATTCATTACCACTTTCATCACAAAGATCCATGACCCGTCTCATCACAATGCTCCACGTTGAGGTTTTCTCCATGCTCCGTTCTTCTCCATGCCCCATGCCCTTGTCATCACTATGCTACATGACCCTTTTCATCACAATGTTAAATGGTCATTATCATCAAAATGCTCCATGATCCTTGTAATCGCAATGCTCCATGGCACTTCTCATCACAATGCGCTATGACCCATATCATCACAATGTTCCATGCAGTGGTCTTCACCATGCTCCATGCCCTTGTCATCACAATTCTACATGACCCCTTTCATCACAAGGCTCCATGACAACTTTCATCCCAATGCTCGATGACACCTGTTGTCACAATTCTCATTGGCCCTTGTCATCACAATGCTACATGACCCCTGTCATCAAAAAGCCTCACGACCCCTGACATCACAATTCCCGATGACTCCTTACATCACAATTCTCCATGACTCTTGTCATCACAGTGTTCCATGCCCGAGTCATCACAATGTTCTATGAATTTATCATCACAATACTCCAAGGCCCTTGTCATCACAATGCTCCATGACCCTTGTAATCACAATGCTCCTTGACACTTGTCATCAAAATGCTCCATGGCCCTTGTCATCACAATGCCCTATGGCGCTTCCCAACACAATGATCCATGACTCCTTTCATCACAATACTAAATCACCACTGTCACCACAAAGGTCCATGAACCGTTTCATAACAACGCTCCATGACCCATTTCATCACAATGCTCCATGAACGCTTTCATTACAATGCTCCATGATCGCTATCATCACAATAAACCATGACCCATTCCATCAACATGCTCCAGTACCCCTTTCGTAAAAATGCTCCATGGCCCCTGTTATCACAATGCTCAATGACCCTTGTCCTCACAATGCTCCATGAACCCTGACATCACAATGCTCCATGACCCCTGTCATCACAGTGCTCCATGCCCCCTGGCATCACAATGCTCCATAACAACATATACCACAAAGCCCTATGACCCGTTTCATCACAATGCTAAAAGGCCCTTGTCATCAAAATGTTCGATGGAGCTTGTCATCACAATGCTCCATGCCCAATGTCATCAAAATGCTCCATGACCACATTCATCACAATGCTCCATGACACATTTCATCACAATGCTAAATGGTCCTTGTCATCACAATGCTCCATGGCGCTTCTCATCACAATGCTCCATACCCCCTGTCATCACAATGCCCCATAATCCCTTTTATCACAATAATACATCACCCCTTTCATTACAATACTCCAGTATGCCTTTCATCACAATGCTCCATGGCCCTTGTCATCACAATGCTCCATATCCACTGTCATCAAAATGATTCATTACCATTTTCATCACAATGATCCATGACCCGTCTCATCACAATGCTCCATGTTGAGGTCTTCTCCATGCTCCGGTCTTCTCCATGCTCCATGCCCTTGTCATCACAATGCAACATGGCCATTTTCATCACAATTGAAAATGGCCCTTATCATCAAAATTCTTCATGACCCTTGTCATCACAATGCTCCATGACGCCTGTCATCACAATGTTCCATGCTGTGGTCTTCACCATGCTCCATGCCCTTGTCATCACAATTCTACCGGACGCCTTTTATCATCATGCTCCATGACGAGTTTCATCCCAATGCTCCATGACACCTGTTGTCACAATTCTCCATGATTCTTGTCATCACAATGTTCCATGCCCGAGTCATTACAATGTTCCAAGAATTTATCATCACAATGCTCCAAGGCACTTGTCATCACAATGCTCTATGTTCCTTGCCATCACAATGATCCTTGACTCTTTTCATCACAATGCTCCATCACCAGTGTCATCACAATGCTCCATGACCGCTGTCACCACTTTGCTCCAGGACCCTTTTCACAACAATGCTCCATGACCCATTTCATCACAGTGCTCCATGAAGGCTTTCATCACAATGCTCCACGATCGCTATCATCACAATAAACCATGACCCATTTCATCAACATGCTGCAGTACCAATTTCATCACAATGCTCCATGGCCCCTCTTATCTCAATGCTCCATGACCCTTGTCATCCCAATTCTCCGTGACCACATTCATCACAAAACTCCATGACCCGTTTCATTACAATGCTAAAAGGCCCTTCTCATCAAAATGCTCCATGGCGCTTATCATCACAATGCTCAATGCCCAATGTCACCACAATGCTCCTTGACCCCTTTCATCACAATGCTCCATGGCCCTTGTCATCACAATGCTCCATGGCCCTTGTCATCACAATGCTCCATTATCCATTTCATCACAATAATCCATGACCACTTTCATCACAATGCTCCAGACGCCTTTCATCACAATGCTCCATGACACCTGACATCACAATGCTTCATGACCCCAGTCATCACAATGCTCCATGCCCCGTTTCATCCTAATGCTTCATAACAGCTTTCATCACAATGCTCAATGACCCCTGTCATCACAATGCTCCATTGCCCTTGTTATCATAATGCTTCATGATCCCTGATATCACAATGCTCCGTGACACATTTCTTCACAGTGATCCATGCCCCCGTATTCACAATGCCCCATGACCACTGTCATCACAATGCTCCGTGACCACATTCATCACAAAGCTCCATGACACGTTTCATCACAATGCTAAATGGCTCTTGTCATCACAATGCTCCATGGCGCTTCGCATCACAATGCTCCATACCCCCTGTCATCACAATGTTCCATGCTGTGGTCTTCTCCATGCTCCATGCCCTTTTCATCACAATTCTACATGACCCCTTTCACCGCAATGCTCCATGACGAGTTTTATCCCAATACTCCATGACACCTGTTGTCACAATTTTCCATAGCCCTTGTCATCACAATGCTCCATGACTCCTGTCAACAAAAAGCCTCATGACCCCTGTCATCACAATGCCCGATGACCCCTGACATCACAATTCTCCATGACTCTTGTCATCACAATATTCCATGACCGAGTCATTACAATGTTCCAAGAATTTATCATCACAATCCTTCAAGGCACTTGTCATCACAATGCTCTATGGCCCTTGCCATCACAATGATCCTTGACTCTTTTCATCACAATGCCCCATCACCACTGTCATCACAATGCTCCATGAACGCTTTCATCCAAAGGCTCCATGACCCTTGTCATCACAATGCTCCATGACCGCTGTCATCACATTGCTCCATGACACCTTTCACAACAATGCTCCATGACCCATTTCATCAAAATGCTCCATGAACGCTTTCATCACAATGCTCCATGATCGCTATCATCACAATCAACCATGACCCATTCCATCAACATGCTGCAGTACCCATTTCATCACAATGCTCCATGGCCCCTGTTATGCCAAAGCTCCAAGACCCCTGTCATCACAGTGCTCCATGCCCCTTGTCATCACAATGCTCCATATCCACTGTCATCACAATGATTCATTACCACTTTCATCACAAAGATCCATGACCCGTCTCATCACAATGCTCCACGTTGAGGTTTTCTCCATGCTCCGTTCTTCTCCATGCCCCATGCCCTTGTCATCACTATGCTACATGACCCTTTTCATCACAATGTTAAATGGTCATTATCATCAAAATGCTCCATGATCCTTGTAATCGCAATGCTCCATGGCACTTCTCATCACAATGCGCTATGACCCATATCATCACAATGTTCCATGCAGTGGTCTTCACCATGCTCCATGCCCTTGTCATCACAATTCTACATGACCCCTTTCATCACAAGGCTCCATGACAACTTTCATCCCAATGCTCGATGACACCTGTTGTCACAATTCTCATTGGCCCTTGTCATCACAATGCTACATGACCCCTGTCATCAAAAAGCCTCACGACCCCTGACATCACAATTCCCGATGACTCCTTACATCACAATTCTCCATGACTCTTGTCATCACAGTGTTCCATGCCCGAGTCATCACAATGTTCTATGAATTTATCATCACAATACTCCAAGGCCCTTGTCATCACAATGCTCCATGACCCTTGTAATCACAATGCTCCTTGACACTTGTCATCACAATGCTCCATGGCCCTTGTCATCACAATGCCCTATGGCGCTTCCCAACACAATGATCCATGACTCCTTTCATCACAATACTAAATCACCACTGTCACCACAAAGGTCCATGAACCGTTTCATAACAACGCTCCATGACCCATTTCATCACAATGCTCCATGAACGCTTTCATTACAATGCTCCATGATCGCTATCATCACAATAAACCATGACCCATTCCATCAACATGCTCCAGTACCCCTTTCGTAAAAATGCTCCATGGCCCCTGTTATCACAATGCTCAATGACCCTTGTCCTCACAATGCTCCATGAACCCTGACATCACAATGCTCCATGACCCCTGTCATCACAGTGCTCCATGCCCCCTGGCATCACAATGCTCCATAACAACATATACCACAAAGCCCTATGACCCGTTTCATCACAATGCTAAAAGGCCCTTGTCATCAAAATGTTCGATGGAGCTTGTCATCACAATGCTCCATGCCCAATGTCATCAAAATGCTCCATGACCACATTCATCACAATGCTCCATGACACATTTCATCACAATGCTAAATGGTCCTTGTCATCACAATGCTCCATGGCGCTTCTCATCACAATGCTCCATACCCCCTGTCATCACAATGCCCCATAATCCCTTTTATCACAATAATACATCACCCCTTTCATTACAATACTCCAGTATGCCTTTCATCACAATGCTCCATGGCCCTTGTCATCACAATGCTCCATATCCACTGTCATCAAAATGATTCATTACCATTTTCATCACAATGATCCATGACCCGTCTCATCACAATGCTCCATGTTGAGGTCTTCTCCATGCTCCGGTCTTCTCCATGCTCCATGCCCTTGTCATCACAATGCAACATGGCCATTTTCATCACAATTGAAAATGGCCCTTATCATCAAAATTCTTCATGACCCTTGTCATCACAATGCTCCATGACGCCTGTCATCACAATGTTCCATGCTGTGGTCTTCACCATGCTCCATGCCCTTGTCATCACAATTCTACCGGACGCCTTTTATCATCATGCTCCATGACGAGTTTCATCCCAATGCTCCATGACACCTGTTGTCACAATTCTCCATGATTCTTGTCATCACAATGTTCCATGCCCGAGTCATTACAATGTTCCAAGAATTTATCATCACAATGCTCCAAGGCACTTGTCATCACAATGCTCTATGTTCCTTGCCATCACAATGATCCTTGACTCTTTTCATCACAATGCTCCATCACCAGTGTCATCACAATGCTCCATGACCGCTGTCACCACTTTGCTCCAGGACCCTTTTCACAACAATGCTCCATGACCCATTTCATCACAGTGCTCCATGAAGGCTTTCATCACAATGCTCCACGATCGCTATCATCACAATAAACCATGACCCATTTCATCAACATGCTGCAGTACCAATTTCATCACAATGCTCCATGGCCCCTCTTATCTCAATGCTCCATGACCCTTGTCATCCCAATTCTCCGTGACCACATTCATCACAAAACTCCATGACCCGTTTCATTACAATGCTAAAAGGCCCTTCTCATCAAAATGCTCCATGGCGCTTATCATCACAATGCTCAATGCCCAATGTCACCACAATGCTCCTTGACCCCTTTCATCACAATGCTCCATGGCCCTTGTCATCACAATGCTCCATGGCCCTTGTCATCACAATGCTCCATTATCCATTTCATCACAATAATCCATGACCACTTTCATCACAATGCTCCAGACGCCTTTCATCACAATGCTCCATGACACCTGACATCACAATGCTTCATGACCCCAGTCATCACAATGCTCCATGCCCCGTTTCATCCTAATGCTTCATAACAGCTTTCATCACAATGCTCAATGACCCCTGTCATCACAATGCTCCATTGCCCTTGTTATCATAATGCTTCATGATCCCTGATATCACAATGCTCCGTGACACATTTCTTCACAGTGATCCATGCCCCCGTATTCACAATGCCCCATGACCACTGTCATCACAATGCTCCGTGACCACATTCATCACAAAGCTCCATGACACGTTTCATCACAATGCTAAATGGCTCTTGTCATCACAATGCTCCATGGCGCTTCGCATCACAATGCTCCATACCCCCTGTCATCACAATGTTCCATGCTGTGGTCTTCTCCATGCTCCATGCCCTTTTCATCACAATTCTACATGACCCCTTTCACCGCAATGCTCCATGACGAGTTTTATCCCAATACTCCATGACACCTGTTGTCACAATTTTCCATAGCCCTTGTCATCACAATGCTCCATGACTCCTGTCAACAAAAAGCCTCATGACCCCTGTCATCACAATGCCCGATGACCCCTGACATCACAATTCTCCATGACTCTTGTCATCACAATATTCCATGACCGAGTCATTACAATGTTCCAAGAATTTATCATCACAATCCTTCAAGGCACTTGTCATCACAATGCTCTATGGCCCTTGCCATCACAATGATCCTTGACTCTTTTCATCACAATGCCCCATCACCACTGTCATCACAATGCTCCATGAACGCTTTCATCCAAAGGCTCCATGACCCTTGTCATCACAATGCTCCATGACCGCTGTCATCACATTGCTCCATGACACCTTTCACAACAATGCTCCATGACCCATTTCATCAAAATGCTCCATGAACGCTTTCATCACAATGCTCCATGATCGCTATCATCACAATCAACCATGACCCATTCCATCAACATGCTGCAGTACCCATTTCATCACAATGCTCCATGGCCCCTGTTATGCCAAAGCTCCAAGACCCCTGTCATCACAGTGCTCCATGCCCCTTGTCATCACAATGCTCCATATCCACTGTCATCACAATGATTCATTACCACTTTCATCACAAAGATCCATGACCCGTCTCATCACAATGCTCCACGTTGAGGTTTTCTCCATGCTCCGTTCTTCTCCATGCCCCATGCCCTTCTCATCACTATGCTACATGACCCTTTTCATCACAATGTTAAATGGTCATTATCATCAAAATGCTCCATGATCCTTGTAATCGCAATGCTCCATGGCACTTCTCATCACAATGCGCTATGACCCATATCATCACAATGTTCCATGCAGTGGTCTTCACCATGCTCCATGCCCTTGTCATCACAATTCTACATGACCCCTTTCATCACAAGGCTCCATGACAACTTTCATCCCAATGCTCGATGACACCTGTTGTCACAATTCTCATTGGCCCTTGTCATCACAATGCTACATGACCCCTGTCATCAAAAAGCCTCACGACCCCTGACATCACAATTCCCGATGACTCCTTACATCACAATTCTCCATGACTCTTGTCATCACAGTGTTCCATGCCCGAGTCATCACAATGTTCTATGAATTTATCATCACAATACT
This sequence comes from Balaenoptera ricei, assembly GCF_028023285.1. NCBI lineage: Eukaryota > Metazoa > Chordata > Mammalia > Artiodactyla > Balaenopteridae > Balaenoptera > Balaenoptera ricei. The sequence goes on from NC_082639.1 coordinate 139,953,973, forward strand.
CCAAGGCCCTTGTCATCACAATGCTCCATGACCCTTGTAATCACAATGCTCCTTGACACTTGTCATCAAAATGCTCCATGGCCCTTGTCATCACAATGCCCTATGGCGCTTCCCAACACAATGATCCATGACTCCTTTCATCACAATACTAAATCACCACTGTCACCACAAAGGTCCATGAACCGTTTCATAACAACGCTCCATGACCCATTTCATCACAATGCTCCATGAACGCTTTCATTACAATGCTCCATGATCGCTATCATCACAATAAACCATGACCCATTCCATCAACATGCTCCAGTACCCCTTTCGTAAAAATGCTCCATGGCCCCTGTTATCACAATGCTCAATGACCCTTGTCCTCACAATGCTCCATGAACCCTGACATCACAATGCTCCATGACCCCTGTCATCACAGTGCTCCATGCCCCCTGGCATCACAATGCTCCATAACAACATATACCACAAAGCCCTATGACCCGTTTCATCACAATGCTAAAAGGCCCTTGTCATCAAAATGTTCGATGGAGCTTGTCATCACAATGCTCCATGCCCAATGTCATCAAAATGCTCCATGACCACATTCATCACAATGCTCCATGACACATTTCATCACAATGCTAAATGGTCCTTGTCATCACAATGCTCCATGGCGCTTCTCATCACAATGCTCCATACCCCCTGTCATCACAATGCCCCATAATCCCTTTTATCACAATAATACATCACCCCTTTCATTACAATACTCCAGTATGCCTTTCATCACAATGCTCCATGGCCCTTGTCATCACAATGCTCCATATCCACTGTCATCAAAATGATTCATTACCATTTTCATCACAATGATCCATGACCCGTCTCATCACAATGCTCCATGTTGAGGTCTTCTCCATGCTCCGGTCTTCTCCATGCTCCATGCCCTTGTCATCACAATGCAACATGGCCATTTTCATCACAATTGAAAATGGCCCTTATCATCAAAATTCTTCATGACCCTTGTCATCACAATGCTCCATGACGCCTGTCATCACAATGTTCCATGCTGTGGTCTTCACCATGCTCCATGCCCTTGTCATCACAATTCTACCGGACGCCTTTTATCATCATGCTCCATGACGAGTTTCATCCCAATGCTCCATGACACCTGTTGTCACAATTCTCCATGATTCTTGTCATCACAATGTTCCATGCCCGAGTCATTACAATGTTCCAAGAATTTATCATCACAATGCTCCAAGGCACTTGTCATCACAATGCTCTATGTTCCTTGCCATCACAATGATCCTTGACTCTTTTCATCACAATGCTCCATCACCAGTGTCATCACAATGCTCCATGACCGCTGTCACCACTTTGCTCCAGGACCCTTTTCACAACAATGCTCCATGACCCATTTCATCACAGTGCTCCATGAAGGCTTTCATCACAATGCTCCACGATCGCTATCATCACAATAAACCATGACCCATTTCATCAACATGCTGCAGTACCAATTTCATCACAATGCTCCATGGCCCCTCTTATCTCAATGCTCCATGACCCTTGTCATCCCAATTCTCCGTGACCACATTCATCACAAAACTCCATGACCCGTTTCATTACAATGCTAAAAGGCCCTTCTCATCAAAATGCTCCATGGCGCTTATCATCACAATGCTCAATGCCCAATGTCACCACAATGCTCCTTGACCCCTTTCATCACAATGCTCCATGGCCCTTGTCATCACAATGCTCCATGGCCCTTGTCATCACAATGCTCCATTATCCATTTCATCACAATAATCCATGACCACTTTCATCACAATGCTCCAGACGCCTTTCATCACAATGCTCCATGACACCTGACATCACAATGCTTCATGACCCCAGTCATCACAATGCTCCATGCCCCGTTTCATCCTAATGCTTCATAACAGCTTTCATCACAATGCTCAATGACCCCTGTCATCACAATGCTCCATTGCCCTTGTTATCATAATGCTTCATGATCCCTGATATCACAATGCTCCGTGACACATTTCTTCACAGTGATCCATGCCCCCGTATTCACAATGCCCCATGACCACTGTCATCACAATGCTCCGTGACCACATTCATCACAAAGCTCCATGACACGTTTCATCACAATGCTAAATGGCTCTTGTCATCACAATGCTCCATGGCGCTTCGCATCACAATGCTCCATACCCCCTGTCATCACAATGTTCCATGCTGTGGTCTTCTCCATGCTCCATGCCCTTTTCATCACAATTCTACATGACCCCTTTCACCGCAATGCTCCATGACGAGTTTTATCCCAATACTCCATGACACCTGTTGTCACAATTTTCCATAGCCCTTGTCATCACAATGCTCCATGACTCCTGTCAACAAAAAGCCTCATGACCCCTGTCATCACAATGCCCGATGACCCCTGACATCACAATTCTCCATGACTCTTGTCATCACAATATTCCATGACCGAGTCATTACAATGTTCCAAGAATTTATCATCACAATCCTTCAAGGCACTTGTCATCACAATGCTCTATGGCCCTTGCCATCACAATGATCCTTGACTCTTTTCATCACAATGCCCCATCACCACTGTCATCACAATGCTCCATGAACGCTTTCATCCAAAGGCTCCATGACCCTTGTCATCACAATGCTCCATGACCGCTGTCATCACATTGCTCCATGACACCTTTCACAACAATGCTCCATGACCCATTTCATCAAAATGCTCCATGAACGCTTTCATCACAATGCTCCATGATCGCTATCATCACAATCAACCATGACCCATTCCATCAACATGCTGCAGTACCCATTTCATCACAATGCTCCATGGCCCCTGTTATGCCAAAGCTCCAAGACCCCTGTCATCACAGTGCTCCATGCCCCTTGTCATCACAATGCTCCATATCCACTGTCATCACAATGATTCATTACCACTTTCATCACAAAGATCCATGACCCATCTCATCACAATGCTCCACGTTGAGGTTTTCTCCATGCTCCGTTCTTCTCCATGCCCCATGCCCTTGTCATCACTATGCTACATGACCCTTTTCATCACAATGTTAAATGGTCATTATCATCAAAATGCTCCATGATCCTTGTAATCGAAATGCTCCATGGCACTTCTCATCACAATGCGCTATGACCCATATCATCACAATGTTCCATGCAGTGGTCTTCACCATGCTCCATGCCCTTGTCATCAAAATTCTACATGACCCCTTTCATCACAAGGCTCCATGACAACTTTCATCCCAATGCTCGATGACACCTGTTGTCACAATTCTCATTGGCCCTTGTCATCACAATGCTACATGACCCCTGTCATCAAAAAGCCTCACGACCCCTGACATCACAATTCCCAATGACTCCTTACATCACAATTCTCCATGACTCTTGTCATCACAGTGTTCCATGCCCGAGTCATCACAATGTTCTATGAATTTATCATCACAATACTCCAAGGCCCTTGTCATCACAATGCTCCATGACCCTTGTAATCACAATGCTCCTTGACACTTGTCATCACAATGCTCCATGGCCCTTGTCATCACAATGCCCTATGGCGCTTCCCAACACAATGATCCATGACTCCTTTCATCACAATACTAAATCACCACTGTCACCACAAAGGTCCATGAACCGTTTCATAACAACGCTCCATGACCCATTTCATCACAATGCTCCATGAACGCTTTCATTACAATGCTCCATGATCGCTATCATCACAATAAACCATGACCCATTCCATCAACATGCTCCAGTACCCCTTTCGTAAAAATGCTCCATGGCCCCTGTTATCACAATGCTCAATGACCCTTGTCCTCACAATGCTCCATGAACCCTGACATCACAATGCTCCATGACCCCTGTCATCACAGTGCTCCATGCCCCCTGGCATCACAATGCTCCATAACAACATATACCACAAAGCCCTATGACCCGTTTCATCACAATGCTAAAAGGCCCTTGTCATCAAAATGTTCGATGGAGCTTGTCATCACAATGCTCCATGCCCAATGTCATCAAAATGCTCCATGACCACATTCATCACAATGCTCCATGACACATTTCATCACAATGCTAAATGGTCCTTGTCATCACAATGCTCCATGGCGCTTCTCATCACAATGCTCCATACCCCCTGTCATCACAATGCCCCATAATCCCTTTTATCACAATAATACATCACCCCTTTCATTACAATACTCCAGTATGCCTTTCATCACAATGCTCCATGGCCCTTGTCATCACAATGCTCCATATCCACTGTCATCAAAATGATTCATTACCATTTTCATCACAATGATCCATGACCCGTCTCATCACAATGCTCCATGTTGAGGTCTTCTCCATGCTCCGGTCTTCTCCATGCTCCATGCCCTTGTCATCACAATGCAACATGGCCATTTTCATCACAATTGAAAATGGCCCTTATCATCAAAATTCTTCATGACCCTTGTCATCACAATGCTCCATGACGCCTGTCATCACAATGTTCCATGCTGTGGTCTTCACCATGCTCCATGCCCTTGTCATCACAATTCTACCGGACGCCTTTTATCATCATGCTCCATGACGAGTTTCATCCCAATGCTCCATGACACCTGTTGTCACAATTCTCCATGATTCTTGTCATCACAATGTTCCATGCCCGAGTCATTACAATGTTCCAAGAATTTATCATCACAATGCTCCAAGGCACTTGTCATCACAATGCTCTATGTTCCTTGCCATCACAATGATCCTTGACTCTTTTCATCACAATGCTCCATCACCAGTGTCATCACAATGCTCCATGACCGCTGTCACCACTTTGCTCCAGGACCCTTTTCACAACAATGCTCCATGACCCATTTCATCACAGTGCTCCATGAAGGCTTTCATCACAATGCTCCACGATCGCTATCATCACAATAAACCATGACCCATTTCATCAACATGCTGCAGTACCAATTTCATCACAATGCTCCATGGCCCCTCTTATCTCAATGCTCCATGACCCTTGTCATCCCAATTCTCCGTGACCACATTCATCACAAAACTCCATGACCCGTTTCATTACAATGCTAAAAGGCCCTTCTCATCAAAATGCTCCATGGCGCTTATCATCACAATGCTCAATGCCCAATGTCACCACAATGCTCCTTGACCCCTTTCATCACAATGCTCCATGGCCCTTGTCATCACAATGCTCCATGGCCCTTGTCATCACAATGCTCCATTATCCATTTCATCACAATAATCCATGACCACTTTCATCACAATGCTCCAGACGCCTTTCATCACAATGCTCCATGACACCTGACATCACAATGCTTCATGACCCCAGTCATCACAATGCTCCATGCCCCGTTTCATCCTAATGCTTCATAACAGCTTTCATCACAATGCTCAATGACCCCTGTCATCACAATGCTCCATTGCCCTTGTTATCATAATGCTTCATGATCCCTGATATCACAATGCTCCGTGACACATTTCTTCACAGTGATCCATGCCCCCGTATTCACAATGCCCCATGACCACTGTCATCACAATGCTCCGTGACCACATTCATCACAAAGCTCCATGACACGTTTCATCACAATGCTAAATGGCTCTTGTCATCACAATGCTCCATGGCGCTTCGCATCACAATGCTCCATACCCCCTGTCATCACAATGTTCCATGCTGTGGTCTTCTCCATGCTCCATGCCCTTTTCATCACAATTCTACATGACCCCTTTCACCGCAATGCTCCATGACGAGTTTTATCCCAATACTCCATGACACCTGTTGTCACAATTTTCCATAGCCCTTGTCATCACAATGCTCCATGACTCCTGTCAACAAAAAGCCTCATGACCCCTGTCATCACAATGCCCGATGACCCCTGACATCACAATTCTCCATGACTCTTGTCATCACAATATTCCATGACCGAGTCATTACAATGTTCCAAGAATTTATCATCACAATCCTTCAAGGCACTTGTCATCACAATGCTCTATGGCCCTTGCCATCACAATGATCCTTGACTCTTTTCATCACAATGCCCCATCACCACTGTCATCACAATGCTCCATGAACGCTTTCATCCAAAGGCTCCATGACCCTTGTCATCACAATGCTCCATGACCGCTGTCATCACATTGCTCCATGACACCTTTCACAACAATGCTCCATGACCCATTTCATCAAAATGCTCCATGAACGCTTTCATCACAATGCTCCATGATCGCTATCATCACAATCAACCATGACCCATTCCATCAACATGCTGCAGTACCCATTTCATCACAATGCTCCATGGCCCCTGTTATGCCAAAGCTCCAAGACCCCTGTCATCACAGTGCTCCATGCCCCTTGTCATCACAATGCTCCATATCCACTGTCATCACAATGATTCATTACCACTTTCATCACAAAGATCCATGACCCATCTCATCACAATGCTCCACGTTGAGGTTTTCTCCATGCTCCGTTCTTCTCCATGCCCCATGCCCTTGTCATCACTATGCTACATGACCCTTTTCATCACAATGTTAAATGGTCATTATCATCAAAATGCTCCATGATCCTTGTAATCGAAATGCTCCATGGCACTTCTCATCACAATGCGCTATGACCCATATCATCACAATGTTCCATGCAGTGGTCTTCACCATGCTCCATGCCCTTGTCATCAAAATTCTACATGACCCCTTTCATCACAAGGCTCCATGACAACTTTCATCCCAATGCTCGATGACACCTGTTGTCACAATTCTCATTGGCCCTTGTCATCACAATGCTACATGACCCCTGTCATCAAAAAGCCTCACGACCCCTGACATTACAATTCCCAATGACTCCTTACATCACAATTCTCCATGACTCTTGTCATCACAGTGTTCCATGCCCGAGTCATCACAATGTTCTATGAATTTATCATCACAATACTCCAAGGCCCTTGTCATCACAATGCTCCATGACCCTTGTAATCACAATGCTCCTTGACACTTGTCATCACAATGCTCCATGGCCCTTGTCATCACAATGCCCTATGGCGCTTCCCAACACAATGATCCATGACTCCTTTCATCACAATACTAAATCACCACTGTCACCACAAAGGTCCATGAACCGTTTCATAACAACGCTCCATGACCCATTTCATCACAATGCTCCATGAACGCTTTCATTACAATGCTCCATGATCGCTATCATCACAATAAACCATGACCCATTCCATCAACATGCTCCAGTACCCCTTTCGTAAAAATGCTCCATGGCCCCTGTTATCACAATGCTCAATGACCCTTGTCCTCACAATGCTCCATGAACCCTGACATCACAATGCTCCATGACCCCTGTCATCACAGTGCTCCATGCCCCCTGGCATCACAATGCTCCATAACAACATATACCACAAAGCCCTATGACCTGTTTCATCACAATGCTAAAAGGCCCTTGTCATCAAAATGTTCGATGGAGCTTGTCATCACAATGCTCCATGCCCAATGTCATCAAAATGCTCCATGACCACATTCATCACAATGCTCCATGACACGTTTCATCACAATGCTAAATGGTCCTTGTCATCACAATGCTCCATGGCGCTTCTCATCACAATGCTCCATACCCCCTGTCATCACAATGCCCCATATTCCCTTTTATCACAATAATACATCACCCCTTTCATTACAATACTCCAGTATGCCTTTCATCACAATGCTCCATGTCCCTTGTCATCACAATGCTCCATATCCACTGTCATCAAAATGATTCATTACCATTTTCATCACAATGATCCATGACCCGTCTCATCACAATGCTCCATGTTGAGGTCTTCTCCATGCTCCGGTCTTCTCCATGCTCCATGCCCTTGTCATCACAATGCAACATGGCCATTTTCATCACAATGTAAAATGGCCCTTATCATCAAAATTCTTCATGACCCTTGTCATCACAATGCTCTATGACGCCTGTCATCACAATGTTCCATGCTGTGGTCTTCACCATGCTCCATGCCCTTGTCATCACAATTCTACCGGACGCCTTTCAGCATCATGCTCCATGAGGAGTTTCATCCCAATGCTCCATGACACCTGTTGTCACAATTCTCCATGGCCCTTTTCATCACAATGCTCCATGACCCATGTCAACAAAAAGCCTCATGACCCCTGTCATCACAAGGCCGATGACCCCTGACATCACAATTCTCCATGACTCTTGTCATCACAATATTCCATGCCCGAGTCATTACAATGTTCCAAGAATTTATCATCACAATCCTCCAAGGCACTTGTCATCACAATGCTCTATGGCCCTTGCCATCACAATGATCCTTGACTCTTTTCATCACAATGCCCCATCACCACTGTCATCACAATGCTCCATGAACGCTTTCATCCAAAGGCTCCATGACCCTTGTCATCACAATGCTCCATGACCGCTGTCATCACATTGCTCCATGACACCTTTCACAACAATGCTCCATGACCCATTTCATCAAAATGCTCCATGAACGCTTTCATCACAATGCTCCATGATCGCTATCATCACAATAAACCATGACCCATTCCATCAACATGCTGCAGTACCCATTTCATCACAATGCTCCATGGCCCCTGTTATGCCAAAGCTCCAAGACCCCTGTCATCACAGTGCTCCATGCCCCTTGTCATCACAATGCTCCATATCCACTGTCATCACAATGATTCATTACCACTTTCATCACAATGATCCATGACCCGTCTCATCACAATGCTCCACGTTGAGGTTTTCTCCATGCTCCGTTCTTCTCCATGCCCCATGCCCTTCTCATCACTATGCTACATGACCCTTTTCATCACAATGTTAAATGGTCATTATCATCAAAATGCTCCATGATCCTTGTAATCACAATGCTCCATGGCACTTCTCATCACAATGCGCTATGACCCATATCATCACAATGTTCCATGCAGTGGTCTTCACCATGCTCCATGCCCTTGTCATCACAATTCTACATGACCCCTTTCATCACAAGGCTCCATGACAACTTTCATCCCAATGCTCGATGACACCTGTTGTCACAATTCTCATTGGCCCTTGTCATCACAATGCTACATGACCCCTGTCATCAAAAAGCCTCATGACCCCTGACATCACAATGCCCGATGACCCCTTACATCACAATTCTCCATGACTCTTGTCATCACAGTGTTCCATGCCCGAGTCATCACAATGTTCTATGAATTTATCATCACAGTACTCCAAGGCCCTTGTCATCACAATGCTCCATGACACTTGTAATCACAATGCTCCTTGACACTTGTCATCACAATGCTCCATGGCCCTTGTCATCACAATGCCCTATGGCGCTTCCCAACACAATGATCCATGACTCCTTTCATCACAATACTAAATCACCACTGTCACCACAAAGGTCCATGAACCGTTTCATAACAACGCTCCATGACCCATTTCATCACAATGCTCCATGAACGCTTTCATTACAATGCTCCATGATCGCTATCATCACAATAAACCATGACCCATTCCATCAACATGCCCCAGTACCCCTTTCGTAAAAATGCTCCATGGCCCCTGTTATCACAATGCTCAATGACCCTTGTCCTCACAATGCTCCATGAACCCTAACATCACAATGCTCCATGACCCCTGTCATCACAGTGCTCCATGCCCCCTGGCGTCACAATGCTCCATAACAACATATACCACAAAGCCCTATGACCCGTTTCATCACAATGCTAAAAGGCCCTTGTCATCAAAATGTTCGATGGAGCTTGTCATCGCAATGCTCCATGCCCAATGTCATCAAAATGCTCCATGACCACATTCATCACAATGCTCCATGACACGTTTCATCAAAATGATTAATGGCCCTTGTCATCACAATGCTCCATGGCGCTTCTCATCACAATGCTCCATACCCCCTGTCATCACAATGCCCCATAATCCCTTTTATCACAATAATACATCACACCTTACATTACAATACTCCAGTATGCCTTTCATCACAATGCTCCATGGCCCTTGTCATCACAATGCTCCATATCCACTGTCATCAAAATGATTCATTACCATTTTCATCACAATGATCCATGACCCGTCTCATCACAATGCTCCATGTTGAGGTCTTCTCCATGCTCCGGTCTTCTCCATGCTCCATGCCCTTGTCATCACAATGCAACATGGCCATTTTCATCACAATTGAAAATGGCCCTTATCATCAAAATTCTTCATGACCCTTGTCATCACAATGCTCCATGACGCCTGTCATCACAATGTTCCATGCTGTGGTCTTCACCATGCTCCATGCCCTTGTCATCACAATTCTACAGGACGCCTTTCATCATCATGCTCCATGACGAGTTTCATCCCAATGCTCCATGACACCTGTTGTCACAATTCTCCATGACTCTTGTCATCACAATGTTCCATGCCCGAGTCATTACAATGTTCCAAGAATTTATCATCACAATGCTCCAAGGCACTTGTCATCACAATGCTCTATGTTCCTTGCCATCACAATGATCCTTGACTCTTTTCATCACAATGCTCCATCACCACTGTCATCACAATGCTCCATGACCGCTGCCACAACTTTGCTCCAGGACCCCTTTCACAACAATGCTCCATGACCCATTTCATCACAATGCTCCATGAAGGCTTTCATCACAATGCTCCATGATCGCTATCATCACAATAAACCATGACCCATTCCATCAACATGCTGCAGTACCAATTTCATCACAATGCTCCATGGCCCCTCTTATTTCAATGCTCCATGACCCTTGTCATCCCAATGCTCCGTGACCACATTCATCACAAAACTCCATGACCCGTTTCATTACAATGCTAAAAGGCCCTTGTCATCAAAATGTTCCATGGCGCTTATCATCACAATGCTCAATGCCCAAAGTTACCACAATGTTCCTTGACCCCTTTCATCACAATGCTCCATGGCCCTTGTCATCACAATGCTCCATGGCCCTTGTCATCACAATGCTCCATTATCCATTTCATCACAATAATCCATGACCACTTTCATCACAATGCTCCAGACGCCTTTCATCACAATGCTCCATGACACCTGACATCACAATGCTTCATGACCCCAGTCATCACAATGCTCCAGGCCCCGTTTCATCCTAATGCTTCATGACAGCTTTCATCGCAATGCTCAATGACACCTGTCATCACAATGCTCCATTGCCCTTGTTATCATAATGCTCCATGATCCCAGATATCACAATGCTCCGTGCCACATTTCTTCACAGTGATCCATGCCCCCGTCTTTACAATGCCCCATGACCACTGTCATCACAATTCTCCGTGACCACATCCATCACAAAGCTCCATGACATGGTTCATCACAATGCTAAATGGCTCTTGTCATCACAATGCTCCATGGCGCTTCTCATCACAATGCTCCATACACCCTGTCATCACAATGTTCCATGCTGTGGTCTTCTCCATGCTCCATGCCCTTTTCATCACAATTCTACATGACCCCTTTCACCACAATGCTCCATGACGAGTTTCATCCCAATGCTCCATGACACCTGTTGTCACAATTTTCCATAGCCCTTGTCATCACAATGCTCCATGACTCCTGTCAACAAAAAGCCTCATGACCCCTGTCATCACAATGCCCGATGACCCCTGACATCACAATTCTCCATGACTCTTGTCATCACAATATTCCATGCCCGAGTCATTACAATGTTCCAAGAATTTATCATCACAATCCTCCAAGGCACTTGTCATCACAATGCTCTCTGGCCCTTGCCATCACAATGATCCTTGACTCTTTTCATCACAATGCCCCATCACCACTGTCATCACAATACTCCATGAACGCTTTCATCCAAAGGCTCCATGACACCTTTCTCAACAATGCTCCATGACCCATTTCATCACAATGCCCAATGAACGCTTTCATCACAATGCTCCATGATCACTATCATCACAATAAACCATGACCCATTCCATCAACATGCTGCAGTACCCATTTCATCACAATGCTCCATGGCCCCTGTTATCCCAAAGCTCCAAGACCCCTGTCATCACAGTGCTCCATGCCCCCTGGCATCACAATGCTCCATAACAACATATACCACAAAGCCCTATGACCCGTTTCATCACAATGCTAAAAGGCCCTTGTCATCAAAATGTTCGATGGAGCTTGTCATCACAATGCTCCATGCCCAATGTCATCAAAATGCTCCATGACCACATTCATCACAATGCTCCATGACACGTTTCATCACAATGCTAAATGGTCCTTGTCATCACAATGCTCCATGGCGCTTCTCATCACAATGCTCCACACCCCCTGTCATCACAATGCCCCATAATCCCTTTTATCACAATAATACATCACCCCTTTCATTACAATACTCCAGTATGCCTTTCATCACAATGCTCCATGTCCCTTGTCATCACAATGCTCCATATCCACTGTCATCAAAATGATTCATTGCCATTTTCATCACAATGATCCATGACCCGTCTCATCACAATGCTCCATGTTGAGGTCTTCTCCATGCTCCGGTCTTCTCCATGCTCCATGCCCTTGTCATCACAATGCAACATGGCCATTTTCATCACAATGTAAAATGGCCCTTATCATCAAAATTCTTCATGACCCTTGTCATCACAATGCTCCATGACGCAGGTCATCACAATGTTCCATGCTGTGGTCTTCACCATGCTCCATGCCCTTGTCATCACAATTCTACCGGACGCCTTTCAGCATCATGCTCCATGAGGAGTTTCATCCCAATGCTCCATGACACCTGTTGTCACAATTCTCCATGGCCCTTTTCATCACAATGCTCCATGACCCATGTCAACAAAAAGCCTCATGACCCCTGTCATCACAAGGCCGATGACCCCTGACATCACAATTCTCCATGACTCTTGTCATCACAATATTCCATGCCCGAGTCATTACAATGTTCCAAGAATTTATCATCACAATCCTCCAAGGCACTTGTCATCACAATGCTCTATGGCCCTTGCCATCACAATGATCCTTGACTCTTTTCATCACAATGCCCCATCACCACTGTCATCACAATGCTCCATGAACGCTTTCATCCAAAGGCTCCATGACCCTTGTCATCACAATGCTCCATGACCGCTGTCATCACATTGCTCCATGACACCTTTCACAACAATGCTCCATGACCCATTTCATCAAAATGCTCCATGAACGCTTTCATCACAATGCTCCATGATCGCTATCATCACAATCAACCATGACCCATTCCATCAACATGCTGCAGTACCCATTTCATCACAATGCTCCATGGCCCCTGTAATGCCAAAGCTCCAAGACCCCTGGCATCACAGTGCTCCATGCCCCTTGTCATCACAATGCTCCATATCCACTGTCATCACAATGATTCATTACCACTTTCATCACAAAGATCCATGACCCGTCTCATCACAATGCTCCACGTTGAGGTTTTCTCCATGCTCCGTTCTTCTCCATGCCCCATGCCCTTGTCATCACTATGCTACATGACCCTTTTCATCACAATGTTAAATGGTCATTATCATCAAAATGCTCCATGATCCTTGTAATCGCAATGCTCCATGGCACTTCTAATCACAATGAGCTATGACCCATATCATCACAATGTTCCATGCAGTGGTCTTCACCCTGCTCCATGCCCTTGTCAGCACAATTCTACATGACCCCTTTCATCACAAGGCTCCATGACAACTTTCATCCCAATGCTCGATGACACCTGTTGTCACAATTCTCGTTGGCCCTTGTCATCACAATGCTCCATGACCCCTGTCATCAAAAAGCCTCATAACCCCTGACATCACAATGCCCGATGACCCATGACATCACAATTCACCATGACTCTTGTCATCACAGTGTTCCATGCCCGAGTCATCACAGTGTTCTCTGAATTTATCATCAGAATACTCCAAGGCCCTTGTCATCACAATCCTCCATGACCCTTGTAATCACAATGCTCCTTGACACTTGTCATCACAATGCTCCATGGCCCTTGTCATCACAATGCTCTATGGCGCTTCCCATCACAATGATCCATGACTCCTTTCATCACAATACTCAATCACCACTGTCACCACAAAGCTCCAAGAACCGTTTCATCACAATGCTCCATGACCCATTTCATAACAATGCTCCATGAACGCTTTCATTACAATGCTCCATGATCGCTATCATCACAATAAACCATGACCCATTCCATCAACATGCTCCAGTACCCCTTTCGTAAAAATGCTCCAGGGCCCCTGTTATCACAATGGTCAATGACACTTGTCCTCACAATGCTCCATGAACCCTGACATCACAATGCTCCATGACCCCTGTCATCACAGTGCTCCATGCCCCCTGGCATCACAATGCTCCATAACAACATATACCACAAAGCCCTATGACCCGTTTCATCACAATGCTAAAAGGCCCTTGTCATCAAAATGTTCGATGGAGCTTGTCATCACAATGCTCCATGCCCAATGTCATCAAAATGCTCCATGACCACATTCATCACAATGCTCCATGACACATTTCATCAAAATGATAAATGGCCCTTGTCATCACAATGCTCCATGGCGCTTCTCATCACAATGCTCCATACCCCCTGTCATCACAATGCCCCATAATCCCTTTTATCACAATAATACATCACCCCTTTCATTACAATACTCCAGTATGCCTTTCATCACAATGCTCCATGGCCCTTGTCATCACAATGCTCCATATCCACTGTCATCAAAATCATTCATTACCATTTTCATCCAATGATCCATGACCCGTCTCATCACAATGCTCCATGTTGAGGTCTTCTCCATGCTCTGTTCTTCTCCATGCTCCATGCCCTTGTCATCACAATGCAACATGGCCATTTTCATCACAATTGAAAATGGCCCTTATCATCAAAATTCTTCATGACCCTTGTCATCACAATGCTCCATGACGCCTGTCATCACAATGTTCCATGCTGTGGTCTTCACCATGCTCCATGCCCTTGTCATCACAATTCTACCGGACGCCTTTCATCATCATGCTCCATGACGAGTTTCATCCCAATGCTCCATGACACCTGTTGTCACAATTCTCCATGACTCTTGTCATCACAATGTTCCATGCCCGAGTCATTACAATGTTCCAAGAATTTATCATCACAATCCTCCAAGGCACTTGTCATCACAATGCTCTATGGCCCTTGCCATCACAATGATCCTTGACTCTTTTCATCACAATGCCCCATCACCACTGTCATCACAATGCTCCATGAACGCTTTCATCCAAAGGCTCCATGACCCTTGTCATCACAATGCTCCATGACCGCTGTCATCACATTGCTCCATGACACCTTTCACAACAATGCTCCATGACCCATTTCATCAAAATGCTCCATGAACGCTTTCATCACAATGCTCCATGATCGCTATCATCACAATAAACCATGACCCATTCCATCAACATGCTGCAGTACCCATTTCATCACAATGCTCCATGGCCCCTGTTATGCCAAAGCTCCAAGACCCCTGTCATCACAGTGCTCCATGCCCCTTGTCATCACAATGCTCCATATCCACTGTCATCACAATGATTCATTACCACTTTCATCACAATGATCCATGACCCGTCTCATCACAATGCTCCACGTTGAGGTTTTCTCCATGCTCCGTTCTTCTCCATGCCCCATGCCCTTCTCATCACTATGCTACATGACCCTTTTCATCACAATGTTAAATGGTCATTATCATCAAAATGCTCCATGATCCTTGTAATCACAATGCTCCATGGCACTTCTCATCACAATGCGCTATGACCCATATCATCACAATGTTCCATGCAGTGGTCTTCACCATGCTCCATGCCCTTGTCATCACAATTCTACATGACCCCTTTCATCACAAGGCTCCATGACAACTTTCATCCCAATGCTCGATGACACCTGTTGTCACAATTCTCATTGGCCCTTGTCATCACAATGCTACATGACCCCTGTCATCAAAAAGCCTCATGACCCCTGACATCACAATGCCCGATGACCCCTTACATCACAATTCTCCATGACTCTTGTCATCACAGTGTTCCATGCCCGAGTCATCACAATGTTCTATGAATTTATCATCACAGTACTCCAAGGCCCTTGTCATCACAATGCTCCATGACACTTGTAATCACAATGCTCCTTGACACTTGTCATCACAATGCTCCATGGCCCTTGTCATCACAATGCCCTATGGCGCTTCCCAACACAATGATCCATGACTCCTTTCATCACAATACTAAATCACCACTGTCACCACAAAGGTCCATGAACCGTTTCATAACAACGCTCCATGACCCATTTCATCACAATGCTCCATGAACGCTTTCATTACAATGCTCCATGATCGCTATCATCACAATAAACCATGACCCATTCCATCAACATGCCCCAGTACCCCTTTCGTAAAAATGCTCCATGGCCCCTGTTATCACAATGCTCAATGACCCTTGTCCTCACAATGCTCCATGAACCCTAACATCACAATGCTCCATGACCCCTGTCATCACAGTGCTCCATGCCCCCTGGCGTCACAATGCTCCATAACAACATATACCACAAAGCCCTATGACCCGTTTCATCACAATGCTAAAAGGCCCTTGTCATCAAAATGTTCTATGGAGCTTGTCATCGCAATGCTCCATGCCCAATGTCATCAAAATGCTCCATGACCACATTCATCACAATGCTCCATGACACGTTTCATCAAAATGATTAATGGCCCTTGTCATCACAATGCTCCATGGCGCTTCTCATCACAATGCTCCATACCCCCTGTCATCACAATGCCCCATAATCCCTTTTATCACAATAATACATCACACCTTACATTACAATACTCCAGTATGCCTTTCATCACAATGCTCCATGGCCCTTGTCATCACAATGCTCCATATCCACTGTCATCAAAATGATTCATTACCATTTTCATCACAATGATCCATGACCCGTCTCATCACAATGCTCCATGTTGAGGTCTTCTCCATGCTCCGGTCTTCTCCATGCTCCATGCCCTTGTCATCACAATGCAACATGGCCATTTTCATCACAATTGAAAATGGCCCTTATCATCAAAATTCTTCATGACCCTTGTCATCACAATGCTCCATGACGCCTGTCATCACAATGTTCCATGCTGTGGTCTTCACCATGCTCCATGCCCTTGTCATCACAATTCTACAGGACGCCTTTCATCATCATGCTCCATGACGAGTTTCATCCCAATGCTCCATGACACCTGTTGTCACAATTCTCCATGACTCTTGTCATCACAATGTTCCATGCCCGAGTCATTACAATGTTCCAAGAATTTATCATCACAATGCTCCAAGGCACTTGTCATCACAATGCTCTATGTTCCTTGCCATCACAATGATCCTTGACTCTTTTCATCACAATGCTCCATCACCACTGTCATCACAATGCTCCATGACCGCTGCCACAACTTTGCTCCAGGACCCCTTTCACAACAATGCTCCATGACCCATTTCATCACAATGCTCCATGAAGGCTTTCATCACAATGCTCCATGATCGCTATCATCACAATAAACCATGACCCATTCCATCAACATGCTGCAGTACCAATTTCATCACAATGCTCCATGGCCCCTCTTATTTCAATGCTCCATGACCCTTGTCATCCCAATGCTCCGTGACCACATTCATCACAAAACTCCATGACCCGTTTCATTACAATGCTAAAAGGCCCTTGTCATCAAAATGTTCCATGGCGCTTATCATCACAATGCTCAATGCCCAAAGTTACCACAATGTTCCTTGACCCCTTTCATCACAATGCTCCATGGCCCTTGTCATCACAATGCTCCATGGCCCTTGTCATCACAATGCTCCATTATCCATTTCATCACAATAATCCATGACCACTTTCATCACAATGCTCCAGACGCCTTTCATCACAATGCTCCATGACACCTGACATCACAATGCTTCATGACCCCAGTCATCACAATGCTCCAGGCCCCGTTTCATCCTAATGCTTCATGACAGCTTTCATCGCAATGCTCAATGACACCTGTCATCACAATGCTCCATTGCCCTTGTTATCATAATGCTCCATGATCCCAGATATCACAATGCTCCGTGCCACATTTCTTCACAGTGATCCATGCCCCCGTCTTTACAATGCCCCATGACCACTGTCATCACAATTCTCCGTGACCACATCCATCACAAAGCTCCATGACATGGTTCATCACAATGCTAAATGGCTCTTGTCATCACAATGCTCCATGGCGCTTCTCATCACAATGCTCCATACACCCTGTCATCACAATGTTCCATGCTGTGGTCTTCTCCATGCTCCATGCCCTTTTCATCACAATTCTACATGACCCCTTTCACCACAATGCTCCATGACGAGTTTCATCCCAATGCTCCATGACACCTGTTGTCACAATTTTCCATAGCCCTTGTCATCACAATGCTCCATGACTCCTGTCAACAAAAAGCCTCATGACCCCTGTCATCACAATGCCCGATGACCCCTGACATCACAATTCTCCATGACTCTTGTCATCACAATATTCCATGCCCGAGTCATTACAATGTTCCAAGAATTTATCATCACAATCCTCCAAGGCACTTGTCATCACAATGCTCTCTGGCCCTTGCCATCACAATGATCCTTGACTCTTTTCATCACAATGCCCCATCACCACTGTCATCACAATACTCCATGAACGCTTTCATCCAAAGGCTCCATGACACCTTTCTCAACAATGCTCCATGACCCATTTCATCACAATGCCCAATGAACGCTTTCATCACAATGCTCCATGATCACTATCATCACAATAAACCATGACCCATTCCATCAACATGCTGCAGTACCCATTTCATCACAATGCTCCATGGCCCCTGTTATCCCAAAGCTCCAAGACCCCTGTCATCACAGTGCTCCATGCCCCCTGGCATCACAATGCTCCATAACAACATATACCACAAAGCCCTATGACCCGTTTCATCACAATGCTAAAAGGCCCTTGTCATCAAAATGTTCGATGGAGCTTGTCATCACAATGCTCCATGCCCAATGTCATCAAAATGCTCCATGACCACATTCATCACAATGCTCCATGACACGTTTCATCACAATGCTAAATGGTCCTTGTCATCACAATGCTCCATGGCGCTTCTCATCACAATGCTCCACACCCCCTGTCATCACAATGCCCCATAATCCCTTTTATCACAATAATACATCACCCCTTTCATTACAATACTCCAGTATGCCTTTCATCACAATGCTCCATGTCCCTTGTCATCACAATGCTCCATATCCACTGTCATCAAAATGATTCATTGCCATTTTCATCACAATGATCCATGACCCGTCTCATCACAATGCTCCATGTTGAGGTCTTCTCCATGCTCCGGTCTTCTCCATGCTCCATGCCCTTGTCATCACAATGCAACATGGCCATTTTCATCACAATGTAAAATGGCCCTTATCATCAAAATTCTTCATGACCCTTGTCATCACAATGCTCCATGACGCAGGTCATCACAATGTTCCATGCTGTGGTCTTCACCATGCTCCATGCCCTTGTCATCACAATTCTACCGGACGCCTTTCAGCATCATGCTCCATGAGGAGTTTCATCCCAATGCTCCATGACACCTGTTGTCACAATTCTCCATGGCCCTTTTCATCACAATGCTCCATGACCCATGTCAACAAAAAGCCTCATGACCCCTGTCATCACAAGGCCGATGACCCCTGACATCACAATTCTCCATGACTCTTGTCATCACAATATTCCATGCCCGAGTCATTACAATGTTCCAAGAATTTATCATCACAATCCTCCAAGGCACTTGTCATCACAATGCTCTATGGCCCTTGCCATCACAATGATCCTTGACTCTTTTCATCACAATGCCCCATCACCACTGTCATCACAATGCTCCATGAATGCTTTCATCCAAAGGCTCCATGACCCTTGTCATCACAATGCTCCATGACCGCTGTCATCACATTGCTCCATGACACCTTTCACAACAATGCTCCATGACCCATTTCATCAAAATGCTCCATGAACGCTTTCATCACAATGCTCCATGATCGCTATCATCACAATCAACCATGACCCATTCCATCAACATGCTGCAGTACCCATTTCATCACAATGCTCCATGGCCCCTGTAATGCCAAAGCTCCAAGACCCCTGGCATCACAGTGCTCCATGCCCCTTGTCATCACAATGCTCCATATCCACTGTCATCACAATGATTCATTACCACTTTCATCACAAAGATCCATGACCCGTCTCATCACAATGCTCCACGTTGAGGTTTTCTCCATGCTCCGTTCTTCTCCATGCCCCATGCCCTTGTCATCACTATGCTACATGACCCTTTTCATCACAATGTTAAATGGTCATTATCATCAAAATGCTCCATGATCCTTGTAATCGCAATGCTCCATGGCACTTCTAATCACAATGAGCTATGACCCATATCATCACAATGTTCCATGCAGTGGTCTTCACCCTGCTCCATGCCCTTGTCAGCACAATTCTACATGACCCCTTTCATCACAAGGCTCCATGGCAACTTTCATCCCAATGCTCGATGACACCTGTTGTCACAATTCTCGTTGGCCCTTGTCATCACAATGCTCCATGACCCCTGTCATCAAAAAG
This sequence comes from Balaenoptera ricei, assembly GCF_028023285.1. NCBI lineage: Eukaryota > Metazoa > Chordata > Mammalia > Artiodactyla > Balaenopteridae > Balaenoptera > Balaenoptera ricei. The sequence goes on from NC_082639.1 coordinate 139,974,674, forward strand.
CCTCATAACCCCTGACATCACAATGCCCGATGACCCATGACATCACAATTCACCATGACTCTTGTCATCACAGTGTTCCATGCCCGAGTCATCACAGTGTTCTCTGAATTTATCATCAGAATACTCCAAGGCCCTTGTCATCACAATCCTCCATGACCCTTGTAATCACAATGCTCCTTGACACTTGTCATCACAATGCTCCATGGCCCTTGTCATCACAATGCTCTATGGCGCTTCCCATCACAATGATCCATGACTCCTTTCATCACAATACTCAATCACCACTGTCACCACAAAGCTCCAAGAACCGTTTCATCACAATGCTCCATGACCCATTTCATAACAATGCTCCATGAACGCTTTCATTACAATGCTCCATGATCGCTATCATCACAATAAACCATGACCCATTCCATCAACATGCTCCAGTACCCCTTTCGTAAAAATGCTCCAGGGCCCCTGTTATCACAATGGTCAATGACCCTTGTCCTCACAATGCTCCATGAACCCTGACATCACAATGCTCCATGACCCCTGTCATCACAGTGCTCCATGCCCCCTGGCATCACAATGCTCCATAACAACATATACCACAAAGCCCTATGACCCGTTTCATCACAATGCTAAAAGGCCCTTGTCATCAAAATGTTCGATGGAGCTTGTCATCACAATGCTCCATGCCCAATGTCATCAAAATGCTCCATGACCACATTCATCACAATGCTCCATGACACATTTCATCAAAATGATAAATGGCCCTTGTCATCACAATGCTCCATGGCGCTTCTCATCACAATGCTCCATACCCCCTGTCATCACAATGCCCCATAATCCCTTTTATCACAATAATACATCACCCCTTTCATTACAATACTCCAGTATGCCTTTCATCACAATGCTCCATGGCCCTTGTCATCACAATGCTCCATATCCACTGTCATCAAAATCATTCATTACCATTTTCATCCAATGATCCATGACCCGTCTCATCACAATGCTCCATGTTGAGGTCTTCTCCATGCTCTGTTCTTCTCCATGCTCCATGCCCTTGTCATCACAATGCAACATGGCCATTTTCATCACAATTGAAAATGGCCCTTATCATCAAAATTCTTCATGACCCTTGTCATCACAATGCTCCATGACGCCTGTCATCACAATGTTCCATGCTGTGGTCTTCACCATGCTCCATGCCCTTGTCATCACAATTCTACCGGACGCCTTTCATCATCATGCTCCATGACGAGTTTCATCCCAATGCTCCATGACACCTGTTGTCACAATTCTCCATGACTCTTGTCATCACAATGTTCCATGCCCGAGTCATTACAATGTTCCAAGAATTTATCATCACAATGCTCCAAGGCACTTGTCATCACAATGCTCTATGTTCCTTGCCATCACAATGATCCTTGACTCTTTTCATCACAATGCTCCATCACCAGTGTCATCACAATGCTCCATGACCGCTGTCACCACTTTGCTCCAGGACCCTTTTCACAACAATGCTCCATGACCCATTTCATCACAGTGCTCCATGAAGGCTTTCATCACAATGCTCCACGATCGCTATCATCACAATAAACCATGACCCATTCCATCAACATGCTGCAGTACCAATTTCATCACAATGCTCCATGGCCCCTCTTATCTCAATGCTCCATGACCCTTGTCATCCCAATGCTCCGTGACCACATTCATCACAAAACTCCATGACCCGTTTCATTACAATGCTAAAAGGCCCTTCTCATCAAAATGCTCCATGGCGCTTATCATCACAATGCTCAATGCCCAATGTCACCACAATGCTCCTTGACCCCTTTCATCACAATGCTCCATGGCCCTTGTCATCACAATGCTCCATTATCCATTTCATCACAATAATCCATGACCACGTTCATCACAATGCTCCAGACGCCTTTTATCACAATGCTCCATGACACCTGACATCACAATGCTTCATGACCCCAGTCATCACAATGCTCCATGCCCCGTTTCATCCTAATGCTTCATGACAGCTTTCATCACAATGCTCAATGACCCCTGTCATCACAATGCTCCATTGCCCTTGTTATCATAATGCTCCATGATCCCTGATATCACAATGCTCCGTGACACATTTCTTCACAGTGATCCATGCCCCCATATTCACAATGCCGCATGACCACTGTCATCACAATGCTCCGTGACCACATTCATCACAAAGCTCCATGACACGTTTCATCACAATGCTAAATGCCTCTTGTCATCACAATGCTCCATGGCGCTTCTCATCACAATTCTCCATACCCCCTGTCATCACAATGTTCCATGCTGTGGTCTTATCCATGCTCCATGCCCTTTTCATCACAATTCTACATGACCCCTTTCACCAAAATGCTCCATGACGAGTTTTATCCCAATGCTCCATGACACCTGTTGTCACAATTCTCCATAGCCCTTGTCATCACAATGCTCCATGACTCCTGTCAACAAAAAGCCTCATGAACCCTGTCATCACAATGCCCGATGACCCCTGACATCACAATTCTCCATGACTCTTGTCATCACAATATTCCATGCCCGAGTCATTACAATGTTCCAAGAATTTATCATCACAATCCTCCAAGGCACTTGTCATCACAATGCTCTATGGCCCTTGCCATCACAATGATCCTTGACTCTTTTCATCACAATGCCCCATCACCACTGTCATCACAATGCTCCATGAACGCTTTCATCCAAAGGCTCCATGACCCTTGTCATCACAATGCTCCATGACCGCTGTCATCACATTGCTCCATGACACCTTTCACAACAATGCTCCATGACCCATTTCATCAAAATGCTCCATGAACGCTTTCATCACAATGCTCCATGATCGCTATCATCACAATCAACCATGACCCATTCCATCAACATGCTGCAGTACCCATTTCATCACAATGCTCCATGGCCCCTGTTATCCCAAAGCTCCAAGACCCCTGTCATCACAGTGCTCCATGCCCCTTGTCATCACAATGCTCCATATCCACTGTCATCACAATGATTCATTACCACTTTCATCACAATGATCCATGACCCGTCTCATCACAATGCTCCACGTTGAGGTTTTCTCCATGCTCCGTTCTTCTCCATGCCCCATGCCCTTCTCATCACTATGCTACATGACCCTTTTCATCACAATGTTAAATGGTCATTATCATCAAAATGCTCCATGATCCTTGTAATCGCAATGCTCCATGGCACTTCTCATCACAATGCGCTATGACCCATATCATCACAATGTTCCATGCAGTGGTCTTCACCATGCTCCATGCCCTTGTCATCACAATTCTACATGACCCCTTTCATCACAAGGCTCCATGACAACTTTCATCCCAATGCTCGATGACACCTGTTGTCAAAATTCTCATTGGCCCTTGTCATCACAATGCTACATGTCCCCTGTCATCAAAAAGCCTCACGACCCCTGACATTACAATTCCCGATGACTCCTTACATCACAATTCTCCATGACTCTTGTCATCACAGTGTTCCATGCCCGAGTCATCACAATGTTCTATGAATTTATCATCACAATACTCCAAGGCCCTTGTCATCACAATGCTCCATGACCCTTGTAATCACAATGCTCCTTGACACTTGTCATCACAATGCTCCATGGCCCTTGTCATCACAATGCCCTATGGCGCTTCCCAACACAATGATCCATGACTCCTTTCATCACAATACTAAATCACCACTGTCACCACAAAGGTCCATGAACCGTTTCATAACAACGCTCCATGACCCATTTCATCACAATGCTCCATGAACGCTTTCATTACAATGCTCCATGATCGCTATCATCACAATAAACCATGACCCATTCCATCAACATGCTCCAGTACCCCTTTCGTAAAAATGCTCCATGGCCCCTGTTATCACAATGCTCAATGACCCTTGTCCTCACAATGCTCCATGAACCCTGACATCACAATGCTCCATGACCCCTGTCATCACAGTGCTCCATGCCCCCTGGCATCACAATGCTCCATAACAACATATACCACAAAGCCCTATGACCCGTTTCATCACAATGCTAAAAGGCCCTTGTCATCAAAATGTTCGATGGAGCTTGTCATCACAATGCTCCATGCCCAATGTCATCAAAATGCTCCATGACCACATTCATCACAATGCTCCATGACACGTTTCATCACAATGCTAAATGGTCCTTGTCATCACAATGCTCCATGGCGCTTCTCATCACAATGCTCCATACCCCCTGTCATCACAATGCCCCATAATCCCTTTTATCACAATAATACATCACCCCTTTCATTACAATACTCCAGTATGCCTTTCATCACAATGCTCCATGGCCCTTGTCATCACAATGCTCCATATCCACTGTCATCAAAATGATTCATTACCATTTTCATCACAATGATCCATGACCCGTCTCATCACAATGCTCCATGTTGAGGTCTTCTCCATGCTCCGGTCTTCTCCATGCTCCATGCCCTTGTCATCACAATGCAACATGGCCATTTTCATCACAATGTAAAATGGCCCTTATCATCAAAATTCTTCATGACCCTTGTCATCACAATGCTCCATGACGCCTGTCATCACAATGTTCCATGCTGTGGTCTTCACCATGCTCCATGCCCTTGTCATCACAATTCTACCGGACGCCTTTCAGCATCATGCTCCATGAGGAGTTTCATCCCAATGCTCCATGACACCTGTTGTCACAATTCTCCATGGCCCTTTTCATCACAATGCTCCATGACCCATGTCAACAAAAAGCCTCATGACCCCTGTCATCACAAGGCCGATGACCCCTGACATCACAATTCTCCATGACTCTTGTCATCACAATATTCCATGCCCGAGTCATTACAATGTTCCAAGAATTTATCATCACAATCCTCCAAGGCACTTGTCATCACAATGCTCTATGGCCCTTGCCATCACAATGATCCTTGACTCTTTTCATCACAATGCCCCATCACCACTGTCATCACAATGCTCCATGAACGCTTTCATCCAAAGGCTCCATGACCCTTGTCATCACAATGCTCCATGACCGCTGTCATCACATTGCTCCATGACACCTTTCACAACAATGCTCCATGACCCATTTCATCAAAATGCTCCATGAACGCTTTCATCACAATGCTCCATGATCGCTATCATCACAATCAACCATGACCCATTCCATCAACATGCTGCAGTACCCATTTCATCACAATGCTCCATGGCCCCTGTAATGCCAAAGCTCCAAGACCCCTGGCATCACAGTGCTCCATGCCCCTTGTCATCACAATGCTCCATATCCACTGTCATCACAATGATTCATTACCACTTTCATCACAAAGATCCATGACCCGTCTCATCACAATGCTCCACGTTGAGGTTTTCTCCATGCTCCGTTCTTCTCCATGCCCCATGCCCTTGTCATCACTATGCTACATGACCCTTTTCATCACAATGTTAAATGGTCATTATCATCAAAATGCTCCATGATCCTTGTAATCGCAATGCTCCATGGCACTTCTCATCACAATGCGCTATGACCCATATCATCACAATGTTCCATGCAGTGGTCTTCACCATGCTCCATGCCCTTGTCATCACAATTCTACATGACCCCTTTCATCACAAGGCTCCATGACAACTTTCATCCCAATGCTCGATGACACCTGTTGTCACAATTCTCATTGGCCCTTGTCATCACAATGCTACATGTCCCCTGTCATCAAAAAGCCTCACGACCCCTGACATTACAATTCCCGATGACTCCTTACATCACAATTCTCCATGACTCTTGTCATCACAGTGTTCCATGCCCGAGTCATCACAATGTTCTATGAATTTATCATCACAATACTCCAAGGCCCTTGTCATCACAATGCTCCATGACCCTTGTAATCACAATGCTCCTTGACACTTGTCATCACAATGCTCCATGGCCCTTGTCATCACAATGCCCTATGGCGCTTCCCAACACAATGATCCATGACTCCTTTCATCACAATACTAAATCACCACTGTCACCACAAAGGTCCATGAACCGTTTCATAACAACGCTCCATGACCCATTTCATCACAATGCTCCATGAACGCTTTCATTACAATGCTCCATGATCGCTATCATCACAATAAACCATGACCCATTCCATCAACATGCTCCAGTACCCCTTTCGTAAAAATGCTCCATGACCCCTGTCATCACAGTGATCCATGCCCCCTGGCGTCACAATGCTCCATAACAACATATACCACAAAGCCCTATGACCCGTTTCATCACAATGCTAAAAGGCCCTTGTCATCAAAATGTTCGATGGAGCTTGTCATCACAATGCTCCATGCCCAATGTCATCAAAATGCTCCATGACCACATTCATCACAATGCTCCATGACACATTTCATCAAAATGATAAATGGCCCTTGTCATCACAATGCTCCATATCCACTGTCATCAAAATGATTCATTACCATTTTCATCACAATGATCCATGACCCGTCTCATCACAATGCTCCATGTTGAGGTCTTCTCCATGCTCCGGTCTTCTCCATGCTCCATGCCCTTGTCATCACAATGCAACATGGCCATTTTCATCACAATGTAAAATGGCCCTTATCATCAAAATCCTTCATGACCCTTGTCATCACAATGCTCCATGACGCCTGTCATCACAATGTTCCATGCTGTGGTCTTCACCATGCTCCATGCCCTTGTCATCACAATTCTACCGGACGCCTTTCAGCATCATGCTCCATGAGAAGTTTCATCCCAATGCTCCATGACACCTGTTGTCACAATTCTCCATGGCCCTTTTCATCACAATGCTCCATGACCCATGTCAACAAAAAGCCTCATGACCCCTGTCATCACAAGGCCGATGACCCCAGACATCACAATTCTCCATGACTCTTGTCATCACAATATTCCATGCCCGAGTCATTACAATGTTCCAAGAATTTATCATCACAATCCTCCAAGGCACTTGTCATCACAATGCTCTATGGCCCTTGCCATCACAATGATCCTTGACTCTTTTCATCACAATGCCCCATCACCACTGTCATCACAATGCTCCATGAACGCTTTCATCCAAAGGCTCCATGACCCTTGTCATCACAATGCTCCATGACCGCTGTCATCACATTGCTCCATGACACCTTTCACAACAATGCTCCATGACCCATTTCATCAAAATGCTCCATGAACGCTTTCATCACAATGCTCCATGATCGCTATCATCACAATAAACCATGACCCATTCCATCAACATGCTGCAGTACCCATTTCATCACAATGCTCCATGGCCCCTGTTATCCCAAAGCTCCAAGACCCCTGTCATCACAGTGCTCCATGCCCCTTGTCATCACAATGCTCCATATCCACTGTCATCACAATGATTCATTACCACTTTCATCACAATGATCCATGACCCGTCTCATCACAATGCTCCACGTTGAGGTTTTCTCCATGCTCCGTTCTTCTCCATGCCCCATGCCCTTGTCATCACTATGCTACATGACCCTTTTCATCACAATGTTAAATGGTCATTATCATCAAAATGCTCCATGATCCTTGTAATCGCAATGCTCCATGGCACTTCTCATCACAATGTGCTATGACCCATATCATCACAATGTTCCATGCAGTGGTCTTCACCATGCTCCATGCCCTTGTCATCACAATTCTACATGACCCCTTTCATCACAAGGCTCCATGACAACTTTCATCCCAATGCTCGATGACACCTGTTGTCACAATTCTCATTGGCCCTTGTCATCACAATGCTACATGTCCCCTGTCATCAAAAAGCCTCACGACCCCTGACATTACAATTCCCGATGACTCCTTACATCACAATTCTCCATGACTCTTGTCATCACAGTGTTCCATGCCCGAGTCATCACAATGTTCTATGAATTTATCATCACAATACTCCAAGGCCCTTGTCATCACAATGCTCCATGACCCTTGTAATCACAATGCTCCTTGACACTTGTCATCACAATGCTCCATGGCCCTTGTCATCACAATGCCCTATGGCGCTTCCCAACACAATGATCCATGACTCCTTTCATCACAATACTAAATCACCACTGTCACCACAAAGGTCCATGAACCGTTTCATAACAACGCTCCATGACCCATTTCATCACAATGCTCCATGAACGCTTTCATTACAATTCTCCATGATCGCTATCATCACAATAAACCATGACCCATTCCATCAACATGCTCCAGTACCCCTTTCGTAAAAATGCTCCATGACCCCTGTCATCACAGTGCTCCATGCCCCCTGGCGTCACAATGCTCCATAACAACATATACCACAAAGCCCTATGACCCGTTTCATCACAATGCTAAAAGGCCCTTGTCATCAAAATGTTCGATGGAGCTTGTCATCACAATGCTCCATGCCCAATGTCATCAAAATGCTCCATGACCACATTCATCACAATGCTCCATGACACATTTCATCAAAATGATAAATGGCCCTTGTCATCACAATACTCCATATCCACTGTCATCAAAATGATTCATTACCATTTTCATCACAATGATCCATGACCCGTCTCATCACAATGCTCCATGTTGAGGTCTTCTCCATGCTCCGGTCTTCTCCATGCTCCATGCCCTTGTCATCACAATGCAACATGGCCATTTTCATCACAATGTAAAATGGCCCTTATCATCAAAATCCTTCATGACCCTTGTCATCACAATGCTCCATGACGCCTGTCATCACAATGTTCCATGCTGTGGTCTTCACCATGCTCCATGCCCTTGTCATCACAATTCTACCGGATGCCTTTCAGCATCATGCTCCATGAGGAGTTTCATCCCAATGCTCCATGACACCTGTTGTCACAATTCTCCATGGCCCTTTTCATCACAATGCTCCATGACCCATGTCAACAAAAAGCCTCATGACCCCTGTCATCACAAGGCCGATGACCCCTGACATCACAATTCTCCATGACTCTTGTCATCACAATATTCCATGCCCGAGTCATTACAATGTTCCAAGAATTTATCATCACAATCCTCCAAGGCACTTGTCATCACAATGCTCTATGGCCCTTGCCATCACAATGATCCTTGACTCTTTTCATCACAATGCCCCATCACCACTGTCATCACAATGCTCCATGAACGCTTTCATCCAAAGGCTCCATGACCCTTGTCATCACAATGCTCCATGACCGCTGTCATCACATTGCTCCATGACACCTTTCACAACAATGCTCCATGACCCATTTCATCAAAATGCTCCATGAACGCTTTCATCACAATGCTCCATGATCGCTATCATCACAATAAACCATGACCCATTCCATCAACATGCTGCAGTACCCATTTCATCACAATGCTCCATGGCCCCTGTTATCCCAAAGCTCCAAGACCCCTGGCATCACAGTGCTCCATGCCCCTTGTCATCACAATGCTCCATATCCACTGTCATCACAATGATTCATTACCACTTTCATCACAATGATCCATGACCCGTCTCATCACAATGCTCCACGTTGAGGTTTTCTCCATGCTCCGTTCTTCTCCATGCCCCATGCCCTTCTCATCACTATGCTACATGACCCTTTTCATCACAATGTTAAATGGTCATTATCATCAAAATGCTCCATGATCCTTGTAATCGCAATGCTCCATGGCACTTCTCATCACAATGCGCTATGACCCATATCATCACAATGTTCCATGCAGTGGTCTTCACCATGCTCCATGCCCTTGTCATCACAATTCTACATGACCCCTTTCATCACAAGGCTCCATGACAACTTTCATCCCAATGCTCGATGACACCTGTTTTCACAATTCTCATTGGCCCTTGTCATCACAATGTTACATGACCCCTGTCATCAAAAAGCCTCATGACCCCTGACATCACAATGCCCGATGACCCCTTACATCACAATTCTCCATGACTCTTGTCATCACAGTGTTCCATGCCCGAGTCATCACAATGTTCTATGAATTTATCATCACAATACTCCAAGGCCCTTGTCATCACAATGCTCCATGACCCTTGTAATCACAATGCTCCTTGACACTTGTCATCACAATGCTCCATGGCCCTTGTCATCACAATGCCCTATGGCGCTTCCCAACACAATGATCCATGACTCCTTTCATCACAATACTAAATCACCACTGTCACCACAAAGGTCCATGAACCGTTTCATAACAACGCTCCATGACCCATTTCATCACAATGCTCCATGAACGCTTTCATTACAATGCTCCATGATCGCTATCATCACAATAAACCATGACCCATTCCATCAACATGCTCCAGTACCCCTTTCGTAAAAATGCTCCATGACCCCTATCATCACAGTGATCCATGCCCCCTGGCGTCACAATGCTCCATAACAACATATACCACAAAGCCCTATGACCCGTTTCATCACAATGCTAAAAGGCCCTTGTCATCAAAATGTTCGATGGAGCTTGTCATCACAATGCTCCATGCCCAATGTCATCAAAATGCTCCATGACCACATTCATCACAATGCTCCATGACACATTTCATCAAAATGATAAATGGCCCTTGTCATCACAATGCTCCATATCCACTGTCATCAAAATGATTCATTACCATTTTCATCACAATGATCCATGACCCGTCTCATCACAATGCTCCATGTTGAGGTCTTCTCCATGCTCCGGTCTTCTCCATGCTCCATGCCCTTGTCATCACAATGCAACATGGCCATTTTCATCACAATGTAAAATGGCCCTTATCATCAAAATCCTTCATGACCCTTGTCATCACAATGCTCCATGACGCCTGTCATCACAATGTTCCATGCTGTGGTCTTCACCATGCTCCATGCCCTTGTCATCATAATTCTACCGGACGCCTTTCAGCATCATGCTCCATGAGGAGTTTCATCCCAATGCTCCATGACACCTGTTGTCACAATTCTCCATGGCCCTTTTCATCACAATGCTCCATGACCCATGTCAACAAAAAGCCTCATGACCCCTGTCATCGCAAGGCCGATGACCACAGACATCACAATTCTCCATGACTCTTGTCATCACAATATTCCATGCCCGAGTCATTACAATGTTCCAAGAATTTATCATCACAATCCTCCAAGGCACTTGTCATCACAATGCTCTATGGCCCTTGCCATCACAATGATCCTTGACTCTTTTCATCACAATGCCCCATCACCACTGTCATCACAATGCTCCATGAACGCTTTCATCCAAAGGCTCCATGACCCTTGTCATCACAATGCTCCATGACCGCTGTCATCACATTGCTCCATGACACCTTTCACAACAATGCTCCATGACCCATTTCATCAAAATGCTCCATGAACGCTTTCATCACAATGCTCCATGATCGCTATCATCACAATAAACCATGACCCATTCCATCAACATGCTGCAGTACCCATTTCATCACAATGCTCCATGGCCCCTGTTATCCCAAAGCTCCAAGACACCTGTCATCACAGTGCTCCATGCCCCTTGTCATCACAATGATTCATTACCACTTTCATCACAATGATCCATGACCCGTCTCATCACAATGCTCCACGTTGAGGTTTTCTCCATGCTCCGTTCTTCTCCATGCCCCATGCCCTTGTCATCACTATGCTACATGACCCTTTTCATCACAATGTTAAATGGTCATTATCATCAAAATGCTCCATGATCCTTGTAATCGCAATGCTCCATGGCACTTCTCATCACAATGCGCTATGACCCATATCATCACAATGTTCCATGCAGTGGTCTTCACCATGCTCCATGCCCTTGTCATCACAATTCTACATGACCCCTTTCATCACAAGGCTCCATGACAACTTTCATCCCAATGCTCGATGACACCTGTTGTCACAATTCTCATTGGCCCTTGTCATCACAATGCTACATGACCCCTGTCATCAAAAAGCCTCACGACCCCTGACATTACAATTCCCGATGACTCCTTACATCACAATTCTCCATGACTCTTGTCATCACAGTGTTCCATGCCTGAGTCATCACAATGTTCTATGAATTTATCATCACAATACTCCAAGGCCCTTGTCATCACAATGCTCCATGACCCTTGTAATCACAATGCTCCTTGACACTTGTCATCACAATGCTCCATGGCCCTTGTCATCACAATGCCCTATGGCGCTTCCCAACACAATGATCCATGACTCCTTTCATCACAATACTAAATCACCACTGTCACCACAAAGGTCCATGAACCGTTTCATAACAACGCTCCATGACCCATTTCATCACAATGCTCCATGAACGCTTTCATTACAATGCTCCATGATCGCTATCATCACAATAAACCATGACCCATTCCATCAACATGCTCCAGTACCCCTTTCGTAAAAATGCTCCATGACCCCTGTCATCACAGTGCTCCATGGCCCGTGGCGTCACAATGCTCCATAACAACATATACCACAAAGCCCTATGACCCATTTCATCACAATGCTAAAAGGCCCTTGTCATCAAAATGTTCGATGGAGCTTGTCATCACAATGCTCCATGCCCAATGTCATCAAAATGCTCCATGACCACATTCATCACAATGCTCCATGACACATTTCATCAAAATGATAAATGGCCCTTGTCATCACAATGCTCCATGGCGCTTCTCATCACAATGCTCCATACCCCCTGTCATCACAATGCCCCATAATCCCTTTTATCACAATAATACATCACCCCTTTCATTACAATACTCCAGTATGCCTTTCATCACAATGCTCCATGGCCCTTGTCATCACAATGCTCCATATCCACTGTGATCAAAATCATTCATTACCATTTTCATCCAATGATCCATGACCCGTCTCATCACAATGCTCCATGTTGAGGTCTTCTCCATGCTCTGTTCTTCTCCATGCTCCATGCCCTTGTCATCACAATGCAACATGGCCATTTTCATCACAATTGAAAATGGCCCTTATCATCAAAATTCTTCATGACCCTTGTCATCACAATGCTCCATGACGCCTGTCATCACAATGTTCCATGCTGTGGTCTTCACCATGCTCCATGCCCTTGTCATCACAATTCTACCGGACGCCTTTCATCATCATGCTCCATGACGAGTTTCATCCCAATGCTCCATGACACCTGTTGTCACAATTCTCCATGACTCTTGTCATCACAATGTTCCATGCCCGAGTCATTACAATGTTCCAAGAATTTATCATCACAATGCTCCAAGGCACTTGTCATCACAATGCTCTATGTTCCTTGCCATCACAATGATCCTTGACTCTTTTCATCACAATGCTCCATCACCAGTGTCATCACAATGCTCCATGACCGCTGTCACCACTTTGCTCCAGGACCCTTTTCACAACAATGCTCCATGACCCATTTCATCACAGTGCTCCATGAAGGCTTTCATCACAATGCTCCACGATCGCTATCATCACAATAAACCATGACCCATTCCATCAACATGCTGCAGTACCAATTTCATCACAATGCTCCATGGCCCCTCTTATCTCAATGCTCCATGACCCTTGTCATCCCAATGCTCCGTGACCACATTCATCACAAAACTCCATGACCCATTTCATTACAATGCTAAAAGGCCCTTCTCATCAAAATGCTCCATGGCGCTTATCATCACAATGCTCAATGCCCAATGTCACCACAATGCTCCTTGACCCCTTTCATCACAATGCTCCATGGCCCTTGTCATCACAATGCTCCATTATCCATTTCATCACAATAATCCATGACCACTTTCATCACAATGCTCCAGACGCCTTTTATCACAATGCTCCATGACACCTGACATCACAATGCTTCATGACCCCAGTCATCACAATGCTCCATGCCCCGTTTCATCCTAATGCTTCATGACAGCTTTCATCACAATGCTCAATGACCCCTGTCATCACAATGCTCCATTGCCCTTGTTATCATAATGCTCCATGATCCCTGATATCACAATGCTCCGTGACACATTTCTTCACAGTGATCCATGCCCCCGTATTCACAATGCCGCATGACCACTGTCATCACAATGCTCCGTGACCACATTCATCACAAAGCTCCATGACACGGTTCATCACAATGCTAAATGGCTCTTGTCATCACAATGCTCCATGGCGCTTCTCATCACAATGCTCCATACCCCCTGTCATCACAATGTTCCATGCTGTGGTCTTCTCCATGCTCCATGCCCTTGTCATCACAATTCTACATGACCCCTTTCACCAAAATGCTCCATGACGAGTTTTATCCCAATGCTCCATGACACCTGTTGTCACAATTCTCCATAGCCCTTGTCATCACAATGCTCCATGACTCCTGTCAACAAAAAGCCTCATGAACCCTGTCATCACAATGCCCAATGACCCCTGACATCACAATTCTCCATGACTCTTGTCATCACAATATTCCATGCCCGAGTCATTACAATGTTCCAAGAATTTATCATCACAATCCTCCAAGGCACTTGTCATCACAATGCTCTATGGCCCTTGCCATCACAATGATCCTTGACTCTTTTCATCACAATGCCCCATCACCACTGTCATCACAATGCTCCATGAACGCTTTCATCCAAAGGCTCCATGACCCTTGTCATCACAATGCTCCATGACCGCTGTCATCACATTGCTCCATGACACCTTTCACAACAATGCTCCATGACCCATTTCATCAAAATGCTCCATGAACGCTTTCATCACAATGCTCCATGATCGCTATCATCACAATAAACCATGACCCATTCCATCAACATGCTGCAGTACCCATTTCATCACAATGCTCCATGGCCCCTGTTATCCCAAAGCTCCAAGACCCCTGTCATCACAGTGCTCCATGCCCCTTGTCATCACAATGCTCCATATCCACTGTCATCACAATGATTCATTACCACTTTCATCACAATGATCCATGACCCGTCTCATCACAATGCTCCACGTTGAGGTTTTCTCCATGCTCCGTTCTTCTCCATGCCCCATGCCCTTGTCATCACTATGCTACATGACCCTTTTCATCACAATGTTAAATGGTCATTATCATCAAAATGCTCCATGATCCTTGTAATCGCAATGCTCCATGGCACTTCTCATCACAATGCGCTATGACCCATATCATCACAATGTTCCATGCAGTGGTCTTCACCATGCTCCATGCCCTTGTCATCACAATTCTACATGACCCCTTTCATCACAAGGCTCCATGACAACTTTCATCCCAATGCTCGATGACACCTGTTGTCAAAATTCTCATTGGCCCTTGTCATCACAATGCTACATGTCCCCTGTCATCAAAAAGCCTCACGACCCCTGACATTACAATTCCCGATGACTCCTTACATCACAATTCTCCATGACTCTTGTCATCACAGTGTTCCATGCCCGAGTCATCACAATGTTCTATGAATTTATCATCACAATACTCCAAGGCCCTTGTCATCACAATGCTCCATGACCCTTGTAATCACAATGCTCCTTGACACTTGTCATCACAATGCTCCATGGCCCTTGTCATCACAATGCCCTATGGCGCTTCCCAACACAATGATCCATGATTACTTTCATCACAATACTAAATCACCACTGTCACCACAAAGGTCCATGAACCGTTTCATAACAACGCTCCATGACCCATTTCATCACAATGCTCCATGAACGCTTTCATTACAATGCTCCATGATCGCTATCATCACAATAAACCATGACCCATTCCATCAACATGCTCCAGTACCCCTTTCGTAAAAATGCTCCAGGGCCCCTGTTATCACAATGGTCAATGACCCTTGTCCTCACAATGCTCCATGAACCCTGACATCACAATGCTCCATGACCCCTGTCATCACAGTGCTCCATGCCCCCTGGCATCACAATGCTCCATAACAACATATACCACAAAGCCCTATGACCCGTTTCATCACAATGCTAAAAGGCCCTTGTCATCAAAATGTTCGATGGAGCTTGTCATCACAATGCTCCATGCCCAATGTCATCAAAATGCTCCATGACCACATTCATCACAATGCTCCATGACACGTTTCATCACAATGCTAAATGGTCCTTGTCATCACAATGCTCCATGGCGCTTCTCGTCACAATGCTCCATACCCCCTGTCATCACAATGCCCCATAATCCCTTTTATCACAATAATACATCACCCCTTTCATTACAATACTCCAGTATGCCTTTCATCACAATGCTCCATGGCCCTTGTCATCACAATGCTCCATATCCACTGTCATCAAAATGATTCATTACCATTTTCATCACAATGATCCATGACCCGTCTCATCACAATGCTCCATGTTGAGGTCTTCTCCATGCTCCGGTCTTCTCCATGCTCCATGCCCTTGTCATCACAATGCAACATGGCCATTTTCATCACAATGTAAAATGGCCCTTATCATCAAAATTCTTCATGACCCTTGTCATCACAATGCTCCATGACGCCTGTCATCACAATGTTCCATGCTGTGGTCTTCACCATGCTCCATGCCCTTGTCATCACAATTCTACAGGACGCCTTTCATCATCATGCTCCATGACGAGTTTCATCCCAATGCTCCATGACACCTGTTGTCACAATTCTCCATGACTCTTGTCATCACAATGTTCCATGCCCGAGTCATTACAATGTTCCAAGAATTTATCATCACAATGCTCCAAGGCACTTGTCATCACAATGCTCTATGTTCCTTGCCATCACAATGATCCTTGACTCTTTTCATCACAATGCTCCATCACCAGTGTCATCACAATGCTCCATGACCGCTGTCACCACTTTGCTCCAGGACCCTTTTCACAACAATGCTCCATGACCCATTTCATCACAGTGCTCCATGAAGGCTTTCATCACAATGCTCCACGATCGCTATCATCACAATAAACCATGACCCATTCCATCAACATGCTGCAGTACCAATTTCATCACAATGCTCCATGGCCCCTCTTATCTCAATGCTCCATGACCCTTGTCATCCCAATGCTCCGTGACCACATTCATCACAAAACTCCATGACCCGTTTCATTACAATGCTAAAAGGCCCTTCTCATCAAAATGCTCCATGGCGCTTATCATCACAATGCTCAATGCCCAATGTCACCACAATGCTCCTTGACCCCTTTCATCACAATGCTCCATGGCCCTTGTCATCACAATGCTCCATTATCCATTTCATCACAATAATCCATGACCACTTTCATCACAATGCTCCAGACGCCTTTTATCACAATGCTCCATGACACCTGACATCACAATGCTTCATGACCCCAGTCATCACAATGCTCCATGCCCCGTTTCATCCTAATGCTTCATGACAGCTTTCATCACAATGCTCAATGACCCCTGTCATCACAATGCTCCATTGCCCTTGTTATCATAATGCTCCATGATCCCTGATATCACAATGCTCCGTGACACATTTCTTCACAGTGATCCATGCCCCCATATTCACAATGCCGCATGACCACTGTCATCACAATGCTCCGTGACCACATTCATCACAAAGCTCCATGACACGTTTCATCACAATGCTAAATGCCTCTTGTCATCACAATGCTCCATGGCGCTTCTCATCACAATGCTCCATACCCCCTGTCATCACAATGTTCCATGCTGTGGTCTTATCCATGCTCCATGCCCTTTTCATCACAATTCTACATGACCCCTTTCACCAAAATGCTCCATGACGAGTTTTATCCCAATGCTCCATGACACCTGTTGTCACAATTCTCCATAGCCCTTGTCATCACAATGCTCCATGACTCCTGTCAACAAAAAGCCTCATGAACCCTGTCATCACAATGCCCGATGACCCCTGACATCACAATTCTCCATGACTCTTGTCATCACAATATTCCATGCCCGAGTCATTACAATGTTCCAAGAATTTATCATCACAATCCTCCAAGGCACTTGTCATCACAATGCTCTATGGCCCTTGCCATCACAATGATCCTTGACTCTTTTCATCACAATGCCCCATCACCACTGTCATCACAATGCTCCATGAACGCTTTCATCCAAAGGCTCCATGACCCTTGTCATCACAATGCTCCATGACCGCTGTCATCACATTGCTCCATGACACCTTTCACAACAATGCTCCATGACCCATTTCATCAAAATGCTCCATGAACGCTTTCATCACAATGCTCCATGATCGCTATCATCACAATCAACCATGACCCATTCCATCAACATGCTGCAGTACCCATTTCATCACAATGCTCCATGGCCCCTGTTATCCCAAAGCTCCAAGACCCCTGTCATCACAGTGCTCCATGCCCCTTGTCATCACAATGCTCCATATCCACTGTCATCACAATGATTCATTACCACTTTCATCACAATGATCCATGACCCGTCTCATCACAATGCTCCACGTTGAGGTTTTCTCCATGCTCCGTTCTTCTCCATGCCCCATGCCCTTCTCATCACTATGCTACATGACCCTTTTCATCACAATGTTAAATGGTCATTATCATCAAAATGCTCCATGATCCTTGTAATCGCAATGCTCCATGGCACTTCTCATCACAATGCGCTATGACCCATATCATCACAATGTTCCATGCAGTGGTCTTCACCATGCTCCATGCCCTTGTCATCACAATTCTACATGACCCCTTTCATCACAAGGCTCCATGACAACTTTCATCCCAATGCTCGATGACACCTGTTGTCAAAATTCTCATTGGCCCTTGTCATCACAATGCTACATGTCCCCTGTCATCAAAAAGCCTCACGACCCCTGACATTACAATTCCCGATGACTCCTTACATCACAATTCTCCATGACTCTTGTCATCACAGTGTTCCATGCCCGAGTCATCACAATGTTCTATGAATTTATCATCACAATACTCCAAGGCCCTTGTCATCACAATGCTCCATGACCCTTGTAATCACAATGCTCCTTGACACTTGTCATCACAATGCTCCATGGCCCTTGTCATCACAATGCCCTATGGCGCTTCCCAACACAATGATCCATGACTCCTTTCATCACAATACTAAATCACCACTGTCACCACAAAGGTCCATGAACCGTTTCATAACAACGCTCCATGACCCATTTCATCACAATGCTCCATGAACGCTTTCATTACAATGCTCCATGATCGCTATCATCACAATAAACCATGACCCATTCCATCAACATGCTCCAGTACCCCTTTCGTAAAAATGCTCCATGACCCCTGTCATCACAGTGCTCCATGCCCCCTGGCGTCACAATGCTCCATAACAACATATACCACAAAGCCCTATGACCCGTTTCATCACAATGCTAAAAGGCCCTTGTCATCAAAATGTTCGATGGAGCTTGTCATCACAATGCTCCATGCCCAATGTCATCAAAATGCTCCATGACCACATTCATCACAATGCTCCATGACACATTTCATCAAAATGATAAATGGCCCTTGTCATCACAATGCTCCATGGCGCTTCTCATCACAATGCTCCATACCCCCTGTCATCACAATGCCCCATAATCCCTTTTATCACAATAATACATCACCCCTTTCATTACAATACTCCAGTATGCCTTTCATCACAATGCTCCATGGCCCTTGTCATCACAATGCTCCATATCCACTGTCATCAAAATGATTCATTACCATTTTCATCACAATGATCCATGACCTGTCTCATCACAATGCTCCATGTTGAGGTCTTCTCCATGCTCTGTTCTTCTCCATGCTCCATGCCCTTGTCATCACAATGCAACATGGCCATTTTCATCACAATTGAAAATGGCCCTTATCATCAACATTCTTCATGACCCTTGTCATCACAATGCTCCATGACGCCTGTCATCACAATGTTCCATGCTGTGGTCTTCACCATGCTCCATGCCCTTGTCATCACAATTCTACCGGACGCCTTTTATCATCATGCTCCATGACGAGTTTCATCCCAATGCTCCATGACACCTGTTGTCACAATTCTCCATGGCTCTTGTCATCACAATGTTCCATGCCCGAGTCATTACAATGTTCCAAGAATTTATCATCACAATGCTCCATGACCCTTGTCATCACAATGCTCCATGACCCCTGTCATTACAGTGCTCCATGCCCCCTGGCGTCACAATGCTCCATAACAACATATACCACAAAGCCCTATGACCCGTTTCATCACAATTCTAAAAGGCCCTTGTCATCAAAATGTTCGATGGAGCTTGTCATCACAATGCTCCATGCCCAATGTCATCAAAATGCTCCATGACCACATTCATCACAATGCTCCATGACACGTTTCATCACAATGCTAAATGGCCCTTGTCATCACAATGCTCCATGGCACTTCTCATCACAATGCTCCATACCCCCTGTCATCACAATGCCCCATAATCCCTTTTATCACAATAATACATGACCCCTTTCAATACAATACTCCAGTATGCCTTTCATCACAATGCTACATATCCACTTTCATCAAAATGATTCATTACCATTTTCATCACAATGATCCATGACCCGTCTCATCACAATGCTCCATGTTGAGGTCTTCTCCATGCTACGGTCTTCTCCATGCTTCATGCCCTTGTCATCACAATGCAACATGGCCATTTTCATCACAATTGAAAATGGCCCTTATCATCAAAATTCTTCATGACCCTTGTCATCACAATGCTCCATGACGCCTGTCATCACAATGTTCCATGCTGTGGTCTTCACCATGCTCCATGCCCTTGTCATCACAATTCTACTGGACGCCTTTCATCATCATGCTCCATGAGGAGTTTCATCCCAATGCTCTATGACACCTGTTGTCACAATTCTCCATGGCCCTTTTCATCACAATGCTCCATGACCCCTGTCAACAAAAAGCCTCATGACCCCTGTCATCACAAGGCCGATGACCACTTACATCACAATTCTCCATGACTCTTGTCATCACAATGTTCCATGTCCTAGTCATTACAATGTTCCAAGAATTTATCATCACAATCCTCCAAGGCACTTGTCATCACAATGCTCTATGACACTTGCCATCACAATAATCCTTGACTCTTTTCATCACAATGCTCCATCACCACTATCATCACAATCCTCCATGAACGCTATCATCCAAACGTACCATGAACCTTGTCATCACAATGGTCCATGACCGCTGTCATCACATTGATCCATGACCCCTTTCAGAACAATGCTCCATGACCCATTTCATCACAATGCTCCATGAACGCTTTCAACACAGTGCTCCATGACCGCTGTCATCACATTGCTGCATGACCCTTTTCAGAACAATGCTCCATGACCCCTGTCATCACAATGCTCCATAACAAGATATATCACAAAGCACTATGACGCGTTTCATCACAATACTAAAAGGCCCTTGTCATCAATATGTTCGATGGAGCTTCTCATCACAATCCTCCATGAGCACATTCATCACAATGCTCCATGACACGTTTCATCACAATGCTAAATGGCCCTTGTAATCACAATGCTCCATGGCACTTATCATCACAATGCTCCATACCCCCTGTCATTACAATGCCCCATAATCACTTTTATCACAATAATACTTGACCCATTTCATTACAATACTCTAGTATGCCTTTCATCACAATGCTCCATGGCCCTTGTCATCACAATGATCCATATCCACTCTCATCACAATAATTCATTACCATTTTCATCACAATGATCCATGACCCGTGTCTTCACAATGCTCCATGTTGAGGTATTCTCCATGCTCCGGTCTTCTCCATGCTTCATGCCCTTGTCATCACAATGCAATATGACCATTTTCATCACAATGTAAAATGGCCCTTATCAAAATGCTCCAGGACCCTTGTCATCACAATGCTCCATGACCACTGTCATCACAATTCTCCATGCTGTGGTCTTCACCGTGCTCCATGCCCTTGTCATCACAATTCTACATGACCCCTTTCATCACAATGCTCCATGACGAGTTTCATCCCAATGCTCCATGACACCTGTTGTTAGAATTCTCCATGGCCCTTGTCATCACAATGCTCTATGACCCCTGTCAACAAAAAGCCTCATGACCCCTCTCATCACAATGCCCGATGACCCCTGACAGCACAATTCTCCATGACTCTTGTCATCACAATGTTCCATGCCTGAGTCATTACAATGTTCCAAGAATTAATCATCACAATCCTCCAAGAATTTATCATCACAATCCTCCAAGGCACTTGTCAACACAATGCTCTATGGCCCTTGCCATCACAATGATCCTTGACACTTTTCATCACAATGCTCCATCACCACTGTCATCACAATGCTCCATGAACGCTTCCATCCAAAGGCTCCATGACCCTTGTCATCACAATGCTCCATGACTGCTGTCATCACATTGCTCCATGACCCCTTTCAGAACAATGCTTCATGACCCATTTCATCACAATGCTCCATGAATGCTTTCATCACAATGCTCTATGATGGCTTTCATCACAATAAACCATGACCCATTCCATCAACATGCTGCAGTACTCCTTTCATCACAATGCTCCATGGCCCCTCTTATCTCAATGCTCCATGACACTTGTCATC
Source organism: Balaenoptera ricei (assembly GCF_028023285.1). Taxonomy (NCBI): domain Eukaryota; kingdom Metazoa; phylum Chordata; class Mammalia; order Artiodactyla; family Balaenopteridae; genus Balaenoptera; species Balaenoptera ricei. Next base: position 139,997,199 of record NC_082639.1, read on the forward strand.
CTAATGCTCCGTGAACACATTCAACACAAAGCTGCATGACCCGTTTCATTACAATGCTAAAAGGCCCTTGTCATCAAAATGCTCCATGGCGCTTATCATCACAATGCTCAATGCCCAATGTCATCACAATGCTCCTTGACCCCTCTCATATCAATGCTCCATGGCCCTTGTCATCACAATGCTCCATTATCAATTTCATCACAATAATCCATTACCGCTTTCATCACAATGCTCCATGATCTCTATCATCACAGTAGTCCAAGATCACTATCATCACAATAATCCATGACCCTTTTCAACACAATGCTCCAGTATCATTTTCATCACAATGCTCCATGGCCCCTGTTATCCCAAAGCTCCATGACCCTTGTCATCACAGTGCTCGATGCCCCATGTCATCACAATGCTCCATATCCACTGTCATCACAATGATTCATTACCACTTTCATCACAATGCGCTATGACTCATATCATCACAATGTTCCATGCAGTGGTCTTCACCATGCTCCATGCCCTTGTCATCACAATTCTACATGACCCCTTTCATCACAAGGCTCCATGACAACTTTCATCCCAATGCTCGATGACACCTGTTTTCACAATTCTCATTGGCCCTTGTCATCACAATGTTACATGACCCCTGTCATCAAAAAGCCTCATGACCCCTGACATCACAATGCCCGATGACCCCTTACATCACAATTCTCCATGACTCTTGTCATCACAGTGTTCCATGCCCGAGTCATCACAATGTTCTATGAATTTATCATCACAATACTCCAAGGCCCTTGTCATCACAATGCTCCATGACCCTTGTAATCACAATGCTCCTTGACACTTGTCATCACAATGCTCCATGGCCCTTGTCATCACAATGCCCTATGGCGCTTCCCAACACAATGATCCATGACTCCTTTCATCACAATACTAAATCACCACTGTCACCCCAAAAGTCCATGAACCGTTTCATAACAACGCTCCATGACCCATTTCATCACAATGCTCCATGAACGCTTTCATTACAATGCTCCATGATCGCTATCATCACAATAAACCATGACCCATTCCATCAACATGCTCCAGTACCCCTTTCGTAAAAATGCTCCATGACCCCTGTCATCACAGTGCTCCATGCCCCCTGGCGTCACAATGCTCCATAACAACATATACCACAAAGCCCTATGACCCGTTTCATCACAATGCTAAAAGGCCCTTGTCATCAAAATGTTCGATGGAGCTTGTCATCACAATGCTCCATGCCCAATGTCATCAAAATGCTCCATGACCACATTCATCACAATGCTCCATGACACATTTCATCAAAATGATAAATGGCCCTTGTCATCACAATGCTCCATGGCGCTTCTCATCACAATGCTCCATACCCCCTGTCATCACAATGCCCCATAATCCCTTTTATCACAATAATACATCACCCCTTTCATTACAATACTCCAGTATGCCTTTCATCACAATGCTCCATGGCCCTTGTCATCACAATGCTCCATATCCACTGTCATCAAAATGATTCATTACCATTTTCATCACAATGATCCATGACCCGTCTCATCACAATACTCCATGTTGAGGTCTTCTCCATGCTCTGTTCTTCTCCATGCTCCATGCCCTTGTCATCACAATGCAACATGGCCATTTTCATCACAATTGAAAATGGCCCTTATCATCAAAATTCTTCATGACCCTTGTCATCACAATGCTCCATGACGCCTGTCATCACAATGTTCCATGCTGTGGTCTTCACCATGCTCCATGCCCTTGTCATCACAATTCTACCGGACGCCTTTTATCATCATGCTCCATGACGAGTTTCATCCCAATGCTCCATGACACCTGTTATCACAATTCTCCATGACTCTTGTCATCACAATGTTCCATGCCCGAGTCATTACAATGTTCCAAGAATTTATCATCACAATGCTCCAAGGCACTTGTCATCACAATGCTCTATGTTCCTTGCCATCACAATGATCCTTGACTCTTTTCATCACAATGCTCCATCACCAGTGTCATCACAATGCTCCATGACCGCTGTCACCACTTTGCTCCAGGACCCTTTTCACAACAATGCTCCATGACCCATTTCATCACAGTGCTCCATGAAGGCTTTCATCACAATGCTCCACGATCGCTATCATCACAATAAACCATGACCCATTCCATCAACATGCTGCAGTACCAATTTCATCACAATGCTCCATGGCCCCTCTTATCTCAATGCTCCATGACCCTTGTCATCCCAATGCTCCGTGACCACATTCATCACAAAACTCCATGACCCGTTTCATTACAATGCTAAAAGGCCCTTCTCATCAAAATGCTCCATGGCGCTTATCATCACAATGCTCAATGCCCAATGTCACCACAATGCTCCTTGACCCCTTTCATCACAATGCTCCATGGCCCTTGTCATCACAATGCTCCATGGCCCTTGTCATCACAATGCTCCATTATCCATTTCATCACAATAATCCATGACCACTTTCATCACAATGCTCCAGACGCCTTTCATCACAATGCTCCATGACACCTGACATCACAATGCTTCATGACCCCAGTCATCACAATGCTCCATGCCCCGTTTCATCCTAATGCTTCATAACAGCTTTCATCACAATGCTCAATGACCCCTGTCATCACAATGCTCCATTGCCCTTGTTATCATAATGCTTCATGATCCCTGATATCACAATGCTCCGTGACACATTTCTTCACAGTGATCCATGCCCCCGTATTCACAATGCCCCATGACCACTGTCATCACAATGCTCCGTGACCACATTCATCACAAAGCTCCATGACACGTTTCATCACAATGCTAAATGGCTCTTGTCATCACAATGCTCCATGGCGCTTCTCATCACAATGCTCCATACCCCCTGTCATCACAATGTTCCATGCTGTGGTCTTCTCCATGCTCCATGCCCTTTTCATCACAATTCTACATGACCCCTTTCACCACAATGCTCCATGACGAGTTTTATCCCAATGCTCCATGACACCTGTTGTCACAATTTTCCATAGCCCTTGTCATCACAATGCTCCATGACTCCTGTCAACAAAAAGCCTCATGAACCCTGTCATCACAATGCCCGATGACCCCTGACATCACAATTCTCCATGACTCTTGTCATCACAATATTCCATGCCCGAGTCATTACAATGTTCCAAGAATTTATCATCACAATCCTCCAAGGCACTTGTCATCACAATGCTCTATGGCCCTTGCCATCACAATGATCCTTGACTCTTTTCATCACAATGCCCCATCACCACTGTCATCACAATGCTCCATGAACGCTCTCATCCAAAGGCTCCATGACCCTTGTCATCACAATGCTCCATGACCGCTGTCATCACATTGCTCCATGACACCTTTCACAACAATGCTCCATGACCCATTTCATCAAAATGCTCCATGATCGCTTTCATCACAATGCTCCATGATCGCTATCATCACAATCAACCATGACCCATTCCATCAACATGCTGCAGTACCCATTTCATCACAATGCTCCATGGCCCCTGTTATCCCAAAGCTCCAAGACCCCTGTCATCACAGTGCTCCATGCCCCTTGTCATCACAATGCTCCATATCCACTGTCATCACAATGATTCATTACCACTTTCATCACAAAGATCCATGACCCGTCTCATCACAATGCTCCACGTTGAGGTTTTCTCCATGCTCCGTTCTTCTCTATGCCCCATGCCCTTGTCATCACTATGCTACATGACCCTTTTCATCACAATGTTAAATGGTCATTATCATCAAAATGCTCCATGATCCTTGTAATCGCAATGCTCCATGGCACTTCTCATCACAATGCGCTATGACCCATATCATCACAATGTTCCATGCAGTGGTGTTCACCATGCTCCATGCCCTTGTCATCACAATTCTACATGACCCCTTTCATCACAAGGCTCCATGACAACTTTCATCCCAATGCTCGATGACACCTGTTGTCACAATTCTCATTGCCCCTTGTCATCACAATGCTACATGACCCCTGTCATCAAAAAGCCTCACGACCCCTGACATTACAATTCCCGATGACTCCTTACATCACAATTCTCCATGACTCTTGTCATCACAGTGTTCCATGCCCAAGTCATCACAATGTTCTATGAATTTATCATCACAATACTCCAAGGCCCTTGTCATCACAATGCTCCATGACCCTTGTAATCACAATGCTCCTTGACACTTGTCATCACAATGCTCCATGGCCCTTGTCATCACAATGCCCTATGGCGCTTCCCAACACAATGATCCATGACTCCTTTCATCACAATACTAAATCACCACTGTCACCACAAAGGTCCATGAACCGTTTCATAACAATGCTCCATGACCCATTTCATCACAATGCTCCATGAACGCTTTCATTACAATGCTCCATGATCGCTATCATCACAATAAACCATGACCCATTCCATCAACATGCTCCAGTACCCCTTTCGTAAAAATGCTCCATGGCCCCTGTTATCACAATGCTCAATGACCCTTGTCCTCACAATGCTCCATGAACCCTGACATCACAATGCTCCATGACCCCTGTCATCCCAGTGCTCCATGCCCCCTGGCATCACAATGCTCCATAACAACATATACCACAAAGCCCTATGACCCGTTTCATCACAATGCTAAAAGGCCCTTGTCATCAAAATGTTCGATGGAGCTTGTCATCACAATGCTCCATGCCCAATGTCATCAAAATGCTCCATGACCACATTCATCACAATGCTCCATGACACGTTTCATCACAATGCTAAATGGTCCTTGTCATCACAATGCTCCATGGCGCTTCTCATCACAATGCTCCATACCCCCTGTCATCACAATGCCCCATAATCCCTTTTATCACAATAATACATCACCCCTTTCATTACAATACTCCAGTATGCCTTTCATCACAATGCTCCATGTCCCTTGTCATCACAATGCTCCATATCCACTGTCATCAAAATGATTCATTACCATTTTCATCACAATGATCCATGACCCGTCTCATCACAATACTCCATGTTGAGGTCTTCTCCATGCTCCGGTCTTCTCCATGCTCCATGCCGTTGTCATCACAATGCAACATGGCCATTTTCATCACAATGTAAAATGGCCCTTATCATCAAAATTCTTCATGACCCTTGTCATCACAATGCTCTATGACGCCTGTCATCACAATGTTCCATGCTGTGGTCTTCACCATGCTCCATGCCCTTGTAATCACAATTCTACCGGACGCCTTTCAGCATCCTGCTCCATGAGGAGTTTCATCCCAATGCTCCATGGCACCTGTTGTCACAATTCTCCATGGCCCTTTTCATCACAATGCTCCATGACCCATGTCAACAAAAAGCCTCATGACCCCTGTCATCACAAGGCCGATGACCCCTGACATCACAATTCTCCATGACTCTTGTCATCACAATATTCCATGCCCGAGTCATTACAATGTTCCAAGAATTTATCATCACAATCCTCCAAGGCACTTGTCATCACAATGCTCTATGGCCCTTGCCATCACAATGATCCTTGACTCTTTTCATCACAATGCCCCATCACCACTGTCATCACAATACTCCATGAACGCTTTCATCCAAAGGCTCCATGACACCTTTCTCAACAATGCTCCATGACCCATTTCATCACAATGCCCAATGAACGCTTTCGTCACAATGCTCCATGATCACTATCATCACAATAAACCATGACCCATTCCATCAGCATGCTGCAGTACCCATTTCATCACAATGCTCCATGGCCCCTGTTATGCCAAAGCTCCAAGATCCCTGTCATCACAGTGCTCCATGCCCCTTGTCATCACAATGCTCCATATCCACTGTCATCACAATGATTCATTACCACTTTCATCACAATGATCCATGACCCGTCTCATCACAATGCTCCACGTTGAGGTTTTCTCCATGCTCCGTTCTTCTCCATGCCCCATGCCCTTGTCATCACTATGCTACATGACCCTTTTCATCACAATGTTAAATGGTCATTATCATCAAAATGCTCCATGATCCTTGTAATCGCAATGCTCCATGGCACTTCTCATCACAATGCGCTATGACCCATATCATCACAATGTTCCATGCAGTGGTCTTCACCATGCTCCATGCCCTTGTCATCACAATTCTACATGACCCCTTTCATCACAAGGCTCCATGACAACTTTCATCCCAATGCTCGATGACACCTGTTTTCACAATTCTCATTGGCCCTTGTCATCACAATGTTACATGACCCCTGTCATCAAAAAGCCTCACGACCCCTGACATCACAATGCCCGATGACCCCTTACATCACAATTCTCCATGACTCTTGTCATCACAGTGTTCCATGCCCGAGTCATCACAATGTTCTATGAATTTATCATCACAATACTCCAAGGCCCTTGTCATCACAATGCTCCATGACCCTTGTAATCACAATGCTCCTTGACACTTGTCATCACAATGCTCCATGGCCCTTGTCATCACAATGCCCTATGGCGCTTCCCAACACAATGATCCATGACTCCTTTCATCACAATACTAAATCACCACTGTCACCACAAAGGTCCATGAACCGTTTCATAACAACGCTCCATGACCCATTTCATCACAATGCTCCATGAACGCTTTCATTACAATGCTCCATGATCGCTATCATCACAATAAACCATGACCCATTCCATCAACATGCTCCAGTACCCCTTTCGTAAAAATGCTCCATGACCCCTGTCATCACAGTGCTCCATGCCCCCTGGCGTCACAATGCTCCATAACAACATATACCACAAAGCCCTATGACCCGTTTCATCACAATGCTAAAAGGCCCTTGTCATCAAAATGTTCGATGGAGCTTGTCATCACAATGCTCCATGCCCAATGTCATCAAAATGCTCCATGACCACATTCATCACAATGCTCCATGACACATTTCATCAAAATGATAAATGGCCCTTGTCATCACAATGCTCCATGGCGCTTCTCATCAAAATGCTCCATACCCCCTGTCATCACAATGCCCCATAATCCCTTTTATCACAATAATACATCACCCCTTTCATTACAATACTCCAGTATGCCTTTCATCACAATGCTCCATGGCCCTTGTCATCACAATGCTCCATATCCACTGTCATCAAAATGATTCATTACCATTTTCATCACAATGATCCATGACCCGTCTCATCACAATGCTCCATGTTGAGGTCTTCTCCATGCTCTGTTCTTCTCCATGCTCCATGCCCTTGTCATCACAATGCAACATGGCCATTTTCATCACAATGTAAAATGGCCCTTATCATCAAAATACTTCATGACCCTTGTCATCACAATGCTCCATGACGCCTGTCATCACAATGTTCCATGCTGTGGTCTTCACCATGCTCCATGCCCTTGTCATCACAATTCTACCGGACGCCTTTTATCATCATGCTCCATGACGAGTTTCATCCCAATGCTCCATGACACCTGTTGTCACAATTTTCCATAGCCCTTGTCATCACAATGCTCCATGACTCCTGTCAACATAAAGCCTCATGACCCCTGTCATCACAATGCCCGATGACCCCTGACATCACAATTCTCCATGACTCTTGTCATCACAATATTCCATGCCCGAGTCATTACAATGTTCCAAGAATTTATCATCACAATCCTCCAAGGCACTTGTCATCACAATGCTCTATGGCCCTTGCCATCACAATGATCCTTGACTCTTTTCATCACAATGCCCCATCACCACTGTCATCACAATGCTCCATGAACGCTTTCATCCAAAGGCTCCATGACCCTTGTCATCACAATGCTCCATGACCGCTGTCATCACATTGCTCCATGACACCTTTCACAACAATGCTCCATGACCCATTTCATCAAAATGCTCCATGATCGCTTTCATCACAATGCTCCATGATCGCTATCATCACAATCAACCATGACCCATTCCATCAACATGCTGCAGTACCCATTTCATCACAATGCTCCATGGCCCCTGTTATCCCAAAGCTCCAAGACCCCTGTCATCACAGTGCTCCATGCCCCTTGTCATCACAATGCTCCATATCCACTGTCATCACAATGATTCATTACCACTTTCATCACAATGATCCATGACCCGTCTCATCACAATGCTCCACGTTGAGGTTTTCTCCATGCTCCGTTCTTCTCCATGCCCCATGCCCTTCTCATCACTATGCTACATGACCCTTTTCATCACAATGTTAAATGGTCATTATCATCAAAATGCTCCATGATCCTTGTAATCGCAATGCTCCATGGCACTTCTCATCACAATGCGCTATGACCCATATCATCACAATGTTCCATGCAGTGGTCTTCACCATGCTCCATGCCCTTGTCATCAAAATTCTACATGACCCCTTTCATCACAAGGCTCCATGACAACTTTCATCCCAATGCTCGATGACACCTGTTGTCACAATTCTCATTGGCCCTTGTCATCACAATGCTACATGACCCCTGTCATCAAAAAGCCTCACGACCCCTGACATCACAATTCCCGATGACTCCTTACATCACAATTCTCCATGACTCTTGTCATCACAGTGTTCCATGCCCGAGTCATCACAATGTTCAATGAATTTATCATCACAATACTCCAAGGCCCTTGTCATCACAATGCTCCATGACCCTTGTAATCACAATGCTCCTTGACACTTGTCATCACAATGCTCCATGGCCCTTGTCATCACAATGCCCTATGGCGCTTCCCAACACAATGATCCATGACTCCTTTCATCACAATACTAAATCACCACTGTCACCACAAAGGTCCATGAACCGTTTCATAACAACGCTCCATGACCCATTTCATCACAATGCTCCATGAACGCTTTCATTACAATGCTCCATGATCGCTATCATCACAATAAACCATGACCCATTCCATCAACATGCTCCAGTACCCCTTTCGTAAAAATGCTCCATGGCCCCTGTTATCACAATGCTCAATGACCCTTGTCCTCACAATGCTCCATGAACCCTGACATCACAATGCTCCATGACCCCTGTCATCACAGTGCTCCATGCCCCCTGGCATCACAATGCTCCATAACAACATATACCACAAAGCCCTATGACCCGTTTCATCACAATGCTAAAAGGCCCTTGTCATCAAAATGTTCGATGGAGCTTGTCATCACAATGCTCCATGCCCAATGTCATCAAAATGCTCCATGACCACATTCATCACAATGCTCCATGACACATTTCATCACAATGCTAAATGGTCCTTGTCATCACAATGCTCCATGGCGCTTCTCATCACAATGCTCCATACCCCCTGTCATCACAATGCCCCATAATCCCTTTTATCACAATAATACATCACCCCTTTCATTACAATACTCCAGTATGCCTTTCATCACAATGCTCCATGGCCCTTGTCATCACAATGCTCCATATCCACTGTCATCAAAATGATTCATTACCATTTTCATCACAATGATCCATGACCCGTCTCATCACAATGCTCCATGTTGAGGTCTTCTCCATGCTCCGGTCTTCTCCATGCTCCATGCCCTTGTCATCACAATGCAACATGGCCATTTTCATCACAATTGAAAATGGCCCTTATCATCAAAATTCTTCATGACCCTTGTCATCACAATGCTCCATGACGCCTGTCATCACAATGTTCCATGCTGTGGTCTTCACCATGCTCCATGCCCTTGTCATCACAATTCTACCGGACGCCTTTTATCATCATGCTCCATGACGAGTTTCATCCCAATGCTCCATGACACCTGTTGTCACAATTCTCCATGATTCTTGTCATCACAATGTTCCATGCCCGAGTCATTACAATGTTCCAAGAATTTATCATCACAATGCTCCAAGGCACTTGTCATCACAATGCTCTATGTTCCTTGCCATCACAATGATCCTTGACTCTTTTCATCACAATGCTCCATCACCAGTGTCATCACAATGCTCCATGACCGCTGTCACCACTTTGCTCCAGGACCCTTTTCACAACAATGCTCCATGACCCATTTCATCACAGTGCTCCATGAAGGCTTTCATCACAATGCTCCACGATCGCTATCATCACAATAAACCATGACCCATTTCATCAACATGCTGCAGTACCAATTTCATCACAATGCTCCATGGCCCCTCTTATCTCAATGCTCCATGACCCTTGTCATCCCAATTCTCCGTGACCACATTCATCACAAAACTCCATGACCCGTTTCATTACAATGCTAAAAGGCCCTTCTCATCAAAATGCTCCATGGCGCTTATCATCACAATGCTCAATGCCCAATGTCACCACAATGCTCCTTGACCCCTTTCATCACAATGCTCCATGGCCCTTGTCATCACAATGCTCCATGGCCCTTGTCATCACAATGCTCCATTATCCATTTCATCACAATAATCCATGACCACTTTCATCACAATGCTCCAGACGCCTTTCATCACAATGCTCCATGACACCTGACATCACAATGCTTCATGACCCCAGTCATCACAATGCTCCATGCCCCGTTTCATCCTAATGCTTCATAACAGCTTTCATCACAATGCTCAATGACCCCTGTCATCACAATGCTCCATTGCCCTTGTTATCATAATGCTTCATGATCCCTGATATCACAATGCTCCGTGACACATTTCTTCACAGTGATCCATGCCCCCGTATTCACAATGCCCCATGACCACTGTCATCACAATGCTCCGTGACCACATTCATCACAAAGCTCCATGACACGTTTCATCACAATGCTAAATGGCTCTTGTCATCACAATGCTCCATGGCGCTTCGCATCACAATGCTCCATACCCCCTGTCATCACAATGTTCCATGCTGTGGTCTTCTCCATGCTCCATGCCCTTTTCATCACAATTCTACATGACCCCTTTCACCGCAATGCTCCATGACGAGTTTTATCCCAATACTCCATGACACCTGTTGTCACAATTTTCCATAGCCCTTGTCATCACAATGCTCCATGACTCCTGTCAACAAAAAGCCTCATGACCCCTGTCATCACAATGCCCGATGACCCCTGACATCACAATTCTCCATGACTCTTGTCATCACAATATTCCATGACCGAGTCATTACAATGTTCCAAGAATTTATCATCACAATCCTTCAAGGCACTTGTCATCACAATGCTCTATGGCCCTTGCCATCACAATGATCCTTGACTCTTTTCATCACAATGCCCCATCACCACTGTCATCACAATGCTCCATGAACGCTTTCATCCAAAGGCTCCATGACCCTTGTCATCACAATGCTCCATGACCGCTGTCATCACATTGCTCCATGACACCTTTCACAACAATGCTCCATGACCCATTTCATCAAAATGCTCCATGAACGCTTTCATCACAATGCTCCATGATCGCTATCATCACAATCAACCATGACCCATTCCATCAACATGCTGCAGTACCCATTTCATCACAATGCTCCATGGCCCCTGTTATGCCAAAGCTCCAAGACCCCTGTCATCACAGTGCTCCATGCCCCTTGTCATCACAATGCTCCATATCCACTGTCATCACAATGATTCATTACCACTTTTATCACAAAGATCCATGACCCGTCTCATCACAATGCTCCACGTTGAGGTTTTCTCCATGCTCCGTTCTTCTCCATGCCCCATGCCCTTGTCATCACTATGCTACATGACCCTTTTCATCACAATGTTAAATGGTCATTATCATCAAAATGCTCCATGATCCTTGTAATCGAAATGCTCCATGGCACTTCTCATCACAATGCGCTATGACCCATATCATCACAATGTTCCATGCAGTGGTCTTCACCATGCTCCATGCCCTTGTCATCAAAATTCTACATGACCCCTTTCATCACAAGGCTCCATGACAACTTTCATCCCAATGCTCGATGACACCTGTTGTCACAATTCTCATTGGCCCTTGTCATCACAATGCTACATGACCCCTGTCATCAAAAAGCCTCACGACCCCTGACATTACAATTCCCAATGACTCCTTACATCACAATTCTCCATGACTCTTGTCATCACAGTGTTCCATGTCCGAGTCATCACAATGTTCTATGAATTTATCATCACAATACTCCAAGGCCCTTGTCATCACAATGCTCCATGACCCTTGTAATCACAATGCTCCTTGACACTTGTCATCACAATGCTCCATGGCCCTTGTCATCACAATGCCCTATGGCGCTTCCCAACACAATGATCCATGACTCCTTTCATCACAATACTAAATCACCACTGTCACCACAAAGGTCCATGAACCGTTTCATAACAACGCTCCATGACCCATTTCATCACAATGCTCCATGAACGCTTTCATTACAATGCTCCATGATCGTTATCATCACAATAAACCATGACCCATTCCATCAACATGCTCCAGTACCCCTTTCGTAAAAATGCTCCATGACCCCTGTCATCACAGTGCTCCATGCCCCCTGGCGTCACAATGCTCCATAACAACATATACCACAAAGCCCTATGACCCGTTTCATCACAATGCTAAAAGGCCCTTGTCATCAAAATGTTCGATGGAGCTTGTCATCACAATGCTCCATGCCCAATGTCATCAAAATGCTCCATGACCACATTCATCACAATGCTCCATGACACATTTCATCAAAATGATAAATGGCCCTTGTCATCACAATGCTCCATGGCGCTTCTCATCACAATGCTCCATACCCCCTGTCATCACAATGCCCCATAATCCCTTTTATCACAATAATACATCACCCCTTTCATTACAATACTCCAGTATGCCTTTCATCACAATGCTCCATGGCCCTTGTCATCACAATGCTCCATATCCACTGTCATCAAAATGATTCATTACCATTTTCATCACAATGATCCATGACCCGTCTCATCACAATGCTCCATGTTGAGGTCTTCTCCATGCTCTGTTCTTCTCCATGCTCCATGCCCTTGTCATCACAATGCAACATGGCCATTTTCATCACAATGTAAAATGGCCCTTATCATCAAAATACTTCATGACCCTTGTCATCACAATGCTCCATGACGCCTGTCATCACAATGTTCCATGCTGTGGTCTTCACCATGCTCCATGCCCTTGTCATCACAATTCTACCGGACGCCTTTTATCATCATGCTCCATGACGAGTTTCATCCCAATGCTCCATGACACCTGTTGTCACAATTTTCCATAGCCCTTGTCATCACAATGCTCCATGACTCCTGTCAACAAAAAGCCTCATGACCCCTGTCATCACAATGCCCGATGACCCCTGACATCACAATTCTCCATGACTCTTGTCATCACAATATTCCATGCCCGAGTCATTACAATGTTCCAAGAATTTATCATCACAATCCTCCAAGGCACTTGTCATCACAATGCTCTATGGCCCTTGCCATCACAATGATCCTTGACTCTTTTCATCACAATGCCCCATCACCACTGTCATCACAATGCTCCATGAACGCTTTCATCCAAAGGCTCCATGACCCTTGTCATCACAATGCTCCATGACCGCTGTCATCACATTGCTCCATGACACCTTTCACAACAATGCTCCATGACCCATTTCATCAAAATGCTCCATGATCGCTTTCATCACAATGCTCCATGATCGCTATCATCACAATCAACCATGACCCATTCCATCAACATGCTGCAGTACCCATTTCATCACAATGCTCCATGGCCCCTGTTATCCCAAAGCTCCAAGACCCCTGTCATCACAGTGCTCCATGCCCCTTGTCATCACAATGCTCCATATCCACTGTCATCACAATGATTCATTACCACTTTCATCACAATGATCCATGACCCGTCTCATCACAATGCTCCACGTTGAGGTTTTCTCCATGCTCCGTTCTTCTCCATGCCCCATGCCCTTGTCATCACTATGCTACATGACCCTTTTCATCACAATGTTAAATGGTCATTATCATCAAAATGCTCCATGATCCTTGTAATCGCAATGCTCCATGGCACTTCTCATCACAATGCGCTATGACCCATATCATCACAATGTTCCATGCAGTGGTCTTCACCATGCTCCATGCCCTTGTCATCACAATTCTACATGACCCCTTTCATCACAAGGCTCCATGACAACTTTCATCCCAATGCTCGATGACACCTGTTGTCACAATTCTCATTGGCCCTTGTCATCACAATGCTACATGACCCCTGTCATCAAAAAGCCTCACGACCCCTGACATCACAATTCCCGATGACTCCTTACATCACAATTCTCCATGACTCTTGTCATCACAGTGTTCCATGCCCGAGTCATCACAATGTTCTATGAATTTATCATCACAATACTCCAAGGCCCTTGTCATCACAATGCTCCATGACCCTTGTAATCACAATGCTCCTTGACACTTGTCATCACAATGCTCCATGGCCCTTGTCATCACAATGCCCTATGGCGCTTCCCAACACAATGATCCATGACTCCTTTCATCACAATACTAAATCACCACTGTCACCACAAAGGTCCATGAACCGTTTCATAACAACGCTCCATGACCCATTTCATCACAATGCTCCATGAACGCTTTCATTACAATGCTCCATGATCGCTATCATCACAATAAACCATGACCCATTCCATCAACATGCTCCAGTACCCCTTTCGTAAAAATGCTCCATGGCCCCTGTTATCACAATGCTCAATGACCCTTGTCCTCACAATGCTCCATGAACCCTGACATCACAATGCTCCATGACCCCTGTCATCACAGTGCTCCATGCCCCCTGGCATCACAATGCTCCATAACAACATATACCACAAAGCCCTATGACCCGTTTCATCACAATGCTAAAAGGCCCTTGTCATCAAAATGTTCGATGGAGCTTGTCATCACAATGCTCCATGCCCAATGTCATCAAAATGCTCCATGACCACATTCATCACAATGCTCCATGACACATTTCATCACAATGCTAAATGGTCCTTGTCATCACAATGCTCCATGGCGCTTCTCATCACAATGCTCCATACCCCCTGTCATCACAATGCCCCATAATCCCTTTTATCACAATAATACATCACCCCTTTCATTACAATACTCCAGTATGCCTTTCATCACAATGCTCCATGGCCCTTGTCATCACAATGCTCCATATCCACTGTCATCAAAATGATTCATTACCATTTTCATCACAATGATCCATGACCCGTCTCATCACAATGCTCCATGTTGAGGTCTTCTCCATGCTCCGGTCTTCTCCATGCTCCATGCCCTTGTCATCACAATGCAACATGGCCATTTTCATCACAATTGAAAATGGCCCTTATCATCAAAATTCTTCATGACCCTTGTCATCACAATGCTCCATGACGCCTGTCATCACAATGTTCCATGCTGTGGTCTTCACCATGCTCCATGCCCTTGTCATCACAATTCTACCGGACGCCTTTTATCATCATGCTCCATGACGAGTTTCATCCCAATGCTCCATGACACCTGTTGTCACAATTCTCCATGATTCTTGTCATCACAATGTTCCATGCCCGAGTCATTACAATGTTCCAAGAATTTATCATCACAATGCTCCAAGGCACTTGTCATCACAATGCTCTATGTTCCTTGCCATCACAATGATCCTTGACTCTTTTCATCACAATGCTCCATCACCAGTGTCATCACAATGCTCCATGACCGCTGTCACCACTTTGCTCCAGGACCCTTTTCACAACAATGCTCCATGACCCATTTCATCACAGTGCTCCATGAAGGCTTTCATCACAATGCTCCACGATCGCTATCATCACAATAAACCATGACCCATTTCATCAACATGCTGCAGTACCAATTTCATCACAATGCTCCATGGCCCCTCTTATCTCAATGCTCCATGACCCTTGTCATCCCAATTCTCCGTGACCACATTCATCACAAAACTCCATGACCCGTTTCATTACAATGCTAAAAGGCCCTTCTCATCAAAATGCTCCATGGCGCTTATCATCACAATGCTCAATGCCCAATGTCACCACAATGCTCCTTGACCCCTTTCATCACAATGCTCCATGGCCCTTGTCATCACAATGCTCCATGGCCCTTGTCATCACAATGCTCCATTATCCATTTCATCACAATAATCCATGACCACTTTCATCACAATGCTCCAGACGCCTTTCATCACAATGCTCCATGACACCTGACATCACAATGCTTCATGACCCCAGTCATCACAATGCTCCATGCCCCGTTTCATCCTAATGCTTCATAACAGCTTTCATCACAATGCTCAATGACCCCTGTCATCACAATGCTCCATTGCCCTTGTTATCATAATGCTTCATGATCCCTGATATCACAATGCTCCGTGACACATTTCTTCACAGTGATCCATGCCCCCGTATTCACAATGCCCCATGACCACTGTCATCACAATGCTCCGTGACCACATTCATCACAAAGCTCCATGACACGTTTCATCACAATGCTAAATGGCTCTTGTCATCACAATGCTCCATGGCGCTTCGCATCACAATGCTCCATACCCCCTGTCATCACAATGTTCCATGCTGTGGTCTTCTCCATGCTCCATGCCCTTTTCATCACAATTCTACATGACCCCTTTCACCGCAATGCTCCATGACGAGTTTTATCCCAATACTCCATGACACCTGTTGTCACAATTTTCCATAGCCCTTGTCATCACAATGCTCCATGACTCCTGTCAACAAAAAGCCTCATGACCCCTGTCATCACAATGCCCGATGACCCCTGACATCACAATTCTCCATGACTCTTGTCATCACAATATTCCATGACCGAGTCATTACAATGTTCCAAGAATTTATCATCACAATCCTTCAAGGCACTTGTCATCACAATGCTCTATGGCCCTTGCCATCACAATGATCCTTGACTCTTTTCATCACAATGCCCCATCACCACTGTCATCACAATGCTCCATGAACGCTTTCATCCAAAGGCTCCATGACCCTTGTCATCACAATGCTCCATGACCGCTGTCATCACATTGCTCCATGACACCTTTCACAACAATGCTCCATGACCCATTTCATCAAAATGCTCCATGAACGCTTTCATCACAATGCTCCATGATCGCTATCATCACAATCAACCATGACCCATTCCATCAACATGCTGCAGTACCCATTTCATCACAATGCTCCATGGCCCCTGTTATGCCAAAGCTCCAAGACCCCTGTCATCACAGTGCTCCATGCCCCTTGTCATCACAATGCTCCATATCCACTGTCATCACAATGATTCATTACCACTTTTATCACAAAGATCCATGACCCGTCTCATCACAATGCTCCACGTTGAGGTTTTCTCCATGCTCCGTTCTTCTCCATGCCCCATGCCCTTGTCATCACTATGCTACATGACCCTTTTCATCACAATGTTAAATGGTCATTATCATCAAAATGCTCCATGATCCTTGTAATCGAAATGCTCCATGGCACTTCTCATCACAATGCGCTATGACCCATATCATCACAATGTTCCATGCAGTGGTCTTCACCATGCTCCATGCCCTTGTCATCAAAATTCTACATGACCCCTTTCATCACAAGGCTCCATGACAACTTTCATCCCAATGCTCGATGACACCTGTTGTCACAATTCTCATTGGCCCTTGTCATCACAATGCTACATGACCCCTGTCATCAAAAAGCCTCACGACCCCTGACATTACAATTCCCAATGACTCCTTACATCACAATTCTCCATGACTCTTGTCATCACAGTGTTCCATGCCCGAGTCATCACAATGTTCTATGAATTTATCATCACAATACTCCAAGGCCCTTGTCATCACAATGCTCCATGACCCTTGTAATCACAATGCTCCTTGACACTTGTCATCACAATGCTCCATGGCCCTTGTCATCACAATGCCCTATGGCGCTTCCCAACACAATGATCCATGACTCCTTTCATCACAATACTAAATCACCACTGTCACCACAAAGGTCCATGAACCGTTTCATAACAACGCTCCATGACCCATTTCATCACAATGCTCCATGAACGCTTTCATTACAATGCTCCATGATCGCTATCATCACAATAAACCATGACCCATTCCATCAACATGCTCCAGTACCCCTTTCGTAAAAATGCTCCATGGCCCCTGTTATCACAATGCTCAATGACCCTTGTCCTCACAATGCTCCATGAACCCTGACATCACAATGCTCCATGACCCCTGTCATCACAGTGCTCCATGCCCCCTGGCATCACAATGCTCCATAACAACATATACCACAAAGCCCTATGACCTGTTTCATCACAATGCTAAAAGGCCCTTGTCATCAAAATGTTCGATGGAGCTTGTCATCACAATGCTCCATGCCCAATGTCATCAAAATGCTCCATGACCACATTCATCACAATGCTCCATGACACGTTTCATCACAATGCTAAATGGTCCTTGTCATCACAATGCTCCATGGCGCTTCTCATCACAATGCTCCATACCCCCTGTCATCACAATGCCCCATATTCCCTTTTATCACAATAATACATCACCCCTTTCATTACAATACTCCAGTATGCCTTTCATCACAATGCTCCATGTCCCTTGTCATCACAATGCTCCATATCCACTGTCATCAAAATGATTCATTACCATTTTCATCACAATGATCCATGACCCGTCTCATCACAATGCTCCATGTTGAGGTCTTCTCCATGCTCCGGTCTTCTCCATGCTCCATGCCCTTGTCATCACAATGCAACATGGCCATTTTCATCACAATGTAAAATGGCCCTTATCATCAAAATTCTTCATGACCCTTGTCATCACAATGCTCTATGACGCCTGTCATCACAATGTTCCATGCTGTGGTCTTCACCATGCTCCATGCCCTTGTCATCACAATTCTACCGGACGCCTTTCAGCATCATGCTCCATGAGGAGTTTCATCCCAATGCTCCATGACACCTGTTGTCACAATTCTCCATGGCCCTTTTCATCACAATGCTCCATGACCCATGTCAACAAAAAGCCTCATGACCCCTGTCATCACAAGGCCGATGACCCCTGACATCACAATTCTCCATGACTCTTGTCATCACAATATTCCATGCCCGAGTCATTACAATGTTCCAAGAATTTATCATCACAATCCTCCAAGGCACTTGTCATCACAATGCTCTATGGCCCTTGCCATCACAATGATCCTTGACTCTTTTCATCACAATGCCCCATCACCACTGTCATCACAATGCTCCATGAACGCTTTCATCCAAAGGCTCCATGACCCTTGTCATCACAATGCTCCATGACCGCTGTCATCACATTGCTCCATGACACCTTTCACAACAATGCTCCATGACCCATTTCATCAAAATGCTCCATGAACGCTTTCATCACAATGCTCCATGATCGCTATCATCACAATAAACCATGACCCATTCCATCAACATGCTGCCGTACCCATTTCATCACAATGCTCCATGGCCCCTGTTATCCCAAAGCTCCAAGACCCCTGTCATCACAGTGCTCCATGCCCCTTGTCATCACAATGCTCCATATCCACTGTCATCACAATGATTCATTACCACTTTCATCACAATGATCCATGACCCGTCTCATCACAATGCTCCACGTTGAGGTTTTCTCCATGCTCCGTTCTTCTCCATGCCCCATGCCCTTCTCATCACTATGCTACATGACCCTTTTCATCACAATGTTAAATGGTCATTATCATCAAAATGCTCCATGATCCTTGTAATCACAATGCTCCATGGCACTTCTCATCACAATGCGCTATGACCCATATCATCACAATGTTCCATGCAGTGGTCTTCACCATGCTCCATGCCCTTGTCATCACAATTCTACATGACCCCTTTCATCACAAGGCTCCATGACAACTTTCATCCCAATGCTCGATGACACCTGTTGTCACAATTCTCATTGGCCCTTGTCATCACAATGCTACATGACCCCTGTCATCAAAAAGCCTCATGACCCCTGACATCACAATGCCCGATGACCCCTTACATCACAATTCTCCATGACTCTTGTCATCACAGTGTTCCATGCCCGAGTCATCACAATGTTCTATGAATTTATCATCACAGTACTCCAAGGCCCTTGTCATCACAATGCTCCATGACACTTGTAATCACAATGCTCCTTGACACTTGTCATCACAATGCTCCATGGCACTTGTCATCACAATGCCCTATGGCGCTTCCCAACACAATGATCCATGACTCCTTTCATCACAATACTAAATCACCACTGTCACCACAAAGGTCCATGAACCGTTTCATAACAACGCTCCATGACCCATTTCATCACAATGCTCCATGAACGCTTTCATTACAATGCTCCATGATCGCTATCATCACAATAAACCATGACCCATTCCATCAACATGCCCCAGTACCCCTTTCGTAAAAATGCTCCATGGCCCCTGTTATCACAATGCTCAATGACCCTTGTCCTCACAATGCTCCATGAACCCTAACATCACAATGCTCCATGACCCCTGTCATCACAGTGCTCCATGCCCCCTGGCGTCACAATGCTCCATAACAACATATACCACAAAGCCCTATGACCCGTTTCATCACAATGCTAAAAGGCCCTTGTCATCAAAATGTTCGATGGAGCTTGTCATCACAATGCTCCATGCCCAATGTCATCAAAATGCTCCATGACCACATTCATCACAATGCTCCATGACACATTTCATCAAAATGATAAAAGGCCCTTGTCATCACAATGCTCCATGGCGCTTCTCATCACAATGCTCCATACCCCCTGTCATCACAATGCCCCATAATCCCTTTTATCACAATAATACATCACCCCTTTCATTACAATACTCCAGTATGCCTTTCATCACAATGCTCCATGGCCCTTGTCATCACAATGCTCCATATCCACTGTCATCACAATGATTCATTACCATTTTCATCACAATGATCCATGACCCGTCTCATCACAATGCTCCATGTTGAGGTCTTCTCCATGCTCTGTTCTTCTCCATGCTCCATGCCCTTGTCATCACAATGCAACATGGCCATTTTCATCACAATTGAAAATGGCCCTTATCATCAAAATTCTTCATGACCCTTGTCATCACAATGCTCCATGACGCCTGTCATCACAATGTTCCATGCTGTGGTCTTCACCATGCTCCATGCCCTTGTCATCACAATTCTACCGGACGCCTTTCATCATCATGCTCCATGACGAGTTTCATCCCAATGCTCCATGACACCTGTTGTCACAATTCTCCATGACTCTTGTCATCACAATGTTCCATGCCCGAGTCATTACAATGTTCCAAGAATTTATCATCACAATGCTCCAAGGCACTTGTCATCACAATGCTCTATGTTCCTTGCCATCACAATGATCCTTGACTCTTTTCATCACAATGCTCCATCACCAGTGTCATCACAATGCTCCATGACCGCTGTCACCACTTTGCTCCAGGACCCTTTTCACAACAATGCTCCATGACCCATTTCATCACAGTGCTCCATGAAGGCTTTCATCACAATGCTCCACGATCGCTATCATCACAATAAACCATGACCCATTCCATCAACATGCTGCAGTACCAATTTCATCACAATGCTCCATGGCCCCTCTTATCTCAATGCTCCATGACCCTTGTCATCCCAATGCTCCGTGACCACATTCATCACAAAACTCCATGACCCGTTTTATTACAATGCTAAAAGGCCCTTCTCATCAAAATGCTCCATGGCGCTTATCATCACAATGCTCAATGCCCAATGTCACCACAATGCTCCTTGACCCCTTTCATCACAATGCTCCATGGCCCTTGTCATCACAATGCTCCATTATCCATTTCATCACAATAATCCATGACCACTTTCATCACAATGCTCCAGACGCCTTTTATCACAATGCTCCATGACACCTGACATCACAATGCTTCATGACCCCAGTCATCACAATGCTCCATGCCCCGTTTCATCCTAATGCTTCATGACAGCTTTCATCACAATGCTCAATGACCCCTGTCATCACAATGCTCCATTGCCCTTGTTATCATAATGCTCCATGATCCCTGATATCACAATGCTCCGTGACACATTTCTTCACAGTGATCCATGCCCCCATATTCACAATGCCGCATGACCACTGTCATCACAATGCTCCGTGACCACATTCATCACAAAGCTCCATGACACGTTTCATCACAATGCTAAATGGCTCTTGTCATCACAATGCTCCATGGCGCTTCTCATCACAATGCTCCATACCCCCTGTCATCACAATGTTCCATGCTGTGGTCTTCTCCATGCTCCATGCCCTTTTCATCACAATTCTACATGACCCCTTTCACCAAAATGCTCCATGACGAGTTTTATCCCAATGCTCCATGACACCTGTTGTCACAATTTTCCATAGCCCTTGTCATCACAATGCTCCATGACTCCTGTCAACAAAAAGCCTCATGACCCCTGTCATCACAGTGCCCGATGACCCCTGACATCACAATTCTCCATGACTCTTGTCATCACAATATTCCATGCCCGAGTCATTACAATGTTCCAAGAATTTATCATCACAATCCTCCAAGGCACTTGTCATCACAATGCTCTATGGCCCTTGCCATCACAATGATCCTTGATTCTTTTCATCACAATGCCCCATCACCACTGTCATCACAATGCCCCATGAACGCTTTCATCCAAAGGCTCCATGACCCTTGTCATCACAATGCTCCATGACCGCTGTCATCACATTGCTCCATGACACCTTTCACAACAATGCTCCATGACCCATTTCATCAAAATGCTCCATGAACGCTTTCATCACAATGCTCCATGATCGCTATCATCACAATAAACCATGACCCATTCCATCAACATGCTGCAGTACCCATTTCATCACAATGCTCCATGGCCCCTGTTATCCCAAAGCTCCAAGACCCCTGTCATCACAGTGCTCCATGCCCCTTGTCATCACAATGCTCCATATCCACTGTCATCACAATGATTCATTACCACTTTCATCACAATGATCCATGACCCGTCTCATCACAATGCTCCACGTTGAGGTTTTCTCCATGCACCGTTCTTCTCCATGCCCCATGCCCTTCTCATCACTATGCTACATGACCCTTTTCATCACAATGTTAAATGGTCATTATCATCAAAATGCTCCATGATCCTTGTAATCGCAATGCTCCATGGCACTTCTCATCACAATGCGCTATGACCCATATCATCACAATGTTCCATGCAGTGGTCTTCACCATGCTCCATGCCCTTGTCATCACAATTCTACATGACCCCTTTCATCACAAGGCTCCATGACAACTTTCATCCCAATGCTCGATGACACCTGTTGTCAAAATTCTCATTGGCCCTTGTCATCACAATGCTACATGTCCCCTGTCATCAAAAAGCCTCACGACCCCTGACATTACAATTCCCGATGACTCCTTACATCACAATTCTCCATGACTCTTCTCATCACAGTGTTCCATGCCCGAGTCATCACAATGTTCTATGAATTTATCATCACAATACTCCAAGGCCCTTGTCATCACAATGCTCCATGACCCTTGTAATCACAATGCTCCTTGACACTTGTCATCACAATGCTCCATGGCCCTTGTCATCACAATGCCCTATGGCGCTTCCCAACACAATGATCCATGACTCCTTTCATCACAATACTAAATCACCACTGTCACCACAAAGGTCCATGAACCGTTTCATAACAACGCTCCATGACCCATTTCATCACAATGCTCCATGAACGCTTTCATTACAATGCTCCATGATCGCTATCATCACAATAAACCATGACCCATTCCATCAACATGCTCCAGTACCCCTTTCGTAAAAATGCTCCATGGCCCCTGTTATCACAATGCTCAATGACCCTTGTCCTCACAATGCTCCATGAACCCTGACATCACAATGCTCCATGACCCCTGTCATCACAGTGCTCCATGCCCCCTGGCATCACAATGCTCCATAACAACATATACCACAAAGCCCTATGACCTGTTTCATCACAATGCTAAAAGGCCCTTGTCATCAAAATGTTCGATGGAGCTTGTCATCACAATGCTCCATGCCCAATGTTATCAATATGCTCCATGACCACATTCATCACAATGCTCCATGACACGTTTCATCACAATGCTAAATGGTCCTTGTCATCACAATGCTCCATGGCGCTTCTCATCACAATGCTCCATACCCCCTGTCATCACAATGCCCCATAATCCCTTTTATCACAATAATACATCACCCCTTTCATTACAATACTCCAGTATGCCTTTCATCACAATGCTCCATGGCCCTTGTCATCACAATTCTCCATATCCACTGTCATCAAAATGATTCATTACCATTTTCATCACAATGATCCATGACCCGTCTCATCACAATGCTCCATGTTGAGGTCTTCTCCATGCTCCGGTCTTCTCCATGCTCCATGCCCTTGTCATCACAATGCAACATGGCCATTTTCATCACAATGTAAAATGGCCCTTATCATCAAAATTCTTCATGACCCTTGTCATCACAATGCTCTATGACGCCTGTCATCACAATGTTCCATGCTGTGGTCTTCACCATGCTCCATGCCCTTGTCATCACAATTCTACCGGACGCCTTTCAGCATCATGCTCCATGAGGAGTTTCATCCCAATGCTCCATGACACCTGTTGTCACAATTCTCCATGGCCCTTTTCATCACAATGCTCCATGACCCATGTCAACAAAAAGCCTCATGACCCCTGTCATCACAAGGCCGATGACCCCTGACATCACAATTCTCCATGACTCTTGTCATCACAATATTCCATGCCCGAGTCATTACAATGTTCCAAGAATTTATCATCACAATCCTCCAAGGCACTTGTCATCACAATGCTCTATGGCCCTTGCCATCACAATGATCCTTGACTCTTTTCATCACAATGCCCCATCACCACTGTCATCACAATGCTCCATGAACGCTTTCATCCAAAGGCTCCATGACCCTTGTCATCACAATGCTCCATGACCGCTGTCATCACATTGCTCCATGACACCTTTCACAACAATGCTCCATGACCCATTTCATCAAAATGCTCCATGAACGCTTTCATCACAATGCTCCTTGATCGCTATCATCACAATCAACCATGACCCATTCCATCAACATGCTGCAGTACCCATTTCATCACAATGCTCCATGGCCCCTGTAATGCCAAAGCTCCAAGACCCCTGGCATCACAGTGCTCCATGCCCCTTGTCATCACAATGCTCCATATCCACTGTCATCACAATGATTCATTACCACTTTCATCACAAAGATCCATGACCCGTCTCATCACAATGCTCCACGTTGAGGTTTTCTCCATGCTCCGTTCTTCTCCATGCCCCATGCCCTTGTCATCACTATGCTACATGACCCTTTTCATCACAATGTTAAATGGTCATTATCATCAAAATGCTCCATGATCCTTGTAATCGCAATGCTCCATGGCACTTCTAATCACAATGAGCTATGACCCATATCATCACAATGTTCCATGCAGTGGTCTTCACCCTGCTCCATGCCCTTGTCAGCACAATTCTACATGACCCCTTTCATCACAAGGCTCCATGACCACTTTCATCCCAATGCTCGATGACACCTGTTGTCACAATTCTCGTTGGCCCTTGTCATCACAATGCTCCATGACCCCTGTCATCAAAAAGCCTCATAACCCCTGACATCACAATGCCCGATGACCCATGACATCACAATTCACCATGACTCTTGTCATCACAGTGTTCCATGCCCGAGTCATCACAGTGTTCTCTGAATTTATCATCAGAATACTCCAAGGCCCTTGTCATCACAATCCTCCATGACCCTTGTAATCACAATGCTCCTTGACACTTGTCATCACAATGCTCCATGGCCCTTGTCATCACAATGCTCTATGGCGCTTCCCATCACAATGATCCATGACTCCTTTCATCACAATACTCAATCACCACTGTCACCACAAAGCTCCAAGAACCGTTTCATCACAATGCTCCATGACCCATTTCATAACAATGCTCCATGAACGCTTTCATTACAATGCTCCATGATCGCTATCATCACAATAAACCATGACCCATTCTATCAACATGCTGCAGTACCCCTTTCATCACAATGCTCCATGGCCCCTGTTATCATAATCCTCCATGACCCTTGTCATCACAATGCTCCATGAACCCTGACATCACAATGCTCCATGACCCCTCTCATCCCAGTTCTCCATGCCCTCTGTCGTCACAATGCTAAATAACAATATATACCACAAAGCCCTATGACCCGTTTCATCACAATTCTAAAAGCCTCTTGTCATCAAAATGTTCGATGGAGCTTGTCATCACAATGCTCCATGCCCAATGTCATCAAAATGCTCCATGACCACATTCATCACAATGCTCCATGACACGTTTCATCACAATGCTAAATGGCCCTTGTCATCACAATGCTCCATGGCGCTTCTCATCACAATGCTCCATACCCCCTTTCATCACAATGCCCCATAATCTCTTTTATCACAATAATACATGTTCCCTTTCATTACAATATCCCAGTATGCCTTTCATCACAATGCTCCATGGCCCTTGTCATCACAATGCTCCATATCCACTGTCATCAAAATGATTCTTTACCATTTTCATCACAATGATCCATGACCCGTCTCATCACAATGCTCCATGTTGAGGTTTTCTCCATGCTCCGGTCTTCTCCATGCTCCATGCCCTTGTCATCACAATTCTACATGACCCCTTTCATCACAAAGCTCCATGAAGAGTTTCATCCCAATGCTCCATGACACCTGTTGTCACAATTCTCCATGGCCCTTGTCATAATATTGCTCCATGACCCCTGTCAACAAAAAGCCTCATGGCCCCTGTCATCACAATGCCCGATGACCCCTGACATCACAATTCTCCATGACTCTTGTCATCACAATGTTCCATGCCCGAGTCATTACAATGTTCCAAGAATTTATCATCACAATCCTCCAAGGCACTTGTCATCACTATGCTCTAAGGCCCTTGCCATCACAATGATCCTTGACTATTTTCATCACAATGCTCCATCACCTCTGTCATCACAATGCTCCATGAACGCTTCCATCCAAAGGCTCCCTGACCCTTGTCATCACAATGCTCCATGACCGCTGTCATCCCATTGCTCCATGACCCCTTTCAGAACAATGCTTCATGACCCATTTCATCACAATGCTCCATG
Organism: Balaenoptera ricei; assembly: GCF_028023285.1. NCBI lineage: Eukaryota > Metazoa > Chordata > Mammalia > Artiodactyla > Balaenopteridae > Balaenoptera > Balaenoptera ricei. The sequence goes on from NC_082639.1 coordinate 140,024,442, forward strand.
AATGCTTTCATCACAATGCTCCATGATGGCTATCATCACAATAAACCATGACCCATTCCATCAACATGCTGCAGTACCCTTTTCATCACAATGCTCCATGGCCCCTCTTATCTCAATGCTCCATGACACTTGTCATCCTAATGCTCCGTGACCACATTCATCACAAAGCTGCATGACCCGTTTCATTACAATGCTAAAAGGCCCTTGCCATCAAAATGCTCCATGGCGCTTATCATCACAATGCTCAATGCCCAATGTCATCACAATGCTCCTTGACCCCTGTCATATCAATGCTCCATGGCGCTTGTCATCACAATGCTCCATTATCCATTTCATCACAATAATCCATGACAACTTTCATCACAATGCTCCAGACGCCTTTCATCACAATGCTCCATGACACCTGACATCACAATGCTTCATGACCCCAGTCATCACAGTGCTCCATGCCCCGTTTCATCCTAATGCTTCATGACACCTGTCATCACAATGCTCCATTGCCCTTGTTATCATAATGCTCCATGATCCCTGATATCACAATGTTCCGTGACACATTTCTTCACAGTGATCCATGCCCCCGTCTTTACAATGCCCCATGACCACTGTCATCACAATTCTCCGTGACCACATTCATCACAAAGCTCCATGACACGGTTCATCACAATGCTAAATGGCTCTTGTCATCACAATGCTCCATGGCGCTTCTCATCACAATGCTCCATACACCCTGTCATCACAATGTTCCATGCTGTGGTCTTCTCCATGCTCCATGCCCTTTTCATCACAATTCTACATGACCCCTTTCACCACAATGCTCCATGACGAGTTTTATCCCAATGCTCCATGACACCTGTTGTCACAATTTTCCATAGCCCTTGTCATCACAATGCTCCATGACTCCTGTCAACAAAAAGCCTCATGAACCCTGTCATCACAATGCCCGATGACCCCTGACATCACAATTCTCCATGACTCTTGTCATCACAATATTCCATGCCCGAGTCATTACAATGTTCCAAGAATTTATCATCACAATCCTCCAAGGCACTTGTCATCACAATGCTCTATGGCCCTTGCCATCACAATGATCCTTGACTCTTTTCATCACAATGCCCCATCACCACTGTCATCACAATGCTCCATGAACGCTTTCATCCAAAGGCTCCATGACCCTTGTCATCACAATGCTCCATGACCGCTGTCATCACATTGCTCCATGACACCTTTCACAACAATGCTCCATGACCCATTTCATCAAAATGCTCCATGAACGCTTTCATCACAATGCTCCATGATCGCTATCATCACAATAAACCATGACCCATTCCATCAACATGCTGCAGTACCCATTTCATCACAATGCTCCATGGCCCCTGTTATCCCAAAGCTCCAAGACCCCTGTCATCACAGTGCTCCATGCCCCTTGTCATCACAATGCTCCATATCCACTGTCATCACAATGATTCATTACCACTTTCATCACAATGATCCATGACCCGTCTCATCACAATGCTCCACGTTGAGGTTTTCTCCATGCTCCGTTCTTCTCCATGCCCCATGCCCTTGTCATCACTATGCTACATGACCCTTTTCATCACAATGTTAAATGGTCATTATCATCAAAATGCTCCATGATCCTTGTAATCGCAATGCTCCATGGCACTTCTCATCACAATGCGCTATGACCCATATCATCACAATGTTCCATGCAGTGGTCTTCACCATGCTCCATGCCCTTGTCATCACAATTCTACATGACCCCTTTCATCACAAGGCTCCATGACAACTTTCATCCCAATGCTCGATGACACCTGTTGTCACAATTCTCATTGGCCCTTGTCATCACAATGCTACATGACCCCTGTCATCAAAAAGCCTCACGACCCCTGACATTACAATTCCCGATGACTCCTTACATCACAATTCTCCATGACTCTTGTCATCACAGTGTTCCATGCCCGAGTCATCACAATGTTCTATGAATTTATCATCACAATACTCCAAGGCCCTTGTCATCACAATGCTCCATGACCCTTGTAATCACAATGCTCCTTGACACTTGTCATCACAATGCTCCATGGCCCTTGTCATCACAATGCCCTATGGCGCTTCCCAACACAATGATCCATGACTCCTTTCATCACAATACTAAATCACCACTGTCACCACAAAGGTCCATGAACCGTTTCATAACAACGCTCCATGACCCATTTCATCACAATGCTCCATGTACGCTTTCATTACAATGCTCCATGATCGCTATCATCACAATAAACCATGACCCATTCCATCAACATGCTCCAGTACCCCTTTCGTAAAAATGCTCCATGGCCCCTGTTATCACAATGCTCAATGACCCTTGTCCTCACAATGCTCCATGAACCCTGACATCACAATGCTCCATGACCCCTGTCATCACAGTGCTCCATGCCCCCTGGCATCACAATGCTCCATAACAACATATACCACAAAGCCCTATGACCCGTTTCATCACAATGCTAAAAGGCCCTTGTCATCAAAATGTTCGATGGAGCTTGTCATCACAATGCTCCATGCCCAATGTCATCAAAATGCTCCATGACCACATTCATCACAATGCTCCATGACACGTTTCATCACAATGCTAAATGGTCCTTGTCATCACAATGCTCCATGGCGCTTCTCATCACAATGCTCCATACCCCCTGTCATCACAATGCCCCATAATCCCTTTTATCACAATAATACATCACCCCTTTCATTACAATACTCCAGTATGCCTTTCATCACAATGCTCCATGTCCCTTGTCATCACAATGCTCCATATCCACTGTCATCAAAATGATTCATTACCATTTTCATCACAATGATCCATGACCCGTCTCATCACAATGCTCCATGTTGAGGTCTTCTCCATGCTCCGGTCTTCTCCATGCTCCATGCCCTTGTCATCACAATGCAACATGGCCATTTTCATCACAATGTAAAATGGCCCTTATCATCAAAATTCTTCATGACCCTTGTCATCACAATGCTCCATGACGCCTGCCATCACAATGTTCCATGCTGTGGTCTTCACCATGCTCCATGCCCTTGTCATCACAATTCTACCGGACGCCTTTCAGTATCATGCTCCATGAGGAGTTTCATCCCAATGCTCCATGACACCTGTTGTCACAATTCTCCATGGCTCTTTTCATCACAATGCTCCATGACCCATGTCAACAAAAAGCCTCATGACCCCTGTCATCACAAGGCCGATGACCCCTGACATCACAATTCTCCATGACTCTTGTCATCACAATATTCCATGCCCGAGTCATTACAATGTTCCAAGAATTTATCATCACAATCCTCCAAGGCACTTGTCATCACAATGCTCTATGGCCCTTGCCATCACAATGATCCTTGACTCTTTTCATCACAATGCCCCATCACCACTGTCATCACAATGCTCCATGAACGCTTTCATCCAAAGGCTCCATGACCCTTGTCATCACAATGCTCCATGACCGCTGTCATCACATTGCTCCATGACACCTTTCAGAACAATGCTCCATGACCCATTTCATCAAAATGCTCCATGAACGCTTTCATCACAATGCTCCATGATCGCTATCATCACAATAAACCATGACCCATTCCATCAACATGCTGCAGTACCCATTTCATCACAATGCTCCATGGCCCCTGTTATCCCAAAGCTCCAAGACCCCTGTCATCACAGTGCTCCATGCCCCTTGTCATCACAATGCTCCATATCCACTGTCATCACAATGATTCATTACCACTTTCATCACAAAGATCCATGACCCGTCTCATCACAATGCTCCACGTTGAGGTTTTCTCCATGCTCCGTTCTTCTCCATGCCCCATGCCCTTGTCATCACTATGCTACATGACCCTTTTCATCACAATGTTAAATGGTCATTATCATCAAAATGCTCCATGATCCTTGTAATCGCAATGCTCCATGGCACTTCTCATCACAATGCGCTATGACCCATATCATCACAATGTTCCATGCAGTGGTCTTCACCATGCTCCATGCCCTTGTCATCACAATTCTACATGACCCCTTTCATCACAAGGCTCCATGACAACTTTCATCCCAATGCTCGATGACACCTGTTTTCACAATTCTCATTGGCCCTTGTCATCACAATGTTACATGACCCCTGTCATCAAAAAGCCTCATGACCCCTGACATCACAATGCCCGATGACCCCTTACATCACAATTCTCCATGACTCTTGTCATCACAGTGTTCCATGCCCGAGTCATCACAATGTTCTATGAATTTATCATCACAATACTCCAAGGCCCTTGTCATCACAATGCTCCATGACCCTTGTAATCACAATGCTCCTTGACACTTGTCATCACAATGCTCCATGGCCCTTGTCATCACAATGCCCTATGGCGCTTCCCAACACAATGATCCATGACTCCTTTCATCACAATACTAAATCACCACTGTCACCACAAAGGTCCATGAACCGTTTCATAACAACGCTCCATGACCCATTTCATCACAATGCTCCATGAACGCTTTCATCACAATAAACCATGACCCATTCCATCAACATGCTCCAGTACCCCTTTCGTAAAAATGCTCCATGACCCCTGTCATCACAGTGCTCCATGCCCCCTGGCGTCACAATGCTCCATAACAACATATACCACAAAGCCCTATGACCCGTTTCATCACAATGCTAAAAGGCCCTTGTCATCAAAATGTTCGATGGAGCTTGTCATCACAATGCTCCATGCCCAATGTCATCAAAATGCTCCATGACCACATTCATCACAATGCTCCATGACACATTTCATCAAAATGATAAATGGCCCTTGTCATCACAATGCTCCATGGCGCTTCTCATCACAATGCTCCATACCCCCTGTCATCACAATGCCCCATAATCCCTTTTATCACAATAATACATCACCCCTTTCATTACAATACTCCAGTATGCCTTTCATCACAATGCTCCATGGCCCTTGTCATCACAATGCTCCATATCCACTGTCATCAAAATGATTCATTACCATTTTCATTACAATGATCCATGACCCGTCTCATCACAATGCTCCATGTTGAGGTCTTCTCCATGCTCCGGTCTTCTCCATGCTCCATGCCCTTGTCATCACAATGCAACATGGCCATTTTCATCACAATTGAAAATGGCCCTTATCATCAAAATTTTTCATGACCCTTGTCATCACAATGCTCCATGACGCCTGTCATCATAATGTTCCATGCTGTGGTCTTCACCATGCTCCATGCCCTTGTCATCACAATTCTACCGGACGCCTTTCATCATCATGCTCCATGACGAGTTTCATCCCAATGCTCCATGACACCTGTTGTCACAATTCTCCATGACTCTTGTCATCACAATGTTCCATGCCCGAGTCATTGCAATGTTCCAAGAATTTATCATCACAATGCTCCAAGGCACTTGTCATCACAATGCTCTATGTTCCTTGCCATCACAATGATCCTTGACTCTTTTCATCACAATGCTCCTTGACTCTTTTCATCACAATGCTCCATCACCACTGTCATCACAATGCTCCATGACCGCTGCCACAACTTTGCTCCAGGACCCTTTTCACAACAATGCTCCATGACCCATTTCATCACAATGCTCCATGAAGTCTTTCATCACAATGCTCCATGATCGCTATCATCACAATAAACCATGACCCATTCCATCAACATGCTGCAGTACCAATTTCATCACAATGCTCCATGGCCCCTCTTATCTCAATGCTCCATGACCCTTGTCATCCCAATGCTCCGTGACCACATTCATCACAAAACTCCATGACCCGTTTCATTACAATGCTAAAAGGCCCTTCTCATCAAAATGCTCCATGGCGCTTATCATCACAATGCACAATGCCCAATGTTACCACAATGCTCCTTGACCCCTTTCATCACAATGCTCCATGGCCCTTGTCATCACAATGCTCCATGGCCCTTGTCATCACAATGCTCCATTATCCATTTCATCACAATAATCCATGACCACTTTCATCACAATGCTCCAGACGCCTTTCATCACAATGCTCCATGACACCTGACATCACAATGCTTCATGACCCCAGTCATCACAGTGCTCCATGCCCCGTTTCATCCTAATGCTTCATGACACCTGTCATCACAATGCTCCATTGCCCTTGTTATCATAATGCTCCATGATCCCAGATATCACAATGCTCCGTGCCACATTTCTTCACAGTGATCCATGCCCCCGTCTTTACAATGCCCCATGACCACTGTCATCACAATTCTCCGTGACCACATTCATCACAAAGCTCCATGACACGGTTCATCACAATGCTAAATGGCTCTTGTCATCACAATGCTCCATGGCGCTTCTCATCACAATGCTCCATACCCCCTGTCATCACAATGTTCCATGCTGTGGTCTTCTCCATGCTCCATGCCCTTTTCATCACAATTCTACATGACCCCATTCACCACAATGCTCCATGACGAGTTTCATCCCAATGCTCCATGACACCTGTTGTCACAATTTTCCATAGCCCTTGTCATCACAATGCTCCATGACTCCTGTCAACAAAAAGCCTCATGACCCCTGTCATCACAATGCCCGATGACCCCTGACATCACAATTCTCCATGACTCTTGTCATCACAATATTCCATGCCCGAGTCATTACAATGTTCCAAGAATTTATCATCACAATCCTCCAAGGCACTTGTCATCACAATGCTCTATGGCCCTTGCCATCACAATGATCCTTGACTCTTTTCATCACAATGCCCCATCACCACTGTCATCACAATACTCCATGAACGCTTTCATCCAAAGGCTCCATGACACCTTTCTCAACAATGCTCCATGACCCATTTCATCACAGTGCCCAATGAACGCTTTCATCACAATGCTCCATGATCGCTATCATCACAATAAACCATGACCCATTCCATCAACATGCTGCAGTACCCATTTCATCACAATGCTCCATGGCCCCTGTTATCCCAAAGCTCCAAGACCCCTGTCATCACAGTGCTCCATGCCCCTTGTCATCACAATGCTCCATATCTACTGTCATCACAATGATTCATTACCACTTTCATCACAATGATCCATGACCCGTCTCATCACAATGCTCCACGTTGAGGTTTTCTCCATGCTCCGTTCTTCTCCATGCCCCATGCCCTTGTCATCACTATGCTACATGACCCTTTTCATCACAATGTTAAATGGTCATTATCATCAAAATGCTCCATGATCCTTGTAATCGCAATGCTCCATGGCACTTCTCATCACAATGCGCTATGACCCATATCATCACAATGTTCCATGCAGTGGTCTTCACCATGCTCCATGCCCTTGTCATCACAATTCTACATGACCCCTTTCATCACAAGGCTCCATGACAACTTTCATCCCAATGCTCGATGACACCTGTTTTCACAATTCTCATTGGCCCTTGTCATCACAATGTTACATGACCCCTGTCATCAAAAAGCCTCACGACCCCTGACATCACAATGCCCGATGACCCCTTACATCACAATTCTCCATGACTCTTGTCATCACAGTGTTCCATGCCCGAGTCATCACAATGTTCTATGAATTTATCATCACAATACTCCAAGGCCCTTGTCATCACAATGCTCCATGACCCTTGTAATCACAATGCTCCTTGACACTTGTCATCACAATGCTCCATGGCCCTTGTCATCACAATGCCCTATGGCGCTTCCCAACACAATGATCCATGACTCCTTTCATCACAATACTAAATCACCACTGTCACCACAAAGGTCCATGAACCGTTTCATAACAACGCTCCATGACCCATTTCATCACAATGCTCCATGAACGCTTTCATTACAATGCTCCATGATCGCTATCATCACAATAAACCATGACCCATTCCATCAACATGCTCCAGTACCCCTTTCGTAAAAATGCTCCATGACCCCTGTCATCACAGTGCTCCATGCCCCCTGGCGTCACAATGCTCCATAACAACATATACCACAAAGCCCTATGACCCGTTTCATCACAATGCTAAAAGGCCCTTGTCATCAAAATGTTCGATGGAGCTTGTCATCACAATGCTCCATGCCCAATGTCATCAAAATGCTCCGTGACCACATTCATCACAATGCTCCATGACACATTTCATCAAAATGATAAATGGCCCTTGTCATCACAATGCTCCATGGTGCTTCTCATCACAATGCTCCATACCCCCTGTCATCACAATGCCCCATAATCCCTTTTATCACAATAATACATCACCCCTTTCATTACAATACTCCAGTATGCCTTTCATCACAATGCTCCATGGCCCTTGTCATCACAATGCTCCATATCCACTGTCATCAAAATGATTCATTACCATTTTCATCACAATGATCCATGACCCGTCTCATCACAATGCTCCATGTTGAGGTCTTCTCCATGCTCCGGTCTTCTCCATGCTCCATGCCCTTGTCATCACAATGCAACATGGCCATTTTCATCACAATTGAAAATGGCCCTTATCATCAAAATTTTTCATGACCCTTGTCATCACAATGCTCCATGACGCCTGTCATCACAATGTTCCATGCTGTGGTCTTCACCATGCTCCATGCCCTTGTCATCACAATTCTACCGGACGCCTTTCATCATCATGCTCCATGACGAGTTTCATCCCAATGCTCCATGACACCTGTTGTCACAATTCTCCATGACTCTTGTCATCACAATGTTCCATGCCCGAGTCATTGCAATGTTCCAAGAATTTATCATCACAATGCTCCAAGGCACTTGTCATCACAATGCTCTATGTTCCTTGCCATCACAATGATCCTTGACTCTTTTCATCACAATGCTCCATCACCACTGTCATCACAATGCTCCATGACCGCTGCCACAACTTTGCTCCAGGACCCCTTTCACAACAATGCTCCATGACCCATTTCATCACAATGCTCCATGAAGTCTTTCATCACAATGCTCCATGATCGCTATCATCACAACAAACCATGACCCATTCCATCAACATGCTGCAGTACCAATTTCATCACAATGCTCCATGGCCCCTCTTATCTCAATGCTCCATGACCCTTGTCATCCCAATGCTCCGTGACCACATTCATCACAAAACTCCATGACCCGTTTCATTACAATGCTAAAAGGCCCTTCTCATCAAAATGCTCCATGGCGCTTATCAACACAATGCACAATGCCCAATGTTACCACAATGCTCCTTGACCCCTTTCATCACAATGCTCCATGGCCCTTGTCATCACAATGCTCCATGGCCCTTGTCATCACAATGCTCCATTATCCATTTCATCACAATAATCCATGACCACTTTCATCACAATGCTCCAGACGCCTTTCATCACAATGCTCCATGACACCTGACATCACAATGCTTCATGACCCCAGTCATCACAGTGCTCCATGCCCCGTTTCATCCTAATGCTTCATGACACCTGTCATCACAATGCTCCATTGCCCTTGTTATCATAATGCTCCATGATCCCAGATATCACAATGCTCCGTGCCACATTTCTTCACAGTGATCCATGCCCCCGTCTTTACAATGCCCCATGACCACTGTCATCACAATTCTCCGTGACCACATTCATCACAAAGCTCCATGACACGGTTCATCACAATGCTAAATGGCTCTTGTCATCACAATGCTCCATGGCGCTTCTCATCACAATGCTCCATACCCCCTGTCATCACAATGTTCCATGCTGTGGTCTTCTCCATGCTCCATGCCCTTTTCATCACAATTCTACATGACCCCATTCACCACAATGCTCCATGACGAGTTTCATCCCAATGCTCCATGACACCTGTTGTCACAATTTTCCATAGCCCTTGTCATCACAATGCTCCATGACTCCTGTCAACAAAAAGCCTCATGACCCCTGTCATCACAATGCCCGATGACCCCTGACATCACAATTCTCCATGACTCTTGTCATCACAATATTCCATGCCCGAGTCATTACAATGTTCCAAGAATTTATCATCACAATCCTCCAAGGCACTTGTCATCACAATGCTCTATGGCCCTTGCCATCACAATGATCCTTGACTCTTTTCATCACAATGCCCCATCACCACTGTCATCACAATACTCCATGAACGCTTTCATCCAAAGGCTCCATGACACCTTTCTCAACAATGCTCCATGACCCATTTCATCACAGTGCCCAATGAACGCTTTCATCACAATGCTCCATGATCGCTATCATCACAATAAACCATGACCCATTCCATCAACATGCTGCAGTACCCATTTCATCACAATGCTCCATGGCCCCTGTTATCCCAAAGCTCCAAGACCCCTGTCATCACAGTGCTCCATGCCCCTTGTCATCACAATGCTCCATATCCACTGTCATCACAATGATTCATTACCACTTTCATCACAATGATCCATGACCCGTCTCATCACAATGCTCCACGTTGAGGTTTTCTCCATGCTCCGTTCTTCTCCATGCCCCATGCCCTTGTCATCACTATGCTACATGACCCTTTTCATCACAATGTTAAATGGTCATTATCATCAAAATGCTCCATGATCCTTGTAATCGCAATGCTCCATGGCACTTCTCATCACAATGCGCTATGACCCATATCATCACAATGTTCCATGCAGTGGTCTTCACCATGCTCCATGCCCTTGTCATCACAATTCTACATGACCCCTTTCATCACAAGGCTCCATGACAACTTTCATCCCAATGCTCGATGACACCTGTTTTCACAATTCTCATTGGCCCTTGTCATCACAATGTTACATGACCCCTGTCATCAAAAAGCCTCACGACCCCTGACATCACAATGCCCGATGACCCCTTACATCACAATTCTCCATGACTCTTGTCATCACAGTGTTCCATGCCCGAGTCATCACAATGTTCTATGAATTTATCATCACAATACTCCAAGGCCCTTGTCATCACAATGCTCCATGACCCTTGTAATCACAATGCTCCTTGACACTTGTCATCACAATGCTCCATGGCCCTTGTCATCACAATGCCCTATGGCGCTTCCCAACACAATGATCCATGACTCCTTTCATCACAATACTAAATCACCACTGTCACCACAAAGGTCCATGAACCGTTTCATAACAACGCTCCATGACCCATTTCATCACAATGCTCCATGAACGCTTTCATTACAATGCTCCATGATCGCTATCATCACAATAAACCATGACCCATTCCATCAACATGCTCCAGTACCCCTTTCGTAAAAATGCTCCATGACCCCTATCATCACAGTGCTCCATGCCCCCTGGCGTCACAATGCTCCATAACAACATATACCACAAAGCCCTATGACCCGTTTCATCACAATGCTAAAAGGCCCTTGTCATCAAAATGTTCGATGGAGCTTGTCATCACAATGCTCCATGCCCAATGTCATCAAAATGCTCCGTGACCACATTCATCACAATGCTCCATGACACATTTCATCAAAATGATAAATGGCCCTTGTCATCACAATGCTCCATGGTGCTTCTCATCACAATGCTCCATACCCCCTGTCATCACAATGCCCCATAATCCCTTTTATCACAATAATACATCACCCCTTTCATTACAATACTCCAGTATGCCTTTCATCACAATGCTCCATGGCCCTTGTCATCACAATGCTCCATATCCACTGTCATCAAAATGATTCATTACCATTTTCATCACAATGATCCATGACCCGTCTCATCACAATGCTCCATGTTGAGGTCTTCTCCATGCTCCGGTCTTCTCCATGCTCCATGCCCTTGTCATCACAATGCAACATGGCCATTTTCATCACAATTGAAAATGGCCCTTATCATCAAAATTTTTCATGACCCTTGTCATCACAATGCTCCATGACGCCTGTCATCACAATGTTCCATGCTGTGGTCTTCACCATGCTCCATGCCCTTGTCATCACAATTCTACCGGACGCCTTTCATCATCATGCTCCATGACGAGTTTCATCCCAATGCTCCATGACACCTGTTGTCACAATTCTCCATGACTCTTGTCATCACAATGTTCCATGCCCGAGTCATTGCAATGTTCCAAGAATTTATCATCACAATGCTCCAAGGCACTTGTCATCACAATGCTCTATGTTCCTTGCCATCACAATGATCCTTGACTCTTTTCATCACAATGCTCCATCACCACTGTCATCACAATGCTCCATGACCGCTGCCACAACTTTGCTCCAGGACCCCTTTCACAACAATGCTCCATGACCCATTTCATCACAATGCTCCATGAAGTCTTTCATCACAATGCTCCATGATCGCTATCATCACAATAAACCATGACCCATTCCATCAACATGCTGCAGTACCAATTTCATCACAATGCTCCATGGCCCCTCTTATCTCAATGCTCCATGACCCTTGTCATCCCAATGCTCCGTGACCACATTCATCACAAAACTCCATGACCCGTTTCATTACAATGCTAAAAGGCCCTTCTCATCAAAATGCTCCATGGCGCTTATCAACACAATGCACAATGCCCAATGTTACCACAATGCTCCTTGACCCCTTTCATCACAATGCTCCATGGCCCTTGTCATCACAATGCTCCATGGCCCTTGTCATCACAATGCTCCATTATCCATTTCATCACAATAATCCATGACCACTTTCATCACAATGCTCCAGACGCCTTTCATCACAATGCTCCATGACACCTGACATCACAATGCTTCATGACCCCAGTCATCACAGTGCTCCATGCCCCGTTTCATCCTAATGCTTCATGACACCTGTCATCACAATGCTCCATTGCCCTTGTTATCATAATGCTCCATGATCCCAGATATCACAATGCTCCGTGCCACATTTCTTCACAGTGATCCATGCCCCCGTCTTTACAATGCCCCATGACCACTGTCATCACAATTCTCCGTGACCACATTCATCACAAAGCTCCATGACACGGTTCATCACAATGCTAAATGGCTCTTGTCATCACAATGCTCCATGGCGCTTCTCATCACAATGCTCCATACCCCCTGTCATCACAATGTTCCATGCTGTGGTCTTCTCCATGCTCCATGCCCTTTTCATCACAATTCTACATGACCCCATTCACCACAATGCTCCATGACGAGTTTCATCCCAATGCTCCATGACACCTGTTGTCACAATTTTCCATAGCCCTTGTCATCACAATGCTCCATGACTCCTGTCAACAAAAAGCCTCATGACCCCTGTCATCACAATGCCCGAAGACCCCTGACATCACAATTCTCCATGACTCTTGTCATCACAATATTCCATGCCCGAGTCATTACAATGTTCCAAGAATTTATCATCACAATCCTCCAAGGCACTTGTCATCACAATGCTCTATGGCCCTTGCCATCACAATGATCCTTGACTCTTTTCATCACAATGCCCCATCACCACTGTCATCACAATACTCCATGAACGCTTTCATCCAAAGGCTCCATGACACCTTTCTCAACAATGCTCCATGACCCATTTCATCACAATGCCCAATGAACGCTTTCATCACAATGCTCCATGATCACTATCATCACAATAAACCATGACCCATTCCATCAACATGCTGCAGTACCCATTTCATCACAATGCTCCATGGCCCCTGTTATCCCAAAGCTCCAAGACCCCTGTCATCACAGTGCTCCATGCCCCTTGTCATCACAATGCTCCATATCCCCTGTCATCACAATGATTCATTACCACTTTCATCACAATGATCCATGACCCGTCTCATCACAATGCTCCACGTTGAGGTTTTCTCCATGCTCCATTCTTCTCCATGCCCCATGCCCTTGTCATCACTATGCTACATGACCCTTTTCATCACAATGTTAAATGGTCATTATCATCAAAATGCTCCATGATCCTTGTAATCGCAATGCTCCATGGCACTTCTCATCACAATGCGCTATGACCCATATCATCACAATGTTCCATGCAGTGGTCTTCACCATGCTCCATGCCCTTGTCATCACAATTCTACATGACCCCTTTCATCACAAGGCTCCATGACAACTTTCATCCCAATGCTCGATGACACCTGTTTTCACAATTCTCATTGGCCCTTGTCATCACAATGTTACATGACCCCTGTCATCAAAAAGCCTCACGACCCCTGACATCACAATGCCCGATGACCCCTTACATCACAATTCTCCATGACTCTTGTCATCACAGTGTTCCATGCCCGAGTCATCACAATGTTCTATGAATTTATCATCACAATACTCCAAGGCCCTTGTCATCACAATGCTCCATGACCCTTGTAATCACAATGCTCCTTGACACTTGTCATCACAATGCTCCATGGCCCTTGTCATCACAATGCCCTATGGCGCTTCCCAACACAATGATCCATGACTCCTTTCATCACAATACTAAATCACCACTGTCACCACAAAGGTCCATGAACCGTTTCATAACAACGCTCCATGACCCATTTCATCACAATGCTCCATGAACGCTTTCATTACAATGCTCCATGATCGCTATCATCACAATAAACCATGACCCATTCCATCAACATGCTCCAGTACCCCTTTCGTAAAAATGCTCCATGACCCCTGTCATCACAGTGCTCCATGCCCCCTGGCGTCACAATGCTCCATAACAACATATACCACAAAGCCCTATGACCCGTTTCATCACAATGCTAAAAGGCCCTTGTCATCAAAATGTTCGATGGAGCTTGTCATCACAATGCTCCATGCCCAATGTCATCAAAATGCTCCGTGACCACATTCATCACAATGCTCCATGACACATTTCATCAAAATGATAAATGGCCCTTGTCATCACAATGCTCCATGGTGCTTCTCATCACAATGCTCCATACCCCCTGTCATCACAATGCCCCATAATCCCTTTTATCACAATAATACATCACCCCTTTCATTACAATACTCCAGTATGCCTTTCATCACAATGCTCCATGGCCCTTGTCATCACAATGCTCCATATCCACTGTCATCAAAATGATTCATTACCATTTTCATCACAATGATCCATGACCCGTCTCATCACAATGCTCCATGTTGAGGTCTTCTCCATGCTCCGGTCTTCTCCATGCTCCATGCCCTTGTCATCACAATGCAACATGGCCATTTTCATCACAATTGAAAATGGCCCTTATCATCAAAATTTTTCATGACCCTTGTCATCACAATGCTCCATGACGCCTGTCATCACAATGTTCCATGCTGTGGTCTTCACCATGCTCCATGCCCTTGTCATCACAATTCTACCGGACGCCTTTCATCATCATGCTCCATGACGAGTTTCATCCCAATGCTCCATGACACCTGTTGTCACAATTCTCCATGACTCTTGTCATCACAATGTTCCATGCCCGAGTCATTGCAATGTTCCAAGAATTTATCATCACAATGCTCCAAGGCACTTGTCATCACAATGCTCTATGTTCCTTGCCATCACAATGATCCTTGACTCTTTTCATCACAATGCTCCATCACCACTGTCATTACAATGCTCCATGACCGCTGCCACAACTTTGCTCCAGGACCCCTTTCACAACAATGCTCCATGACCCATTTCATCACAATGCTCCATGAAGTCTTTCATCACAATGCTCCATGATCGCTATCATCACAATAAACCATGACCCATTCCATCAACATGCTGCAGTACCAATTTCATCACAATGCTCCATGGCCCCTCTTATCTCAATGCTCCATGACCCTTGTCATCCCAATGCTCCGTGACCACATTCATCACAAAACTCCATGACCCGTTTCATTACAATGCTAAAAGGCCCTTCTCATCAAAATGCTCCATGGCGCTTATCAACACAATGCACAATGCCCAATGTTACCACAATGCTCCTTGACCCCTTTCATCACAATGCTCCATGGCCCTTGTCATCACAATGCTCCATGGCCCTTGTCATCACAATGCTCCATTATCCATTTCATCACAATAATCCATGACCACTTTCATCACAATGCTCCAGACGCCTTTCATCACAATGCTCCATGACACCTGACATCACAATGCTTCATGACCCCAGTCATCACAGTGCTCCATGCCCCGTTTCATCCTAATGCTTCATGACACCTGTCATCACAATGCTCCATTGCCCTTGTTATCATAATGCTCCATGATCCCAGATATCACAATGCTCCGTGCCACATTTCTTCACAGTGATCCATGCCCCCGTCTTTACAATGCCCCATGACCACTGTCATCACAATTCTCCGTGACCACATTCATCACAAAGCTCCATGACACGGTTCATCACAATGCTAAATGGCTCTTGTCATCACAATGCTCCATGGCGCTTCTCATCACAATGCTCCATACCCCCTGTCATCACAATGTTCCATGCTGTGGTCTTCTCCATGCTCCATGCCCTTTTCATCACAATTCTACATGACCCCATTCACCACAATGCTCCATGACGAGTTTCATCCCAATGCTCCATGACACCTGTTGTCACAATTTTCCATAGCCCTTGTCATCACAATGCTCCATGACTCCTGTCAACAAAAAGCCTCATGACCCCTGTCATCACAATGCCCGAAGACCCCTGACATCACAATTCTCCATGACTCTTGTCATCACAATATTCCATGCCCGAGTCATTACAATGTTCCAAGAATTTATCATCACAATCCTCCAAGGCACTTGTCATCACAATGCTCTATGGCCCTTGCCATCACAATGATCCTTGACTCTTTTCATCACAATGCCCCATCACCACTGTCATCACAATACTCCATGAACGCTTTCATCCAAAGGCTCCATGACACCTTTCTCAACAATGCTCCATGACCCATTTCATCACAATGCCCAATGAACGCTTTCATCACAATGCTCCATGATCACTATCATCACAATAAACCATGACCCATTCCATCAACATGCTGCAGTACCCATTTCATCACAATGCTCCATGGCCCCTGTTATCCCAAAGCTCCAAGACCCCTGTCATCACAGTGCTCCATGCCCCTTGTCATCACAATGCTCCATATCCCCTGTCATCACAATGATTCATTACCACTTTCATCACAATGATCCATGACCCGTCTCATCACAATGCTCCACGTTGAGGTTTTCTCCATGCTCCGTTCTTCTCCATGCCCCATGCCCTTGTCATCACTATGCTACATGACCCTTTTCATCACAATGTTAAATGGTCATTATCATCAAAATGCTCCATGATCCTTGTAATCGCAATGCTCCATGGCACTTCTCATCACAATGCGCTATGACCCATATCATCACAATGTTCCATGCAGTGGTCTTCACCATGCTCCATGCCCTTGTCATCACAATTCTACATGACCCCTTTCATCACAAGGCTCCATGACAACTTTCATCCCAATGCTCGATGACACCTGTTTTCACAATTCTCATTGGCCCTTGTCATCACAATGTTACATGACCTCTGTCATCAAAAAGCCTCATGACCCCTGACATCACAATGCCCGATGACCCCTTACATCACAATTCTCCATGACTCTTGTCATCACAGTGTTCCATGCCCGAGTCATCACAATGTTCTATGAATTTATCATCACAATACTCCAAGGCCCTTGTCATCACAATGCTCCATGACCCTTGTAATCACAATGCTCCTTGACACTTGTCATCACAATGCTCCATGGCCCTTGTCATCACAATGCCCTATGGCGCTTCCCAACACAATGATCCATGACTCCTTTCATCACAATACTAAATCACCACTGTCACCACAAAGGTCCATGAACCGTTTCATAACAACGCTCCATGACCCATTTCATCACAATGCTCCATGAACGCTTTCATTACAATGCTCCATGATCGCTATCATCACAATAAACCATGACCCATTCCATCAACATGCTCCAGTACCCCTTTCGTAAAAATGCTCCATGACCCCTGTCATCACAGTGCTCCATGCCCCCTGGCGTCACAATGCTCCATAACAACATATACCACAAAGCCCTATGACCCGTTTCATCACAATGCTAAAAGGCCCTTGTCATCAAAATGTTCGATGGAGCTTGTCATCACAATGCTCCATGCCCAATGTCATCAAAATGCTCCATGACCACATTCATCACAATGCTCCATGACACATTTCATCAAAATGATAAATGGCCCTTGTCATCACAATGCTCCATGGCGCTTCTCATCACAATGCTCCATACCCCCTGTCATCACAATGCCCCATAATCCCTTTTATCACAATAATACATCACCCCTTTCATTACAATACTCCAGTATGCCTTTCATCACAATGCTCCATGGCCCTTGTCATCACAATGCTCCATATCCACTGTCATCAAAATGATTCATTACCATTTTCATCACAATGATCCATGACCTGTCTCATCACAATGCTCCATGTTGAGGTCTTCTCCATGCTCTGTTCTTCTCCATGCTCCATGCCCTTGTCATCACAATGCAACATGGCCATTTTCATCACAATGTAAAATGGCCCTTATCATCAAAATTCTTCATGACCCTTGTCATCACAATGCTCCATGACGCCTGTCATCACAATGTTCCATGCTGTGGTCTTCACCATGCTCCATGCCCTTGTCATCACAATTCTACCGGACGCCTTTCATCATCATGCTCCATGACGAGTTTCATCCCAATGCTCCATGACACCTGTTGTCACAATTCTCCATGACCCTTGTCATCACAATGTTCCATGCCCGAGTCATTACCATGTTCCAAGAATTTATCATCACAATGCTCCAAGGCACTTGTCATCACAATGCTCTATGTTCCTTGCCATCACAACGATCCTTGACTCTTTTCATCACAATGCTCCGTCACCAGTATCATCACAATGCTCCATGACCGCTGTCACCACTTTGCTCCAGGACCCTTTTCACAACAATGCTCCATGACCCATTTCATCACAGTGCTCCATGAAGGCTTTCATCACAATGCTCCACGATCGCTATCATCACAATAAACCATGACCCATTCCATCAACATGCTGCAGTACCAATTTCATCACAATGCTCCATGGCCCCTCTTATCTCAATGCTCCATGACCCTTGTCATCCCAATGCTCCGTGACCACATTCATCACAAAACTCCATGACCCGTTTCATTACAATGCTAAAAGGCCCTTCTCATCAAAATGCTCCATGGCGCTTATCATCACAATGCTCAATGCCCAATGTCACCACAATGCTCCTTGACCCCTTTCATCACAATGCTCCATGGCCCTTGTCATCACAATGCTCCATGGCCCTTGTCATCACAATGCTCCATTATCCATTTCATCACAATAATCCATGACCACTTTCATCACAATGCTCCAGACGCCTTTCATCACAATGCTCCATGACACCTGACATCACAATGCTTCATGACCCCAGTCATCACAATGCTCCATGCCCCGTTTCATCCTAATGCTTCATGACAGCTTTCATCACAATGCTCAATGACCCCTGTCATCACAATGCTCCATTGCCCTTGTTATCATAATGCTCCATGATCCCTGATATCACAATGTTCCGTGACACATTTCTTCACAGTGATCCATGCCCCCGTATTCACAATGCCCCATGACCACTGTCATCACAATGCTCCGTGACCACATTCATCACAAAGCTCCATGACACGGTTCATCACAATGCTAAATGGCTCTTGTCATCACAATGCTCCATGGCGCTTCTCATCACAATGCTCCATACCCCCTGTCATCACAATGTTCCATGCTGTGGTCTTCTCCATGCTCCATGCCCTTTTCATCACAATTCTACATGACCCCTTTCACCACAATGCTCCATGACGAGTTTTATCCCAATGCTCCATGACACCTGTTGTCACAATTTTCCATAGCCCTTGTCATCACAATGCTCCATGACTCCTGTCAACAAAAAGCCTCATGAACCCTGTCATCACAATGCCCGATGACACCTGACATCACAATTCTCCATGACTCTTGTCATCACAATATTCCATGCCCGAGTCATTACAATGTTCCAAGAATTTATCATCACAATCCTCCAAGGCACTTGTCATCACAATGCTCTATGGCCCTTGCCATCACAATGATCCTTGACTCTTTTCATCACAATGCCCCATCACCACTGTCATCACAATGCTCCATGAACGCTTTCATCCAAAGGCTCCATGACCCTTGTCATCACAATGCTCCATGACCGCTGTCATCACATTGCTCCATGACACCTTTCACAACAATGCTCCGTAACCCATTTCATCACAATGCTCCATGAACGCTTTCATCACAATGCTCCATGATCGCTATCATCACAATAAACCATGACCCATTCCATCAACATGCTGCAGTACCCATTTCATCACAATGCTCCATGGCCCCTGTTATCCCAAAGCTCCAAGACCCCTGTCATCACAGTGCTCCATGCCCCTTGTCATCACAATGCTCCATATCCACTGTCATCACAATGATTCATTACCACTTTCATCACAATGATCCATGACCCGTCTCATCACAATGCTCCACGTTGAGGTTTTCTCCATGCTCCGTTCTTCTCCATGCCCCATGCCCTTGTCATCACTATGCTACATGACCCTTTTCATCACAATGTTAAATGGTCATTATCATCAAAATGCTCCATGATCCTTGTAATCGCAATGCTCCATGGCACTTCTCATCACAATGCGCTATGACCCATATCATCACAATGTTCCATGCAGTGGTCTTCACCATGCTCCATGCCCTTGTCATCACAATTCTACATGACCCCTTTCATCACAAGGCTCCATGACAACTTTCATCCCAATGCTCGATGACACCTGTTTTCACAATTCTCATTGGCCCTTGTCATCACAATGTTACATGACCCCTGTCATCAAAAAGCCTCATGACCCCTGACATCACAATGCCCGATGACCCCTTACATCACAATTCTCCATGACTCTTGTCATCACAGTGTTCCATGCCCGAGTCATCACAATGTTCTATGAATTTATCATCACAATACTCCAAGGCCCTTGTCATCACAATGCTCCATGACCCTTGTAATCACAATGCTCCTTGACACTTGTCATCACAATGCTCCATGGCCCTTGTCATCACAATGCTCCATGGCGCTTCTCATCACAATGCTCCATACCCCCTGTCATCACAATGCCCCATAATCCCTTTTATCACAATAATACATCACCCCTTTCATTACAATACTCCAGTATGCCTTTCATCACAATGCTCCATGGCCCTTGTCATCACAATGCTCCATATCCACTGTCATCAAAATGATTCATTACCATTTTCATCACAATGATCCATGACCCGTCTCATCACAATGCTCCATGTTG
Organism: Balaenoptera ricei; assembly: GCF_028023285.1. Taxonomy (NCBI): domain Eukaryota; kingdom Metazoa; phylum Chordata; class Mammalia; order Artiodactyla; family Balaenopteridae; genus Balaenoptera; species Balaenoptera ricei. Next base: position 140,045,726 of record NC_082639.1, read on the forward strand.
AGGTCTTCTCCATGCTCTGTTCTTCTCCATGCTCCATGCCCTTGTCATCACAATGCAACATGGCCATTTTCATCACAATTGAAAATGCCCCTTATCATCAAAATTCTTCATGACCCTTGTCATCACAATGCTCCATGACGCCTGTCATCACAATGTTCCATGCTGTGGTCTTCACCATGCTCCATGCCCTTGTCATCACAATTCTACCGGACGCCTTTTATCATCATGCTCCATGACGAGTTTCATCCCAATGCTCCATGACACCTGTTGTCACAATTCTCCATGACTCTTGTCATCACAATGTTCCATGCCCGAGTCATTACAATGTTCCAAGAATTTATCATCACAATGCTCCAAGGCACTTGTCATCACAATGCTCTATATTCCTTGCCATCACAATGATCCTTGACTCTTTTCATCACAATGCTCCATCACCAGTGTCATCACAATGCTCCATGACCGCTGTCACCACTTTGCTCCAGGACCCTTTTCACAACAATGCTCCATGACCCATTTCATCACAGTGCTCCATGAAGGCTTTCATCACAATGCTCCACGATCGCTATCATCACAATAAACCATGACCCATTCCATCAACATGCTGCAGTACCAATTTCATCACAATGCTCCATGGCCCCTCTTATCTCAATGCTCCATGACCCTTGTCATCCCAATGCTCCGTGACCACATTCATCACAAAACTCCATGACCCGTTTCATTACAATGCTAAAAGGCCCTTCTCATCAAAATGCTCCATGGCGCTTATCATCACAATGCTCAATGCCCAATGTCACCACAATGCTCCTTGACCCCTTTCATCACAATGCTCCATGGCCCTTGTCATCACAATGCTCCATTATCCATTTCATCACAATAATCCATGACCACTTTCATCACAATGCTCCAGACGCCTTTCATCACAATGCTCCATGACACCTGACTTCACAATGCTTCATGACCCCAGTCATCACAATGCTCCATGCCCCGTTTCATCCTAATGCTTCATGACAGCTTTCATCACAATGCTCAATGACCCCTGTCATCACAATGCTCCATTGCCCTTGTTATCATAATGCTCCATGATCCCTGATATCACAATGCTCCGTGACACATTTCTTCACAGTGATCCATGCCCCCGTATTCACAATGCCCCATGACCACTGTCATCACAATGCTCCGTGACCACATTCATCACAAAGCTCCATGACACGGTTCATCACAATGCTAAATGGCTCTTGTCATCACAATGCTCCATGGCGCTTCTCATCACAATGCTCCATACCCCCTGTCATCACAATGTTCCATGCTGTGGTCTTCTCCATGCTCCATGCCCTTTTCATCACAATTCTACATGACCCCTTTCACCACAATGCTCCATGACGAGTTTTATCCCAATGCTCCATGACACCTGTTGTCACAATTTTCCATAGCCCTTGTCATCACAATGCTCCATGACTCCTGTCAACAAAAAGCCTCATGAACCCTGTCATCACAATGCCCGATGACCCCTGACATCACAATTCTCCATGACTCTTGTCATCACAATATTCCATGCCCGAGTCATTACAATGTTCCAAGAATTTATCATCACAATCCTCCAAGGCACTTGTCATCACAATGCTCTATGGCCCTTGCCATCACAATGATCCTTGACTCTTTTCATCACAATGCCCCATCACCACTGTCATCACAATGCTCCATGAACGCTTTCATCCAAAGGCTCCATGACCCTTGTCATCACAATGCTCCATGACCGCTGTCATCACATTGCTCCATGACACCTTTCACAACAATGCTCCATTACCCATTTCATCAAAATGCTCCATGAACGCTTTCATCACAATGCTCCATGATCGCTATCATCACAATAAACCATGACCCATTCCATCAACATGCTGCAGTACCCATTTCATCACAATGCTCCATGGCCCCTGTTATCCCAAAGCTCCAAGACCCCTGTCATCACAGTGCTCCATGCCCCTTGTCATCACAATGCTCCATATCCACTGTCATCACAATGATTCATTACCACTTTCATCACAATGATCCATGACCCGTCTCATCACAATGCTCCACGTTGAGGTTTTCTCCATGCTCCGTTCTTCTCCATGCCCCATGCCCTTGTCATCACTATGCTACATGACCCTTTTCATCACAATGTTAAATGGTCATTATCATCAAAATGCTCCATGATCCTTGTAATCGCAATGCTCCATGGCACTTCTCATCACAATGCGCTATGACCCATATCATCACAATGTTCCATGCAGTGGTCTTCACCATGCTCCATGCCCTTGTCATCACAATTCTACATGACCCCTTTCATCACAAGGCTCCATGACAACTTTCATCCCAATGCTCGATGACACCTGTTTTCACAATTCTCATTGGCCCTTGTCATCACAATGTTACATGACCCCTGTCATCAAAAAGCCTCACGACCCCTGACATCACAATGCCCGATGACCCCTTACATCACAATTCTCCATGACTCTTGTCATCACAGTGTTCCATGCCCGAGTCATCACAATGTTCTATGAATTTATCATCACAATACTCCAAGGCCCTTGTCATCACAATGCTCCATGACCCTTGTAATCACAATGCTCCTTGACACTTGTCATCACAATGCTCCATGGCCCTTGTCATCACAATGCCCTATGGCGCTTCCCAACACAATGATCCATGACTCCTTTCATCACAATACTAAATCACCACTGTCACCACAAAGGTCCATGAACCGTTTCATAACAACGCTCCATGACCCATTTCATCACAATGCTCCATGAACGCTTTCATTACAATGCTCCATGATCGCTATCATCACAATAAACCATGACCCATTCCATCAACATGCTCCAGTACCCCTTTCGTAAAAATGCTCCATGACCCCTGTCATCACAGTGCTCCATGCCCCCTGGCGTCACAATGCTCCATAACAACATATACCACAAAGCCCTATGACCCGTTTCATCACAATGCTAAAAGGCCCTTGTCATCAAAATGTTCGATGGAGCTTGTCATCACAATGCTCCATGCCCAATGTCATCAAAATGCTCCATGACCACATTCATCACAATGCTCCATGACACATTTCATCAAAATGATAAATGGCCCTTGTCATCACAATGCTCCATGGCGCTTCTCATCACAATGCTCCATACCCCCTGTCATCACAATGCCCCATAATCCCTTTTATCACAATAATACATCACCCCTTTCATTACAATACTCCAGTATGCCTTTCATCACAATGCTCCATGGCCCTTGTCATCACAATTCTCCATATCCACTGTCATCAAAATGATTCATTACCATTTTCATCACAATGATCCATGACCCGTCTCATCACAATGCTCCATGTTGAGGTCTTCTCCATGCTCCGGTCTTCTCCATGCTCCATGCCCTTGTCATCACAATGCAACATGGCCATTTTCATCACAATTGAAAATGGCCCTTATCATCAAAATTTTTCATGACCCTTGTCATCACAATGCTCCATGACGCCTGTCATCACAATGTTCCATGCTGTGGTCTTCACCATGCTCCATGCCCTTGTCATCACAATTCTACCGGACGCCTTTCATCATCATGCTCCATGACGAGTTTCATCCCAATGCTCCATGACACCTGTTGTCACAATTCTCCATGACTCTTGTCATCACAATGTTCCATGCCCGAGTCATTGCAATGTTCCAAGAATTTATCATCACAATGCTCCAAGGCACTTGTCATCACAATGCTCTATGTTCCTTGCCATCACAATGATCCTTGACTCTTTTCATCACAATGCTCCATCACCACTGTCATCACAATGCTCCATGACCGCTGCCACAACTTTGCTCCAGGACCCCTTTCACAACAATGCTCCATGACACATTTCATCACAATGCTCCATGAAGTCTTTCATCACAATGCTCCATGATCGCTATCATCACAATAAACCATGACCCATTCCATCAACATGCTGCAGTACCAATTTCATCACAATGCTCCATGGCCCCTCTTATCTCAATGCTCCATGACCCTTGTCATCCCAATGCTCCGTGACCACATTCGTCACCAAACTCCATGACCCGTTTCATTACAATGCTAAAAGGCCCTTCTCATCAAAATGCTCCATGGCGCTTATCATCACAATGCACAATGCCCTATGTTACCACAATGCTCCTTGACCCCTTTCATCACAATGCTCCATGGCCCTTGTCATCACAATGCTCCATGGCCCTTGTCATCACAATGCTCCATTATCCATTTCATCACAATAATCCATGACCACTTTCATCACAATGCTCCAGACGCCTTTCATCACAATGCTCCATGACACCTGACATCACAATGCTTCATGACCCCAGTCATCACAGTGCTCCATGCCCCGTTTCATCCTAATGCTTCATGACACCTGTCATCACAATGCTCCATTGCCCTTGTTATCATAATGCTCCATGATCCCAGATATCACAATGCTCCGTGCCACATTTCTTCACAGTGATCCATGCCCCCGTCTTTACAATGCCCCATGACCACTGTCATCACAATTCTCCGTGACCACATTCATCACAAAGCTCCATGACACGGTTCATCACAATGCTAAATGGCTCTTGTCATCACAATGCTCCATGGCGCTTCTCATCACAATGCTCCATACCCCCTGTCATCACAATGTTCCATGCTGTGGTCTTCTCCATGCTCCATGCCCTTTTCATCACAATTCTACATGACCCCATTCACCACAATGCTCCATGACGAGTTTCATCCCAATGCTCCATGACACCTGTTGTCACAATTTTCCATAGCCCTTGTCATCACAATGCTCCATGACTCCTGTCAACAAAAAGCCTCATGACCCTTGTCATCACAATGCCCGATGACTCCTGACATCACAATTCTCCATGACTCTTGTCATCACAATATTCCATGCCCGAGTCATTACAATGTTCCAAGAATTTATCATCACAATCCTCCAAGGCACTTGTCATCACAATGCTCTATGGCCCTTGCCATCACAATGATCCTTGACTCTTTTCATCACAATGCCCCATCACCACTGTCATCACAATACTCCATGAACGCTTTCATCCAAAGGCTCCATGACACCTTTCTCAACAATGCTCCATGACCCATTTCATCACAATGCCCAATGAACGCTTTCATCACAATGCTCCATGATCGCTATCATCACAATAAACCATGACCCATTCCATCAACATGCTGCAGTACCCATTTCATCACAATGCTCCATGGCCCCTGTTATCCCAAAGCTCCAAGACCCCTGGCATCACAGTGCTCCATGCCCCTTGTCATCACAATGCTCCATATCCCCTGTCATCACAATGATTCATTACCACTTTCATCACAATGATCCATGACCCGTCTCATCACAATGCTCCACGTTGAGGTTTTCTCCATGCTCCGTTCTTCTCCATGCCCCATGCCCTTGTCATCACTATGCTACATGACCCTTTTCATCACAATGTTAAATGGTCATTATCATCAAAATGCTCCATGATCCTTGTAATCGCAATGCTCCATGGCACTTCTCATCACAATGCGCTATGACCCATATCATCACAATGTTCCATGCAGTGGTCTTCACCATGCTCCATGCCCTTGTCATCACAATTCTACATGACCCCTTTCATCACAAGGCTCCATGACAACTTTCATCCCAATGCTCGATGACACCTGTTTTCACAATTCTCATTGGCCCTTGTCATCACAATGTTACATGACCCCTGTCATCAAAAAGCCTCATGACCCCTGACATCACAATGCCCGATGACCCCTTACATCACAATTCTCCATGACTCTTGTCATCACAGTGTTCCATGCCCGAGTTATCACAATGTTCTATGAATTTATCATCACAATACTCCAAGGCCCTTGTCATCACAATGCTCCATGACCCTTGTAATCACAATGCTCCTTGACACTTGTCATCACAATGCTCCATGGCCCTTGTCATCACAATGCCCTATGGCGCTTCCCAACACAATGATCCATGACTCCTCTCATCACAATACTAAATCACCACTGTCACCACAAAGGTCCATGAACCGTTTCATAACAACGCTCCATGACCCATTTCATCACAATGCTCCATGAACGCTTTCATTACAATGCTCCATGATCGCTATCATCACAATAAACCATGACCCATTCCATCAACATGCTCCAGTACCCCTTTCGTAGAAATGCTCCATGACCCCTGTCATCACAGTGCTCCATGCCCCCTGGCGTCACAATGCTCCATAACAACATATACCACAAAGCCCTATGACCCGTTTCATCACAATGCTAAAAGGCCCTTGTCATCAAAATGTTCGATGGAGCTTGTCATCACAATGCTCCATGCCCAATGTCATCAAAATGCTCCATGACCACATTCATCACAATGCTCCATGACACATTTCATCAAAATGATAAATGGCCCTTGTCATCACAATGCTCCATGGCGCTTCTCATCACAATGCTCCATACCCCCTGTCATCACAATGCCCCATAATCCCTTTTATCACAATAATACATCACCCCTTTCATTACAATACTCCAGTATGCCTTTCATCACAATGCTCCATGGCCCTTGTCATCACAATGCTCCATATCCACTGTCATCACAATGATTCATTACCATTTTCATCACAATGATCCATGACCCGTCTCATCACAATACTCCATGTTGAGGTCTTCTCCATGCTCTGTTCTTCTCCATGCTCCATGCCCTTGTCATCACAATGCAACATGGCCATTTTCATCACAATGTAAAATGGCCCTTATCATCAAAATTCTTCATGACCCTTGTCATCACAATGCTCCATGACGCCTGTCATCACAATGTTCCATGCTGTGGTCTTCACCATGCTCCATGCCCTTGTCATCACAATTCTACCGGACGCCTTTCATCATCATGCTCCATGACGAGTTTCATCCCAATGCTCCATGACACCTGTTGTCACAATTCTCCATGACTCTTGTCATCACAATGTTCCATGCCCGAGTCATTACAATGTTCCAAGAATTTATCATCACAATGCTCCAAGGCACTTGTCATCACAATGCTCTATGTTCCTTGCCATCACAACGATCCTTGACTCTTTTCATCACAATGCTCCGTCACCAGTGTCATCACAATGCTCCATGACCGCTGTCACCACTTTGCTCCAGGACCCTTTTCACAACAATGCTCCATGACCCATTTCATCACAGTGCTCCATGAAGGCTTTCATCACAATGCTCCACGATCGCTATCATCACAATAAACCATGACCCATTCCATCAACATCCTGCAGTACCAATTTCATCACAATGCTCCATGGCCCCTCTTATCTCAATGCTCCATGACCCTTGTCATCCCAATGCTCCGTGACCACATTCATCACAAAACTCCATGACCCGTTTCATTACAATGCTAAAAGGCCCTTCTCATCAAAATGCTCCATGGCGCTTATCATCACAATGCTCAATGCCCAATGTCACCACAATGCTCCTTGACCCCTTTCATCACAATGCTCCATGGCCCTTGTCATCACAATGCTCCATGGCCCTTGTCATCACAATGCTCCATTATCCATTTCATCACAATAATCCATGACCACTTTCATCACAATGCTCCAGACGCCTTTCATCACAATGCTCCATGACACCTGACATCACAATGCTTCATGACCCCAGTCATCACAATGCTCCATGCCCCGTTTCATCCTAATGCTTCATGACAGCTTTCATCACAATGCTCAATGACCCCTGTCATCACAATGCTCCATTCCCCTTGTTATCATAATGCTCCATGATCCCTGATATCACAATGTTCCGTGACACATTTCTTCACAGTGATCCATGCCCCCGTATTCACAATGCCCCATGACCGCTGTCATCACAATGCTCCGTGACCACATTCATCACAAAGCTCCATGACACGTTTCATCACAATGCTAAATGGTTCTTGTCATCACAATGCTCCATGGCGCTTCTCATCACAATGCTCCATACCCCCTGTCATCACAATGTTCCATGCTGTGGTCTTCTCCATGCTCCATGCCCTTTTCATCACAATTCTACATGACCCCTTTCACCACAATGCTCCATGACGAGTTTTATCCCAATGCTCCATGACACCTGTTGTCACAATTTTCCATAGCCCTTGTCATCACAATGCTCCATGACTCCTGTCAACAAAAAGCCTCATGACCCCTGTCATCACAATGCCCGATGACCCCTGACATCACAATTCTCCATGACTCTTGTCATCACAATATTCCATGCCCGAGTCATTACAATGTTCCAAGAATTTATCATCACAATCCTCCAAGGCACTTGTCATCACAATGCTCTATGGCCCTTGCCATCACAATGATCCTTGACTCTTTTCATCACAATGCCCCATCACCACTGTCATCACAATGCTCCATGAACGCTTTCATCCAAAGGCTCCATGACCCTTGTCATCACAATGCTCCATGACCGCTGTCATCACATTGCTCCATGACACCTTTCACAACAATGCTCCATGACCCATTTCATCAAAATGCTCCATGAACGCTTTCATCACAATGCTCCATGATCGCTATCATCACAATAAACCATGACCCATTCCATCAACATGCTGCAGTACCCATTTCATCACAATGCTCCATGGCCCCTGTTATCCCAAAGCTCCAAGACCCCTGGCATCACAGTGCTCCATGCCCCTTGTCATCACAATGCTCCATATCCACTGTCATCACAATGATTCATTACCACTTTCATCACAATGATCCATGACCCGTCTCATCACAATGCTCCACGTTGAGGTTTTCTCCATGCTCCGTTCTTCTCCATGCCCCATGCCCTTGTCATCACTATGCTACATGACCCTTTTCATCACAATGTTAAATGGTCATTATCATCAAAATGCTCCATGATCCTTGTAATCGCAATGCTCCATGGCACTTCTCATCACAATGCGCTATGACCCATATCATCACAATGTTCCATGCAGTGGTCTTCACCATGCTCCATGCCCTTGTCATCACAATTCTACATGACCCCTTTCATCACAAGGCTCCATGACAACTTTCATCCCAATGCTCGATGACACCTGTTTTCACAATTCTCATTGGCCCTTGTCATCACAATGTTACATGACCCCTGTCATCAAAAAGCCTCATGACCCCTGACATCACAATGCCCGATGACCCCTTACATCACAATTCTCCATGACTCTTGTCATCACAGTGTTCCATGCCCGAGTCATCACAATGTTCTATGAATTTATCATCACAATACTCCAAGGCCCTTGTCATCACAATGCTCCATGACCCTTGTAATCACAATGCTCCTTGACACTTGTCATCACAATGCTCCATGGCCCTTGTCATCACAATGCCCTATGGCGCTTCCCAACACAATGATCCATGACTCCTTTCGTCACAATACTAAATCACCACTGTCACCACAAAGGTCCATGAACCGTTTCATAACAACGCTCCATGACCCATTTCATCACAATGCTCCATGAACGCTTTCATTACAATGCTCCATGATCGCTATCATCACAATAAACCATAACCCATTCCATCAACATGCTCCAGTACCCCTTTCGTAAAAATGCTCCATGACCCCTGTCATCACAGTGCTCCATGCCCCCTGGCGTCACAATGCTCCATAACAACATATACCACAAAGCCCTATGACCCGTTTCATCACAATGCTAAAAGGCCCTTGTCATCAAAATGTTCGATGGAGCTTGTCATCACAATGCTCCATGCCCAATGTCATCAAAATGCTCCATGACCACATTCATCACAATGCTCCATGACACATTTCATCAAAATGATAAATGGCCCTTGTCATCACAATGCTCCATGGCGCTTCTCATCACAATGCTCCATACCCCCTGTCATCACAATGCCCCATAATCCCTTTTATCACAATAATACATCACCCCTTTCATTACAATACTCCAGTATGCCTTTCATCACAATGCTCCATGGCCCTTGTCATCACAATGCTCCATATCCACTGTCATCAAAATGATTCATTACCATTTTCATCACAATGATCCATGACCCGTCTCATCACAATGCTCCATGTTGAGGTCTTCTCCATGCTCTGTTCTTCTCCATGCTCCATGCCCTTGTCATCACAATGCAACATGGCCATTTTCATCACAATTGAAAATGGCCCTTATCATCAAAATTCTTCATGACCCTTGTCATCACAATGCTCCATGACGCCTGTCATCACAATGTTCCATGCTGTGGTCTTCACCATGCTCCATGCCCTTGTCATCACAATTCTACCAGACGCCTTTTATCATCATGCTCCATGACGAGTTTCATCCCAATGCTCCATGACACCTGTTGTCACAATTCTCCATGACTCTTGTCATCACAATGTTCCATGCCCGAGTCATTACAATGTTCCAAGAATTTATCATCACAATGCTCCAAGGCACTTGTCATCACAATGCTCTATGTTCCTTGCCATCACAATGATCCTTGACTCTTTTCATCACAATGCTCCATCACCAGTGTCATCACAATGCTCCATGACCGCTGCCACAACTTTGCTCCAGGACCCCTTTCACAACAATGCTCCATGACCCATTTCATCACAGTGCTCCATGAAGGCTTTCATCACAATGCTCCACGATCGCTATCATCACAATAAACCATGACCCATTCCATCAACATGCTGCAGTACCAATTTCATCACAATGCTCCATGGCCCCTCTTATCTCAATGCTCCATGACCCTTGTCATCCCAATGCTCCGTGACCACATTCATCACAAAACTCCATGACCCGTTTCATTACAATGCTAAAAGGCCCTTCTCATCAAAATGCTCCATGGCGCTTATCATCACAATGCTCAATGCCCAATGTCACCACAATGCTCCTTGACCCCTTTCATCACAATGCTCCATGGCCCTTGTCATCACAATGCTCCATGGCCCTTGTCATCACAATGCTCCATTATCCATTTCATCACAATAATCCATGACCACTTTCATCACAATGCTCCAGACGCCTTTCATCACAATGCTCCATGACACCTGACATCACAATGCTTCATGACCCCAGTCATCACAATGCTCCATGCCCCGTTTCATCCTAATGCTTCATGACAGCTTTCATCACAATGCTCAATGACCCCTGTCATCACAATGCTCCATTGCCCTTGTTATCATAATGCTCCATGATCCCTGATATCACAATGCTCCGTGACACATTTCTTCACAGTGATCCATGCCCCCGTATTCACAATGCCCCATGACCACTGTCATCACAATGCTCCGTGACCACATTCATCACAAAGCTCCATGACACGGTTCATCACAATGCTAAATGGCTCTTGTCATCACAATGCTCCATGGCGCTTCTCATCACAATGCTCCATACCCCCTGTCATCACAATGTTCCATGCTGTGGTCTTCTCCATGCTCCATGCCCTTTTCATCACAATTCTACATGACCCCTTTCACCACAATGCTCCATGACGAGTTTTATCCCAATGCTCCATGACACCTGTTGTCACAATTTTCCATAGCCCTTGTCATCACAATGCTCCATGACTCCTGTCAACAAAAAGCCTCATGAACCCTGTCATCACAATGCCCGATGACCCCTGACATCACAATTCTCCATGACTCTTGTCATCACAATATTCCATGCCCGAGTCATTACAATGTTCCAAGAATTTATCATCACAATCCTCCAAGGCACTTGTCATCACAATGCTCTATGGCCCTTGCCATCACAATGATCCTTGACTCTTTTCATCACAATGCCCCATCACCACTGTCATCACAATGCTCCATGAACGCTTTCATCCAAAGGCTCCATGACCCTTGTCATCACAATGCTCCATGACCGCTGTCATCACATTGCTCCATGACACCTTTCACAACAATGCTCCATGACCCATTTCATCAAAATGCTCCATGAACGCTTTCATCACAATGCTCCATGATCGCTATCATCACAATAAACCATGACCCATTCCATCAACATGCTGCAGTACCCATTTCATCACAATGCTCCATGGCCCCTGTTATCCCAAAGCTCCAAGACCCCTGGCATCACAGTGCTCCATGCCCCTTGTCATCACAATGCTCCATATCCACTGTCATCACAATGATTCATTACCACTTTCATCACAATGATCCATGACCCGTCTCATCACAATGCTCCACGTTGAGGTTTTCTCCATGCTCCGTTCTTCTCCATGCCCCATGCCCTTGTCATCACTATGCTACATGACCCTTTTCATCACAATGTTAAATGGTCATTATCATCAAAATGCTCCATGATCCTTGTAATCGCAATGCTCCATGGCACTTCTCATCACAATGCGCTATGACCCATATCATCACAATGTTCCATGCAGTGGTCTTCACCATGCTCCATGCCCTTGTCATCACAATTCTACATGACCCCTTTCATCACAAGGCTCCATGACAACTTTCATCCCAATGCTCGATGACACCTGTTTTCACAATTCTCATTGGCCCTTGTCATCACAATGTTACATGACCCCTGTCATCAAAAAGCCTCATGACCCCTGACATCACAATGCCCGATGACCCCTTACATCACAATTCTCCATGACTCTTGTCATCACAGTGTTCCATGCCCGAGTCATCACAATGTTCTATGAATTTATCATCACAATACTCCAAGGCCCTTGTCATCACAATGCTCCATGACCCTTGTAATCACAATGCTCCTTGACACTTGTCATCACAATGCTCCATGGCCCTTGTCATCACAATGCCCTATGGCGCTTCCCAACACAATGATCCATGACTCCTTTCATCACAATACTAAATCACCACTGTCACCACAAAGGTCCATGAACCGTTTCATAACAACGCTCCATGACCCATTTCATCACAATGCTCCATGAACGCTTTCATTACAATGCTCCATGATCGCTATCATCACAATAAACCATGACCCATTCCATCAACATGCTCCAGTACCCCTTTCGTAAAAATGCTCCATGACCCCTGTCATCACAGTGCTCCATGCCCCCTGGCGTCACAATGCTCCATAACAACATATACCACAAAGCCCTATGACCCGTTTCATCACAATGCTAAAAGGCCCTTGTCATCAAAATGTTCGATGGAGCTTGTCATCACAATGCTCCATGCCCAATGTCATCAAAATGCTCCATGACCACATTCATCACAATGCTCCATGACACATTTCATCAAAATGATAAATGGCCCTTGTCATCACAATGCTCCATGGCGCTTCTCATCACAATGCTCCATACCCCCTGTCATCACAATGCCCCATAATCCCTTTTATCACAATAATACATCACCCCTTTCATTACAATACTCCAGTATGCCTTTCATCACAATGCTCCATGGCCCTTGTCATCACAATGCTCCATATCCACTGTCATCAAAATGATTCATTACCATTTTCATCACAATGATCCATGACCCGTCTCATCACAATGCTCCATGTTGAGGTCTTCTCCATGCTCCGGTCTTCTCCATGCTCCATGCCCTTGTCATCACAATGCAACATGGCCATTTTCATCACAATTGAAAATGGCCCTTATCATCAAAATTTTTCATGACCCTTGTCATCACAATGCTCCATGACGCCTGTCATCACAATGTTCCATGCTGTGGTCTTCACCATGCTCCATGCCCTTGTCATCACAATTCTACCGGACGCCTTTCATCATCATGCTCCATGACGAGTTTCATCCCAATGCTCCATGACACCTGTTGTCACAATTCTCCATGACTCTTGTCATCACAATGTTCCATGCCCGAGTCATTGCAATGTTCCAAGAATTTATCATCACAATGCTCCAAGGCACTTGTCATCACAATGCTCTATGTTCCTTGCCATCACAATGCTCCTTGACTCTTTTCATCACAATGCTCCATCACCACTGTCATCACAATGCTCCATGACCGCTGCCACAACTTTGCTCCAGGACCCCTTTCACAACAATGCTCCATGACCCATTTCATCACAGTGCTCCATGAAGGCTTTCATCACAATGCTCCACGATCGCTATCATCACAATAAACCATGACCCATTCCATCAACATGCTGCAGTACCAATTTCATCACAATGCTCCATGGCCCCTCTTATCTCAATGCTCCATGACCCTTGTCATCCCAATGCTCCGTGACCACATTCATCACAAAACTCCATGACCCGTTTCATTACAATGCTAAAAGGCCCTTCTCATCAAAATGCTCCATGGCGCTTATCATCACAATGCACAATGCCCAATGTTACCACAATGCTCCTTGACCCCTTTCATCACAATGCTCCATGGCCCTTGTCATCACAATGCTCCATGACGCCTGTCATCACAATGTTCCATGCTGTGGTCTTCACCATGCTCCATGCCCTTGTCATCACAATTCTACCGGACGCCTTTCATCATCATGCTCCATGACGAGTTTCATCCCAATGCTCCATGACACCTGTTGTCACAATTCTCCATGACTCTTGTCATCACAATGTTCCATGCCCGAGTCATTACCATGTTCCAAGAATTTATCATCACAATGCTCCAAGGCACTTGTCATCACAATGCTCTATGTTCCTTGCCATCACAACGATCCTTGACTCTTTTCATCACAATGCTCCGTCACCAGTGTCATCACAATGCTCCATGACCGCTGTCACCACTTTGCTCCAGGACCCTTTTCACAACAATGCTCCATGACCCATTTCATCACAGTGCTCCATGAAGGCTTTCATCACAATGCTCCACGATTGCTATCATCACAATAAACCATGACCCATTCCATCAACATGCTGCAGTACCAATTTCATCACAATGCTCCATGGCCCCTCTTATCTCAATGCTCCATGACCCTTGTCATCCCAATGCTCCGTGACCACATTCATCACAAAACTCCATGACCCGTTTCATTACAATGCTAAAAGGCCCTTCTCATCAAAATGCTCCATGGCGCTTATCATCACAATGCTCAATGCCCAATGTCACCACAATGCTCCTTGACCCCTTTCATCACAATGCTCCATGGCCCTTGTCATCACAATGCTCCATGGCCCTTGTCATCACAATGCTCCATTATCCATTTCATCACAATAATCCATGACCACTTTCATCACAATGCTCCAGACGCCTTTCATCACAATGCTCCATGACACCTGACATCACAATGCTTCATGACCCCAGTCATCACAATGCTCCATGCCCCGTTTCATCCTAATGCTTCATGACAGCTTTCATCACAATGCTCAATGACCCCTGTCATCACAATGCTCCATTGCCCTTGTTATCATAATGCTCCATGATCCCTGATATCACAATGCTCCGTGACACATTTCTTCACAGTGATCCATGCCCCCGTATTCACAATGCCCCATGACCACTGTCATCACAATGCTCCGTGACCACATTCATCACAAAGCTCCATGACACGGTTCATCACAATGCTAAATGGCTCTTGTCATCACAATGCTCCATGGCGCTTCTCATCACAATGCTCCATACCCCCTGTCATCACAATGTTCCATGCTGTGGTCTTCTCCATGCTCCATGCCCTTTTCATCACAATTCTACATGACCCCTTTCACCACAATGCTCCATGACGAGTTTTATCCCAATGCTCCATGACACCTGTTGTCACAATTTTCCATAGCCCTTGTCATCACAATGCTCCATGACTCCTGTCAACAAAAAGCCTCATGAACCCTGTCATCACAATGCCCGATGACCCCTGACATCACAATTCTCCATGACTCTTGTCATCACAATATTCCATGCCCGAGTCATTACAATGTTCCAAGAATTTATCATCACAATCCTCCAAGGCACTTGTCATCACAATGCTCTATGGCCCTTGCCATCACAATGATCCTTGACTCTTTTCATCACAATGCCCCATCACCACTGTCATCACAATGCTCCATGAACGCTTTCATCCAAAGGCTCCATGACCCTTGTCATCACAATGCTCCATGACCGCTGTCATCACATTGCTCCATGACACCTTTCACAACAATGCTCCATGACCCATTTCATCAAAATGCTCCATGAACGCTTTCATCACAATGCTCCATGATCGCTATCATCACAATAAACCATGACCCATTCCATCAACATGCTGCAGTACCCATTTCATCACAATGCTCCATGGCCCCTGTTATCCCAAAGCTCCAAGACCCCTGGCATCACAGTGCTCCATGCCCCTTGTCATCACAATGCTCCATATCCACTGTCATCACAATGATTCATTACCACTTTCATCACAATGATCCATGACCCGTCTCATCACAATGCTCCACGTTGAGGTTTTCTCCATGCTCCGTTCTTCTCCATGCCCCATGCCCTTGTCATCACTATGCTACATGACCCTTTTCATCACAATGTTAAATGGTCATTATCATCAAAATGCTCCATGATCCTTGTAATCGCAATGCTCCATGGCACTTCTCATCACAATGCGCTATGACCCATATCATCACAATGTTCCATGCAGTGGTCTTCACCATGCTCCATGCCCTTGTCATCACAATTCTACATGACCCCTTTCATCACAAGGCTCCATGACAACTTTCATCCCAATGCTCGATGACACCTGTTTTCACAATTCTCATTGGCCCTTGTCATCACAATGTTACATGACCCCTGTCATCAAAAAGCCTCATGACCCCTGACATCACAATGCCCGATGACCCCTTACATCACAATTCTCCATGACTCTTGTCATCACAGTGTTCCATGCCCGAGTCATCACAATGTTCTATGAATTTATCATCACAATACTCCAAGGCCCTTGTCATCACAATGCTCCATGACCCTTGTAATCACAATGCTCCTTGACACTTGTCATCACAATGCTCCATGGCCCTTGTCATCACAATGCCCTATGGCGCTTCCCAACACAATGATCCATGACTCCTTTCATCACAATACTAAATCACCACTGTCACCACAAAGGTCCATGAACCGTTTCATAACAACGCTCCATGACCCATTTCATCACAATGCTCCATGAACGCTTTCATTACAATGCTCCATGATCGCTATCATCACAATAAACCATGACCCATTCCATCAACATGCTCCAGTACCCCTTTCGTAAAAATGCTCCATGACCCCTGTCATCACAGTGCTCCATGCCCCCTGGCGTCACAATGCTCCATAACAACATATACCACAAAGCCCTATGACCCGTTTCATCACAATGCTAAAAGGCCCTTGTCATCAAAATGTTCGATGGAGCTTGTCATCACAATGCTCCATGCCCAATGTCATCAAAATGCTCCATGACCACATTCATCACAATGCTCCATGACACATTTCATCAAAATGATAAATGGCCCTTGTCATCACAATGCTCCATGGCGCTTCTCATCACAATGCTCCATACCCCCTGTCATCACAATGCCCCATAATCCCTTTTATCACAATAATACATCACCCCTTTCATTACAATACTCCAGTATGCCTTTCATCACAATGCTCCATGGCCCTTGTCATCACAATGCTCCATATCCACTGTCATCAAAATGATTCATTACCATTTTCATCACAATGATCCATGACCCGTCTCATCACAATGCTCCATGTTGAGGTCTTCTCCATGCTCCGGTCTTCTCCATGCTCCATGCCCTTGTCATCACAATGCAACATGGCCATTTTCATCACAATTGAAAATGGCCCTTATCATCAAAATTTTTCATGACCCTTGTCATCACAATGCTCCATGACGCCTGTCATCACAATGTTCCATGCTGTGGTCTTCACCATGCTCCATGCCCTTGTCATCACAATTCTACCGGACGCCTTTCATCATCATGCTCCATGACGAGTTTCATCCCAATGCTCCATGACACCTGTTGTCACAATTCTCCATGACTCTTGTCATCACAATGTTCCATGCCCGAGTCATTGCAATGTTCCAAGAATTTATCATCACAATGCTCCAAGGCACTTGTCATCACAATGCTCTATGTTCCTTGCCATCACAATGCTCCTTGACTCTTTTCATCACAATGCTCCATCACCACTGTCATCACAATGCTCCATGACCGCTGCCACAACTTTGCTCCAGGACCCCTTTCACAACAATGCTCCATGACCCATTTCATCACAGTGCTCCATGAAGGCTTTCATCACAATGCTCCACGATCGCTATCATCACAATAAACCATGACCCATTCCATCAACATGCTGCAGTACCAATTTCATCACAATGCTCCATGGCCCCTCTTATCTCAATGCTCCATGACCCTTGTCATCCCAATGCTCCGTGACCACATTCATCACAAAACTCCATGACCCGTTTCATTACAATGCTAAAAGGTCCTTCTCATCAAAATGCTCCATGACGCTTATCATCACACTGCTCAATGCCCAATGTCACCACAATGCTCCTTGACCCCTTTCATCACAATGCTCCATGGCCCTTGTCATCACAATGCTCCATTATCCATTTCATCACAATAATCCATGACCACTTTCATCACAATGCTCCAGACGCCTTTCATCACAATGCTCCATGACACCTGACATCACAATGCTTCATGACCCCAGTCATCACAATGCTCCATGCCCCGTTTCATCCTAATGCTTCATGACAGCTTTCATCACAATGCTCAATGACCCCTGTCATCACAATGCTCCATTGCCCTTGTTATCATAATGCTCCATGATCCCTGATATCACAATGCTCCGTGACACATTTCTTCACAGTGATCCATGCCCCCATATTCACAATGCCCCATGACCACTGTCATCACAATGCTCCGTGACCACATTCATCACAAAGCTCCATGACACGTTTCATCACAATGCTAAATGGCTCTTGTCATCACAATGCTCCATGGCGCTTCTCATCACAATGCTCCATACCCCCTGTCATCACAATGTTCCATGCTGTGGTCTTCTCCATGCTCCATGCCCTTTTCATCACAATTCTACATGACCCCTTTCACCACAATGCTCCATGACGAGTTTTATCCCAATGCTCCATGACACCTGTTGTCACAATTTTCCATAGCCCTTGTCATCACAATGCTCCATGACTCCTGTCAACAAAAAGCCTCATGAACCCTGTCATCACAATGCCCGATGACCCCTGACATCACAATTCTCCATGACTCTTGTCATCACAATATTCCATGCCCGAGTCATTACAATGTTCCAAGAATTTATCATCACAATCCTCCAAGGCACTTGTCATCACAATGCTCTATGGCCCTTGCCATCACAATGATCCTTGACTCTTTTCATCACAATGCCCCATCACCACTGTCATCACAATGCTCCATGAACGCTTTCATCCAAAGGCTCCATGACCCTTGTCATCACAATGCTCCATGACCGCTGTCATCACATTGCTCCATGACACCTTTCACAACAATGCTCCATGACCCATTTCATCAAAATGCTCCATGAACGCTTTCATCACAATGCTCCATGATCGCTATCATCACAATCAACCATGACCCATTCCATCAACATGCTGCAGTACCCATTTCATCACAATGCTCCATGGCCCCTGTTATCCCAAAGCTCCAAGACCCCTGGCATCACAGTGCTCCATGCCCCTTGTCATCACAATGCTCCATATCCACTGTCATCACAATGATTCATTACCACTTTCATCACAATGATCCATGACCCGTCTCATCACAATGCTCCACGTTGAGGTTTTCTCCATGCTCCGTTCTTCTCCATGCCCCATGCCCTTGTCATCACTATGCTACATGACCCTTTTCATCACAATGTTAAATGGTCATTATCATCAAAATGCTCCATGATCCTTGTAATCGCAATGCTCCATGGCACTTCTCATCACAATGCGCTATGACCCATATCATCACAATGTTCCATGCAGTGGTCTTCACCATGCTCCATGCCCTTGTCATCACAATTCTACATGACCCCTTTCATCACAAGGCTCCATGACAACTTTCATCCCAATGCTCGATGACACCTGTTTTCACAATTCTCATTGGCCCTTGTCATCACAATGTTACATGACCCCTGTCATCAAAAAGCCTCATGACCCCTGACATCACAATGCCCGATGACCCCTTACATCACAATTCTCCATGACTCTTGTCATCACAGTGTTCCATGCCCGAGTCATCACAATGTTCTATGAATTTATCATCACAATACTCCAAGGCCCTTGTCATCACAATGCTCCATGACCCTTGTAATCACAATGCTCCTTGACACTTGTCATCAAAATGCTCCATGGCCCTTGTCATCACAATGCCCTATGGCGCTTCCCAACACAATGATCCATGACTCCTTTCATCACAATACTAAATCACCACTGTCACCACAAAGGTCCATGAACCGTTTCATAACAAGGCTCCATGACCCATTTCATCACAATGCTCCATGAACGCTTTCATTACAATGCTCCATGATCGCTATCATCACAATAAACCATGACCCATTCCATCAACATGCTCCAGTACCCCTTTCGTAAAAATGCTCCATGGCCCCTGTTATCACAATGCTCAATGACCCTTGTCCTCACAATGCTCCATGAACCCTGACATCACAATGCTCCATGACCCCTGTCATCACAGTGCTCCATGCCCCCTGGCATCACAATGCTCCATAACAACATATACCACAAAGCCCTATGACCCGTTTCATCACAATGCTAAAAGGCCCTTGTCATCAAAATGTTCGATGGAGCTTGTCATCACAATGCTCCATGCCCAATGTCATCAAAATGCTCCATGACCACATTCATCACAATGCTCCATGACACGTTTCATCACAATGCTAAATGGTCCTTGTCATCACAATGCTCCATGGCGCTTCTCATCACAATGCTCCATACCCCCTGTCATCACAATGCCCCATAATCCCTTTTATCACAATAATACATCACCCCTTTCATTACAATACTCCAGTATGCCTTTCATCACAATGCTCCATGGCCCTTGTCATCACAATGCTCCATATCCACTGTCATCAAAATGATTCATTACCATTTTCATCACAATGATCCATGACCCGTCTCATCACAATGCTCCATGTTGAGGTCTTCTCCATGCTCCGGTCTTCTCCATGCTCCATGCCCTTGTCATCACAATGCAACATGGCCATTTTCATCACAATGTAAAATGGCCCTTATCATCAAAATTCTTCATGACCCTTGTCATCACAATGCTCTATGACGCCTGTCATCACAATGTTCCATGCTGTGGTCTTCACCATGCTCCATGCCCTTGTCATCACAATTCTACCGGACGCCTTTCAGCATCATGCTCCATGAGGAGTTTCATCCCAATGCTCCATGACACCTGTTGTCACAATTCTCCATGGCCCTTTTCATCACAATGCTCCATGACACATGTCAACAAAAAGCCTCATGACCCCTGTCATCACAAGGCCGATGACCCCTGACATCACAATTCTCCATGACTCTTGTCATCACAATATTCCATGCCCGAGTCATTACAATGTTCCAAGAATTTATCATCACAATCCTCCAAGGCACTTGTCATCACAATGCTCTATGGCCCTTGCCATCACAATGATCCTTGACTCTTTTCATCACAATGCCCCATCACCACTGTCATCACAATGCTCCATGAACGCTTTCATCCAAAGGCTCCATGACCCTTGTCATCACAATGCTCCATGACCGCTGTCATCACATTGCTCCATGACACCTTTCACAACAATGCTCCATGACCCATTTCATCAAAATGCTCCATGAACGCTTTCATCACAATGCTCCATGATCGCTATCATCACAATAAACCATGACCCATTCCATCAACATGCTGCAGTACCCATTTCATCACAATGCTCCATGGCCCCTGTTATCCCAAAGCTCCAAGACCCCTGTCATCACAGTGCTCCATGCCCCTTGTCATCACAATGCTCCATATCCCCTGTCATCACAATGATTCATTACCACTTTCATCACAATGATCCATGACCCGTCTCATCACAATGCTCCACGTTGAGGTTTTCTCCATGCTCCGTTCTTCTCCATGCCCCATGCCCTTGTCATCACTATGCTACATGACCCTTTTCATCACAATGTTAAATGGTCATTATCATCAAAATGCTCCATGATCCTTGTAATCGCAATGCTCCATGGCACTTCTCATCACAATGCGCTATGACCCATATCATCACAATGTTCCATGCAGTGGTCTTCACCATGCTCCATGCCCTTGTCATCACAATTCTACATGACCCCTTTCATCACAAGGCTCCATGACAACTTTCATCCCAATGCTCGATGACACCTGTTTTCACAATTCTCATTGGCCCTTGTCATCACAATGTTACATGACCCCTGTCATCAAAAAGCCTCATGACCCCTGACATCACAATGCCCGATGACCCCTTACATCACAATTCTCCATGACTCTTGTCATCACAGTGTTCCATGCCCGAGTCATCACAATGTTCTATGAATTTATCATCACAATACTCCAAGGCCCTTGTCATCACAATGCTCCATGACCCTTGTAATCACAATGCTCCTTGACACTTGTCATCACAATGCTCCATGGCCCTTGTCATCACAATGCCCTATGGCGCTTCCCAACACAATGATCCATGACTCCTTTCGTCACAATACTAAATCACCACTGTCACCACAAAGGTCCATGAACCGTTTCATAACAACGCTCCATGACCCATTTCATCACAATGCTCCATGAACGCTTTCATTACAATGCTCCATGATCGCTATCATCACAATAAACCATGACCCATTCCATCAACATGCTCCAGTACCCCTTTCGTAAAAATGCTCCATGACCCCTGTCATCACAGTGCTCCATGCCCCCTGGCGTCACAATGCTCCATAACAACATATACCACAAAGCCCTATGACCCGTTTCATCACAATGCTAAAAGGCCCTTGTCATCAAAATGTTCGATGGAGCTTGTCATCACAATGCTCCATGCCCAATGTCATCAAAATGCTCCATGACCACATTCATCACAATGCTCCATGACACATTTCATCAAAATGATAAATGGCCCTTGTCATCACAATGCTCCATGGTGCTTCTCATCACAATGCTCCATACCCCCTGTCATCACAATGCCCCATAATTCCTTTTATCACAATAATACATCACCCCTTTCATTACAATACTCCAGTATGCCTTTCATCACAATGCTCCATGGCCCTTGTCATCACAATGCTCCATATCCACTGTCATCAAAATGATTCATTACCATTTTCATCACAATGATCCATGACCCGTCTCATCACAATGCTCCATGTTGAGGTCTTCTCCATGCTCTGTTCTTCTCCATGCTCCATGCCCTTGTCATCACAATGCAACATGGCCATTTTCATCACAATTGAAAATGGCCCTTATCATCAAAATTCTTCATGACCCTTGTCATCACAATGCTCCATGACGCCTGTCATCACAATGTTCCATGCTGTGGTCTTCACCATGCTCCATGCCCTTGTCATCACAATTCTACCAGACGCCTTTTATCATCATGCTCCATGACGAGTTTCATCCCAATGCTCCATGACACCTGTTGTCACAATTCTCCATGACTCTTGTCATCACAATGTTCCATGCCCGAGTCATTACAATGTTCCAAGAATTTATCATCACAATGCTCCAAGGCACTTGTCATCACAATGCTCTATGTTCCTTGCCATCACAATGATCCTTGACTCTTTTCATCACAATGCTCCATCACCAGTGTCATCACAATGCTCCATGACCGCTGTCACCACTTTGCTCCAGGACCCTTTTCACAACAATGCTCCATGACCCATTTCATCACAGTGCTCCATGAAGGCTTTCATCACAATGCTCCACGATCGCTATCATCACAATAAACCATGACCCATTCCATCAACATGCTGCAGTACCAATTTCATCACAATGCTCCATGGCCCCTCTTATCTCAATGCTCCATGACCCTTGTCATCCCAATGCTCCGTGACCACATTCATCACAAAACTCCATGACCCGTTTCATTACAATGCTAAAAGGTCCTTCTCATCAAAATGCTCCATGACGCTTATCATCACACTGCTCAATGCCCAATGTCACCACAATGCTCCTTGACCCCTTTCATCACAATGCTCCATGGCCCTTGTCATCACAATGCTCCATTATCCATTTCATCACAATAATCCATGACCACTTTCATCACAATGCTCCAGACGCCTTTCATCACAATGCTCCATGACACCTGACATCACAATGCTTCATGACCCCAGTCATCACAATGCTCCATGCCCCGTTTCATCCTAATGCTTCATGACAGCTTTCATCACAATGCTCAATGACCCCTGTCATCACAATGCTCCATTGCCCTTGTTATCATAATGCTCCATGATCCCTGATATCACAATGCTCCGTGACACATTTCTTCACAGTGATCCATGCCCCCATATTCACAATGCCCCATGACCACTGTCATCACAATGCTCCGTGACCACATTCATCACAAAGCTCCATGACACGTTTCATCACAATGCTAAATGGCTCTTGTCATCACAATGCTCCATGGCGCTTCTCATCACAATGCTCCATACCCCCTGTCATCACAATGTTCCATGCTGTGGTCTTCTCCATGCTCCATGCCCTTTTCATCACAATTCTACATGACCCCTTTCACCACAATGCTCCATGACGAGTTTTATCCCAATGCTCCATGACACCTGTTGTCACAATTTTCCATAGCCCTTGTCATCACAATGCTCCATGACTCCTGTCAACAAAAAGCCTCATGAACCCTGTCATCACAATGCCCGATGACCCCTGACATCACAATTCTCCATGACTCTTGTCATCACAATATTCCATGCCCGAGTCATTACAATGTTCCAAGAATTTATCATCACAATCCTCCAAGGCACTTGTCATCACAATGCTCTATGGCCCTTGCCATCACAATGATCCTTGACTCTTTTCATCACAATGCCCCATCACCACTGTCATCACAATGCTCCATGAACGCTTTCATCCAAAGGCTCCATGACCCTTGTCATCACAATGCTCCATGACCGCTGTCATCACATTGCTCCATGACCCCTTTCACAACAATGCTCCGTGACCCATTTCATCAAAATGCTCCATGAACGCTTTCATCACAATGCTCCATGATCGCTATCATCACAATAAACCATGACCCATTCCATCAACATGCTGCAGTACCCATTTCATCACAATGCTCCATGGCCCCTGTTATCCCAAAGCTCCAAGACCCCTGGCATCACAGTGCTCCATGCCCCTTGTCATCACAATGCTCCATATCCACTGTCATCACAATGATTCATTACCACTTTCATCACAATGATCCATGACCCGTCTCATCACAATGCTCCACGTTGAGGTTTTCTCCATGCTCCGTTCTTCTCCATGCCCCATGCCCTTGTCATCACTATGCTACATGACCCTTTTCATCACAATGTTAAATGGTCATTATCATCAAAATGCTCCATGATCCTTGTAATCGCAATGCTCCATGGCACTTCTCATCACAATGCGCTATGACCCATATCATCACAATGTTCCATGCAGTGGTCTTCACCATGCTCCATGCCCTTGTCATCACAATTCTACATGACCCCTTTCATCACAAGGCTCCATGACAACTTTCATCCCAATGCTCGATGACACCTGTTTTCACAATTCTCATTGGCCCTTGTCATCACAATGTTACATGACCCCTGTCATCAAAAAGCCTCATGACCCCTGACATCACAATGCCCGATGACCCCTTACATCACAATTCTCCATGACTCTTGTCATCACAGTGTTCCATGCCCGAGTCATCACAATGTTCTATGAATTTATCATCACAATACTCCAAGGCCCTTGTCATCACAATGCTCCATGACCCTTGTAATCACAATGCTCCTTGACACTTGTCATCACAATGCTCCATGGCCCTTGTCATCACAATGCCCTATGGCGCTTCCCAACACAATGATCCATGACTCCTTTCATCACAATACTAAATCACCACTGTCACCACAAAGGTCCATGAACCGTTTCATAACAAGGCTCCATGACCCATTTCATCACAATGCTCCATGAACGCTTTCATTACAATGCTCCATGATCGCTATCATCACAATAAACCATGACCCATTCCATCAACATGCTCCAGTACCCCTTTCGTAAAAATGCTCCATGGCCCCTGTTATCACAATGCTCAATGACCCTTGTCCTCACAATGCTCCATGAACCCTGACATCACAATGCTCCATGACCCCTGTCATCACAGTGCTCCATGCCCCCTGGCATCACAATGCTCCATAACAACATATACCACAAAGCCCTATGACCCGTTTCATCACAATGCTAAAAGGCCCTTGTCATCAAAATGTTCGATGGAGCTTGTCATCACAATGCTCCATGCCCAATGTCATCAAAATGCTCCATGACCACATTCATCACAATGCTCCATGACACGTTTCATCACAATGCTAAATGGTCCTTGTCATCACAATGCTCCATGGCGCTTCTCATCACAATGCTCCATACCCCCTGTCATCACAATGCCCCATAATCCCTTTTATCACAATAATACATCACCCCTTTCATTACAATACTCCAGTATGCCTTTCATCACAATGCTCCATGGCCCTTGTCATCACAATGCTCCATATCCACTGTCATCAAAATGATTCATTACCATTTTCATCACAATGATCCATGACCCGTCTCATCACAATGCTCCATGTTGAGGTCTTCTCCATGCTCCGGTCTTCTCCATGCTCCATGCCCTTGTCATCACAATGCAACATGGCCATTTTCATCACAATGTAAAATGGCCCTTATCATCAAAATTCTTCATGACCCTTGTCATCACAATGCTCTATGACGCCTGTCATCACAATGTTCCATGCTGTGGTCTTCACCATGCTCCATGCCCTTGTCATCACAATTCTACCGGACGCCTTTCAGCATCATGCTCCATGAGGAGTTTCATCCCAATGCTCCATGACACCTGTTGTCACAATTCTCCATGGCCCTTTTCATCACAATGCTCCATGACACATGTCAACAAAAAGCCTCATGACCCCTGTCATCACAAGGCCGATGACCCCTGACATCACAATTCTCCATGACTCTTGTCATCACAATATTCCATGCCCGAGTCATTACAATGTTCCAAGAATTTATCATCACAATCCTCCAAGGCACTTGTCATCACAATGCTCTATGGCCCTTGCCATCACAATGATCCTTGACTCTTTTCATCACAATGCCCCATCACCACTGTCATCACAATGCTCCATGAACGCTTTCATCCAAAGGCTCCATGACCCTTGTCATCACAATGCTCCATGACCGCTGTCATCACATTGCTCCATGACACCTTTCACAACAATGCTCCATGACCCATTTCATCAAAATGCTCCATGAACGCTTTCATCACAATGCTCCATGATCGCTATCATCACAATAAACCATGACCCATTCCATCAACATGCTGCAGTACCCATTTCATCACAATGCTCCATGGCCCCTGTTATCCCAAAGCTCCAAGACCCCTGTCATCACAGTGCTCCATGCCCCTTGTCATCACAATGCTCCATATCCCCTGTCATCACAATGATTCATTACCACTTTCATCACAATGATCCATGACCCGTCTCATCACAATGCTCCACGTTGAGGTTTTCTCCATGCTCCGTTCTTCTCCATGCCCCATGCCCTTGTCATCACTATGCTACATGACCCTTTTCATCACAATGTTAAATGGTCATTATCATCAAAATGCTCCATGATCCTTGTAATCGCAATGCTCCATGGCACTTCTCATCACAATGCGCTATGACCCATATCATCACAATGTTCCATGCAGTGGTCTTCACCATGCTCCATGCCCTTGTCATCACAATTCTACATGACCCCTTTCATCACAAGGCTCCATGACAACTTTCATCCCAATGCTCGATGACACCTGTTTTCACAATTCTCATTGGCCCTTGTCATCACAATGTTACATGACCCCTGTCATCAAAAAGCCTCATGACCCCTGACATCACAATGCCCGATGACCCCTTACATCACAATTCTCCATGACTCTTGTCATCACAGTGTTCCATGCCCGAGTCATCACAATGTTCTATGAATTTATCATCACAATACTCCAAGGCCCTTGTCATCACAATGCTCCATGACCCTTGTAATCACAATGCTCCTTGACACTTGTCATCACAATGCTCCATGGCCCTTGTCATCACAATGCCCTATGGCGCTTCCCAACACAATGATCCATGACTCCTTTCGTCACAATACTAAATCACCACTGTCACCACAAAGGTCCATGAACCGTTTCATAACAACGCTCCATGACCCATTTCATCACAATGCTCCATGAACGCTTTCATTACAATGCTCCATGATCGCTATCATCACAATAAACCATGACCCATTCCATCAACATGCTCCAGTACCCCTTTCGTAAAAATGCTCCATGACCCCTGTCATCACAGTGCTCCATGCCCCCTGGCGTCACAATGCTCCATAACAACATATACCACAAAGCCCTATGACCCGTTTCATCACAATGCTAAAAGGCCCTTGTCATCAAAATGTTCGATGGAGCTTGTCATCACAATGCTCCATGCCCAATGTCATCAAAATGCTCCATGACCACATTCATCACAATGCTCCATGACACATTTCATCAAAATGATAAATGGCCCTTGTCATCACAATGCTCCATGGTGCTTCTCATCACAATGCTCCATACCCCCTGTCATCACAATGCCCCATAATTCCTTTTATCACAATAATACATCACCCCTTTCATTACAATACTCCAGTATGCCTTTCATCACAATGCTCCATGGCCCTTGTCATCACAATGCTCCATATCCACTGTCATCAAAATGATTCATTACCATTTTCATCACAATGATCCATGACCCGTCTCATCACAATGCTCCATGTTGAGGTCTTCTCCATGCTCTGTTCTTCTCCATGCTCCATGCCCTTGTCATCACAATGCAACATGGCCATTTTCATCACAATTGAAAATGGCCCTTATCATCAAAATTCTTCATGACCCTTGTCATCACAATGCTCCATGACGCCTGTCATCACAATGTTCCATGCTGTGGTCTTCACCATGCTCCATGCCCTTGTCGTCACAATTCTACCAGACGCCTTTTATCATCATGCTCCATGACGAGTTTCATCCCAATGCTCCATGACACCTGTTGTCACAATTCTCCATGACTCTTGTCATCACAATGTTCCATGCCCGAGTCATTACAATGTTCCAAGAATTTATCATCACAATGCTCCAAGGCACTTGTCATCACAATGCTCTATGTTCCTTGCCATCACAATGATCCTTGACTCTTTTCATCACAATGCTCCATCACCAGTGTCATCACAATGCTCCATGACCACTGTCACCACTTTGCTCCAGGACCCTTTTCACAACAATGCTCCATGACCCATTTCATCA
Source organism: Balaenoptera ricei (assembly GCF_028023285.1). Classification (NCBI taxonomy): domain Eukaryota; kingdom Metazoa; phylum Chordata; class Mammalia; order Artiodactyla; family Balaenopteridae; genus Balaenoptera; species Balaenoptera ricei. Next base: position 140,075,147 of record NC_082639.1, read on the forward strand.
CAGTGCTCCATGAAGGCTTTCATCACAATGCTCCACGATCGCTATCATCACAATAAACCATGACCCATTCCATCAACATGCTGCAGTACCAATTTCATCACAATGCTCCATGGCCCCTCTTATCTCAATGCTCCATGACCCTTGTCATCCCAATGCTCCGTGACCACATTCATCACAAAACTCCATGACCCGTTTCATTACAATGCTAAAAGGTCCTTCTCATCAAAATGCTCCATGACGCTTATCATCACACTGCTCAATGCCCAATGTCACCACAATGCTCCTTGACCCCTTTCATCACAATGCTCCATGGCCCTTGTCATCACAATGCTCCATTATCCATTTCATCACAATAATCCATGACCACTTTCATCACAATGCTCCAGACGCCTTTCATCACAATGCTCCATGACATCTGACATCACAATGCTTCATGACCCCAGTCATCACAATGCTCCATGCCCCGTTTCATCCTAATGCTTCATGACAGCTTTCATCACAATGCTCAATGACCCCTGTCATCACAATGCTCCATTGCCCTTGTTATCATAATGCTCCATGATCCCTGATATCACAATGCTCCGTGACACATTTCTTCACAGTGATCCATGCCCCCATATTCACAATGCCCCATGACCACTGTCATCACAATGCTCCGTGACCACATTCATCACAAAGCTCCATGACACGTTTCATCACAATGCTAAATGGCTCTTGTCATCACAATGCTCCATGGCGCTTCTCATCACAATGCTCCATACCCCCTGTCATCACAATGTTCCATGCTGTGGTCTTCTCCATGCTCTATGCCCTTTTCATCACAATTCTACATGACCCCTTTCACCACAATGCTCCATGACGAGTTTTATCCCAATGCTCCATGACACCTGTTGTCACAATTTTCCATAGCCCTTGTCATCACAATGCTCCATGACTCCTGTCAACAAAAAGCCTCATGAACCCTGTCATCACAATGCCCGATGACCCCTGACATCACAATTCTCCATGACTCTTGTCATCACAATATTCCATGCCCGAGTCATTACAATGTTCCAAGAATTTATCATCACAATCCTCCAAGGCACTTGTCATCACAATGCTCTATGGCCCTTGCCATCACAATGATCCTTGACTCTTTTCATCACAATGCCCCATCACCACTGTCATCACAATGCTCCATGAACGCTTTCATCCAAAGGCTCCATGACCCTTGTCATCACAATGCTCCATGACCGCTGTCATCACATTGCTCCATGACCCCTTTCACAACAATGCTCCGTGACCCATTTCATCAAAATGCTCCATGAACGCTTTCATCACAATGCTCCATGATCGCTATCATCACAATAAACCATGACCCATTCCATCAACATGCTGCAGTACCCATTTCATCACAATGCTCCATGGCCCCTGTTATCCCAAAGCTCCAAGACCCCTGGCATCACAGTGCTCCATGCCCCTTGTCATCACAATGCTCCATATCCACTGTCATCACAATGATTCATTACCACTTTCATCACAATGATCCATGACCCGTCTCATCACAATGCTCCACGTTGAGGTTTTCTCCATGCTCCGTTCTTCTCCATGCCCCATGCCCTTGTCATCACTATGCTACATGACCCTTTTCATCACAATGTTAAATGGTCATTATCATCAAAATGCTCCATGATCCTTGTAATCGCAATGCTCCATGGCACTTCTCATCACAATGCGCTATGACCCATATCATCACAATGTTCCATGCAGTGGTCTTCACCATGCTCCATGCCCTTGTCATCACAATTCTACATGACCCCTTTCATCACAAGGCTCCATGACAACTTTCATCCCAATGCTCGATGACACCTGTTTTCACAATTCTCATTGGCCCTTGTCATCACAATGTTACATGACCCCTGTCATCAAAAAGCCTCATGACCCCTGACATCACAATGCCCGATGACCCCTTACATCACAATTCTCCATGACTCTTGTCATCACAGTGTTCCATGCCCGAGTCATCACAATGTTCTATGAATTTATCATCACAATACTCCAAGGCCCTTGTCATCACAATGCTCCATGACCCTTGTAATCACAATGCTCCTTGACACTTGTCATCACAATGCTCCATGGCCCTTGTCATCACAATGCCCTATGGCGCTTCCCAACACAATGATCCATGACTCCTTTCATCACAATACTAAATCACCACTGTCACCACAAAGGTCCATGAACCGTTTCATAACAAGGCTCCATGACCCATTTCATCACAATGCTCCATGAACGCTTTCATTACAATGCTCCATGATCGCTATCATCACAATAAACCATGACCCATTCCATCAACATGCTCCAGTACCCCTTTCGTAAAAATGCTCCATGGCCCCTGTTATCACAATGCTCAATGACCCTTGTCCTCACAATGCTCCATGAACCCTGACATCACAATGCTCCATGACCCCTGTCATCACAGTGCTCCATGCCCCCTGGCATCACAATGCTCCATAACAACATATACCACAAAGCCCTATGACCCGTTTCATCACAATGCTAAAAGGCCCTTGTCATCAAAATGTTCGATGGAGCTTGTCATCACAATGCTCCATGCCCAATGTCATCAAAATGCTCCATGACCACATTCATCACAATGCTCCATGACACGTTTCATCACAATGCTAAATGGTCCTTGTCATCACAATGCTCCATGGCGCTTCTCATCACAATGCTCCATACCCCCTGTCATCACAATGCCCCATAATCCCTTTTATCACAATAATACATCACCCCTTTCATTACAATACTCCAGTATGCCTTTCATCACAATGCTCCATGGCCCTTGTCATCACAATGCTCCATATCCACTGTCATCAAAATGATTCATTACCATTTTCATCACAATGATCCATGACCCGTCTCATCACAATGCTCCATGTTGAGGTCTTCTCCATGCTCCGGTCTTCTCCATGCTCCATGCCCTTGTCATCACAATGCAACATGGCCATTTTCATCACAATGTAAAATGGCCCTTATCATCAAAATTCTTCATGACCCTTGTCATCACAATGCTCTATGACGCCTGTCATCACAATGTTCCATGCTGTGGTCTTCACCATGCTCCATGCCCTTGTCATCACAATTCTACCGGACGCCTTTCAGCATCATGCTCCATGAGGAGTTTCATCCCAATGCTCCATGACACCTGTTGTCACAATTCTCCATGGCCCTTTTCATCACAATGCTCCATGACACATGTCAACAAAAAGCCTCATGACCCCTGTCATCACAAGGCCGATGACCCCTGACATCACAATTCTCCATGACTCTTGTCATCACAATATTCCATGCCCGAGTCATTACAATGTTCCAAGAATTTATCATCACAATCCTCCAAGGCACTTGTCATCACAATGCTCTATGGCCCTTGCCATCACAATGATCCTTGACTCTTTTCATCACAATGCCCCATCACCACTGTCATCACAATGCTCCATGAACGCTTTCATCCAAAGGCTCCATGACCCTTGTCATCACAATGCTCCATGACCGCTGTCATCACATTGCTCCATGACACCTTTCACAACAATGCTCCATGACCCATTTCATCAAAATGCTCCATGAACGCTTTCATCACAATGCTCCATGATCGCTATCATCACAATAAACCATGACCCATTCCATCAACATGCTGCAGTACCCATTTCATCACAATGCTCCATGGCCCCTGTTATCCCAAAGCTCCAAGACCCCTGTCATCACAGTGCTCCATGCCCCTTGTCATCACAATGCTCCATATCCCCTGTCATCACAATGATTCATTACCACTTTCATCACAATGATCCATGACCCGTCTCATCACAATGCTCCACGTTGAGGTTTTCTCCATGCTCCGTTCTTCTCCATGCCCCATGCCCTTGTCATCACTATGCTACATGACCCTTTTCATCACAATGTTAAATGGTCATTATCATCAAAATGCTCCATGATCCTTGTAATCGCAATGCTCCATGGCACTTCTCATCACAATGCGCTATGACCCATATCATCACAATGTTCCATGCAGTGGTCTTCACCATGCTCCATGCCCTTGTCATCACAATTCTACATGACCCCTTTCATCACAAGGCTCCATGACAACTTTCATCCCAATGCTCGATGACACCTGTTTTCACAATTCTCATTGGCCCTTGTCATCACAATGTTACATGACCCCTGTCATCAAAAAGCCTCATGACCCCTGACATCACAATGCCCGATGACCCCTTACATCACAATTCTCCATGACTCTTGTCATCACAGTGTTCCATGCCCGAGTCATCACAATGTTCTATGAATTTATCATCACAATACTCCAAGGCCCTTGTCATCACAATGCTCCATGACCCTTGTAATCACAATGCTCCTTGACACTTGTCATCACAATGCTCCATGGCCCTTGTCATCACAATGCCCTATGGCGCTTCCCAACACAATGATCCATGACTCCTTTCGTCACAATACTAAATCACCACTGTCACCACAAAGGTCCATGAACCGTTTCATAACAACGCTCCATGACCCATTTCATCACAATGCTCCATGAACGCTTTCATTACAATGCTCCATGATCGCTATCATCACAATAAACCATGACCCATTCCATCAACATGCTCCAGTACCCCTTTCGTAAAAATGCTCCATGACCCCTGTCATCACAGTGCTCCATGCCCCCTGGCGTCACAATGCTCCATAACAACATATACCACAAAGCCCTATGACCCGTTTCATCACAATGCTAAAAGGCCCTTGTCATCAAAATGTTCGATGGAGCTTGTCATCACAATGCTCCATGCCCAATGTCATCAAAATGCTCCATGACCACATTCATCACAATGCTCCATGACACATTTCATCAAAATGATAAATGGCCCTTGTCATCACAATGCTCCATGGTGCTTCTCATCACAATGCTCCATACCCCCTGTCATCACAATGCCCCATAATTCCTTTTATCACAATAATACATCACCCCTTTCATTACAATACTCCAGTATGCCTTTCATCACAATGCTCCATGGCCCTTGTCATCACAATGCTCCATATCCACTGTCATCAAAATGATTCATTACCATTTTCATCACAATGATCCATGACCCGTCTCATCACAATGCTCCATGTTGAGGTCTTCTCCATGCTCTGTTCTTCTCCATGCTCCATGCCCTTGTCATCACAATGCAACATGGCCATTTTCATCACAATTGAAAATGGCCCTTATCATCAAAATTCTTCATGACCCTTGTCATCACAATGCTCCATGACGCCTGTCATCACAATGTTCCATGCTGTGGTCTTCACCATGCTCCATGCCCTTGTCGTCACAATTCTACCAGACGCCTTTTATCATCATGCTCCATGACGAGTTTCATCCCAATGCTCCATGACACCTGTTGTCACAATTCTCCATGACTCTTGTCATCACAATGTTCCATGCCCGAGTCATTACAATGTTCCAAGAATTTATCATCACAATGCTCCAAGGCACTTGTCATCACAATGCTCTATGTTCCTTGCCATCACAATGATCCTTGACTCTTTTCATCACAATGCTCCATCACCAGTGTCATCACAATGCTCCATGACCACTGTCACCACTTTGCTCCAGGACCCTTTTCACAACAATGCTCCATGACCCATTTCATCACAGTGCTCCATGAAGGCTTTCATCACAATGCTCCACGATCGCTATCATCACAATAAACCATGACCCATTCCATCAACATGCTGCAGTACCAATTTCATCACAATGCTCCATGGCCCCTCTTATCTCAATGCTCCATGACCCTTGTCATCCCAATGCTCCGTGACCACATTCATCACAAAACTCCATGACCCGTTTCATTACAATGCTAAAAGGTCCTTCTCATCAAAATGCTCCATGACGCTTATCATCACACTGCTCAATGCCCAATGTCACCACAATGCTCCTTGACCCCTTTCATCACAATGCTCCATGGCCCTTGTCATCACAATGCTCCATTATCCATTTCATCACAATAATCCATGACCACTTTCATCACAATGCTCCAGACGCCTTTCATCACAATGCTCCATGACATCTGACATCACAATGCTTCATGACCCCAGTCATCACAATGCTCCATGCCCCGTTTCATCCTAATGCTTCATGACAGCTTTCATCACAATGCTCAATGACCCCTGTCATCACAATGCTCCATTGCCCTTGTTATCATAATGCTCCATGATCCCTGATATCACAATGCTCCGTGACACATTTCTTCACAGTGATCCATGCCCCCATATTCACAATGCCCCATGACCACTGTCATCACAATGCTCCGTGACCACATTCATCACAAAGCTCCATGACACGTTTCATCACAATGCTAAATGGCTCTTGTCATCACAATGCTCCATGGCGCTTCTCATCACAATGCTCCATACCCCCTGTCATCACAATGTTCCATGCTGTGGTCTTCTCCATGCTCTATGCCCTTTTCATCACAATTCTACATGACCCCTTTCACCACAATGCTCCATGACGAGTTTTATCCCAATGCTCCATGACACCTGTTGTCACAATTTTCCATAGCCCTTGTCATCACAATGCTCCATGACTCCTGTCAACAAAAAGCCTCATGAACCCTGTCATCACAATGCCCGATGACCCCTGACATCACAATTCTCCATGACTCTTGTCATCACAATATTCCATGCCCGAGTCATTACAATGTTCCAAGAATTTATCATCACAATCCTCCAAGGCACTTGTCATCACAATGCTCTATGGCCCTTGCCATCACAATGATCCTTGACTCTTTTCATCACAATGCCCCATCACCACTGTCATCACAATGCTCCATGAACGCTTTCATCCAAAGGCTCCATGACCCTTGTCATCACAATGCTCCATGACCGCTGTCATCACATTGCTCCATGACCCCTTTCACAACAATGCTCCATGACCCATTTCATCAAAATGCTCCATGAACGCTTTCATCACAATGCTCCATGATCGCTATCATCACAATAAACCATGACCCATTCCATCAACATGCTGCAGTACCCATTTCATCACAATGCTCCATGGCCCCTGTTATCCCAAAGCTCCAAGACCCCTGGCATCACAGTGCTCCATGCCCCTTGTCATCACAATGCTCCATATCCCCTGTCATCACAATGATTCATTACCACTTTCATCACAATGATCCATGACCCGTCTCATCACAATGCTCCACGTTGAGGTTTTCTCCATGCTCCGTTCTTCTCCATGCCCCATGCCCTTGTCATCACTATGCTACATGACCCTTTTCATCACAATGTTAAATGGTCATTATCATCAAAATGCTCCATGATCCTTGTAATCGCAATGCTCCATGGCACTTCTCATCACAATGCGCTATGACCCATATCATCACAATGTTCCATGCAGTGGTCTTCACCATGCTCCATGCCCTTGTCATCACAATTCTACATGACCCCTTTCATCACAAGGCTCCATGACAACTTTCATCCCAATGCTCGATGACACCTGTTTTCACAATTCTCATTGGCCCTTGTCATCACAATGTTACATGACCCCTGTCATCAAAAAGCCTCATGACCCCTGACATCACAATGCCCGATGACCCCTTACATCACAATTCTCCATGACTCTTGTCATCACAGTGTTCCATGCCCGAGTCATCACAATGTTCTATGAATTTATCATCACAATACTCCAAGGCCCTTGTCATCACAATGCTCCATGACCCTTGTAATCACAATGCTCCTTGACACTTGTCATCACAATGCTCCATGGCCCTTGTCATCACAATGCCCTATGGCGCTTCCCAACACAATGATCCATGACTCCTTTCATCACAATACTAAATCACCACTGTCACCACAAAGGTCCATGAACCGTTTCATAACAAGTCTCCATGACCCATTTCATCACAATGCTCCATGAACGCTTTCATTACAATGCTCCATGATCGCTATCATCACAATAAACCATGACCCATTCCATCAACATGCTCCAGTACCCCTTTCGTAAAAATGCTCCATGGCCCCTGTTATCACAATGCTCAATGACCCTTGTCCTCACAATGCTCCATGAACCCTGACATCACAATGCTCCATGACCCCTGTCATCACAGTGCTCCATGCCCGCTGGCATCACAATGCTCCATAACAACATATACCACAAAGCCCTATGACCCGTTTCATCACAATGCTAAAAGGCCCTTGTCATCAAAATGTTCGATGGAGCTTGTCATCACAATGCTCCATGCCCAATGTCATCAAAATGCTCCATGACCACATTCATCACAATGCTCCATGACACGTTTCATCACAATGCTAAATGGTCCTTGTCATCACAATGCTCCATGGCGCTTCTCATCACAATGCTCCATACCCCCTGTCATCACAATGCCCCATAATCCCTTTTATCACAATAATACATCACCCCTTTCATTACAATACTCCAGTATGCCTTTCATCACAATGCTCCATGGCCCTTGTCATCACAATGCTCCATATCCACTGTCATCAAAATGATTCATTACCATTTTCATCACAATGATCCATGACCCGTCTCATCACAATGCTCCATGTTGAGGTCTTCTCCATGCTCCGGTCTTCTCCATGCTCCATGCCCTTGTCATCACAATGCAACATGGCCATTTTCATCACAATGTAAAATGGCCCTTATCATCAAAATTCTTCATGACCCTTGTCATCACAATGCTCTATGACGCCTGTCATCACAATGTTCCATGCTGTGGTCTTCACCATGCTCCATGCCCTTGTCATCACAATTCTACCGGACCCCTTTCAGCATCATGCTCCATGAGGAGTTTCATCCCAATGCTCCATGACACCTGTTGTCACAATTCTCCATGGCCCTTTTCATCACAATGCTCCATGACACATGTCAACAAAAAGCCTCATGACCCCTGTCATCACAAGGCCGATGACCCCTGACATCACAATTCTCCATGACTCTTGTCATCACAATATTCCATGCCCGAGTCATTACAATGTTCCAAGAATTTATCATCACAATCCTCCAAGGCACTTGTCATCACAATGCTCTATGGCCCTTGCCATCACAATGATCCTTGACTCTTTTCATCACAATGCCCCATCACCACTGTCATCACAATGCTCCATGAACGCTTTCATCCAAAGGCTCCATGACCCTTGTCATCACAATGCTCCATGACCGCTGTCATCACATTGCTCCATGACACCTTTCACAACAATGCTCCATGACCCATTTCATCAAAATGCTCCATGAACGCTTTCATCACAATGCTCCATGATCGCTATCATCACAATAAACCATGACCCATTCCATCAACATGCTGCAGTACCCATTTCATCACAATGCTCCATGGCCCCTGTTATCCCAAAGCTCCAAGACCCCTGGCATCACAGTGCTCCATGCCCCTTGTCATCACAATGCTCCATATCCACTGTCATCACAATGATTCATTACCACTTTCATCACAATGATCCATGACCCGTCTCATCACAATGCTCCACGTTGAGGTTTTCTCCATGCTCCGTTCTTCTCCATGCCCCATGCCCTTGTCATCACTATGCTACATGACCCTTTTCATCACAATGTTAAATGGTCATTATCATCAAAATGCTCCATGATCCTTGTAATCGCAATGCTCCATGGCACTTCTCATCACAATGCGCTATGACCCATATCATCACAATGTTCCATGCAGTGGTCTTCACCATGCTCCATGCCCTTGTCATCACAATTCTACATGACCCCTTTCATCACAAGGCTCCATGACAACTTTCATCCCAATGCTCGATGACACCTGTTTTCACAATTCTCATTGGCCCTTGTCATCACAATGTTACATGACCCCTGTCATCAAAAAGCCTCATGACCCCTGACATCACAATGCCCGATGACCCCTTACATCACAATTCTCCATGACTCTTGTCATCACAGTGTTCCATGCCCGAGTCATCACAATGTTCTATGAATTTATCATCACAATACTCCAAGGCCCTTGTCATCACAATGCTCCATGACCCTTGTAATCACAATGCTCCTTGACACTTGTTATCACAATGCTCCATGGCCCTTGTCATCACAATGCCCTATGGCGCTTCCCAACACAATGATCCATGACTCCTTTCGTCACAATACTAAATCACCACTGTCACCACAAAGGTCCATGAACCGTTTCATAACAACGCTCCATGACCCATTTCATCACAATGCTCCATGAACGCTTTCATTACAATGCTCCATGATCGCTATCATCACAATAAACCATGACCCATTCCATCAACATGCTCCAGTACCCCTTTCGTAAAAATGCTCCATGACCCCTGTCATCACAGTGCTCCATGCCCCCTGGCGTCACAATGCTCCATAACAACATATACCACAAAGCCCTATGACCCGTTTCATCACAATGCTAAAAGGCCCTTGTCATCAAAATGTTCGATGGAGCTTGTCATCACAATGCTCCATGCCCAATGTCATCAAAATGCTCCATGACCACATTCATCACAATGCTCCATGACACATTTCATCAAAATGATAAATGGCCCTTGTCATCACAATGCTCCATGGTGCTTCTCATCACAATGCTCCATACCCCCTGTCATCACAATGCCCCATAATTCCTTTTATCACAATAATACATCACCCCTTTCATTACAATACTCCAGTATGCCTTTCATCACAATGCTCCATGGCCCTTGTCATCACAATGCTCCATATCCACTGTCATCAAAATGATTCATTACCATTTTCATCACAATGATCCATGACCCGTCTCATCACAATGCTCCATGTTGAGGTCTTCTCCATGCTCTGTTCTTCTCCATGCTCCATGCCCTTGTCATCACAATGCAACATGGCCATTTTCATCACAATTGAAAATGGCCCTTATCATCAAAATTCTTCATGACCCTTGTCATCACAATGCTCCATGACGCCTGTCATCACAATGTTCCATGCTGTGGTCTTCACCATGCTCCATGCCCTTGTCATCACAATTCTACCGGACGCCTTTTATCATCATGCTCCATGACGAGTTTCATCCCAATGCTCCATGACACCTGTTGTCACAATTCTCCATGACTCTTGTCAACACAATGTTCCATGCCCGAGTCATTACAATGTTCCAAGAATTTATCATCACAATGCTCCAAGGCACTTGTCATCACAATGCTCTATGTTCCTTGCCATCACAATGATCCTTGACTCTTTTCATCACAATGCTCCATCACCAGTGTCATCACAATGCTCCATGACCGCTGTCACCACTTTGCTCCAGGACCCTTTTCACAACAATGCTCCATGACCCATTTCATCACAGTGCTCCATGAAGGCTTTCATCACAATGCTCCACGATCGCTATCATCACAATAAACCATGACCCATTCCATCAACATGCTGCAGTACCAATTTCATCACAATGCTCCATGGCCCCTCTTATCTCAATGCTCCATGACCCTTGTCATCCCAATGCTCCGTGACCACATTCATCACAAAACTCCATGACCCGTTTCATTACAATGCTAAAAGGTCCTTCTCATCAAAATGCTCCATGACGCTTATCATCACACTGCTCAATGCCCAATGTCACCACAATGCTCCTTGACCCCTTTCATCACAATGCTCCATGGCCCTTGTCATCACAATGCTCCATTATCCATTTCATCACAATAATCCATGACCACTTTCATCACAATGCTCCAGACGCCTTTCATCACAATGCTCCATGACATCTGACATCACAATGCTTCATGACCCCAGTCATCACAATGCTCAATGCCCCGTTTCATCCTAATGCTTCATGACAGCTTTCATCACAATGCTCAATGACCCCTGTCATCACAATGCTCCATTGCCCTTGTTATCATAATGCTCCATGATCCCTGATATCACAATGCTCCGTGACACATTTCTTCACAGTGATCCATGCCCCCATATTCACAATGCCCCATGACCACTGTCATCACAATGCTCCGTGACCACATTCATCACAAAGCTCCATGACACGTTTCATCACAATGCTAAATGGCTCTTGTCATCACAATGCTCCATGGCGCTTCTCATCACAATGCTCCATACCCCCTGTCATCACAATGTTCCATGCTGTGGTCTTCTCCATGCTCCATGCCCTTTTCATCACAATTCTACATGACCCCTTTCACCACAATGCTCCATGACGAGTTTTATCCCAATGCTCCATGACACCTGTTGTCACAATTTTCCATAGCCCTTGTCATCACAATGCTCCATGACTCCTGTCAACAAAAAGCCTCATGAACCCTGTCATCACAATGCCCGATGACCCCTGACATCACAATTCTCCATGACTCTTGTCATCACAATATTCCATGCCCGAGTCATTACAATGTTCCAAGAATTTATCATCACAATCCTCCAAGGCACTTGTCATCACAATGCTCTATGGCCCTTGCCATCACAATGATCCTTGACTCTTTTCATCACAATGCCCCATCACCACTGTCATCACAATGCTCCATGAACGCTTTCATCCAAAGGCTCCATGACCCTTGTCATCACAATGCTCCATGACCGCTGTCATCACATTGCTCCATGACACCTTTCACAACAATGCTCCATGACCCATTTCATCAAAATGCTCCATGAACGCTTTCATCACAATGCTCCATGATCGCTATCATCACAATAAACCATGACCCATTCCATCAACATGCTGCAGTACCCATTTCATCACAATGCTCCATGGCCCCTGTTATCCCAAAGCTCCAAGACCCCTGGCATCACAGTGCTCCATGCCCCTTGTCATCACAATGCTCCATATCCACTGTCATCACAATGATTCATTACCACTTTCATCACAATGATCCATGACCCGTCTCATCACAATGCTCCACGTTGAGGTTTTCTCCATGCACCGTTCTTCTCCATGCCCCATGCCCTTCTCATCACTATGCTACATGACCCTTTTCATCACAATGTTAAATGGTCATTATCATCAAAATGCTCCATGATCCTTGTAATCGCAATGCTCCATGGCACTTCTCATCACAATGCGCTATGACCCATATCATCACAATGTTCCATGCAGTGGTCTTCATCATGCTCCATGCCCTTGTCATCACAATTCTACATGACCCCTTTCATCACAAGGCTCCATGACAACTTTCATCCCAATGCTCGATGACACCTGTTGTCAAAATTCTCATTGGCCCTTGTCATCACAATGCTACATGTCCCCTGTCATCAAAAAGCCTCACGACCCCTGACATTACAATTCCCGATGACTCCTTACATCACAATTCTCCATGACTCTTGTCATCACAGTGTTCCATGCCCGAGTCATCACAATGTTCTATGAATTTATCATCACAATACTCCAAGGCCCTTGTCATCACAATGCTCCATGACCCTTGTAATCACAATGCTCCTTGACACTTGTCATCACAATGCTCCATGGCCCTTGTCATCACAATGCCCTATGGCGCTTCCCAACACAATGATCCATGACTCCTTTCATCACAATACTAAATCACCACTGTCACCACAAAGGTCCATGAACCGTTTCATAACAACGCTCCATGACCCATTTCATCACAATGCTCCATGAACGCTTTCATTACAATGCTCCATGATCGCTATCATCACAATAAACCATGACCCATTCCATCAACATGCTCCAGTACCCCTTTCGTAAAAATGCTCCATGACCCCTGTCATCACAGTGCTCCATGCCCCCTGGCGTCACAATGCTCCATAACAACATATACCACAAAGCCCTATGACCCGTTTCATCACAATGCTAAAAGGCCCTTGTCATCAAAATGTTCGATGGAGCTTGTCATCACAATGCTCCATGCCCAATGTCATCAAAATGCTCCATGACCACATTCATCACAATGCTCCATGACACATTTCATCAAAATGATAAATGGCCCTTGTCATCACAATGCTCCATGGTGCTTCTCATCACAATGCTCCATACCCCCTGTCATCACAATGCCCCATAATTCCTTTTATCACAATAATACATCACCCCTTTCATTACAATACTCCAGTATGCCTTTCATCACAATGCTCCATGGCCCTTGTCATCACAATGCTCCATATCCACTGTCATCAAAATGATTCATTACCATTTTCATCACAATGATCCATGACCCGTCTCATCACAATGCTCCATGTTGAGGTCTTCTCCATGCTCTGTTCTTCTCCATGCTCCATGCCCTTGTCATCACAATGCAACATGGCCATTTTCATCACAATTGAAAATGGCCCTTATCATCAAAATTCTTCATGACCCTTGTCATCACAATGCTCCATGACGCCTGTCATCACAATGTTCCATGCTGTGGTCTTCACCATGCTCCATGCCCTTGTCATCACAATTCTACCGGACGCCTTTCATCATCATGCTCCATGACGAGTTTCATCCCAATGCTCCATGACACCTGTTGTCACAATTCTCCATGACTCTTGTCATCACAATGTTCCATGCCCGAGTCATTACAATGTTCCAAGAATTTATCATCACAATGCTCCAAGGCACTTGTCATCACAATGCTCTATGTTCCTTGCCATTACAATGATCCTTGACTCTTTTCATCACAATGCTCCATCACCAGTGTCATCACAATGCTCCATGACCGCTGTCACCACTTTGCTCCAGGACCCTTTTCACAACAATGCTCCATGACCCATTTCATCACAGTGCTCCATGAAGGCTTTCATCACAATGCTCCACGATCGCTATCATCACAATAAACCATGACCCATTCCATCAACATGCTGCAGTACCAATTTCATCACAATGCTCCATGGCCCCTCTTATCTCAATGCTCCATGACCCTTGTCATCCCAATGCTCCGTGACCACATTCATCACAAAACTCCATGACCCGTTTCATTACAATGCTAAAAGGCCCTTCTCATCAAAATGCTCCATGGCGCTTATCATCACAATGCTCAATGCCCAATGTCACCACAATGCTCCTTGACCCCTTTCATCACAATGCTCCATGGCCCTTGTCATCACAATGCTCCATGGCCCTTGTCATCACAATGCTCCATTATCCATTTCATCACAATAATCCATGACCACTTTCATCACAATGCTCCAGACGCCTTTCATCACAATGCTGCATGACACCTGACATCACAATGCTTCATGACCCCAGTCATCACAATGCTCCATGCCCCGTTTCATCCTAATGCTTCATGACAGCTTTCATCACAATGCTCAATGACCCCTGTCATCACAATGCTCCATTGCCCTTGTTATCATAATGCTCCATGATCCCTGATATCACAATGCTCCGTGACACATTTCTTCACAGTGATCCATGCCCCCGTATTCACAATGCCCCATGACCACTGTCATCACAATGCTCCGTGACCACATTCATCACAAAGCTCCATGACACGTTTCATCACAATGCTAAATGGCTCTTGTCATCACAATGCTCCATGGCGCTTCTCATCACAATGCTCCATACCCCCTGTCATCACAATGTTCCATGCTGTGGTCTTCTCCATGCTCCATGCCCTTTTCATCACAATTCTACATGACCCCTTTCACCACAATGCTCCATGACGAGTTTTATCCCAATGCTCCATGACACCTGTTGTCACAATTTTCCATAGCCCTTGTCATCACAATGCTCCATGACTCCTGTCAACAAAAAGCCTCATGAACCCTGTCATCACAATGCCCGATGACCCCTGACATCACAATTCTCCATGACTCTTGTCATCACAATATTCCATGCCCGAGTCATTACAATGTTCCAAGAATTTATCATCACAATCCTCCAAGGCACTTGTCATCACAATGCTCTATGGCCCTTGCCATCACAATGATCCTTGACTCTTTTCATCACAATGCCCCATCACCACTGTCATCACAATGCTCCATGAACGCTTTCATCCAAAGGCTCCATGACCCTTGTCATCACAATGCTCCATGACCGCTGTCATCACATTGCTCCATGACCCCTTTCAGAACAATGCTCCATGACCCATTTCATCAAAATGCTCCATGAACGCTTTCATCACAATGCTCCATGATCGCTATCATCACAATAAACCATGACCCATTCCATCAACATGCTGCAGTACCCATTTCATCACAATGCTCCATGGCCCCTGTTATCCCAAAGCTCCAAGACCCCTGGCATCACAGTGCTCCATGCCCCTTGTCATCACAATGCTCCATATCCACTGTCATCACAATGATTCATTACCACTTTCATCACAATGATCCATGACCCGTCTCATCACAATGCTCCACGTTGAGGTTTTCTCCATGCTCCGTTCTTCTCCATGCCCCATGCCCTTGTCATCACTATGCTACATGACCCTTTTCATCACAATGTTAAATGGTCATTATCATCAAAATGCTCCATGATCCTTGTAATCGCAATGCTCCATGGCACTTCTCATCACAATGCGCTATGACCCATATCATCACAATGTTCCATGCAGTGGTCTTCACCATGCTCCATGCCCTTGTCATCACAATTCTACATGACCCCTTTCATCACAAGGCTCCATGACAACTTTCATCCCAATGCTCGATGACACCTGTTTTCACAATTCTCATTGGCCCTTGTCATCACAATGTTACATGACCCCTGTCATCAAAAAGCCTCATGACCCCTGACATCACAATGCCCGATGACCCCTTACATCACAATTCTCCATGACTCTTGTCATCACAGTGTTCCATGCCCGAGTCATCACAATGTTCTATGAATTTATCATCACAATACTCCAAGGCCCTTGTCATCACAATGCTCCATGACCCTTGTAATCACAATGCTCCTTGACACTTGTCATCACAATGCTCCATGGCCCTTGTCATCACAATGCCCTATGGCGCTTCCCAACACAATGATCCATGACTCCTTTCGTCACAATACTAAATCACCACTGTCACCACAAAGGTCCATGAACCGTTTCATAACAACGCTCCATGACCCATTTCATCACAATGCTCCATGAACGATTTAATTACAATGCTCCATGATCGCTATCATCACAATAAACCATGACCCATTCCATCAACATGCTCCAGTACCCCTTTCGTAAAAATGCTCCATGACCCCTGTCATCACAGTGCTCCATGCCCCCTGGCGTCACAATGCTCCATAACAACATATACCACAAAGCCCTATGACCCGTTTCATCACAATGCTAAAAGGCCCTTGTCATCAAAATGTTCGATGGAGCTTGTCATCACAATGCTCCATGCCCAATGTCATCAAAATGCTCCATGACCACATTCATCACAATGCTCCATGACACATTTCATCAAAATGATAAATGGCCCTTGTCATCACAATGCTCCATGGTGCTTCTCATCACAATGCTCCATACCCCCTGTCATCACAATGCCCCATAATTCCTTTTATCACAATAATACATCACCCCTTTCATTACAATACTCCAGTATGCCTTTCATCACAATGCTCCATGGCCCTTGTCATCACAATGCTCCATATCCACTGTCATCAAAATGATTCATTACCATTTTCATCACAATGATCCATGACCCGTCTCATCACAATGCTCCATGTTGAGGTCTTCTCCATGCTCTGTTCTTCTCCATGCTCCATGCCCTTGTCATCACAATGCAACATGGCCATTTTCATCACAATTGAAAATGGCCCTTATCATCAAAATTCTTCATGACCCTTGTCATCACAATGCTCCATGACGCCTGTCATCACAATGTTCCATGCTGTGGTCTTCACCATGCTCCATGCCCTTGTCATCACAATTCTACCGGACGCCTTTTATCATCATGCTCCATGACGAGTTTCATCCCAATGCTCCATGACACCTGTTGTCACAATTCTCCATGACTCTTGTCAACACAATGTTCCATGCCCGAGTCATTACAATGTTCCAAGAATTTATCATCACAATGCTCCAAGGCACTTGTCATCACAATGCTCTATGTTCCTTGCCATCACAATGATCCTTGACTCTTTTCATCACAATGCTCCATCACCAGTGTCATCACAATGCTCCATGACCGCTGTCACCACTTTGCTCCAGGACCCTTTTCACAACAATGCTCCATGACCCATTTCATCACAGTGCTCCATGAAGGCTTTCATCACAATGCTCCACGATCGCTATCATCACAATAAACCATGACCCATTCCATCAACATGCTGCAGTACCAATTTCATCACAATGCTCCATGGCCCCTCTTATCTCAATGCTCCATGACCCTTGTCATCCCAATGCTCCGTGACCACATTCATCACAAAACTCCATGACCCGTTTCATTACAATGCTAAAAGGTCCTTCTCATCAAAATGCTCCATGACGCTTATCATCACACTGCTCAATGCCCAATGTCACCACAATGCTCCTTGACCCCTTTCATCACAATGGTCCATGGCCCTTGTCATCACAATGCTCCATTATCCATTTAATCACAATAATCCATGACCACTTTCATCACAATGCTCCAGACGCCTTTCATCACAATGCTCCATGACATCTGACATCACAATGCTTCATGACCCCAGTCATCACAATGCTCCATGCCCCGTTTCATCCTAATGCTTCATGACAGCTTTCATCACAATGCTCAATGACCCCTGTCATCACAATGCTCCATTGCCCTTGTTATCATAATGCTCCATGATCCCTGATATCACAATGCTCCGTGACACATTTCTTCACAGTGATCCATGCCCCCATATTCACAATGCCCCATGACCACTGTCATCACAATGCTCTGTGACCACATTCATCACAAAGCTCCATGACACGTTTCATCACAATGCTAAATGGCTCTTGTCATCACAATGCTCCATGGCGCTTCTCATCACAATGCTCCATACCCCCTGTCATCACAATGTTCCATGCTGTGGTCTTCTCCATGCTCCATGCCCTTTTCATCACAATTCTACATGACCCCTTTCACCACAATGCTCCATGACGAGTTTTATCCCAATGCTCCATGACACCTGTTGTCACAATTTTCCATAGCCCTTGTCATCACAATGCTCCATGACTCCTGTCAACAAAAAGCCTCATGAACCCTGTCATCACAATGCCCGATGACCCCTGACATCACAATTCTCCATGACTCTTGTCATCACAATATTCCATGCCCGAGTCATTACAATGTTCCAAGAATTTATCATCACAATCCTCCAAGGCACTTGTCATCACAATGCTCTATGGCCCTTGCCATCACAATGATCCTTGACTCTTTTCATCACAATGCCCCATCACCACTGTCATCACAATGCTCCATGAACGCTTTCATCCAAAGGCTCCATGACCCTTGTCATCACAATGCTCCATGACCGCTGTCATCACATTGCTCCATGACACCTTTCACAACAATGCTCCATGACCCATTTCATCAAAATGCTCCATGAACGCTTTCATCACAATGCTCCATGATCGCTATCATCACAATAAACCATGACCCATTCCATCAACATGCTGCAGTACCCATTTCATCACAATGCTCCATGGCCCCTGTTATCCCAAAGCTCCAAGACCCCTGGCATCACAGTGCTCCATGCCCCTTGTCATCACAATGCTCCATATCCACTGTCATCACAATGATTCATTACCACTTTCATCACAATGATCCATGACCCGTCTCATCACAATGCTCCACGTTGAGGTTTTCTCCATGCACCGTTCTTCTCCATGCCCCATGCCCTTCTCATCACTATGCTACATGACCCTTTTCATCACAATGTTAAATGGTCATTATCATCAAAATGCTCCATGATCCTTGTAATCGCAATGCTCCATGGCACTTCTCATCACAATGCGCTATGACCCATATCATCACAATGTTCCATGCAGTGGTCTTCACCATGCTCCATGCCCTTGTCATCACAATTCTACATGACCCCTTTCATCACAAGGCTCCATGACAACTTTCATCCCAATGCTCGATGACACCTGTTGTCAAAATTCTCATTGGCCCTTGTCATCACAATGCTACATGTCCCCTGTCATCAAAAAGCCTCACGACCCCTGACATTACAATTCCCGATGACTCCTTACATCACAATTCTCCATGACTCTTGTCATCACAGTGTTCCATGCCCGAGTCATCACAATGTTCTATGAATTTATCATCACAATACTCCAAGGCCCTTGTCATCACAATGCTCCATGACCCTTGTAATCACAATGCTCCTTGACACTTGTCATCACAATGCTCCATGGCCCTTGTCATCACAATGCCCTATGGCGCTTCCCAACACAATGATCCATGACTCCTTTCATCACAATACTAAATCACCACTGTCACCACAAAGGTCCATGAACCGTTTCATAACAACGCTCCATGACCCATTTCATCACAATGCTCCATGAACGCTTTCATTACAATGCTCCATGATCGCTATCATCACAATAAACCATGACCCATTCCATCAACATGCTCCAGTACCCCTTTCGTAAAAATGCTCCATGACCCCTGTCATCACAGTGCTCCATGCCCCCTGGCGTCACAATGCTCCATAACAACATATACCACAAAGCCCTATGACCCGTTTCATCACAATGCTAAAAGGCCCTTGTCATCAAAATGTTCGATGGAGCTTGTCATCACAATGCTCCATGCCCAATGTCATCAAAATGCTCCATGACCACATTCATCACAATGCTCCATGACACATTTCATCAAAATGATAAATGGCCCTTGTCATCACAATGCTCCATGGCGCTTCTCATCACAATGCTCCATACCCCCTGTCATCACAATGCCCCATAATCCCTTTTATCACAATAATACATCACCCCTTTCATTACAATACTCCAATATGCCTTTCATCACAATGCTCCATGGCCCTTGTCATCACAATGCTCCATATCCACTGTCATCAAAATGATTCATTACCATTTTCATCACAATGATCCATGACCCGTCTCATCACAATGCTCCATGTTGAGGTCTTCTCCATGCTCTGTTCTTCTCCATGCTCCATGCCCTTGTCATCACAATGCAACATGGCCATTTTCATCACAATTGAAAATGGCCCTTATCATCAAAATTCTTCATGACCCTTGTCATCACAATGCTCCATGACGCCTGTCATCACAATGTTCCATGCTGTGGTCTTCACCATGCTCCATGCCCTTGTCATCACAATTCTACCGGACGCCTTTCATCATCATGCTCCATGACGAGTTTCATCCCAATGCTCCATGACACCTGTTGTCACAATTCTCCATGACTCTTGTCATCACAATGTTCCATGCCCGAGTCATTACAATGTTCCAAGAATTTATCATCACAATGCTCCAAGGCACTTGTCATCACAATGCTCTATGTTCCTTGCCATCACAATGATCCTTGACTCTTTTCATCACAATGCTCCATCACCAGTGTCATCACAATGCTCCATGACCGCTGTCACCACTTTGCTCCAGGACCCTTTTCACAACAATGCTCCATGACCCATTTCATCACAGTGCTCCATGAAGGCTTTCATCACAATGCTCCACGATCGCTATCATCACAATAAACCATGACCCATTCCATCAACATGCTGCAGTACCAATTTCATCACAATGCTCCATGGCCCCTCTTATCTCAATGCTCCATGACCCTTGTCATCCCAATGCTCCGTGACCACATTCATCACAAAACTCCATGACCCGTTTCATTACAATGCTAAAAGGCCCTTCTCATCAAAATGCTCCATGGCACTTATCATCACAATGCTCAATGCCCAATGTCACCACAATGCTCCTTGACCCCTTTCATCACAATGCTCCATGGCCCTTGTCATCACAATGCTCCATGGCCCTTGTCATCACAATGCTCCATTATCCATTTCATCACAATAATCCATGACCACTTTCATCACAATGCTCCAGACGCCTTTCATCACAATGCTCCATGACACCTGACATCACAATGCTTCATGACCCCAGTCATCACAATGCTCCATGCCCCGTTTCATCCTAATGCTTCATGACAGCTTTCATCACAATGCTCAATGACCCCTGTCATCACAATGCTCCATTGCCCTTGTTATCATAATGCTCCATGATCCCTGATATCACAATGCTCCGTGACACATTTCTTCACAGTGATCCATGCCCCCGTATTCACAATGCCCCATGACCACTGTCATCACAATGCTCCGTGACCACATTCATCACAAAGCTCCATGACACGTTTCATCACAATGCTAAATGGCTCTTGTCATCACAATGCTCCATGGCGCTTCTCATCACAATGCTCCATACCCCCTGTCATCACAATGTTCCATGCTGTGGTCTTCTCCATGCTCCATGCCCTTTTCATCACAATTCTACATGACCCCTTTCACCACAATGCTCCATGACGAGTTTTATCCCAATGCTCCATGACACCTGTTGTCACAATTTTCCATAGCCCTTGTCATCACAATGCTCCATGACTCCTGTCAACAAAAAGCCTCATGAACCCTGTCATCACAATGCCCGATGACCCCTGACATCACAATTCTCCATGACTCTTGTCATCACAATATTCCATGCCCGAGTCATTACAATGTTCCAAGAATTTATCATCACAATCCTCCAAGGCACTTGTCATCACAATGCTCTATGGCCCTTGCCATCACAATGATCCTTGACTCTTTTCATCACAATGCCCCATCACCACTGTCATCACAATGCTCCATGAACGCTTTCATCCAAAGGCTCCATGACCCTTTTCATCACAATGCTCCATGACCGCTGTCATCACATTGCTCCATGACACCTTTCACAACAATGCTCCATGACCCATTTCATCAAAATGCTCCATGAACGCTTTCATCACAATGCTCCATGATCGCTATCATCACAATAAACCATGACCCATTCCATCAACATGCTGCAGTACCCATTTCATCACAATGCTCCATGGCCCCTGTTATCCCAAAGCTCCAAGACCCCTGTCATCACAGTGCTCCATGCCCCTTGTCATCACAATGCTCCATATCCACTGTCATCACAATGATTCATTACCACTTTCATCACAATGATCCATGACCCGTCTCATCACAATGCTCCACGTTGAGGTTTTCTCCATGCTCCGTTCTTCTCCATGCCCCATGCCCTTGTCATCACTATGCTACATGACCCTTTTCATCACAATGTTAAATGGTCATTATCATCAAAATGCTCCATGATCCTTGTAATCGCAATGCTCCATGGCACTTCTCATCACAATGCGCTATGACCCATATCATCACAATGTTCCATGCAGTGGTCTTCACCATGCTCCATGCCCTTGTCATCACAATTCTACATGACCCCTTTCATCACAAGGCTCCATGACAACTTTCATCCCAATGCTCGATGACACCTGTTTTCACAATTCTCATTGGCCCTTGTCATCACAATGTTACATGACCCCTGTCATCAAAAAGCCTCATGACCCCTGACATCACAATGCCCGATGACCCCTTACATCACAATTCTCCATGACTCTTGTCATCACAGTGTTCCATGCCCGAGTCATCACAATGTTCTATGAATTTATCATCACAATACTCCAAGGCCCTTGTCATCACAATGCTCCATGTCCCTTGTAATCACAATGCTCCTTGACACTTGTCATCACAATGCTCCATGGCCCTTGTCATCACAATGCCCTATGGCGCTTCCCAACACAATGATCCATGACTCCTTTCATCACAATACTAAATCACCACTGTCACCACAAAGGTCCATGAACCGTTTCATAACAACGCTCCATGACCCATTTCATCACAATGCTCCATGAACGCTTTCATTACAATGCTCCATGATCGCTATCATCACAATAAACCATGACCCATTCCATCAACATGCTCCAGTACCCCTTTCGTAAAAATGCTCCATGGCCCCTGTTATCACAATGCTCAATGACCCTTGTCCTCACAATGCTCCATGAACCCTGACATCACAATGCACCATGACCCCTGTCATCACAGTGCTCCATGCCCCTTGGCATCACAATGCTCCATAACAACATATACCACAAAGCCCTATGACCCGTTTCATCACAATGCTAAAAGGCCCTTGTCATCAAAATGTTCGATGGAGCTTGTCATCACAATGCTCCATGCCCAATGTCATCAAAATGTTCCATGACCACATTCATCACAATGCTCCATGACAGGTTTCATCACAATGCTAAATGGTCCTTGTCATCACAATGCTCCATGGCGCTTCTCATCACAATGCTCCATACCCCCTGTCATCACAATGCCCCATAATCCCTTTTATCACAATAATACATCACCCCTTTCATTACAATACTCCAGTATGCCTTTCATCACAATGCTCCATGGCCCTTGTCATCACAATGCTCCATATCCACTGTCATCAAAATGATTCATTACCATTTTCATCACAATGATCCATGACCCGTCTCATCACAATGCTCCATGTTGAGGTCTTCTCCATGCTCCGGTCTTCTCCATGCTCCATGCCCTTGTCATCACAATGCAACATGGCCATTTTCATCACAATGTAAAATGGCCCTTATCATCAAAATCCTTCATGACCATTGTCATCACAATGCTCCATGACGCCTGTCATCACAATGTTCCATGCTGTGGTCTTCACCATGCTCCATGCCCTTGTCATCACAATTCTACCGGACGCCTTTCAGCATCATGCTCCATGAGGAGTTTCATCCCAATGCTCCATGACACCTGTTGTCACAATTCTCCATGGCCCTTTTCATCACAATGCTCCATGACCCATGTCAACAAAAAGCCTCATGACCCCTGTCATCACAAGGCCGATGACCCCTGACATCACAATTCTCCATGACTCTTGTCATCACAATATTCCATGCCCGAGTCATTACAATGTTCCAAGAATTTATCATCACAATCCTCCAAGGCACTTGTCATCACAATGCTCTATGGCCCTTGCCATCACAATGATCCTTGACTCTTTTCATCACAATGCCCCATCACCACTGTCATCACAATGCTCCATGAACGCTTTCATCCAAAGGCTCCATGACCCTTGTCATCACAATGCTCCATGACCGCTGTCATCACATTGCTCCATGACACCTTTCACAACAATGCTCCATGACCCATTTCATCAAAATGCTCCATGAACGCTTTCATCACAATGCTCCATGATCGCTATCATCACAATAAACCATGACCCATTCCATCAACATGCTGCAGTACCCATTTCATCACAATGCTCCATGGCCCCTGTTATCCCAAAGCTCCAATACCCCTGTCATCACAGTGCTCCATGCCCCTTGTCATCACAATGCTCCATATCCACTGTCATCACAATGATTCATTACCACTTTCATCACAATGATCCATGACCCGTCTCATCACAATGCTCCACGTTGAGGTTTTCTCCATGCTCCGTTCTTCTCCATGCCCCATGCCCTTGTCATCACTATGCTACATGACCCTTTTCATCACAATGTTAAATGGTCATTATCATCAAAATGCTCCATGATCCTTGTAATCGCAATGCTCCATGGCACTTCTCATCACAATGCGCTATGACCCATATCATCACAATGTTCCATGCAGTGGTCTTCACCATGCTCCATGCCCTTGTCATCACAATTCTACATGACCCCTTTCATCACAAGGCTCCATGACAACTTTCATCCCAATGCTCGATGACACCTGTTTTCACAATTCTCATTGGCCCTTGTCATCACAATGTTACATGACCCCTGTCATCAAAAAGCCTCATGACCCCTGACATCACAATGCCCGATGACCCCTTACATCACAATTCTCCATGACTCTTGTCATCACAGTGTTCCATGCACGAGTCATCACAATGTTCTATGAATTTATCATCACAATACTCCAAGGCCCTTGTCATCACAATGCTCCATGACCCTTGTAATCACAATGCTCCTTGACACTTGTCATCACAATGCTCCATGGCCCTTGTCATCACAATGCCCTATGGCGCTTCCCAACACAATGATCCATGACTCCTTTCATCACAATACTAAATCACCACTGTCACCACAAAGGTCCATGAACCGTTTCATAACAACGCTCCATGACCCATTTCATCACAATGCTCCATGAACGCTTTCATTACAATGCTCCATGATCGCTATCATCACAATAAACCATGACCCATTCCATCAACATGCTCCAGTACCCCTTTCGTAAAAATGCTCCATGACCCCTGTCATCACAGTGCTCCATGCCCCCTGGCGTCACAATGCTCCATAACAACATATACCACAAAGCCCTATGACCCGTTTCATCACAATGCTAAAAGGCCCTTGTCATCAAAATGTTCGATGGAGCTTGTCATCACAATGCTCCATGCCCAATGTCATCAAAATGCTCCATGACCACATTCATCACAATGCTCCATGACACATTTCATCAAAATGATAAATGGCCCTTGTCATCACAATGCTCCATGGTGCTTCTCATCACAATGCTCCATACCCCCTGTCATCACAATGCCCCATAATCCCTTTTATCACAATAATACATCACCCCTTTCATTACAATACTCCAGTATGCCTTTCATCACAATGCTCCATGGCCCTTGTCATCACAATTCTCCATATCCACTGTCATCAAAATGATTCATTACCATTTTCATCACAATGATCCATGACCCGTCTCATCACAATGCTCCATGTTGAGGTCTTCTCCATGCTCTGTTCTTCTCCATGCTCCATGCCCTTGTCATCACAATGCAACATGGCCATTTTCATCACAATTGAAAATGGCCCTTATCATCAAAATTCTTCATGACCCTTGTCATCACAATGCTCCATGACGCCTGTCATCACAATGTTCCATGCTGTGGTCTTCACCATGCTCCATGCCCTTGTCATCACAATTCTACCGGACGCCTTTCATCATCATGCTCCATGACGAGTTTCATCCCAATGCTCCATGACACCTGTTGTCACAATTCTCCATGACTCTTGTCATCACAATGTTCCATGCCCGAGTCATTACAATGTTCCAAGAATTTATCATCACAATGCTCCAAGGCACTTGTCATCACAATGCTCTATGTTCCTTGCCATCACAATGATCCTTGACTCTTTTCATCACAATGCTCCATCACCAGTGTCATCACAATGCTCCATGACCGCTGTCACCACTTTGCTCCAGGACCCTTTTCACAACAATGCTCCATGACCCATTTCATCACAGTGCTCCATGAAGGCTTTCATCACAATGCTCCACGATCGCTATCATCACAATAAACCATGACCCATTCCATCAACATGCTGCAGTACCAATTTCATCACAATGCTCCATGGCCCCTCTTATCTCAATGCTCCATGACCCTTGTCATCCCAATGCTCCGTGACCACATTCATCACAAAACTCCATGACCCGTTTCATTACAATGCTAAAAGGCCCTTCTCATCAAAATGCTCCATGGCGCTTATCATCACAATGCTCAATGCCCAATGTCACCACAATGCTCCTTGACCCCTTTCATCACAATGCTCCATGGCCCTTGTCATCACAATGCTCCATTATCCATTTCATCACAATAATCCATGACCACTTTCATCACAATGCTCCAGACGCCTTTTATCACAATGCTCCATGACACCTGACATCACAATGCTTCATGACCCCAGTCATCACAATGCTCCATGCCCCGTTTCATCCTAATGCTTCATGACAGCTTTCATCACAATGCTCAATGACCCCTGTCATCACAATGCTCCATTGCCCTTGTTATCATAATGCTCCATGATCCCTGATATCACAATGCTCCGTGACACATTTCTTCACAGTGATCCATGCCCCCATATTCACAATGCCGCATGACCACTGTCATCACAATGCTCCGTGACCACATTCATCACAAAGCTCCATGACACGTTTCATCACAATGCTAAATGGCTCTTGTCATCACAATGCTCCATGGCGCTTCTCATCACAATGCTCCATACCCCCTGTCATCACAATGTTCCATGCTGTGGTCTTCTCCATGCTCCATGCCCTTTTCATCACAATTCTACATGACCCCTTTCACCAAAATGCTCCATGACGAGTTTTATCCCAATGCTCCATGACACCTGTTGTCACAATTTTCCATAGCCCTTGTCATCACAATGCTCCATGACTCCTGTCAACAAAAAGCCTCATGACCCCTGTCATCACAGTGCCCGATGACCCCTGACATCACAATTCTCCATGACTCTTGTCATCACAATATTCCATGCCCGAGTCATTACAATGTTCCAAGAATTTATCATCACAATCCTCCAAGGCACTTGTCATCACAATGCTCTATGGCCCTTGCCATCACAATGATCCTTGACTCTTTTCATCACAATGCCCCATCACCACTGTCATCACAATGCTCCATGAACGCTTTCATCCAAAGGCTCCATGACCCTTGTCATCACAATGCTCCATGACCGCTGTCATCACATTGCTCCATGACACCTTTCACAACAATGCTCCATGACCCATTTCATCAAAATGCTCCATGAACGCTTTCATCACAATGCTCCATGATCGCTATCATCACAATAAACCATGACCCATTCCATCAACATGCTGCAGTACCCATTTCATCACAATGCTCCATGGCCCCTGTTATCCCAAAGCTCCAAGACCCCTGTCATCACAGTGCTCCATGCCCCTTGTCATCACAATGCTCCATATCCACTGTCATCACAATGATTCATTACCACTTTCATCACAATGATCCATGACCCGTCTCATCACAATGCTCCACGTTGAGGTTTTCTCCATGCACCGTTCTTCTCCATGCCCCATGCCCTTCTCATCACTATGCTACATGACCCTTTTCATCACAATGTTAAATGGTCATTATCATCAAAATGCTCCATGATCCTTGTAATCGCAATGCTCCATGGCACTTCTCATCACAATGCGCTATGACCCATATCATCACAATGTTCCATGCAGTGGTCTTCACCATGCTCCATGCCCTTGTCATCACAATTCTACATGACCCCTTTCATCACAAGGCTCCATGACAACTTTCATCCCAATGCTCGATGACACCTGTTGTCAAAATTCTCATTGGCCCTTGTCATCACAATGCTACATGTCCCCTGTCATCAAAAAGCCTCACGACCCCTGACATTACAATTCCCGATGACTCCTTACATCACAATTCTCCATGACTCTTCTCATCACAGTGTTCCATGCCCGAGTCATCACAATGTTCTATGAATTTATCATCACAATACTCCAAGGCCCTTGTCATCACAATGCTCCATGACCCTTGTAATCACAATGCTCCTTGACACTTGTCATCACAATGCTCCATGGCCCTTGTCATCACAATGCCCTATGGCGCTTCCCAACACAATGATCCATGACTCCTTTCATCACAATACTAAATCACCACTGTCACCACAAAGGTCCATGAACCGTTTCATAACAACGCTCCATGACCCATTTCATCACAATGCTCCATGAACGCTTTCATTACAATGCTCCATGATCGCTATCATCACAATAAACCATGACCCATTCCATCAACATGCTCCAGTACCCCTTTCGTAAAAATGCTCCATGGCCCCTGTTATCACAATGCTCAATGACCCTTGTCCTCACAATGCTCCATGAACCCTGACATCACAATGCTCCATGACCCCTGTCATCACAGTGCTCCATGCCCCCTGGCATCACAATGCTCCATAACAACATATACCACAAAGCCCTATGACCTGTTTCATCACAATGCTAAAAGGCCCTTGTCATCAAAATGTTCGATGGAGCTTGTCATCACAATGCTCCATGCCCAATGTTATCAATATGCTCCATGACCACATTCATCACAATGCTCCATGACACGTTTCATCACAATGCTAAATGGTCCTTGTCATCACAATGCTCCATGGCGCTTCTCATCACAATGCTCCATACCCCCTGTCATCACAATGCCCCATAATCCCTTTTATCACAATAATACATCACCCCTTTCATTACAATACTCCAGTATGCCTTTCATCACAATGCTCCATGGCCCTTGTCATCACAATTCTCCATATCCACTGTCATCAAAATGATTCATTACCATTTTCATCACAATGATCCATGACCCGTCTCATCACAATGCTCCATGTTGAGGTCTTCTCCATGCTCCGGTCTTCTCCATGCTCCATGCCCTTGTCATCACAATGCAACATGGCCATTTTCATCACAATGTAAAATGGCCCTTATCATCAAAATTCTTCATGACCCTTGTCATCACAATGCTCTATGACGCCTGTCATCACAATGTTCCATGCTGTGGTCTTCACCATGCTCCATGCCCTTGTCATCACAATTCTACCGGACGCCTTTCAGCATCATGCTCCATGAGGAGTTTCATCCCAATGCTCCATGACACCTGTTGTCACAATTCTCCATGGCCCTTTTCATCACAATGCTCCATGACCCATGTCAACAAAAAGCCTCATGACCCCTGTCATCACAAGGCCGATGACCCCTGACATCACAATTCTCCATGACTCTTGTCATCACAATATTCCATGCCCGAGTCATTACAATGTTCCAAGAATTTATCATCACAATCCTCCAAGGCACTTGTCATCACAATGCTCTATGGCCCTTGCCATCACAATGATCCTTGACTCTTTTCATCACAATGCCCCATCACCACTGTCATCACAATGCTCCATGAACGCTTTCATCCAAAGGCTCCATGACCCTTGTCATCACAATGCTCCATGACCGCTGTCATCACATTGCTCCATGACACCTTTCACAACAATGCTCCATGACCCATTTCATCAAAATGCTCCATGAACGCTTTCATCACAATGCTCCATGATCGCTATCATCACAATAAACCATGACCCATTCCATCAACATGCTGCAGTACCCATTTCATCACAATGCTCCATGGCCCCTGTTATCCCAAAGCTCCAAGACCCCTGTCATCACAGTGCTCCATGCCCCTTGTCATCACAATGCTCCATATCCCCTGTCATCACAATGATTCATTACCACTTTCATCACAATGATCCATGACCCGTCTCATCACAATGCTCCACGTTGAGGTTTTCTCCATGCTCCGTTCTTCTCCATGCCCCATGCCCTTGTCATCACTATGCTACATGACCCTTTTCATCACAATGTTAAATGGTCATTATCATCAAAATGCTCCATGATCCTTGTAATCGCAATGCTCCATGGCACTTCTCATCACAATGCGCTATGACCCATATCATCACAATGTTCCATGCAGTGGTCTTCACCATGCTCCATGCCCTTGTCATCACAATTCTACATGACCCCTTTCATCACAAGGCTCCATGACAACTTTCATCCCAATGCTCGATGACACCTGTTTTCACAATTCTCATTGGCCCTTGTCATCACAATGTTACATGACCCCTGTCATCAAAAAGCCTCATGACCCCTGACATCACAATGCCCGATGACCCCTTACATCACAATTCTCCATGACTCTTGTCATCACAGTGTTCCATGCCCGAGTCATCACAATGTTCTATGAATTTATCATCACAATACTCCAAGGCCCTTGTCATCACAATGCTCCATGGCCCTTGTCATCACAATGCCCTATGGCGCTTCCCAACACAATGATCCATGACTCCTTTCATCACAATACTAAATCACCACTGTCACCACAAAGGTCCATGAACCGTTTCATAACAACGCTCCATGACCCATTTCATCACAATGCTCCATGAACACTTTCATTACAATGCTCCATGATCGCTATCATCACAATAAACCATGACCCATTCCATCAACATGCTCCAGTACCCCTTTCGTAAAAATGCTCCATGACCCCTGTCATCACAGTGCTCCATGCCCCCTGGCGTCACAATGCTCCATAACAACATATACCACAAAGCCCTATGACCCGTTTCATCACAATGCTAAAAGGCCCTTGTCATCAAAATGTTCGATGGAGCTTGTCATCACAATGCTCCATGCCCAATGTCATCAAAATGCTCCATGACCACATTCATCACAATGCTCCATGACACATTTCATCAAAATGATAAATGGCCCTTGTCATCACAATGCTCCATGGCGCTTCTCATCACAATGCTCCATACCCCCTGTCATCACAATGCCCCATAATCCCTTTTATCACAATAATACATCACCCCTTTCATTACAATACTCCAGTATGCCTTTCATCACAATGCTCCATGGCCCTTGTCATCACAATGCTCCATATCCACTGTCATCAAAATGATTCATTACCATTTTCATCACAATGATCCATGACCCGTCTCATCACAATGCTCCATGTTGAAGTCTTCTCCATGCTCTGTTCTTCTCCATGCTCCATGCCCTTGTCATCACAATGCAACATGGCCATTTTCATCACAATTGAAAATGGCCCTTATCATCAAAATTCTTCATGACCCTTGTCATCACAATGCTCCATGACGCCTGTCATCACAATGTTCCATGCTGTGTTCTTCACCATGCTCCATGCCCCTGTCATCACAATTCTACTGGACACCTATCATCATCATGCTCCATGACGAGTTTCATCCCAATGCTCCATGACACCTGTTGTCAGAATTCTCCATGAATGCTATCATCCAAAGGCACCATGGAACTTGTCATCACAATGCTCCATGACCGCTGTCATCACATTGATCCATGACCCCTTTCAGAACAATGCTCCATGACCCATTTCATCACAGTGTTCCATGAACGCTTTTATCACAATGCTCCATGACCGCTGTCATCACATTACTGCATGACCCTTTTCAGAACAATGCTCCATGCCCCCTGTCGTCACAATGCTCCATAACAAGATACATCACAAAGCCCTATGACGGGTTTCATCACAATACTAAAAGGCCCTTGTCATCAAAATGTTCGATGGAGCTTGTCATCACAATGCTCCATGAGCACATTCATCACAATGCTCCATGACACGTTTCATCACAATGCTAAGTGACCCTTGCCATCACAATGCTCCATGGCTCTTCTCATCACAATGCTCCATACCCCCTGTCATCACAGTGCCCCATAATCCCTTTTATCACAATAATACATGACACATTTCATTACAATACTCCAGTATGCCTTTCATCACAATGCTCCATGGCCCTTGTCATCACAATGCTCCATATACACTCTCATCACAATGATTCATTACCATTTTCATCACAATGATCCATGACCCGTCTCATCACAATGCTCCATGTTGAGGTCTTCTCCATGCTCCGGTCTTCTCCATGCTCCATGCCTTTGTCATCACAATTCTACATGACCCCTTTCATCACAATGCTCCATGACGAGTTTCATCCCAATGCTCCATGACACTTGTTGTCACAATTCTCCATGGCCCTTGTCATCACAATGCTCCATGACCCCTGTCAACAAAAAGCCTCATGACCCCTCTCATCACAATGCCCGATGACCCCTGACATCACAATTTTCCATTACACTTGTCATCACAATGTTCCATGCCCGACTCATTACAATGTTCCAAGAATTTATCATCACAATCCTCCAAGGCACTTCTCATCACTATGCTCTATGGCCCTTGCCATCACAATGATCCTTGACTCTTTTCATCACAATTTTCCATCACCACTGTCATCACAATGCTCCATGAACGCTTTCATCCAAAGGCTCCATGACCCTTGTCATCACAATGCTCCATGACTGCTGTCATCACATTGCTCCATGACCCCTATCACAACAATTCTCAATGACCCATTTCATCACAATGCTCCATGAACGCTTTCATCACAATGCTCCATCACCGCTGTCATCACATTGCTCAATGCCCCGTTTCAGAACAATGCTCCATGCACCCTTTCGTCACAATGCCCCATAACAACATATATCACAAAGCCCTATGACCCGTTTCATCACAATGGTAAAAGCCCCTTGTCATCAAAATGTTCGATGGAGCTTGTCATCAAAATGCTCCATGCCCAATGTCATCAAAATGCTCCATGACCACATTCATCACAATGCTCCATGGCCCTTGTCATCACAATGCTCCATGGCGCTTCTCATCACAATGTTCCATACCCCTGTCATCACAATGCCCCATAATCACTTTTATCACAATAATACATGACACCTTTCATAACAATTCTCCAGTATGCCTTTCATCACAATGCTCCATGGCCCTTGTCATCACAATGCTCCATATCCACTGTCATCATAATGATTCATTACCATTTTCATCACAATGCTCCATGTTGAGGTCTTCTCCATGCTCCCGTCTTCTCCATGCTCCATGCCCTTGTCATCACAATGCAACATGACCATTTTCATCACAATGTAAATTGGCCCTTATCATCAGAATGCTCCAGGACCCTTGTCATCACAATGCTCCATGACCCCTGTCATAACAATGTTCCTTGCTGTGGTCTTCACCATGCTCCATGCCCTTGTCATCACAATTCTACATGACCCCTTTCATCACAATGCCTCATGACGAGTTTCATCCCAATGCTCCATGACACATGTTGTCACAATTCTCCATGGCCCTTGTCATCACAATGCTCCATGACCCCTGTCAACAAAAAGCCTCATGACCCCTCTCATCACAATGCCCGATGACCCCTGACATCACAATTTTCCATGACACTTGTCATCACAATGTTCCATGCCCGACTCATTACAATGTTCCAAGAATTTATCATCACAATCCTCCAAGGCACTTCTCATCACTATGCTCTATGGCCCTTGCCATCACAATGATCCTTGACTCTTTTCATCACAATTTTCCATCACCACTGTCATCACAATGCTCTATGAACGCTTTCATCCAAAGGCTCCTTGACCCTTGTCATCACAATGCTCCATGACTGCTGTCATCACATTGCTCCATGACACCTATCACAACAATGCTCAATGACCCATTTCATCACAATGCTCCATGAACGCTTTCATCACAATGCTCCATCACCGCTGTCATCACATTGCTCAATGCCCCGTTTCAGAACAATGCTCCATGCACCCTTTCGTCACAATGCCCCATAACAACATATATCACAAAGCCCTATGACCCGTTTCATCACAATGGTAAAAGCCCCTTGTCATCAAAATGTTCGATGGAGCTTGTCATCAAAATGCTCCATGCCCAATGTCATCAAAATGATCCATGACCACATTCATCACAATGCTCCATGGCCCTTGTCATCACAATGCTCCATGGCGCTTCTCATCACAATGTTCCATACCCCTGTCATCACAATGCCCCATAATCACTTTTATCACAATAATACATGACACCTTTCATAACAATTCTCCAGTATGCCTTTCATCACAATGCTCCATGGCCCTTGTCATCACAATGCTCCATATCCACTGTCATCATAATGATTCATTACCATTTTCATCACAATGCTCCATGTTGAGGTCTTCTCCATGCTCCCGTCTTCTCCATGCTCCATGCCCTTGTCATCACAATGCAACATGACCATTTTCATCACAATGTAAAATGGCCCTTATCATCAGAATGCTCCAGGACCCTTGTCATCACAATGCTTCATGACCCCTGTCATAACAATGTTCCTTGCTGTGGTCTTCACCATGCTCCATGCCCTTGTCATCACAATTCTACATGACCCCTTTCATCACAATGCCTCATGACGAGTTTCATCCCAATGCTCCATGACACATGTTGTCACAATTCTCCATGGCCCTTGTCATCACAATGTTCCATGACCCCTGTCAACAAAAAGCCTCATGACCCCTGTCATCACAATGCCCGATGAACCCTGACATCACAATTCTCCATGACTCTTGTCATCACAATATTCCATGCCCGAGTCATTACAATGTTCCAAGAATTTATCATCACAATCCTCCAAGGCACTTGTCATCACAATGCTCTATGGCCCTTGCCATCACAATGATCCTTGACTCTTTTCATCACAATGCCCCATCACCACTGTCATCACAATGCTCCATGAACGCTTTCATCCAAAGGCTCCATGACCCTTGTCATCACAATGCTCCATGATCGCTGTCATCACATTGCTCCATGACACCTTTCACAACAATGCTCCATGACCCATTTCATCACAATGCTCCATGAACGCTTTCAACACAATGCTCCATGATCGCTATCATCACAATAAACCATGACCCATTCCATCAACATGCTGCAGTATCCATTTCATCACAATGCTCCATGGCCCCTGTTATCCCAAAGCTCCAAGACCCCTGTCATCACAGTGCTTCATGACCCCTTTCATCACAATGCTCCATGACTCCTTTCATCACAATGCTCCACGAAACCTGTCATCACAATCCTCCATGACCCCTTTCATCTCAATGCTCCCGGACAACTCATCACATTGCTCCATGACCCCTTCCATCACAATGCTACTTTGTACGTGTCATCACAATGCTCCATGACCCTTATCATCTCAATGCTCTATGGCCCTTGTCATCACAATGCTCCATGACCCCTGTCATCACAATGCTCCACGACACCTGTCAACACAATTCTCCAAGACACTTCTCATCACAATGCTCCCTGACCACTCTCATCACAATGCTCCATGAAAACTTTCATCACAATGCTCCGAGACCCATGTCAACACAATTGTCCAGGACCCCATTCATCACAATGCTCCTTGGCACGTGTCATCACAATGCTCCCTGACTCTTGTCATCACAATGCTCCATTATGCCTTTCATCACCATGCACCAGTACCCCTTTCATCACAATTCTACAGGCCCTCTGTCACCACAATGCCCCATAACCCCTGACATCACAATGTTCAACGACACCTGTCATCACATTTCACTATGGATCTTGTCATCAAAATGCTCCATGTGCGTGTCATCACAATGCTCCATGACGCTTGTCCTCACAATGCTCCATGGCTGGTCACATCACAATGC
The DNA here is from genome assembly GCF_028023285.1 of Balaenoptera ricei. NCBI lineage: Eukaryota > Metazoa > Chordata > Mammalia > Artiodactyla > Balaenopteridae > Balaenoptera > Balaenoptera ricei. Next base: position 140,111,956 of record NC_082639.1, read on the forward strand.
TCCATGACCCCTTTTATCAAAATTCTCCATGAAATTTCATCACAGGGCTCCATGAACACTTTCATCATAATGCTCCAGTACCCCCTTTCATCACAATGTCCATGGCCCCTGTCATCACAATGCGCCAGGACCCGTGTCATAACAATGCTCTATGACCCCTGTCATCACAATGCCACATAACCCCTTTTATTACAATGCTCCATTACCCATTTCTTCATAATTCTCTCTGACCACTTTCATCACAATGCCACATAACCCCTTTTATTACAATGCTCCATTACCCTTTTCATCATAATTCTCTCTGACCACTTTCATCACAGTGCTCCATGACCCCTGTCGTCACAAAGCTCCATGGCCCTGTCCTCACCATTCTCAATGACACGGGTCATCAAAAAGCTCCATGATCCCTGTCATCACAATGCTTCATTATAAATTTCATCCCAATACTCCATGACCCCTTTCATCACAATGCTCCTTTGCCCATGTCATCACAATGCTCCATGACCCTTGTCATTACAATGCTCTATAGCCTTTGTGATCACAAAGATCCATGTCTCCTTTCATCACAATGCTCTTTAGCCCGTGTCATCACAATGCTCCATGACGCTTTTCAATACAATACTCCATGGCCCATGTCATCACAATGCTCCATGACTCCTGTCATGACAATGCTACAGGAACCCTGTCATCACAATGATCCAGGACCCCTCTTATCACAATGCTCCATGACCCCTCTAATCACAATGCTCCATGCTGTATTCTTCACCAGGCTCCATACCCTTGTCATCACAATGCTATATAACTCCTGTTATCCCAGTGCTCCATGACTCCTGTCATCACAATGTTCCATTGCCTTTGTCATCACAATGCCCCATGACCCCTGACATCACAATTCTCCATGGTACTTGTAATCACAATGTTTCATGCCCATGGCATCACAATTCTCTATGACTTTGTCATCACAATGCTTCATGGCCTTTGTCATCAAAATGTTCCTTGACACATGTCATCTCAATGCCACATGACCCCTTTCATCTCATTGCTACTTGTCCCCTGTCTGCACAATGCTCCATGCCCGTGTCATCACAATTCTCCATGGTCCTTCTCATCACAATGCTCCATGACATATGTCATCACAATGCTCCATGACCCATTTCATCATGGTGCTGAATGACCACTTTCATCAAAATGCTCCATTATCCCTTTCATCACAATGCTCCATGATGGCTATAATCACAATGATCCATGACACGTTTCATCACAGTGCTCCATGGTCCCCCTCATCACAATGATCCATGAACCTTTGATCAAAATCCTCGATGATACTTGTCAACACAATGCTCCATGGCCTTTGTCATCACAATGCTCCATGACCCCTTTCATCACAGTGCACCATGACCACTTTCATCACAAGGTTCCATGACCACTTTCATCACAATGCTCCATGACCACTTTCATCACAATGCTCCATGATCACTATAATCACAATGCTCCATGACACTTGTCAACACAATGCTCCATGGCTCGTGTCATCAAAATGCTCCGTGACCACTGTCATCACAATGCTCCATAACCCCTGTCATCACAATGCCTCATGCTGTGGTCTTCACCAGGCTCCATTCCCTTGTCATCACACTGCTACATGACACCTTTCATCACAATGGTCAATGACCACTTTCATCACTATGCTCCATTATCGATTTTATCCCAATAATCCATGACCCCTTTCATCACAATGCTCCAGTATGCCGTTCATCACAATACTCCATGCTCGCACTTATGACAATGCACCATGTCCCCTGTCATCACAATGCTCCATGTCACCTGTCTTCACAATGCTCCAAAACCCCTCTCATTACAATGCTCCATGACACCTCTAATAACAATGCGCCATGCTGTGGTCTTCACCAGGCAACAAGACCCTTTCATCACAATGCTCGATTGCCCCTGTCATCACAATGCTCCATGACCCTTTTCAACACAATGCTCCATGACACCTTTCATCTCAATGCTCCCGGACAACTCATCACATTGCTCCATGACCCCTTCCATCACAATGCTACTTTGTAAGTGTCATCACAATGCTCCATGACCATTATCATCTCAATGCTCTATGGCCCTTGTCATCACAATGCTCCATGACCCCTGTCATCACAATGCTCCACGACATCTGTCAACACAATTCTCCAAGACACTTGTCATCACAGTGCTCCCTTACCACTCTCATCACAATGCTCCATAACAACTTTCATCACAATGCTCCATGACCCTATTCAGCACAATGCTCCATGACCACTTTAATCACAGTGTTCCATGATCACAATCATCACAATGATCCATGGCCCCTGTCATCACAATGCTCTATGAATCCTGTCTTAAATATGCTCCAGGACCCTTGTCATCACAATGCTCCATGACCACTGTCATCACAATGCTCCATGAGCACATTCATCACAATGCCGCATGACACGTTTCACCAAAATGCTAAGGGGCTCTTGTCATCACAATACTGCATGGCAGTTGACATCACAATGCTCCATGCCCCCTGTCATCACACGACCCTATGACACCTGTCATAACAAGCCTACATGGCTGTGGTCATCACAATGCTCCATAACACCGGTCATCACAATGCTCCATATCACCTGTCATCACAATCCTCCATGCCCTTGTCATGACAAGGCTCCATGGCCCTTGACATCACAATTCTCCATGACAACTGACAACACAATTCTCAGGTACGCCTTTCATCAAAATACTCCAGGCCACCTGTCATCAGAATGCACCAAGATCTCTTTCATGACAATAATCCATGACCCCTTTCATCACAAAGCTCCAGTATGCCTTTCATCACAATACTCGATGCCCCCTGCCATCACAATGTCCCAGGACCACTGTCATCATAATATTACAAGTCGCCTGTAGTCACAATGCACCATAACGGCGGTCATCACAATGCTCCATGACTCTTATCATCACAATGCTCCATGGCGTTTTTCATCACAATGCTCCATGCCCCCTGTCATCGCAATTCTTTAAGACAACTTTCATCACAAGGCTCCATGACCACTTTCATCACAATGCTCCTTGGCCCGTGTCATCGCAATGCTCCATGACTCCTCTCACCACAATGCTCCATGGACTCTGACATCACAATGTTCCATAATCACTGCCATCACAATGCTCCATGACCCCTGTCAAAACAATGTTCCATAAGCCCTTGCATCACAATGCTCCATGACCCATAGCAACACAATAGTCCAGGACCCCTTTCATCACAATGCTCCTTGGCACGTGTCATCACAATGCTCCATGAACAGTATCATCACAATGCACCATGATACCTGTCATAACAATGCACTATGACACGTGTCATCACAATGCTCCAAGACAATTGTCATCACAATGCTACATGACCCCTCTCATCACAATGATCCATGACCCTGTCATCAAAACATTCCATGCCCCCTGTAGTCACAATGCTACATAACCATTATCATCACAATGCTCCATGACGCTTGTCATCACAATGCTCCATGGCATTTTCCATCGCAATGCTCCATGCCCCCTGTCATCGCAATTATTCAAGACAACTTTCATCACAATGCTTCATGACCACTATCATCACAATGCTCCAGGACCACATTCATCACAGTGCTCCAGGACCCATTTCATCACAATGCTAAATGACCCCTGTCATCACAATTCTCCATTGCGCTTCGCACCACAGTGCTCCATAACAACTGTCATCACAATCCTCCATGCCCTTGTCATGACAATGCTCCATGACCCTTCTCATCACAAGGCTCTGTGGCCCTTGACATCACAATTCTCCATGACACCTGACAACACAATGCTCCAGTACGCTTTTCATCACAATGCTCCAGGGCCCCTGTCATCACAATGCACCATGGTCCCTTTCATGACATTAATCCATGCCCCTTTCATCACAATGCTCCAGTATCCCTTTCATCACAATACTCGATGCACCCTGTCATCACAATGCCCCATGACCCCTGTCAGGAAAATATTCCAGGCCCCCTGTAGTCACAAGGCTCCATAACCGCTGTCATCACAATGCTCCATGACCCTTGTCATGACAATGCTCCATGGCATTTTTCATCACAATGCTCCATGCCCCCTTTCATCGCAATTCTTCAAGACAACTTTCATCACAATGCTCCATGACCACTTTCATCACAATGCTTCTTGGCCTGGGTCATCGCAATGCTCCATGACTCCTTTCATCACAATGCTCCATAACCAATGTCAACACAATGTGCCATGTTCCCGTCAAAACAATGCTCCATAAACCCTTTCATAACGATGCTCCCCTACCCCCTTTCATCACAATGCTCCATGGTTCCTGTCATCACAATGCACCAGGACACATGTCATCACAATGCTCTATGACCCGTGTCATCACAGTGCTCCATGACCCCTTGCATCACAATGCTCCATGACCAAGTTCATCACAACGCTCCATGACAAATTTCATCACTATCCTCCATGACACATTTCATCAGAATACTCCATGACCCCTCTCATCACAATGCTCCATGGCACATGTCATCACAATGCTCCATGGCCCCTGTCATCACAATGCCCCATGACACCTCTCATCACAATGCTCCATGGCCCTTGTCATCACAATGCTCTAAGACGCATTTCAACACAATGCACCAGTATCCGTTTCATCACAATGCTCCAGGCCTTCTGTCACCTCAATGCTCCATAACCCCTAACATCACAATGTCCAACGACACCTGTCATCACAATTCACCATGGATCTTGTCATCAAAATGCTCCATGCTCGTGTCATCACAATGGTCAAATACCCGTGTCATCACAATGCTCCATGGCCGGTCTCATTACAATGCTCCATGACCCCTGTCATCAAAATTCTCCATGAACTTTCATCACAGTGCTCCATGAACCCATTCATCACAATGCTTCATGATCCCTTTCATCACAATGCTCTAGGACCAACATCATCACAATGCTCCATGATCGCTATCATCACAATGATCCATGACCCCTTTCATAACGATTCTCCAGTACCCCCTTTCATCACAATGCTCCATGGTTCCTGTCATCACAATGCACCAGGACCCATGTCATCACAATGCTCTATGACCCTTGTCATCGCAAAGTTCCATGGCCCTTATCATCACAACGCTCCATGCCCACTGCCATCACAATGCTCCATGACCACATTCATCACAATGCTGCATGACCCTTTTCACCACAATGCTAAGTGGCCCTTGTCATCACAGTGCTACATGGTGCCTTTCATCACAATGCTCCATACCCCCGTCATCACAATGCCCCATGACCCCTGTCATCACAAGAATCCATAGTCTTTGACATCACAGTGCTCCATGACACCTGTCATCACAATGCTCGATGATTCGTTTCATCAAAATGGTCCCTGACCCCTGTCATCACAATGCACCATTACTCCTTGCATCATAATTCTCCAGGCCCTCTGTCACCACAATGCTCCATAACCCCTGACATCACAATGGCCAACGACACCTGTCATCACAATTCACCATGGATCTTGTCATCAAAAGGCTCCATGCTCGTGTCATCTCAATGCTCCAAGACCCGTGTCATCACAATGCTCCATGGCCGGTCTCATCACAGTGCTCCATGACCCCTGTCATCAAAATTCTCCATGAACTTTCATCACAGTGCTCCATGAACACATTCATCACAATGCTCCATGATCCCTTTCATCACAATGCTCTAGGATAACCATCATCACAATGCTCCATGATCGCTATCATCCCAATGCTCCATGACCCCTTTCATAACGATGCTCCAATACCCCCTTTCATCACAATGCTCCATGGTTCCTGTCATCACAATGCGCCAGGACCCATGTCATCACAATGCTCTATGACCCTTGTCATCACAATGTTCCATGACCCTTGTCATCACAATGCTCCATGACCACATTCATCACAATGCTGCATGACCCGTTTCACCACAATGCTAAGTGGCCCTTGTCATCACAATGCTCCATGGTGCTTGTCATCACAATGCTCCATGCCCCCGTCATCACAATGCCCCATGACCCCTGTCATCACAAGAATCCATGGTCTTTGACATCACAGTGCTCCATGACACCTGTCATCACAATGCTCGATGATTCCTTTCATCACAATGCTCCCTTACCCCTGTCATCACAGTGCTCCATGACCCCTTGCATCACAATGCTCCATGACCAATTGCATCACAACGCTCCATGACTCCTATCATCACAATGCTCTATGGCCCTTGTCATCACAATGCTCAATGCCAACTGTCATCACAATGCTCCATGAGCACATTCATCACAATACTCTATGAGCCGTTTCATCACAATGCTAAATGGCACTTGTCATCACAATGCTCCATTACACCCCCTTCATCACAATTTTCCATGCCTTCAGTCATCACAATATTCCATAACACCTGATATCACAATGCCTCATGACACATGTCATCACAAAGAACCATGGCCCTTGTCATCACAATGCTCCATGACCCTTGTCATCACAACCCTCCATGATACCTTTCATCATAATAATCCATGACTCCTTCCATCACAATGCTACAGTATGCCTTTCAGCACAATCTTCAATGACACTTGTCATCACAATGCTCCATGGCCCTTGTCATCACAATGTTCCGTGACCCCTGTAATCATAATGCTCCATAACCCCAGTCATCACAATGCTCCATGACCCCTATCATCACAATGCTCCATGACAAATTTCATCACCATCCTCCATGACACATTTCATCAGAATACTCCATGACCCCTCTCATCACAATGCTCCCTGGCACTTGTCATCACAGTGCTCCATGGCCCCTGTCATCACAATGCCCCATGACCCCTCTCATCACAATGCTCAACCGCACTTGTTATCACAATGCTCCATGATCCCTACCATCACAATGCTCTATTACCCCTCTTTCATCACAATTTTCCATGCCTTCAGTCATCACAATGTTCCATAACACCTGATATCACAATGCCTCATGACACCTATCATCACAATGCACCATGGCCCTTGTCATCACAAGGCTCCATGACGTTTGTCATCACAACGCTCCAAGATACCTTTCATCATAATAATCCATGAATCCTTCCATCAGAATGCTACAGTATGCCTTTCAGCACAATGCTCAATGACCTTTGCCATCACAATGCACCATGACCCATTTCATCACAATACTCCAGGCCCTCTGTCACCACAATGCTCCATAACCCCTGTCATCACAATGGCCAACCACACCTGTCATCACAATTCACCATGGATCTTGTCATCAAAAGGCTCCATGCTCGTGTCATATCAATGCTCCAAGACCCGTGTCATCAGAATGCTCCATGGCCGGTCTCATCACAGTGCTCCATGACCCCTGTCATCAAAATTCTCCATGAAATTTCATCACAATGCTCCATGAACACATTCATCACAATGCTCCATGATCGCTATCATCACAATGCTCCATGACCCATTTCATAACGATGCTCCACTACCCCCTTTCCTCAAAATGCTCCATGGTCCCTGTCATCACAATGCGCCAGGACCCATGTCATCACAATGCTCTATGAGCCCTGTCATCATAGTGCTCCATGACCCCTTGCATCCCAACGCTCCATGACCAATTTCATCTCAACGCTCCATGACTCCTATCATCACAATGCTCTATGGCCCTTTTCATCACAGTGCTCAATGCCCACTGTCATCACAATGCTCCATGAGCACATTCATCACAATACTCTATGAGCCGTTTCATCACAATGCTACATGGCCCTTGTCATCACAATGTTCTACGGTGCTTGTCATCACAATGCTGCATGACCCCTGTCATCACAATGCTCCATGGCCCTTGCCATCACAATGCTCCATGAACGCTGTCATCACAATGCCCTATGACCAGTATCATCACAGTGCTCCTTGGCTGTTGTCATGAAAATGCTCCATAACCCCTGTCATCACAGTGAACCATGGCCCTTGTCATCACAATGCTCCCTGACCCATTTCATCACAATGCTCCATGACCACTTTCATTACAGAGCTCCATAATCGCTATCATCACAATGATCCATGACCCCTTTCATCACAGTGTTCCAGTACCATTTTCATCACAATGATCCACGACCCCTATCACCACAATGCTCCATGACACTTATTTTCACTATGCTCTATGGCCCTAGTCATCACAATGCTCCATGGCCCCTGTCATCACAATGCTCCATGACCACATTCATCACAATGCTCCATGACCCGTTTCATCACAATGCTAAATTTCCCTTGTCATCACAATGCTCCATGGCGCTTGTCATCACAATGCTGCATGACTCCTGTCATCACACTGCCCTATGACCCCTGTCATCACAAGGCTCCATGGCCCTTGTCATCACAATGCTCCATAACACCTGTCATCACAATCCTCCATGCCCTTGTCATGACAATGCTCCATGACCCCTGTCATCACAAGGCTCCATGGCCCTTGACATCACAATTCTCCATGACACCTGACAACACAATGCTCCAGTACGCTTTTCATCACAATGCTCCAGGGCCCCTGTCATCACAATGCACCATGATCCCTTTCATGACAATAATCCATGACCCCTTTCATCACAATGCTCCAGTATGCCTTTCATCACAGTACTCGATGCCCCCTGTCATCACAATGCCCCATGACCCCTCTCAGCAAAATATTCCATGCCCCCTGTAGTCACAATGCTCCATAACAACTGTCATCACAATGCTCCATGACACTTGTCATGACAATGCTCCATGGCATTTTTCATCACAATGTTCCATGCCCCCTTTCATCGCAATTCTTCAAGACAACTTTCATCACAATGCTACATGACCACTTTCATCACAATGCTCCTTGGCCTGGGTCATCGCAATGCTCCATGACTCCTTTCATCACAATGCTCCATGGCCTCTGACATCACAATGCTCCATAAGCCATGTCATCACAATGTGCCATGACCCCGTCAAAACAATGCTCCACAACCCCTTTCATCACAATGCTCCGTGACCCATGTCAACACAATTGTCCAGGACCCCTTTCATCACAATGCTCCTTGGCACGTGTCATCACAATGCTCCATGAACAGTATCATCACAATGCACCATGATCCCTGTCATAACAATGCACTATGACACCTGTCATCACAATGCTCCAAGACAACTGTCATCACAATGCCACATGACTCCTGTCATCACAATACTCCCTGACCTTTGTCATCACAATGCTCCATGACGCCTTTCGTCACACTGCACCAGTACCCCTTTCATCACAATTCTCCAGGCCCTCTGTCACCACAATGCTCCATAACCCCTGACATCACAATGGCCGACGACACCTGTCATCACAATTCACCATGGATCTTGTCATCAAAAGGCTCCATGCTCGTGTCATCACAATGATCCAAGACCCGTGTCATCACAATGCTCCATGGCCGGTCTCATCACAGCGCTCCATGACCCCTGTCATCAAAATTCTCCATGAACTTTCATCACAGTGCTCCATGAACACATTCATCACAATGCTCCATGATCCCTTTCATCACAATGCTCTAGGACCAACATCATCACAATGCTCCATGATCGCTATCATCACAATGCTCCATGACCCCTTTCATAACGATGCTCCAATACCCCCTTTCATCACAATGCTCCATGGTTCCTATCATCACAATGCGCCAGGACCCATGTCATCACAATGCTCTCTGACCCTTGTCATCACAATGTTCCGTGGCCCTTGTCATCCCAATGCTCCATGGTGCTTGTCATCACAATGCTCCATGCCCCCGTCATCACAATGCCCCATGACCCCTGTCATCACAAGAATCCTTGGTCTTTGACATCACAGTGCTCCATGACACCTGTCATCACAGTGCTCCATGACCCCTTGCATCACAACGCTCCATGACCAATTTCATCACAACGCTCCATGACTCCTATCATCACAATGCTCTATGGCCCTTGTCATCACAATGCTCAATGCCCACTGTCATCACAATGCTCCATGAGCACATTCATCACAATACTCTCTGAGCCGTTTCATCACAATGCTAAATGGCCCTTGTCATCACAATGTTCTATGGTGCTTGTCATCACAATGCTGCATGACCCCTGTCATCACAATGCTCCATGGCCCTTGCCATCACAATGCTCCATGAACACTGTCATCACAATGCCCTATGACCAGTATCATCACAGTGCTCCTTCGCTGTTGTCATGAAAATTCTCCATAACCCCTGTCATCACAGTGAACCATGGCCCTTGTCATCACAATGCTCCCTGACCCATTTCATCACAATGCTCCATGACCACTTTCATTACAGAGCTCCATGATCGCTATCATCACAATGATCCATGACCCCTTTCATCACAGTGTTCCAGTACCATTTTCATCACAATGATCCACGACCCCTATCACCAAAATGCTCCATGACACTTATTTTCACTATGATCTATGGCCTTCGTCATCACAATGCTCCATGGCCACTGTCATCACAATGCTCCATGACCCGTTTCATCACAATGCTAAATTTCCCTTGTCATCACAATGCTCCATGGCGCTTGTCATCACAATGCTGCATGACTCCTGTCATCACACTGCCCTATGACCCCTGTCATCACAAGGCTCCATGGCCCTTGTCATCACAATGCTCCATAACACCTGTCATCATAATCCTCCATGCCCTTGTCATGACAATGCTCCATGACCCCTGTCATCACAAGGCTCCGTGGCCCTTGACATCACAATTCTCCATGACACCTGACAACACAATGCTCCAGTACGCCTTTCATCACAATGCTCCAGGCCCCCTGTCATCACAATGCACCATGATCCCTTTCATGACAATAATCCTAACTCCTTTCATCACAATGCTCCAGTATGCCTTTCATCACAATACTCGATGCCCCCTGTCATCACAATGCCCCATGACCCCTCTCAGCAAAATATTCCATGCCCACTGTAGTCACAATGCTCCATAACAGCTGTCATCACAATGCTCCATGACCCTTGTCATGACAATGCTCCATGGCATTTTTCATCACAATTTTCCATGCCCCCTTTCATTGCAATTCTTCAAGACATCTTTCATCACAATGCTCCATGTCCACTTTCATCACAATGCTCCTTGACCTGGGTCATCGCAATGCTCCATGACTCCTTTCATCACAACGCTCCATGGCCTCTGACATCACAATGCTCCATAAGCCATGTCATCACAATGTGCCATAACCCCATCAAAACAATGCTCCATAACCCCTTTCATCACAATGCTCCGTGACCCATGTCAACACAATTGTCCAGGACCCCTTTCATCACAATGCTCCTTGGCACGTGTCATCACAATGCTCCATGAACAGTATGATCACAATGCACCATGATCCGTGTCATAACAATGCACTATGACACCTGTCATCACAATGCTCCAAGACAACTGTCATCACAATGCCACATGACTCCTGTCATCACAATACTCCCTGACCTTTGTCATCACAATGCTCCATGACGCCTTTCATCACATTGCACCATTACCCCTTTCATCACAATTCTCCAGGCCCTCTCTCACCACAATGCTCCATAACCCCTGACATCACAATGGCCAACGACACCTGTCATCAAAATTCACCATGGATCTTGTCATCAAAAGGCTCCATGCTCGTGTCATCACAATGATCCAAGACCCGTGTCATCATAATGCTCCATGGCCGGTCTCATCACAGTGCTCCATGACCCCTGTCATCAAAATTCTACATGAACTTTCATTACAGTGCTCCATGAACACATTCATCACAATGCTCCATGATCCCTTTCATCACAATGCTCTAGGACCAACATCATCACAATGCTCCATGATTGCTATCATCACAATGCTCCATGACCCCTTTCATAACGATGCTCCAATACCCCCTTTCATCACAATGCTCCATGGTTCCCATCATCACAATGCGCCAGGACCCATGTCATCACAATGCTGTAGGACCCTTGTCATTACAATGTTCCATGGCCCTTGTCATCACAATGCTCCATAACGACATTCATCACAATGCCCCATGACCCCTGTCATCACAAGAATCCGTGCTCTTTGTCATCACAGTGCTCCATGACACCTGTCATCACAATGCTCGATGATTCGTTGCATCACAATGCTCCCTTACCCCTGTCATCACAGTGCTCCATGACCCCTTGCATCACAAAGCTCCATGACCAATTTCATCACAACGCTCCATGACTCCTATCATCTCAATGCTCTATGGCCCTTGTCATCACAGTGCACAATGCCCACTGTCATCACAATGCTCCAGGAGCACATTCATCACAATACTCTATGAGCCGTTTCATCACAATGCTAAATAGCCCTTGTCATCACAATGTTCTACGGTGCTTGTCATCACAATGCTGCATGACTCCTGTCATCACAATGCTCCATGGCCCTTGCCATCACAATGCTCCATGAACGCTGTCATTACAATGCCCTATGACCAGTATCATCACAGTGCTCCTTGGCTGTTGTCATGAAAATGCTCCATAACCCCTGTCATCACAGTGAACCATGGCCCTTGTCATCACAATGCTCCCTGACCCATTTCATCACAATGCTCCATGATCACTTTCATTACAGAGCTCCATAATCGCTATCATCACAATGATCCATGACCCCTTTCATCACACTGTTCCAGTACCATTTTCATCACAATGATCCACGACCTCTATCACCACAATGCTCCATGACACTTATTTTCACTATGCTCTATGGCCCTTGTCATCACAATGTTCCATGGCCCTTGTCATCACAATGCTCCATGACCACATTCATCACAATGCTGCATGACCCGTTTCACCACAATGCTAAGTGGCCCTTGGCATCACAATTCTCCATGGTGCTTGTCATCACAATGCTCCATGCCCTCGTCATCATAATGCCCCATGACCCCTGTCATCACAAGAATCCATGGTCTTTGACATCACAGTGCTCCATGACACCTGTCATTACAATGCTCGATGATTCGTTTCATCACAATGCTCCCTTACCCCTGTCATCACAGTGCTCCATGACCCCTTGCATCACAACGCTCCATGACCAATTTCATCACAACGCTCCATGACTCCTATCATCACAATGCTCTATGGCCCTTGTCATCACAATGCTCAATGCCCACTGTCATCACAATGCTCCATGAGCACATTCATCACAATACTCTATGAGCCGTTTCATCACAATGCTAAATGGCCCTTGTCATCACAATGTTCTACGGTGCTTGTCATCACAATGCTGCATGACCCCTCTCATCTCAATGCTCCATGGCCCTTGCCATCACAATGCTCCATGAACGCTGTCATCACAATGCCCTATGACCAGTATCATCACAGTGCTCCTTGGCTGTTGTCATGAAAATGCTCCATAACCCCTGTCATCACAGTGAACCATGGCCCTTGTCATCACAATGCTCCCTGACCCATTTCATCACAATGCTCCATGACCACTTTCATTATAGAGCTCCATGATCGCTATCATCACAATGATCCATGACCCCTTTCATCACAATGCTCCGTGACCCATGTCAACACAATTGTCCAGGACCCCTTTCATCACAATGCTCCGTGACCACTTTCATTACAGAGCTCCATGATCGCTATCATCACAATGTTCCATGCCCCCTTTCATCGCAATTCTTCAAGACATCTTTCATCACAATGCTCCATGACCACTTTCATCACAATGCTCCTTGGCCTGGGTCATCGCAATGCTCCATGACTCCTTTCATCACAATGCTCCATGGCCTCTGACATCACAATGCTCCATAAGCCATGTCATCACAATGTGCCATGACCCGGTCAAAACAATGCTCCATAAACCCTTTCTTCACAATGCTCCGTGACCCATGTCAACACAATTGTCCAGGACCCCTTTCATCACAAGGTTCCTTGGCACGTGTCATCACAATGCTCCATGAACAGTATCATCACAATGCACCATGATCCCTGTCCTAACAATGCACTATGACACCTGTCATCACAATGCTCCAAGACAACTGTCATCACAATGCCACATGACTCCTGTCATCACAATACTCCCTGACCTCTGTCATCACAATGCTCCATGACACCTTTCATCACATTGCACCATTACCCCTTTCATCACAATTCTCCAGGCCCTCTCTCACCACAATGCTCCATAACCCATGACATCACAATGGCCAACGACACCTGTCATCACAATTCACCGTGGATCTTGTCATCAAAAGGCTCCATGCTCGTGTCATCACAATGATCCAAGACCCGTGTCATCACAATGCTTCATGGCCGGTCTCATCACAGTGCTCCATGACCCCTGTCATCAAAATTCTCCATGAACTTTCATCACAGTGCTCCATGAACACATTCATCACAATGCTCCATGATCCTTTTCATCACAATGCTCTAGGACCAACATCATCACAATGCTCCATGATCGCTATCATCACAATGCTCCATGACCCCTTTCATAACGATGCTCCAATACCCCATTTCATCAAAATTCTCCATGATTCCTGTCATCACAATGCGCCAGGACCCATGTCATCGCAATGCTCTATGACCCTTGTCATCACAATGTTCCATGGCTCTTGTCATCACAATGCTCCATGACCACATTCATCACAATGCTGCATGACCCGTTTCACCACAATGCAAAGTGGCCCTTGTCATCACAATTCTCCATGGTTCTTGTCATCACAATGCTCCATGCCCCCGTCATCACAATGCCCCATGACCCCTGTCATCACAATATTCCATGGCTCTTGTCATCACAATGCTCCATGACCACATTCATCACAATGCTGCATGACCCGTTTCACCACAATGCTAAGTGGCCCTTGTCATCACAATTCTCCATGGTTCTTGTCATCACAATGCTCCATGCCCCCGTCATCACAATGCCCCATGACCCCTGTCATCACAAGAATCCATGGTCTTTGACATCACAGTGCTCCATGACACCTGTCATCACAATGCTCGATGATTCCTTTCATCACAATGCTCCCTTACCCCTGTCATCACAGTGCTCCCTGACCCCTTGCATCACAACGCTCCATGACGAATTTCATCACAACGCTCCATGACTCCTATCATCACAATGCTCTATGGCCCTTGTCATCATAATGCTCAATGCCCACTGTCATCACAATGCTCCATGAGCACATTCATCACAATACTCTATGAGCCGTTTCATCACAATGCTAAATGGCCCTTGTCATCACAATGTTCTACAGTGCTTGTCATCACAATGCTGCATGACCCCTGTCATCACAATGCTCCATGGCCCTTGCCATCACAATGCTCCATGAACGCTGTCATCACAATGCCCTATGACCAGTATCATCACAGTGCTCCTTGGCTGTTGTCATGAAAATGCTCCATAACCCCTGTCATTACAGTGAACCATGGCCCTTGTCATCACAAAGCTCCCTGACCCATTTCATCACAATGCTCCATGACCACTTTCATTACAGAGCTCCATGATCGCTATCATCACAATGATCCATGACCCCTTTCATCAGTGTTCCAGTACCATTTTCATCACAATGATCCACGACCCCTATCACCACAATGCTCCATGACACTTATTTTCACTATGCTCTATGGCCCTTGCCATCACAATGCTCCATGGCCACTGTCATCACAATGCTCCATGACCCGTTTCATCACAATGCTAAATTTCCCTTGTCATCACAATGCTCCATGGCGCTTGTCATCACAATGCTGCATGACTCCTGTCATCACACTGCCCTATGACCCCTGTCATCACAAAGCTCCATGGCCCTTGTCATCACAAAGCTCCATAACACCTGTCATCACAATCCTCCATGCCCTTGTCATGACAATGCTTCATGACCCCTATCATCACAAGGCTCCGTGGCCCTTGACATCAAAATTCTCCATGACACCTGACAACACAATGCTCCAGTACGCCTTTCATCACAATGCTCCAGGCCCCCTGTCATCACAATGCACCATGACACCTTTCAAGGCAATAATCCATGACAACTTTCATCACAATGCTCCAGTATGCCTTTCATCACAATACTCGATGCCCCCTGTCATCACAATGCCCCATGACCCCTCTCAGCAAAATATTCCCTGCCCCATGTAGTCACAATGCTCCATAACAGCTGTCATCACAATGTTCCATGCCCCCTTTCATCGCAATTTTTCAAGACAAGTTTCATCACAATGCTCCATGACCACTTTCATCACAATGCTCCTTGGCCTGGGTCATCGCAATGCTCCATGACTCCTTTCATCACAATGCTCCATGGCCTCTGACATCACAATGCTCCATAAGCCATGTCATCACAATGCTCTATGACCCTTGTCATCACAATGTTCCATGGCCCTTGTCATCACAATGCTCCATGACCACATTCATCACAATGCTGCATGACCCGTTTCACCACAATGCTAAGTGGCCCTTGTCATCACAATGCTCCATGGTGCTTGTCATCACAATGCTCCATGCCCCCGTCATCACAATGCCCCATGACCCCTGTCATCACGGGAATCCATGGTCTTTGTCATCACAGTGCTCCATGACACCTGTCATCACAATGCTCGATGATTCCTTTCATCACAATGCTCCCTTACCCCTGTCATCACAGTGCTCCATGACCCCTTGCATCACAACGCTCCATGACCAATTTCATCACAACGCTCCATGACTCCTATCATCACAATGCTCTATGGCCCTTGTCATCACAATGCTCAATGCCCACTGTCATCACAATGCTCCATGAGTACATTCATCACAATACTGTATGAGCCGTTTCATCACAATGCTAAATGGCCCTTTTCATCACAATGTTCTACGGTGCTTGTCATCACAATGCTGCATGACCCCTGTCATCACAAGGCTCCATGGCCCTTGCCATCACAATGCTCCATGAACGCTGTCATCACAATGCCCTATGACCAGTATCATCACAGTGCTCCTTGGCTGTTGTCATGAAAATGCTCCATAACCCCTGTCATCACAGTGAACCATGGCCCTTGTCATCACAATGCTCCCTGACCCATTTCATCACAATGCTCCATGACCACTTTCATTACAGAGCTCCATGATCGCTATCATCACAATGATCCATGACCCCTTTCATCACAGTGTTCCAGTACCATTTTCATCACAATGATCCACGACCCCTATCACCACAATGCTCCATGACACTTATTTTCACTATGCTCTATGGCCCTTGTCATCACAATGCTCCATGGCCACTGTCATCACAATGCTCCATGACCCGTTTCATCACAATGCTAAATTTCCCTTGTCATCACAATGCTCCATGGCGCTTGTCATCACAATGCTGCATGACTCCTGTCATCACACTGCCCTATGACCCCTATCATCACAAGGCTCCATGGCCCTTGTCATCACAATGCTCCATAACACCTGTCATCACAATCCTCCATGCCCTTGTCATGACAATGCTCCATGACCCCTGTCATCACAAGGCTCCGTGGCCCTTGACATCACAATTCTCAATGACACCTGACAACAACACAATGCTCCAGTACGCCTTTCATCACAATGCTCCAGGCCCCCTGTCATCACAATGCACCATGATCCCTTTCATGACAATAATCCATGACCCCTTTCATCACAATGCTCCAGTATGCCTTTCATCACAATACTCGATGCCCCCTGTCATCACAATGCCCCATGAACCCTGTCAGCAAAATATTCCATGCCCCCTGTAGTCACAATGCTCCATAACCGCTGTCATCACAATGCTCCATGACCGTTGTCAAGACAATGCTCCATGGCATTTTTCATCCCATTGTTCCATGCCCCCTTTCATCGCAATTCTTCAAGACAACTTTCATCACAATGCTCCATGACCACTTTCATCAAAATGCTCCTTGGCCTGGGTCATCGCAATGCTCCATGGCCTCTGACATCACAATGCTCCATAAGCCATGTCATCCCAATGTGCCATGACCCCGTCAAAACAATGCTCCATAACCCCTTTCATCACAATGCTCCGTGACACAGGTCAACACAATTTTCCAGGACCCCTTTCATCACAATGCTCCTTGGCACGTGTCATCACAATGCTCCATGAACAGTATCATCACAATGCACCATGATCCCTGTCCTAACAATGCACTATGACACCTGTCATCACAATGCTCCAAGACAACTGTCATCACAATGCCACATGACTCCTGTCATCACAATACTCCCTGACCTTTGTCATCACAATGCTCCATGACACCTTTCATCACAATGCACCATTACCCCTTTCATCACAATTCTCCAGGCCCTCTGTCACCACAATGCTCCATAACCCCTGACATCACAATGGCCAACGACACCTGTCATCACAATTCACCATGGATCTTGTCATCAAAAGGCTCCATGCTCGTGTCATCACAATGATCCAAGACCCGGGTCATCACAATGCTCCATGGCCGGTCTCATCACAGTGCTCCATGACCCCTGTCATCAAAATTCTCCATGAACTTTCATCACAGTGCTCCATGAACACATTCATCACAATGCTCCATGATCCCTTTCATCACAATGCTCTAGGACCAACATCATCACAATGCTCCATGATCGCTATCATCACAATGCTCCATGACCCCTTTCATAACGATGCTCCAATACCCCCTTTCATCACAATGCTCCATGGTTCCTGTCATCACAATGCGCCAGGACCCATGTCATCACAATGCTCTATGACCCTTGTCATCACAATGTTCCATGGCCCTTGTCATCACAATGCTCCATGACAACATTCATCACAATGCTGCATGACCCGTTTCACCACAATGCTAAGTGGCCCTTGTCATCACAATGCTCCATGGTGCTTGTCATCACAATGCTCCATGCCCCCGTCATCACAATGCCCCATGACCCCTGTCATCACAAGAATCCATGGTCTTTGACATCACAGTGCTCCATGACACCTGTCATCACAATGCTCGATGATTCCTTTCATCACAATGCTCCCTTACCCCTGTCATCACAGTGCTCCATGACCCCTTGCATCACAACGCTCCATGACCAATTGCATCACAACGCTCCATGACTCCTATCATCACAATGCTCTATGGCCCTTGTCATCACAATGCTCAATGCCCACTGTCATCACAATGCTCCATGAGCACATTCATCACAATACTCTATGAGCCGTTTCATCACAATGCTAAATGGCCCTTGTCATCACAATGTTCTACGGTGCTTGTCATCACAATGCTGCATGACCCCTGTCATCACAATGCTCCATGGCCCTTGCCATCACAATGCTCCATGAACGCTGTCATCACAATGCCCTATGACCAGTATCACCACAGTGCTCCTTGGCTGTTGTCATGAAAATGCTCCATAACCCCTGTCATCACAGTGAACCATGGCCCTTGTCATCACAATGCTCCCTGACCAATTTCATCACAATGCTCCATGACCACTTTCATTACAGAGCTCCATGATCGCTATCATCACAATGATCCATGACCCCTTTCATCACAGTGTTCCAGTACCATTTTCATCACAATGATCCACGACCCCTATCACCACAATGCTCCATGACACTTATTTTCACTATGCTCTATGGCCCTTGTCATCACAATGCTCCATGGCCACTGTCATCACAATGCTCTATGACCACATTCATCACAATGCTCCATGACCCATTTCATCACAATGCTGCATGACTCCTGTCATCACACTGCCCTATGACCCCTGTCATCACAAGGCTCCATGGCCCTTGTCATCACAATGCTCCATAACACCTGTCATCACAATCCTCCATGCCCTTGTCATGACAATGCTCCATGACCCCTGTCATCACAAGGCTCCATGGCCCTTGACATCACAATTCTCCGTGACACCTGACAACACAATGCTCCAGTACGCCTTTCATCACAATGCTCCAGGGCCCCTGTCATCACAATGCACCATGATCCCTTTCATGACAATAATCCATGAACCCTTTCATCACAATGCTCCAGTATGCCTTTCATCACAGTACTCGATGCCCACTGTCATCACAATGCCCCATGACCCCTCTCAGCAAAATATTCCATGCCCCCTGTAGTCACAATGCTCCATAACAGCTGTCATCACAATGCTCCATGACCGTTGTCATGACAATGCTCCATGGCATTTTTCATCCCAATGTTCCATGCCCCCTTTCATCGCAATTCTTCAAGACATCTTTCATCACAATGCTCCATGACCACTTTCATCACAATGCTCCTTGGCCTGGGTCATCGCAATGCTCCATGACTCCTTTCATCACAATGCTCCATGACTCTGACATCACAATGCTCCATAAGCCATGTCATCACAATGTGCCATGACCCCGTCAAAACAATGCTCCATCACCCCTTTCATCACAATGCTCCGTAACCCATGTCAACACAATTGTCCAGGACCCCTTTCATCACAATGCTCCTTGGCACGTGTCATCACAATGCTCCATGAACAGTATCATCACAATGCACCATGATCCCTGTCCTAAAAATGCACTATGACACCTGTCATCACAATGCTCCAAGACAACTGTCATCACAATGCCACATGACTCCTGTCATCACAATACTCCCTGACCTTTGTCATCACAATGCTCCATGACGCCTTTCATCACAATGCACCATTACCCCTTTCATCACAATTCTACAGGCTCTCTGTCACCACAATGCTCCATAACCCATGACATCACAATGGCCAACGACACCTGTCATCACAATTCACCATGGATCTTGTCATCAAAAGGCTCCATGCTCGTGTCATCACAATGATCCAAGACCCGTGTCATCACAATGCTCCATGGCCGGTCTCATCACAGTGCTCCATGACCCCTGTCATCAAAATTCTCCATGAACTTTCATCACAGTGCTCCATGAACACATTCATCACAATGCTCCATGATCCCTTTCATCACAATGCTCTAGGACCAACATCATCACAATGCTCCATGATCGCTATCATCACAATGCTCCATGACCCCTTTCATAACGATGCTCCAATACCCCCTTTCATCACAATGCTCCATGGTTCCTGTCATCACAATGCGCCAGGACCCATGTCATCACAATGCTCTATGACCCTTGGCATCACAATGTTCCATGGCCCTTGTCATCACAATGCTCCATGACCACATTCATCACAATGCTGCATGACCCGTTTCACCACAATGCTAAGTGGCCCTTGTCATCACAATGCTCCATGGTGCTTGTCATCACAATGCTCCATGCCCCCGTCATCACAATGCCCCATGACCCCTGTCATCACGGGAATCCATGGTCTTTGACATCACAGTGCTCCATGACACCTGTCATCACAATGCTCGATGATTCCTTTCATCACAATGCTCCCTTAGCCCTGTCATCACAGTGCTCCATGACCCCTTGCATCAGAACGCTCCATGACCAATTTCATCACAACGCTCCATGACTCCTATCATCACAATGCTCTATGGCCCTTGTCATCACAATGCTCAATGCCCACTGTCATCACAATGCTCCATGAGTACATTCATCACAATACTCTATGAGCCGTTTCATCACAATGCTAAATGGCCCTTGTCATCACAATGTTCTACGGTGCTTGTCATCACAATGCTGCATGACCCCTGTCATCACAAGGCTCCATGGCCCTTGCCATCACAATGCTCCATGAACGCTGTCATCACAATGCCCTATGACCAGTATCATCACAGTGCTCCTTGGCTGTTGTCATGAAAATGCTCCATAACCCCTGTCATCACAGTGAACCATGGCCCTTGTCATCACAATGCTCCCTGACCCATTTCATCACAATGCTCCATGACCACTTTCATTACAGAGCTCCATGATCGCTATCATCACAATGACCCATGACCCCTTTCATCAGTGTTCCAGTACCATTTTCATCACAATGATCCACGACCCCTATCACCACAATGCTCCATGACACTTATTTTCACTATGCTCTATGGCCCTTGTCATCACAATGCTCCATGGCCACTGTCATCACAATGCTCCATGACCCGTTTCATCACAATGCTAAATTTCCCTTGTCATCACAATGCTCCATGGCGCTTGTCATCACAATGCTGCATGACTCCTGTCATCACACTGCCCTATATCCCCTGTCATCACAAGGCTCCATGGCCCTTGTCATCACAATGCTCCATAACACCTGTCATCACAATCCTCCATGCCCTTGTCATGACAATGCTCCATGACCCCTGTCATCACAAGGCTCCGTGGCCCTTGACATCACAATTCTCAATGACACCTGACAACAACACAATGCTCCAGTACGCCTTTCATCACAATGCTCCAGGCCCCCTGTCATCACAATGCACCATGATCCCTTTCATGACAATAATCCATGACCCCTTTCATCACAATGCTCCAGTATGCCTTTCATCACAATACTCGATGCCCCCTGTCATCACAATGCCCCATGAACCCTGTCAGCAAAATATTCCATGCCCCCTGTAGTCACAATGCTCCATAACCGCTGTCATCACAATGCTCCATGACCGTTGTCAAGACAATGCTCCATGGCATTTTTCATCCCAATGTTCCATGCCCCCTTTCATCGCAATTCTTCAAGACAACTTTCATCACAATGCTCCATGACCACTTTCATCAAAATGCTCCTTGGCCTGGGTCATCGCAATGCTCCATGGCCTCTGACATCACAATGCTCCATAAGCCATGTCATCCCAATGTGCCATGACCCCGTCAAAACAATGCTCCATAACCCCTTTCATCACAATGCTCCGTGACACATGTCAACACAATTTTCCAGGACCCCTTTCATCACAATGCTCCTTGGCACGTGTCATCACAATGCTCCATGAACAGTATCATCACAATGCACCATGATCCCTGTCCTAACAATGCACTATGACACCTGTCATCACAATGCTCCAAGACAACTGTCATCACAATGCCACATGACTCCTGTCATCACAATACTCCCTGACCTTTGTCATCACAATGCTCCATGACACCTTTCATCACAATGCACCATTACCCCTTTCATCACAATTCTCCAGGCCCTCTGTCACCACAATGCTCCATAACCCCTGACATCACAATGGCCAACGACACCTGTCATCACAATTCACCATGGATCTTGTCATCAAAAGGCTCCATGCTCGTGTCATCACAATGATCCAAGACCCGTGTCAGCACAATGCTCCATGGCCGGTCTCATCACAGTGCTCCATGACCCCTGTCATCAAAATTCTCCATGAACTTTCATCACAGTGCTCCATGAACACATTCATCACAATGCTCCATGATCCCTTTCATCACAATGCTCTAGGACCAACATCATCACAATGCTCCATGATCGCTATCATCACAATGCTCCATGACCCCTTTCATAACGATGCTCCAATACCCCCTTTCATCACAATGCTCCATGGTTCCTGTCATCACAATGCGCCAGGACCCATGTCATCACAATGCTCTATGACCCTTGTCATCACAATGTTCCATGGCCCTTGTCATCACAATGCTCCATGACAACATTCATCACAATGCTGCATGACCCGTTTCACCACAATGCTAAGTGGCCCTTGTCATCACAATGCTCCATGGTGCTTGTCATCACAATGCTCCATGCCCCCGTCATCACAATGCCCCATGACCCCTGTCATCACAAGAATCCATGGTCTTTGACATCACAGTGCTCCATGACACCTGTCATCACAATGCTCGATGATTCCTTTCATCACAATGCTCCCTTACCCCTGTCATCACAGTGCTCCATGACCCCTTGCATCACAACGCTCCATGACCAATTTCATCACAACGCTCCATGACTCCTATCATCACAATGCTCTATGGCCCTTGTCATCACAATGCTCAATGCCCACTGTCATCACAATGCTCCATGAGCACATTCATCACAATACTGTATGAGCCGTTTCATCACAATGCTAAATGGCCCTTGTCATCACAATGTTCTACGGTGCTTGTCATCACAATGCTGCATGACCCCTGTCATCACAATGCTCCATGGCCCTTGCCATCACAATGCTCCATGAACGCTGTCATCACAATGCCCTATGACCAGTATCATCACAGTGCTCCTTGGCTGTTGTCATGAAAATGCTCCATAACCCCTGTCATCACAGTGAACCATGGCCCTTGTCATCACAATGCTCCCTGACCAATTTCATCACAATGCTCCATGACCACTTTCATTACAGAGCTCCATGATCGCTATCATCACAATAATCCACGACCCCTATCACCACAATGCTCCATGACACTTATTTTCACTATGCTCTATGGCCCTTGTCATCACAATGCTCCATGGCCACTGTCATCACAATGCGCCATGACCCGTTTCATCACAATGCTAAATTTCCCTTGTCATCACAATGCTCCATGGCGCTTGTCATCACAATGCTGCATGACTCCTGTCATCACACTGCCCTATGACCCCTGTCATCACAAGGTTCCATGGCCCTTGTCATCACAATGCTCCATAACACCTGTCATCACAATCCTCCATGACCTTGTCATGACAATGCTCCATGACCCCTGTCATCACAAGGCTCCGTGGCCCTTGACATCACAATTCTCCATGAAACCTGACAACACAATGCTCCAGTACGCCTTTCATCACAAAGCTCCAGGCCCCCTGTCATCACAATGCACCATGATCCCTTTCATGATAATAATCCATGACCCCTTTCATCATAATGCTCCAGTATGCCTTTCATCACAATACTCGATGCCCCCTTTCATCACAATGACCCATGACCCCTCTCAGCAAAATATTCCATGCCCCCTCTAGTCACAATGCTCCATAACAGCTGTCATCACAATGCTCCATGACCCTTGTCATGACAATGCTCCATGGCATTTTTAATCACAATGTTCCATGCCCCCTTTCATCGCAATTCTTCAAGTCATCTTTCATCACAATGCGCCATGTCCACTTTCATCACAATGCTCCTTGACCTGGGTCATCGCAATGCTCCATGACTCCTTTCATCACAATGCTCCATGGCCTCTGACATCACAATGCTCCATAAGCCATGTCATCACAATGTGCCATGACCCCGTCAAAAAAATGCTCCATAACCCCTTTCATCACAATGCTCCGTGACCCATGTCAACACAATTGTCCAGGACCCCTTTCATCACAATGCTCCTTGGCACGTGTCATCACAATGCTCCATGAACAGTATCATCACAATGCACCATGATCCCTGTCATCACAATGCACTATGACACCTGTCATCACAATGCTCCAAGACAACTGTCATCACAATGCCACATGACTCCTGTCATCACAATACTCCCTGACCTTTGTCATCACAATGCTCCATGACGCCTTTCATCACAATGCACCATTACCCCTTTCATCACAATTCTCCAGGCCCTCTCTCACCACAATGCTCCATAACCCCTGACATCACAATGGCCAACGACACCTGTCATCACAATTCACCATGGATCTTGTCATCAAAAGGCTCCATGCTCGTGTCATCACAATGATATAAGACCAGTATCATCACAATGCTCCATGGCCGGTCTCATCACAGTGCTCCATGACCCCTGTCATCAAAATTCTCCATGAACTTTCATCACAGTGCTCCATGAACACATTCATCACAATGCTCCATGATCCCTTTCATCACAATGCTCTAGGACCAACATCATCACAATGCTCCATGATCGCTATCATCACAATGCTCCATGACCCCTTTCATAACGATGCTCCAATACCCCCTTTCATCACAATGCTCCATGGTTCCTGTCATCACAATGCGCCAGGACCCATGTCATCACAATGCTCTATGACCCTTTTCATCACAATGTTCCATGGCCCTTATCATCACAATGCTCCATGACCACATTCATCACAATGCTGCATGACCCGTTTCACCACAATGCTAAGTGGCCCTTGTCATCACAATGCTCCATGGTGCTTGTCATCACAATGCTCCATGACCCCATCATCACAATGCCCCATGACCCCTGTCATCACAAGAATCCATGGTCTTTGACATCACAGTGCTCCATGACACCTGTCATCACAATGCTCGATGATTCGTTTCATCACAATGCTCCCTTACCCCTGTCATCACAGTGCTCCATGACCCCTTGCATCACAACGCTCCATGACCAATTGCATCACAACGCTCCATGACTCCTATCATCACAATGCTCTATGGCCCTTGTCATCACAATGCTCAATGCCCACTGTCATCACAATGCTCCATGAGCACATTCATCACAATATTCTATGAGCCGTTTCATCACAATGCTAAATGGCCCTTGTCATCACAATATTCTACGGTGCTTTTCATCACAATGCTGCATGACCACTGTCATCACAATGCTCCATGGCCCTTGCCATCACAATGCTCCATGAACGCTGTCATCACAATGCCCTATGACCAGTATCATCACAGTGCTCCTTGGCTGTTGTCATGAAAATGCTCCATAACCCCTGTCATCACAGTGAACCATGGCCCTTGTCATCACAATGCTCCCTGACCCATTTCATCACAATGCTCCATGACCACTTTCATTACAGAGCTCCATGATCGCTATCATCACAATGATCCATGACCCCTTTCATCACAGTGTTCCAGTACCATTTTCATCACAATGATCCACGACCCCTATCACCACAATGCTCCATGACACTTATTTTCACTATGCTCTATGGCCCTTGTCATCACAATGCTCCATGGCCACTGTCATCACAATGCTCCATGACCACATTCATCACAATGCTCCATGACCCATTTCATCACAATGCTAAATTTCCCTTGTCATCACAATGCTCCATAGTGCTTGTCATCACAATGCTGCATGACTCCTGTCATCACACTGCCCTATGACCCCTGTCATCACAAGGCTCCATGGCCCTTGTCATCACAATGCTCCATAACACCTGTCATCACAATCCTCCATGCCCTTGTCATGACAATGCTCCATGACCCCTGTCATCACAAGGCTCCATGGCCCTTGACATCACAATTCTCCATGACACCTGACAACACAATGCTCCAGTAAGCCTTTCATCACAATGCTCCAGGGCCCCTGTCATCACAATGCACCATGATCCCTTTCATGACAATAATCCATGACCCCTTTCATCACAATGCTCCAGTATGCCTTTCATCACAGTACTCGATGCCTACTGTCATCACAATGCCCCATGACCCCTCTCAGCAAAATATTCCATGCCCCCTGTAGTCACAATGCTCCATAACAGCTGTCATCACAATGCTCCATGACCGTTGTCATGACAATGCTCCATGGCATTTTTCATCCCAATGTTCCATGCCCCCTTTCATCGCAATTCTTCAAGACATCTTTCATCACAATGTTCCATGACCACTTTCATCACAATGTTCCTTGGCCTGGGTCATCGCAATGCTCCATGACTCCTTTCATCACAATGCTCCATGACTCTGACATCACAATGCTCCATAAGCCATGTCATCACAATGTGCCTTGACCCCGTCAAAACAATGCTCCATCACCCCTTTCATCACAATGCTCCGTAACCCATGTCAA
The DNA here is from genome assembly GCF_028023285.1 of Balaenoptera ricei. Taxonomy (NCBI): domain Eukaryota; kingdom Metazoa; phylum Chordata; class Mammalia; order Artiodactyla; family Balaenopteridae; genus Balaenoptera; species Balaenoptera ricei. Next base: position 140,139,535 of record NC_082639.1, read on the forward strand.
CACAATTGTCCAGGACCCCTTTCATCACAATGCTCCTTGGCACGTGTCATCACAATGCTCCATGAACAGTATCATCACAATGCACCATGATCCCTGTCCTAAAAATGCACTATGACACCTGTCATCACAATGCTCCAAGACAACTGTCATCACAATGCCACATGACTCCTGTCATCACAATACTCCCTGACCTTTGTCATCACAATGCTCCATGACGCCTTTCATCACAATGCACCATTACCCCTTTCATCACAATTCTACAGGCTCTCTGTCACCACAATGCTCCATAACCCCTGACATCACAATGGCCAACGACACCTGTCATCACAATTCACCATGGATCTTGTCATCAAAAGGCTCCATGCTCGTGTCATCACAATGATCCAAGACCCGTGTCAGCACAATGCTCCATGGCCGGTCTCATCACAGTGCTCCATGACCCCTGTCATCAAAATTCTCCATGAACTTTCATCACAGTGCTCCATGAACACATTCATCACAATGCACCATGATCCCTTTCATCACAATGCTCTAGGACCAACATCATCACAATGCTCCATGATCGCTATCATCACAATGCTCCATGACCCCTTTCATAACGATGCTCCAATACCCCCTTTCATCACAATGCTCCATGGTTCCTGTCATCACAATGCGCCAGGACCCATGTCGTCACAATGCTCTATGACCCTTGGCATCACAATGTTCCATGGCCCTTGTCATCACAATGCTCCATGACCACATTCATCACAATGCTGCATGACCCGTTTCACCACAATGCTAAGTGGCCCTTGTCATCACAATGCTCCATGGTGCTTGTCATCACAATGCTCCATGCCCCCGTCATCACAATGCCCCATGACCCCTGTCATCACGGGAATCCATGGTCTTTGACATCACAGTGCTCCATGACACCTGTCATCACAATGCTCGATGATTCCTTTCATCACAATGCTCCCTTACCCCTGTCATCACAGTGCTCCATGACCCCTTGCATCACAACGCTCCATGACCAATTTCATCACAACGCTCCATGACTCCTATCATCACAATGCTCTATGGCCCTTGTCATCACAATGCTCAATGCCCACTGTCATCACAATGCTCCATGAGTACATTCATCACAATACTCTATGAGCCGTTTCATCACAATGCTAAATGGCCCTTGTCATCACAATGTTCTACGGTGCTTGTCATCACAATGCTGCATGACCCCTGTCATCACAAGGCTCCATGGCCCTTGCCATCACAATGCTCCATGAACGCTGTCATCACAATGCCCTATGACCAGTATCATCACAGTGCTCCTTGGCTGTTGTCATGAAAATGCTCCATAACCCCTGTCATCACAGTGAACCATGGCCCTTGTCATCACAATGCTCCCTGACCCATTTCATCACAATGCTCCATGACCACTTTCATTACAGAGCTCCATGATCGCTATCATCACAATGATCCATGACCCCTTTCATCACACTGTTCCAGTACCATTTTCATCACAATGATCCACGACCCCTATCACCACAATGCTCCATGACACTTATTTTCACTATGCTCTATGGCCCTTGTCATCACAATGCTCCATGGCCACTGTCATCACAATGCTCCATGACCCGTTTCATCACAATGCTAAATTTCCCTTGTCATCACAATGCTCCATGGCGCTTGTCATCACAATGCTGCATGACTCCTGTCATCACACTGCCCTATATCCCCTGTCATCACAAGGCTCCATGGCCCTTGTCATCACAATGCTCCATAACACCTGTCATCACAATCCTCCATGCCCTTGTCATGACAATGCTCCATGACCCCTGTCATCACAAGGCTCCGTGGCCCTTGACATCACAATTCTCAATGACACCTGACAACAACACAATGCTCCAGTACGCCTTTCATCACAATGCTCCAGGCCCCCTGTCATCACAATGCACCATGATCCCTTTCATGACAATAATCCATGACCCCTTTCATCACAATGCTCCAGTATGCCTTTCATCACAAAACTCGATGCCCCCTGTCATCACAATGCCCCATGAACCCTGTCAGCAAAATATTCCATGCCCCCTGTAGTCACAATGCTCCATAACCGCTGTCATCACAATGCTCCATGACCGTTGTCAAGACAATGCTCCATGGCATTTTTCATCCCAATGTTCCATGCCCCCTTTCATCAAAATTCTTCAAGACAACTTTCATCACAATGCTCCATGACCACTTTCATCAAAATGCTCCTTGGCCTGGGTCATCGCAATGCTCCATGGCCTCTGACATCACAATGCTCCATAAGCCATGTCATCCCAATGTGCCATGACCCCGTCAAAACAATGCTCCATAACCCCTTTCATCACAATGCTCCGTGACACATGTCAACACAATTTTCCAGGACCCCTTTCATCACAATGCTCCTTGGCACGTGTCATCACAATGCTCCATGAACAGTATCATCACAATGCACCATGATCCCTGTCCTAACAATGCACTATGACACCTGTCATCACAATGCTCCAAGACAACTGTCATCACAATGCCACATGACTCCTGTCATCACAATACTCCCTGACCTTTGTCATCACAATGCTCCATGACACCTTTCATCACAATGCACCATTACCCCTTTCATCACAATTCTCCAGGCCCTCTGTCACCACAATGCTCCATAACCCCTGACATCACAATGGCCAACGACACCTGTCATCACAATTCACCATGGATCTTGTCATCAAAAGGCTCCATGCTCGTGTCATCACAATGATCCAAGACCCGTGTCAGCACAATGCTCCATGGCCGGTCTCATCACAGTGCTCCATGACCCCTGTCATCAAAATTCTCCATGAACTTTCATCACAGTGCTCCATGAACACATTCATCACAATGCTCCATGATCCCTTTCATCACAATGTTCTAGGACCAACATCATCACAATGCTCCATGATCGCTATCATCACAATGCTCCATGACCCCTTTCATAACGATGCTCCAATACCCCCTTTCATCACAATGCTCCATGGTTCCTGTCATCACAATGCGCCAGGACCCATGTCATCACAATGCTCTATGACCCTTGTCATCACAATGTTCCATGGCCCTTGTCATCACAATGCTCCATGACAACATTCATCACAATGCTGCATGACCCGTTTCACCACAATGCTAAGTGGCCCTTGTCATCACAATGCTCCATGGTGCTTGTCATCACAATGCTCCATGCCCCCGTCATCACAATGCCCCATGACCCCTGTCATCACAAGAATCCATGGTCTTTGACATCACAGTGCTCCATGACACCTGTCATCACAATGCTCGATGATTCCTTTCATCACAATGCTCCCTTACCCCTGTCATCACAGTGCTCCATGACCCCTTGCATCACAACGCTCCATGACCAATTTCATCACAACGCTCCATGACTCCTATCATCACAATGCTCTATGGCCCTTGTCATCACAATGCTCAATGCCCACTGTCATCACAATGCTCCATGAGTACATTCATCACAATACTGTATGAGCCGTTTCATCACAATGCTAAATGGCCCTTGTCATCCCAATGTTCTACGGTGCTTGTCATCACAATGCTGCATGACCCCTGTCATCACAATGCTCCATGGCCCTTGCCATCACAATGCTCCATGAACGCTGTCATCACAATGCCCTCTGACCAGTATCATCACAGTGCTCCTTGGCTGTTGTCATGAAAATGCTCCATAACCCCTGTCATCACAGTGAACCATGGCCCTTGTCATCACAATGCTCCCTGACCAATTTCATCACAATGCTCCATGACCACTTTCATTACAGAGCTCCATGATCGCTATCATCACAATGATCCATGACCCCTTTCATCACAGTGTTCCAGTACCATTTTCATCACAATGATCCACGACCCCTATCACCACAATGCTCCATGACACTTATTTTCACTATGCTCTATGGCCCTTGTCATCACAATGCTCCATGGCCACTGTCATCACAATGCTCCATGACCACATTCATCACAATGCTCCATGACCCGTTTCATCACAATGCTAAATTTCCCTTGTCATCACAATGCTCCATGGCGCTTGTCATCACAATGCTGCATGACTCCTGTCATCACACTGCCCCATGACCCCTGTCATCACAAGGCTCCATGGCCCTGGTAATCATAATGCTCTATAACACCTGTCATCACAATCCTCCATGCTCTTGTCATGACAATGCTCCATGACCCCTGTCATCACAAGGCTCCGTGGCCCTTGACATCACAATTCTCCATGACTCCTGACAACACAATTCTCCATTACGCCTTTCATCCCAATGCTCCAGGGCCCCTGTAATCACAATGCACCATGATCCCTTTCATGACAATAATCCATGACCCCTTTCATCACAATGCTCCAGTATGCCTTTCATCACAATACTTGATGCCCCCTGTCATCACAAAGCCCCATGACCCCTCTCATCAAAATATTCCATGCCCCCTGTAGTCACAATGCTCCATACCAGCTGTCATCACAAAGCTCCATGACCCTTGTCCTGACAATGCTCCATGGCATTGTTCATCACAATGTTCCATGCCCCCTTTCATCGCAATTCTTCAAGACAACTTTCATCACAATGCTCCATGGTTCCTGTCATCACAATGCGCCAGGACACATGTCATCACAATGCTCTATGACCCTTGTCATCACAATGTTCCGTGGCCCTTGTCATCACAATGCTCCATGACCACATTCATCACAATGCCCCATGAACCCTGTCATCACAATAATCCATGGTCTTTGACATCACAGTGCTCCATGACACCTGTCATCACAATGCTCGATCATTCCTTTCATCACAATGCTCCCTTACCCCTGTCATCACAGTGCTCCATGACCCCTTGCATCACAACGCTCCATGACCAATTTCATCACAACGCTCCATGACTCCTATCATCACAATGCTCTATGGCCCTTGTCATCACAATGCTCAATGCCCACTGTCATCACAATGCTCCATGAGCACATTCATCACAATACTCTATGAGCCGTTTCATCACAATGCTAAATGGCCCTTGTCATCACAATGTTCTACGGTGCTTGTCATCACAATGCTGCATGACCCCTGTCATCACAATGCTCCATGGCCCTTGCCATCACAATGCTCCATGAACGCTGTCATCACAATGCCCTATGACCAGTATCATCACAGTGCTCGTTGGCTGTTGTCATGAAAATGCTCCATAACCCCTGTCATCACAGTGAACCATGGCCCCTGTCATCACAATGCTCCCTGACCCATTTCATCACAATGCTCCATGACCACTTTCATTACAGTGCTCCATGATCGCTATCATCACAATGATCCATGACCCCTTTCATCACAGTGTTCCAGTACCATTTTCATCACAATGATCTACGACCCCTATCACCACAATGTTCCATGACACTTATTTTCACTATGCTCTATGGCCCTTGTCATCACAATGCTCCATGGCCACTGTCATCACAATGCTCCATGACCACATTCATCACAATGCTCCATGACCCGTTTCATCACAATGCTAAATTTCCCTTGTCATCAAAATGCTCCATGGCGCTTGTCATCACAATGCTGCATGACTCCTGTCATCACACTGCCCTATGACCCCTGTCATCACAAGGCTCCATCGCTCTTGTCATCAAAATGCTCCATGGCGCTTGTCATCACAATGCTGCATGACTCCTGTCATCACACTGCCCTATGACCCCTGTCATCACAAGGCTCCGTGGCCCTTGACATCACAATTCTCCATGACACCTGACAACACAATGCTCCAGTACGCCTTTCATCACAATGCTCCAGCCCCCCTGTCATCACAATGCACCATGATCCCTTTCATGACAATAATCCATGACCCCTTTCATCACAATGCTCCAGTATGCCTTTCATCACAATACTCGATGCCCCCTGTCATCACAATGCCCCATGACCCCTCTCAGCAAAATATTCCATGCCCCCTGTAGTCACAATGCTCCATAACCGCTGTCATCACAATGCTCCATGACCCTTGTCATGACAATGCTCCATGGCATTGTTCATCACAATGTTACATGCCCCCTTTCATCGCAATTTTTCAAGACAACTTTCATCACAATGCTCCATGACCACTTTCATCACAATGCTCCTTGGCCTGGGTCATCGCAATATTCCATGACTCCTTTCATCACAATGCTCCATGGCCTCTGACATCACAATGCTCCATAAGCCATGTCATCACAATGTGCCATGACCCCGTGAAAACAATGCTCCATAACCCCTTTCATCACAATGCTCCGTGACCCATGTCAACACAATTGTCCAGCACCCCTTTCATCACAATGCTCCTTGGCACGTGTCATCACAATGCTCCATGAACAGTGTCATTACAGTGCACCATGATCCCTGTCATAACAATGCACTATGACACCTGTCATCACAATGCTCCAAGACAACTGTCATCACAATGCCACATGACTCCTGTCATCAAAATACTCCCTGACCTTTGTCATCACAATGCTCCATGATGCCTTTCATCACAATGCACCATTACCCCTTTCATCACAATTCTCCAGGCCCTCTGTCACCACAATGCTCCATAACCCCTGACATCACAATGGCCAACGACACCTGTCATCACAATTCACCATGGATCTTGTCATCAAGAGGCTCCATGCTCGTGTCATCTCAATGCTCCAAGACCCGTGTCATCAGAATGCTCCATGGCCAGTCTCATCACAGTGCTCCATGACCCCTGTCATGAAAATTCTCCATGAACTTTCATCACAGTGCTCCATGAACACATTCATCACAATGCTCCATGATCCCTTTCATCACAATGCTCTAGGAACTACATCATCACAATGCTCCATGATCGCTATCATCACAATGCTCCATGACCCCTTTCATAACGATGCTCCAATACCCCCTTTCATCACAATGCTCCATAGTTCCTATCATCACAATGCGCCAGGACCCATGTCATCACACTGCTCTATGACCCTTGGCATCACAATGTTCCATGGCCATTGTCATCACAATGGTCCATGACCATATTCATCACAATGCTGCATGACCCGTTTCACCACAATGCTCAGTGGCCCTTGTCATCACAATGCTCCATGGTGCTTGTCATCACAATGCTCCATGCCCCCGTCATCACAATGCCCCATGACACCTGTCATCACAAGAATACATGGTCTTTGACATCACATTGCTCCATGACACCTGTCATCACAATGCTCGATGATTCGTTTCATCACAATGCTCCCTTACCCTGTCATCACAGTGCTCCATGACCCCTTGCATCACAACCCTCCATGACCAATTTCATCACAATGCTCCATGACTCCTATCATCACAATGCTCTATGGCCCTTGTCATCACAATGCTCTATGCCCACAGTCATCACAGTGCTCCATGAGCACATTCATCACAATACTCTATGAGCCGTTGAATCACAATGCTAAATGGCCCTTGTCATCACAATGTTCTACGGTGCTTGTCATCACAATGCTGCATGACCCCTGTCATCACAATGCTCCATGGCCCTTGCCATCACAGTGCTCCATGAACGCTGTCATCACAATGCCCTATGACCAGTATCATCACAGTGCTCCTTGGCTGTTGTCATGAAAATGCTCCATAACCCCTGTCATCACAGTGAACCATGGCTCTTGTCATCACAATGCTCCCTGACCCATTTCATCACAATGCTCCATGACCACTTTCATTACAGAGCTCCATGATCGCTATCATCACAATGATCCATGACCCCTTTCATCACAGTGTTCCAGTACCATTTTCATCACAATGATCCACGACCCCTATCACCACAATGCTCCATGACACTTATTTTCACTATGCTCTATGGCCCTTGTCATCACAATGCTCCATGGCCACTGTCATCACAATGCTCCATGACCCGTTTCATCACAATGCTAAATTTCCCTTGTCATCACAATGCTCCATGGCGCTTGTCATCACAATGCTGCATGACTCCTGTCATCACACTGCCCTATGACCCCTGTCATCACAAGGCTCCATGGCCCTTGTCATCACAATGCTCCATAATACCTGTCATCACAATCCTCCATGCCCTTGTCATTACAATGTTCCATGACCCCTGTCATCAAAAGGCTCCGTGGCCTTTGACATCACAATTCTCCATGTCACCTGACAACACAATGCTCCAGTACGCCTTTCATCACAATGCTCTAGGCCCCCTGTCATCACAATGCACCATGATCCCTTTCATGACAATAATCCTTGACCCCTTTCATCACAATGCTCCAGTATGCCTTTCATCACAATACTCGATGCCCCCTGTCATCACAATGCCCCATGATCCCTCTCAGCAAAATATTCCATGACCCCTGTAGTCACAATGCTCCATAACCGCTGTCATCACAATGCTCCATGACCCTTGTCATGACAATGCTCCATGGCATTTTTCATCACAATGTTCCATGCCCCCTTTCATTGCAATTTTTCAAGACATCTTTCATCACAATGCTCCATGTCCACTTTCATCACAATGCTCCTTAACCTGGGTCATCGCAATGCTCCATGACTCCTGTCATCCCAATGCTCCATGGCCTCTGACATCACAATGCTCCATAAGCCATGTCATCACAATGTGCCATGACCCCATCAAAACAATGCTCCATAACCCCTTTCATCACAATGCTCCGTGACCCATGTCAACACAATTGTCCAGGACCCATTTCATCACAATGTTCCTTGGCACGTGTCATCACAATGCTCCATGAACAGTATCATCACAATGCACCATGATCCCTGTCATAACAATGCACTATGACACCTGTCATCACAATGCTCCAAGACAACTGTCATCACAATGCCACATGACTCCTGTCATCACAATACTCCCTGACCTTTGTCATCACAATGCTCCATGACGCCTTTCATCACAATGCACCATTACCCCTTTCATCACAATTCTCCAGGCCCTCTGTCACCACAATGCTCCATAACCCCTGACATCACAATGGCCAACGACACCTGTCATCACAATTCACCATGGATCTTGTCATCAAAAGGCTCCATGCTCGTGTCATCACAATGATCCAAGACCCGTGTCATCACAATGCTCCATGGCCGGTCTCATCACAGTGCTCCATGACCCCTGTCATCAAAATTCTCCATGAACTTTCATCACAGTGCTCCATGAACACATTCATCACAATGCTCCATGATCCCTTTCATCACAATGCTCTAGGACCAACATCATCACAATGCTCCATGATCGCTATCATCACAATGCTCCATGACCCCTTTCATAACGATGCTCCAGTACCCACTTTCATCACAATGCTCCATGGTTCCTGTCATCAAAATGCGCCAGGACCCATGTCATCACAATGCTCTATGACCCTTGTCATCACAATGTTCCATGGCCCTTGTCATCACAATGCTCCATGACCACATTCATCACAATGCTGCATGACCCGTTTCACCACAATGCTAAGTGGCCCTTGTCATCACAATGCTCCATGGTGCTTGTCATCACAATGCTCCATGCCCCCGTCATCACAATGCCCCATGACCCCTGTCATCACAAGAATCCATGGTCTTTGACAACACAGTGCTCCATGACACCTGTCATCACAATGCTCGATGATTCGTTTCATCACAATGCTCCCTTACCCCTGTCATCACAGTGCTCCATGACCCCTTGCATCACAACGCTCCATGACCAATTTCATCACAACACTCCATGACTCCTATCATCACAATGCTCTATGGCCCTTGTCATCACAATGCTCAATGCCCACTGTCATCACAATGCTCCATGAGCACATTCAATACAATACTCTATGAGCCGTTTCATCACAATGCTAAATGGCCCTTGTCATCACAATGTTCTACGGTGCTTGTCATCACAATGCTGCATGACCCCTGTCATCACAGTGCTCCATGGCCCTTGCCATCACAATGCTCCATGAACGCTGTCATCACAATGCCCTATGACCAGTATCACCACAGTGCTCCTTGGCTGTTGTCATGAAAATGCTCCATAACCCCTGTCATCACAGTGAACCATGGCCCTTATCATCACAATGCTCCCTGACCCATTTCATCACAATGCTCCATGACCACTTTCATTACAGAGCTCCATGATCGCTATCATCACAATGATCCATGACCCCTTTCATCACCGTGTTCCAGTACCATTTTCATCACAATGATCCACGACCCCTATCACCACAATGCTCCATGACACTTATTTTCACTATGCTCTATGGCCCTTGTCATCACAATGCTCCATGGCCACTGTCATCACAATCCTCCATGACCCGTTTCATCACAATGCTAAATTTCCCTTGTTATCACAATGCTCCATGGCGCTTGTCATCACAATGCTGCATGACTCCTGTCATCACACTGCCCTATGACCCCTGTCATCACAAGGCTCCATGGCCCTTGTCATTCCAAAGCTCCATAACACCTGTCATCACAATCCTCCATGCCCTTGTCATGACAATGCTCCATGACCCCTGTCATCACAAGGCTCCGTGGCCCTTGACATCACAATTCTCAATGACACCTGACAACAACACAATGCTCCTGTACGCCTTTCATCACAATGCTCCAGGCCCCCTGTCATCACAATGCCCTATGATCCCTTTCATGACAATAATCCATGACCCCTTTCATCACAATGCTCCAGTATGCCTTTCATCACAATACTCGATGCCCCCTGTCATCACAATGCCCCATGACCCCTCTCAGCAAAATATTCCATGCCCCCTGTAGTCACAATGCTCCATTACAGCTGTCATCGCAATGCTCCATGACCCTTGTCATGACAATGCTCCATGGCATTTTTCATCACAATGTTCCATGCCCCCTTTCATCGCAATTCTTCAAGACAACTTTCATCACAATGCTCCATGACCACTTTCATCACAATGCTCCTTGGCCTGGGTCATCGCAATGCTCCATGACCTCTGACATCACAATGCTCCATAAGCCATGTCATCCCAATGTGCCATGACCCCGTCAAAACAATGCTCCATAACCCCTTTCATCACAATGCTCCGTGACACAGGTCAACACAATTGTCCAGGACCCCTTTCATCACAATGCTCCTTGGCACGTGTCATCACAATGCTCCATGAACAGTATCATCACAATGCACCATGATCCCTGTCATAACAATGCACTATGACACCTGTCATCACAATGCTCCAAGACAACTGTCATCACAATGCTCCAAGATAACTGTCATCACAATGCCACATGACTCCTGTCATCACAATACTCCCTGACCTTTGTCATCACAATGCTCCATGACGCCTTTCATCACAATGCACCATTACCCCTTTCATCACAATTCTCCAGGCCCTCTGTCACCACAATGCTCCATAAACCCTGACATCACAATGGCCAACGACACCTGTCATCACAATTCACCATGGATTTTGTCATCAAAAGTCTCCATGCTCCTGTCATCACAATGATCCAAGACCCGTGTCATCATAATGCTCCATGGCCGATCTCATCACAGTGCTCCATGACCCCTGTCATCAAAATTCTCCATGAACTTTCATCACAGTGCTCCATGAACACATTCATCACAATGCTCCACGATCCCTTTCATCACAATGCTCTAGGACCAACATCATCACAATGCTCCATGATCGCTATCATCAAAATGCTCCATGACCCCTTTCATAACGATGCTCCAATACCCCCTTTCATCACAATGCTCCATGGTTCCTGTCATCACAATGCGCCAGGACCCATGTCATCACAATGCTCTATGACCTATGTCATCACAATGTTCCATGGCCCTTGTCATCACTATGGTCCATGACCACATTCATCACAATGCTGCATGACCCGTTTCACCACAATGCTAAGTGGCCCTTGGCATCACAATTCTCCATGGTGCTTGTCATCACAATGCTGCATGACCCCTGTCATCACAATGCTCCATGGCCCTTGCCATCACAATGCTCCATGAACGCTGTCATCACAATGCCCTATGACCAGTATCATCACAGTGCTCCTTGGCTGTTGTCATGAAAATGCTCCATAACCCCTGTCATCACAGTGAACCATGGCCCTTGTCATCACAATGCTCCCTGACCCATTTCATCACAATGCTCCATGACCACTTTCATTACAGTGCTCCATGATCGCTATCATCACAATGATCCATGACCCCTTTCATCACAGTGTTCCAGTACCATTTTCATCACAATGATCCACGACCCCTATCACCACAATGTTCCATGACACTTATTTTCACTATGCTCTATGGCCCTTGTCATCACAATGCTCCATGGCCACTGTCATCACAATGCTCCATGACCACATTCATCACAATGCTCCATGACCCGTTTCATCACAATGCTAAATTTCCCTTGTCATCACAATGCTCCATGGCGCTTGTCATCACAATGCTGCATGACTCCTGTCATCACACTGCCCTATGACCCCTGTCATCACAAGGCTCCATCGCCCTTGTCATCAAAATGCTCCATGGCGCTTGTCATCACAATGCTGCATGACTCCTGTCATCACACTGCCCTATGACCCCTGTCATCACAAGGCTCCGTGGCCCTTGACATCACAATTCTCCATGACACCTGACAACACAATGCTCCAGTACGCCTTTCATCACAATGCTCCAGGCCCCCTGTCATCACAATGCACCATGATCCCTTTCATGACAATAATCCATGACCCCTTTCATCACAATGCTCCAGTATGCCTTTCATCACAATACTCGATGCCCCCTGTCATCACAATGCCCCATGACCCCTCTCAGCAAAATATTCCATGCCCCCTGTAGTCACAATGCTCCATAACCGCTGTCATCACAATGCTCCATGACCCTTGTCATGACAATGCTCCATGGCATTGTTCATCACAATGTTCCATGCCCCCTTTCATCGCAATTTTTCAAGACAACTTTCATCACAATGCTCCATGACCACTTTCATCACAATGCTCCTTGGCCTGGGTCATCGCAATATTCCATGACTCCTTTCATCACAATGCTCCATGGCCTCTGACATCACAATGCTCCATAAGCCATGTCATCACAATGTGCCATGACCCCGTGAAAACAATGCTCCATAACCCCTTTCATCACAATGCTCCGTGACCCATGTCAACACAATTGTCCAGCACCCCTTTCATCACAATGCTCCTTGGCACGTGTCATCACAATGCTCCATGAACAGTGTCATTACAGTGCACCATGATCCCTGTCATAACAATGCACTATGACACCTGTCATCACAATGCTCCAAGACAACTGTCATCACAATGCCACATGACTCCTGTCATCAAAATACTCCCTGACCTTTGTCATCACAATGCTCCATGATGCCTTTCATCACACTGCACCATTACCCCTTTCATCACAATTCTCCAGGCCCTCTGTCACCACAATGCTCCATAACCCCTGACATCACAATGGCCAACGACACCTGTCATCACAATTCACCATGGATCTTGTCATCAAGAGGCTCCATGCTCGTGTCATCTGAATGCTCCAAGACCCGTGTCATCAGAATGCTCCATGGCCAGTCTCATCACAGTGCTCCATGACCCCTGTCATGAAAATTCTCCATGAACTTTCATCACAGTGCTCCATGAACACATTCATCACAATGCTCCATGATCCCTTTCATCACAATGCTCTAGGAACTACATCATCACAATGCTCCATGATCGCTATCATCACAATGCTCCATGACCCCTTTCATAACCATGCTCCAATACCCCCTTTCATCACAATGCTCCATAGTTCCTATCATCACAATGCGCCAGGACCCATGTCATCACAATGCTCTATGACCCTTGGCATCACAATGTTCCATGGCCCTTGTCATCACAATGGTCCATGACCATATTCATCACAATGCTGCATGACCCGTTTCACCACAATGCTCAGTGGCCCTTGTCATCACAATGCTCCATGGTGCTTGTCATCACAATGCTCCATGCCCCCGTCATCACAATGCCCCATGACACCTGTCATCACAAGAATACATGGTCTTTGACATCACAGTGCTCCATGACACCTGTCATCACAATGCTCGATGATTCGTTTCATCACAATGCTCCCTTACCCCTGTCATCACAGTGCTCCATGACCCCTTGCATCACAACACTCCATGACCAATTTCATCACAATGCTCCATGACTCCTATCATCACAATGCTCTATGGCCCTTGTCATCACAATGCTCTATGCCCACAGTCATCACAGTGCTCCATGAGCACATTCATCACAATACTCTATGAGCCGTTGAATCACAATGCTAAATGGCCCTTGTCATCACAATGTTCTACGGTGCTTGTCATCACAATGCTGCATGACCCCTGTCATCACAATGCTCCATGGCCCTTGCCATCACAGTGCTCCATGACCCCTTGCATCACAACGCTCCATGACCAATTGCATCACAACGCTCCATGACTCCTATCATCACAATGCTCTATGGCCCTTGTCATCACAATGCTCAATGCCCACTGTCATCACAATGCTCCATGAGCACATTCATCACAATACTCTATGAGCCGTTTCATCACAATGCTAAATGGCCCTTGTCATCACAATGTTCTACAGTGCTTGTCATCACAATGCTGCATGACCCCTGTCATCACAATGCTCCATGGCCCTTGCCATCACAATGCTCCATGGATGCTGTCATCACAATGCCCTATGACCAGTATCATCACAGTGCTCCTTGGCTGTTGTCATGAAAATGCTCCATAACCCCTGTCATCACAGTGAACCATGGCCCTTGTCATCACAATGCTCCCTGACCCATTTCATCACAATGCTCCATGACCACTTTCATTACAGAGCTGAATGATCGCTATCATCACAATGATCCATGACCCCTTTCATCACCGTGTTCCAGTACCATTTTCATCACAATGATACACGACCCCTATCACCACAATGCTCCATGACACTTATTTTCACTATGCTCTATGGCACTTGTCATCACAGTGCTCCATGGCCACTGTCATCACAATGCTCCATGACCACATTCATCACAATGCTCCATGACCCGTTTCATCACAATGCTAAATTTCCCTTGTCATCACAATGCTCCATGGCGCTTGTCATCACAATGCTGCATGACGCCTGTCATCACACTGCCCTATGACCCCTGTCATCACAAGGCTCCATGGCCCTGGTAATCACAATGCTCTATAACACCTGTCATCACAATCCTCCAGGCTCTTGTCATGACAATGCTCCATGACCCCTGTCATCACAAGGCTCCGTGGCCCTTGACATCACAATTCTCCATGACACCTGACAACACAATTCTCCATTACGCCTTTCATCCCAATGCTCCAGGGCCCCTGTAATCACAATGCACCATGATCCCTTTCATGACAATAATCCATGACCCCTTTCATCACAATGCTCCAGTATGCCTTTCAGCACAATACTTGATGCCCCCTGTCATCACAAAGCCCCATGACCCCTCTCAGCAAAATATTCCATGCCCCCTGTAGTCACAATGCTCCATACCAGCTGTCATCACAATGCTCCATGACCCTTGTCATGACAATGCTCCATGGCATTGTTCATCACAATGTTCCATGCCCCCTTTCATCGCAATTCTTCAAGACAACTTTCATCACAATGCTCCATGGTTCCTGTCATCACAATGCGCCAGGACACATGTCATCACAATGCTCTATGACACTTGTCATCACAATGTTCCGTGGCCCTTGTCATCACAATGCTCCATGACCACATTCATCACAATGCCCCATGACCCCTGTCATCACAAGAATCCATGGTCTTTGACATCACAGTGCTCCATGACACCTGTCATCACAATGCTCGATGATTCCTTTCATCACAATGCTCCCTTACCCCTGTCATCACAGTGCTCCATGACCCCTTGCATCACAACGCTCCATGACCAATTTCATCACAACGCTCCATGACTCCTATCATCACAATGCTCTATGGCCCTTGTCATCACAATGCTCAATGCCCACTGTCATCACAATGCTCCATGAGCACATTCATCACAATACTGTATGAGCCGTTTCATCACAATGCTAAATGGCCCTTGTCATCACAATGTTCTACGGTGCTTGTCATCACAATGCTGCATGACCCCTGTCATCACAATGCTCCATGGCCCTTGCCATCACAATGCTCCATGAACGCTGTCATCACAATGCCCTATGACCAGTATCATCACAGTGCTCGTTGGCTGTTGTCATGAAAATGCTCCATAACCCCTGTCATCACAGTGAACCATGGCCCTTGTCATCAGAATTCTCCCTGACCCATTTCATCACAATGCTCCATGACCACTTTCATTACAGTGCTCCATGATCGCTATCATCACAATGATCCATGACCCCTTTCATCACAGTGTTCCAGTACCATTTTCATCACAATGATCCACGACCCCTATCACCACAATGTTCCATGACACTTATTTTCACTATGCTCTATGGCCCTTGTCATCACAATGCTCCATGGCCACTGTCATCACAATGCTCCATGACCACATTCATCACAATGCTCCATGACCCGTTTCATCACAATGCTAAATTTCCCTTGTCATCAAAATGCTCCATGGCGCTTGTCATCACAATGCTGCATGACTCCTGTCATCACACTGCCCTATGACCCCTGTCATCACAAGGCTCCATCGCCCTTGTCATCAAAATGCTCCATGGCGCTTGTCATCACAATGCTGCATGACTCCTGTCATCACACTGCCCTATGACCCCTGTCATCACAAGGCTCCATGGCCCTTGTCATCACAATGCTCCATAACACCTGTCATCAAAATCCTCCATGCCCTTGTCATGACAATGCTCCATGACCCCTGTCATCACAAGGCTCCGTGGCCCTTGACATCACAATTCTCCATGACACCTGACAACACAATGCTCCAGTACGCCTTTCATCACAATGCTCCAGGCCCCCGTCATCACAATGCACCATGATCCCTTTCATGACAATAATCCATGACCCCTTTCATCACAATGCTCCAGTATGCCTTTCATCACAATACTCGATGCCCCCTGTCATCACAATGCCCCATGACCCCTCTCAGCAAAATATTCCATGCCCCCTGTAGTCACAATGCTCCATAACAGCTGTCATCAAAATGCTCCATGACACTTGTCATGACAATGCTCCATGGCATTGTTCATCACAATGTTCCATGCCCGCTTTCATCGCAATTTTTCAAGACAACTTTCATCACAATGCTCCATGACCACTTTCATCACAATGCTCCATGGCCTCTGACATCACAATGCTCCATAAGCCATATCATCACAATGTGCCATGACCCCATCAAAACAATGCTCCATAACCCCTTTCATCACAATGCTCCGTGACCCATGTCAACACAATTGTCCTAGACCCCTTTCATCACAATGCTCCTTGGCACGTGTCATCACAATGCTCCATGAACAGTATCATCACAATGCACCATGATCCCTGTCATCACAATGCACTATGACACCTGTCATCACAATGCTCCAAGACAACTGTCATCACAATGTCACATGACTCCTGTCATCACAATACTCCCTGACCTTTGTCATCACAATGCTCAATGACGCCTTTCATCACAATGCACCATTACCCCTTTCATCACAATTCTCCAGGCTCTCTCTCACCACAATGCTCCATTACCCCTGACATCACAATGGCCAACGACACCTGTCATCACAATTCACCATGGATCTTGTCATCAAAAGGCTCCATGCTCGTGACATCACAATGATCCAAGAACCGTTTCATCACAATGCTCCATGGCCGATCTCATCACAGTGCTCCATGACCCCTGTCATCAAAATTCTCCATGAACTTTCATCACAGTGCTCCATGAACACATTCATCACAATGCTCCATGATCCCTTTCATCACAATGCTCTAGGACCAACATCATCACAATGCTCCATGATCGCTATCATCACAATGCTCCATGACCCCTTTCATAACCATGCTCCAATACCCCCTTTCATCACAATGCTCCATGGTTCCTGTCATCACAATGCGCCAGGACCCATGTCATCACAATGCTCTATGACCCTTGTCATCACAATGTTCCATGGCCCTTGTCATCACAATGCTCCATGACCACATTCATCACAATGCTGCATGACCCGTTTCACCACAATGCTAAGTGGCTCTTGTCATCACAATGCTCCATGGTGCTTGTCATCACAATCCTCCATGCCCCCGGCATCACAATGCCCCATGACCCCTGTCATCACAAGAATCCATGGTCTTTGATATCACAGTGCTGCATGATACCTGTCATCACAATGCTCAACGATTCCTTTCATCACAATGCTCCGTTACCCCTGTCATCACAGTGCTCCATGACCCCTTGCATCACAACGCTCCATGACCAATTTCATCACAACACTCCATGACTCCTATCATCACAATGCTCTATGGCCCTTGTCATCACAATGCTCAATGCCCACTGTCATCACAATGCTCCATGAGCACATTCAATACAATACTCTATGAGCCGTTTCATCACAATGCTAAATGGCCCTTGTCATCACAATGTTCTACGGTGCTTGTCATCACAATGCTGCATGACCCCTGTCATCACAGTGCTCCATGGCCCTTGCCATCACAATGCTCCATGAACGCTGTCATCACAATGCCCTATGACCAGTATCACCACAGTGCTCCTTGGCTGTTGTCATGAAAATGCTCCATAACCCCTGTCATCACAGTGAACCATGGCCCTTATCATCACAATGCTCCCTGACCCATTTCATCACAATGCTCCATGACCACTTTCATTACAGAGCTCCATGATCGCTATCATCACAATGATCCATGACCCCTTTCATCACCGTGTTCCAGTACCATTTTCATCACAATGATCCACGACCCCTATCACCACAATGCTCCATGACACTTATTTTCACTATGCTCTATGGCCCTTGTCATCACAATGCTCCATGGCCACTGTCATCACAATCCTCCATGACCCGTTTCATCACAATGCTAAATTTCCCTTGTCATCACAATGCTCCATGGCGCTTGTCATCACAATGCTGCATGACTCCTGTCATCACACTGCCCTATGACCCCTGTCATCACAAGGCTCCATGGCCCTTGTCATTCCAAAGCTCCATAACACCTGTCATCACAATCCTCCATGCCCTTGTCATGACAATGCTCCATGACCCCTGTCATCACAAGGCTCCGTGGCCCTTGACATCACAATTCTCCATGACACCTGACAACAACACAATGCTCCTGTACGCCTTTCATCACAATGCTCCAGGCCCCCTGTCATCACAATGCCCTATGATCCCTTTCATGACAATAATCCATGACCCCTTTCATCACAATGCTCCAGTATGCCTTTCATCACAATACTCGATGCCCCCTGTCATCACAATGCCCCATGACCCCTCTCAGCAAAATATTCCATGCCCCCTGTAGTCACAATGCTCCATTACAGCTGTCATCACAATGCTCCATGACCCTTGTCATGACAATGCTCCATGGCATTTTTCATCACAATGTTCCATGCCCCCTTTCATCGCAATTCTTCAAGACAACTTTCATCACAATGCTCCATGACCACTTTCATCACAATGCTCCTTGGCCTGGGTCATCGCAATGCTCCATGACCTCTGACATCACAATGCTCCATAAGCCATGTCATCCCAATGTGCCATGACCCCGTCAAAACAATGCTCCATAACCCCTTTCATCACAATGCTCCGTGACACAGGTCAACACAATTGTCCAGGACCCCTTTCATCACAATGCTCCTTGGCACGTGTCATCACAATGCTCCATGAACAGTATCATCACAATGCACCATGATCCCTGTCATAACAATGCACTATGACACCTGTCATCACAATGCTCCAAGACAACTGTCATCACAATGCTCCAAGATAACTGTCATCACAATGCCACATGACTCCTGTCATCACAATACTCCCTGACCTTTGTCATCACAATGCTCCATGACGCCTTTCATCACAATGCACCATTACCCCTTTCATCACAATTCTCCAGGCCCTCTGTCACCACAATGCTCCATAAACCCTGACATCACAATGGCCAACGACACCTGTCATCACAATTCACCATGGATTTTGTCATCAAAAGTCTCCATGCTCCTGTCATCACAATGATCCAAGACCCGTGTCATCATAATGCTCCATGGCCGATCTCATCACAGTGCTCCATGACCCCTGTCATCAAAATTCTCCATGAACTTTCATCACAGTGCTCCATGAACACATTCATCACAATGCTCCACGATCCCTTTCATCACAATGCTCTAGGACCAACATCATCACAATGCTCCATGATCGCTATCATCAAAATGCTCCATGACCCCTTTCATAACGATGCTCCAATACCCCCTTTCATCACAATGCTCCATGGTTCCTGTCATCACAATGCGCCAGGACCCATGTCATCACAATGCTCTATGACCTATGTCATCACAATGTTCCATGGCCCTTGTCATCACTATGGTCCATGACCACATTCATCACAATGCTGCATGACCCGTTTCACCACAATGCTAAGTGGCCCTTGGCATCACAATTCTCCATGGTGCTTGTCATCACAATGCTGCATGACCCCTGTCATCACAATGCTCCATGGCCCTTGCCATCACAATGCTCCATGAACGCTGTCATCACAATGCCCTATGACCAGTATCATCACAGTGCTCCTTGGCTGTTGTCATGAAAATGCTCCATAACCCCTGTCATCACAGTGAACCATGGCCCTTGTCATCACAATGCTCCCTGACCCATTTCATCACAATGCTCCATGACCACTTTCATTACAGTGCTCCATGATCGCTATCATCACAATGATCCATGACCCCTTTCATCACAGTGTTCCAGTACCATTTTCATCACAATGATCCACGACCCCTATCACCACAATGTTCCATGACACTTATTTTCACTATGCTCTATGGCCCTTGTCATCACAATGCTCCATGGCCACTGTCATCACAATGCTCCATGACCACATTCATCACAATGCTCCATGACCCGTTTCATCACAATGCTAAATTTCCCTTGTCATCACAATGCTCCATGGCGCTTGTCATCACAATGCTGCATGACTCCTGTCATCACACTGCCCTATGACCCCTGTCATCACAAGGCTCCATCGCCCTTGTCATCAAAATGCTCCATGGCGCTTGTCATCACAATGCTGCATGACTCCTGTCATCACACTGCCCTATGACCCCTGTCATCACAAGGCTCCGTGGCCCTTGACATCACAATTCTCCATGACACCTGACAACACAATGCTCCAGTACGCCTTTCATCACAATGCTCCAGGCCCCCTGTCATCACAATGCACCATGATCCCTTTCATGACAATAATCCATGACCCCTTTCATCACAATGCTCCAGTATGCCTTTCATCACAATACTCGATGCCCCCTGTCATCACAATGCCCCATGACCCCTCTCAGCAAAATATTCCATGCCCCCTGTAGTCACAATGCTCCATAACCGCTGTCATCACAATGCTCCATGACCCTTGTCATGACAATGCTCCATGGCATTGTTCATCACAATGTTCCATGCCCCCTTTCATCGCAATTTTTCAAGACAACTTTCATCACAATGCTCCATGACCACTTTCATCACAATGCTCCTTGGCCTGGGTCATCGCAATATTCCATGACTCCTTTCATCACAATGCTCCATGGCCTCTGACATCACAATGCTCCATAAGCCATGTCATCACAATGTGCCATGACCCCGTGAAAACAATGCTCCATAACCCCTTTCATCACAATGCTCCGTGACCCATGTCAACACAATTGTCCAGCACCCCTTTCATCACAATGCTCCTTGGCACGTGTCATCACAATGCTCCATGAACAGTGTCATTACAGTGCACCATGATCCCTGTCATAACAATGCACTATGACACCTGTCATCACAATGCTCCAAGACAACTGTCATCACAATGCCACATGACTCCTGTCATCAAAATACTCCCTGACCTTTGTCATCACAATGCTCCATGATGCCTTTCATCACACTGCACCATTACCCCTTTCATCACAATTCTCCAGGCCCTCTGTCACCACAATGCTCCATAACCCCTGACATCACAATGGCCAACGACACCTGTCATCACAATTCACCATGGATCTTGTCATCAAGAGGCTCCATGCTCGTGTCATCTGAATGCTCCAAGACCCGTGTCATCAGAATGCTCCATGGCCAGTCTCATCACAGTGCTCCATGACCCCTGTCATGAAAATTCTCCATGAACTTTCATCACAGTGCTCCATGAACACATTCATCACAATGCTCCATGATCCCTTTCATCACAATGCTCTAGGAACTACATCATCACAATGCTCCATGATCGCTATCATCACAATGCTCCATGACCCCTTTCATAACCATGCTCCAATACCCCCTTTCATCACAATGCTCCATAGTTCCTATCATCACAATGCGCCAGGACCCATGTCATCACAATGCTCTATGACCCTTGGCATCACAATGTTCCATGGCCCTTGTCATCACAATGGTGCATGACCATATTCATCACAATGCTGCATGACCCGTTTCACCACAATGCTCAGTGGCCCTTGTCATCACAATGCTCCATGGTGCTTGTCATCACAATGCTCCATGCCCCCGTCATCACAATGCCCCATGACACCTGTCATCACAAGAATACATGGTCTTTGACATCACAGTGCTCCATGACACCTGTCATCACAATGCTCGATGATTCGTTTCATCACAATGCTCCCTTACCCCTGTCATCACAGTGCTCCATGACCCCTTGCATCACAACACTCCATGACCAATTTCATCACAATGCTCCATGACTCCTATCATCACAATGCTCTATGGCCCTTGTCATCACAATGCTCTATGCCCACAGTCATCACAGTGCTCCATGAGCACATTCATCACAATACTCTATGAGCCGTTGAATCACAATGCTAAATGGCCCTTGTCATCACAATGTTCTACGGTGCTTGTCATCACAATGCTGCATGACCCCTGTCATCACAATGCTCCATGGCCCTTGCCATCACAGTGCTCCATGACCCCTTGCATCACAACGCTCCATGACCAATTGCATCACAACGCTCCATGACTCCTATCATCACAATGCTCTATGGCCCTTGTCATCACAATGCTCAATGCCCACTGTCATCACAATGCTCCATGAGCACATTCATCACAATACTCTATGAGCCGTTTCATCACAATGCTAAATGGCCCTTGTCATCACAATGTTCTACAGTGCTTGTCATCACAATGCTGCATGACCCCTGTCATCACAATGCTCCATGGCCCTTGCCATCACAATGCTCCATGGATGCTGTCATCACAATGCCCTATGACCAGTATCATCACAGTGCTCCTTGGCTGTTGTCATGAAAATGCTCCATAACCCCTGTCATCACAGTGAACCATGGCCCTTGTCATCACAATGCTCCCTGACCCATTTCATCACAATGCTCCATGACCACTTTCATTACAGAGCTGAATGATCGCTATCATCACAATGATCCATGACCCCTTTCATCACCGTGTTCCAGTACCATTTTCATCACAATGATACACGACCCCTATCACCACAATGCTCCATGACACTTATTTTCACTATGCTCTATGGCACTTGTCATCACAGTGCTCCATGGCCACTGTCATCACAATGCTCCATGACCACATTCATCACAATGCTCCATGACCCGTTTCATCACAATGCTAAATTTCCCTTGTCATCACAATGCTCCATGGCGCTTGTCATCACAATGCTGCATGACGCCTGTCATCACACTGCCCTATGACCCCTGTCATCACAAGGCTCCATGGCCCTGGTAATCACAATGCTCTATAACACCTGTCATCACAATCCTCCAGGCTCTTGTCATGACAATGCTCCATGACCCCTGTCATCACAAGGCTCCGTGGCCCTTGACATCACAATTCTCCATGACACCTGACAACACAATTCTCCATTACGCCTTTCATCCCAATGCTCCAGGGCCCCTGTAATCACAATGCACCATGATCCCTTTCATGACAATAATCCATGACCCCTTTCATCACAATGCTCCAGTATGCCTTTCAGCACAATACTTGATGCCCCCTGTCATCACAAAGCCCCATGACCCCTCTCAGCAAAATATTCCATGCCCCCTGTAGTCACAATGCTCCATACCAGCTGTCATCACAATGCTCCATGACCCTTGTCATGACAATGCTCCATGGCATTGTTCATCACAATGTTCCATGCCCCCTTTCATCGCAATTCTTCAAGACAACTTTCATCACAATGCTCCATGGTTCCTGTCATCACAATGCGCCAGGACACATGTCATCACAATGCTCTATGACACTTGTCATCACAATGTTCCGTGGCCCTTGTCATCACAATGCTCCATGACCACATTCATCACAATGCCCCATGACCCCTGTCATCACAAGAATCCATGGTCTTTGACATCACAGTGCTCCATGACACCTGTCATCACAATGCTCGATGATTCCTTTCATCACAATGCTCCCTTACCCCTGTCATCACAGTGCTCCATGACCCCTTGCATCACAACGCTCCATGACCAATTTCATCACAACGCTCCATGACTCCTATCATCACAATGCTCTATGGCCCTTGTCATCACAATGCTCAATGCCCACTGTCATCACAATGCTCCATGAGCACATTCATCACAATACTGTATGAGCCGTTTCATCACAATGCTAAATGGCCCTTGTCATCACAATGTTCTACGGTGCTTGTCATCACAATGCTGCATGACCCCTGTCATCACAATGCTCCATGGCCCTTGCCATCACAATGCTCCATGAACGCTGTCATCACAATGCCCTATGACCAGTATCATCACAGTGCTCGTTGGCTGTTGTCATGAAAATGCTCCATAACCCCTGTCATCACAGTGAACCATGGCCCTTGTCATCAGAATTCTCCCTGACCCATTTCATCACAATGCTCCATGACCACTTTCATTACAGTGCTCCATGATCGCTATCATCACAATGATCCATGACCCCTTTCATCACAGTGTTCCAGTACCATTTTCATCACAATGATCCACGACCCCTATCACCACAATGTTCCATGACACTTATTTTCACTATGCTCTATGGCCCTTGTCATCACAATGCTCCATGGCCACTGTCATCACAATGCTGCATGACTCCTGTCATCACACTGCCCTATGACCCCTGTCATCACAAGGCTCCATGGCCCTGGTAATCACAATGCTCTATAACACCTGTCATCACAATCCTCCAGGCTCTTGTCATGACAATGCTCCATGACCCCTGTCATCACAAGGCTCCGTGGCCCTTGACATCACAATTCTCCATGACACCTGACAACACAATTCTCCATTACGCCTTTCATCCCAATGCTCCAGGGCCCCTGTAATCACAATGCACCATGATCCCTTTCATGACAATAATCCATGACCCCTTTCATCACAATGCTCCAGTATGCCTTTCAGCACAATACTTGATGCCCACTGTCATCACAAAGCCCCATGACCCCTCTCAGCAAAATATTCCATGCCCCCTGTAGTCACAATGCTCCATACCAGCTGTCATCACAATGCTCCATGACCCTTGTCATGACAATGCTCCATGGCATTGTTCATCACAATGTTCCATGCCCCCTTTCATCGCAATTCTTCAAGACAACTTTCATCACAATGCTCCATGGTTCCTGTCATCACAATGCGCCAGGACACATTTCATCACAATGCTCTATGACCCTTGTCATCACAATGTTCCGTGGCCCTTGTCATCACAATGCTCCATGACCACATTCATCACAATGCCCCATGACCCCTGTCATCACAAGAATCCATGGTCTTTGACATCACAGTGCTCCATGACACCTGTCATCACAATGCTCGATGATTCCTTTCATCACAATGCTCCCTTACCCCTGTCATCACAGTGCTCCATGACCCCTTGCATCACAACGCTCCATGACCAATTTCATCACAACGCTCCATGACTCCTATCATCACAATGCTCTATGGCCCTTGTCATCACAATGCTCAATGCCCACTGTCATCACAATGCTCCATGAGCACATTCATCACAATACTGTATGAGCCGTTTCATCACAATGCTAAATGGCCCTTGTCATCACAATGTTCTACGGTGCTTGTCATCACAATGCTGCATGACCCCTGTCATCACAATGCTCCATGGCCCTTGCCATCACAATGCTCCATGAACGCTGTCATCACAATGCCCTATGACCAGTATCATCACAGTGCTCCTTGGCTGTTGTCATGAAAATGCTCCATAACCCCTGTCATCACAGTGAACCATGGCCCTTGTCATCACAATGCTCCCTGACCCATTTCATCACAATGCTCCATGACCACTTTCATTACAGTGCTCCATGATCGCTATCATCACAATGATCCATGACCCCTTTCATCACAGTGTTCCAGTACCATTTTCATCACAATGATCCACGACCCCTATCACCACAATGTTCCATGACACTTATTTTCACTATGCTCTATGGCCCTTGTCATCACAATGCTCCATGGCCACTGTCATCACAATGCTCCATGACCACATTCATCACAATGCTCCATGACCCGTTTCATCACAATGCTAAATTTCCCTTGTCATCAAAATGCTCCATGGCGCTTGTCATCACAATGCTGCATGACTCCTGTCATCACACTGCCCTATGACCCCTGTCATCACAAGGCTCCATCGCCCTTGTCATCAAAATGCTCCATGGCGCTTGTCATCACAATGCTGCATGACTCCTGTCATCACACTGCCCTATGACCCCTGTCATCACAAGGCTCCATGGCCCTTGTCATCACAATGCTCCATAACACCTGTCATCAAAATCCTCCATGCCCTTGTCATGACAATGCTCCATGACCCCTGTCATCACAAGGCTCCGTGGCCCTTGACATCACAATTCTCCATGACACCTGACAACACAATGCTCCAGTACGCCTTTCATCACAATGCTCCAGGCCCCCGTCATCACAATGCACCATGATCCCTTTCATGACAATAATCCATGACCCCTTTCATCACAATGCTCCAGTATGCCTTTCATCACAATACTCGATGCCCCCTGTCATCACAATGCCCCATGACCCCTCTCAGCAAAATATTCCATGCCCCCTGTAGTCACAATGCTCCATAACAGCTGTCATCAAAATGCTCCATGACACTTGTCATGACAATGCTCCATGGCATTGTTCATCACAATGTTCCATGCCCGCTTTCATCGCAATTTTTCAAGACAACTTTCATCACAATGCTCCATGACCACTTTCATCACAATGCTCCATGGCCTCTGACATCACAATGCTCCATAAGCCATATCATCACAATGTGCCATGACCCCATCAAAACAATGCTCCATAACCCCTTTCATCACAATGCTCCGTGACCCATGTCAACACAATTGTCCTAGACCCCTTTCATCACAATGCTCCTTGGCACGTGTCATCACAATGCTCCATGAACAGTATCATCACAATGCACCATGATCCCTGTCATCACAATGCACTATGACACCTGTCATCACAATGCTCCAAGACAACTGTCATCACAATGTCACATGACTCCTGTCATCACAATACTCCCTGACCTTTGTCATCACAATGCTCAATGACGCCTTTCATCACAATGCACCATTACCCCTTTCATCACAATTCTCCAGGCTCTCTCTCACCACAATGCTCCATTACCCCTGACATCACAATGGCCAACGACACCTGTCATCACAATTCACCATGGATCTTGTCATCAAAAGGCTCCATGCTCGTGACATCACAATGATCCAAGAACCGTGTCATCACAATGCTCCATGGCCGATCTCATCACAGTGCTCCATGACCCCTGTCATCAAAATTCTCCATGAACTTTCATCACAGTGCTCCATGAACACATTCATCACAATGCTCCATGATCCCTTTCATCACAATGCTCTAGGACCAACATCATCACAATGCTCCATGATCGCTATCATCACAATGCTCCATGACCCCTTTCATAACCATGCTCCAATACCCCCTTTCATCACAATGCTCCATGGTTCCTGTCATCACAATGCGCCAGGACCCATGTCATCACAATGCTCTATGACCCTTGTCATCACAATGTTCCATGGCCCTTGTCATCACAATGCTCCATGACCACATTCATCACAATGCTGCATGACCCGTTTCACCACAATGCTAAGTGGCTCTTGTCATCACAATGCTCCATGGTGCTTGTCATCACAATCCTCCATGCCCCCGGCATCACAATGCCCCATGACCCCTGTCATCACAAGAATCCATGGTCTTTGATATCACAGTGCTGCATGATACCTGTCATCACAATGCTCAACGATTCCTTTCATCACAATGCTCCGTTACCCCTGTCATCACAGTGCTCCATGACCCCTTGCATCACAACGCTCCATGATCAATTTCATCACAACGCTCCATGACTCCTATCATCACAATGCTCTATGGCCCTTGTCATCACAATGCTCAATGCCCACTGTCATCACAATGCTCCATGACCACATTCATCACAATACTCTATGAGCCGTTTCATCACAATGCTAAATGGCCATTGTCATCACAATGTTCTACGGTGCTTGTCATCACAATGCTGCATGACCCCTGTCATCACAAGGCTCCATGGCCCTTGCCATCACAATGCTCCATGAACGCTGTCATCACAATGCCCTATGACCAGTATCATCACAGTGCTCCTTGGCTGTTGTCATGAAAATGCTCCATAACCCCTGTCATCACAGTGAACCATGGCCCTTGTCATCACAATGCTCCCTGAACCATTTCATCACAATGCTCCATGACCACTTTCATTACAGAGCTCCATGATTGCTATCATCACAATGATCCATGACCCCTTTCATCACAGTGTTCCAGTACCATTTTCATCACAATGATCCACGACCCCTATCACCACAATGCCCCATGACACTTATTTTCACTATGCTCTATGGCCCTTGTCATCACAATGCTCCATGGCCACTGTCATCACAATGCTCCATGACCCGTTTCATCACAATGCTAAATTTCCCTTGTCATCACAATGCTCCATGGCGCTTGTCATCACAATGCTGCATGACTCCTGTCATCACACTGCCCTATGACCCCTGTCATCACAAGGCTCCATGGCCCTTGTCATCACAATGCTCCATAACACCTGTCATCACAATCCTCCATGCCCTTGTCATGACAATGCTCCATGATCCCTGTCATCACAAGGCTCCGTGGCCCTTGACATCACAATTCTCAATGACACCTGACAACAACACAATGCTCCAGTACGCCTTTCATCACAATGCTCCAGGCCCCCTGTCATCACAATGCACCATGATCCCTTTCATGACAATAATCCATGACCCCTTTCATCACAATGCTCCAGTATGCCTTTCATCACAATACTCGATGCCCCCTGTCATCACAATGCCCCATGACCCCTGTCAGCAAAATATTCCATGACCCCTGTAGTCACAATGCTCCATAACCGCTGTCATCACAATGCTCCATGACCCTTGTCATGACAATGCTCCATGGCATTTTTCATCACAATGTTCCATGCTCCCTTTCATCGCAATTCTTCAAGACAACTTTCATCACAATGCTCCATGACCACTTTCATCACAATGCTCCTTGGCCTGGGTCATCGCAATGCTCCATGACTCCTTTCATCACAATGCTCCCTTACCCCTGTCATCACAGTGCTCCATGACCCCTTGCATCACAACGCTCCATGATCAATTTCATCACAACGCTCCATGACTCCTATCATCACAATGCTCTATGGCCCTTGTCATCACAATGCTCAATGCCCACTGTCATCACAATGCTCCATGACCACATTTATCACAATACTCTATGAGCCGTTTCATCACAATGCTAAATGGCCCTTGTCATCACAATGTTCTACGGTGCTTGTCATCACAATGCTGCATGACCCCTGTCATCACAAGGCTCCATGGCCCTTGCCATCACAATGCTCCATGAACGCTGTCATCACAATGCCCTATGACCAGTATCATCACAGTGCTCCTTGGCTGTTGTCATGAAAATGCTCCATAACCCCTGTCATCACAGTGAACCATGGCCCTTGTCATCACAATGCTCCCTGACCCATTTCATCACAATGCTCCATGACCACTTTCATTACAGAGCTCCATGATCGCTATCATCACAATGATCCATGACCCCTTTCATCACAGTGTTCCAGTACCATTTTCATCACAATGATCCACGACCCCTATCACCACAATGCTCCATGACACTTATTTTCACTATGCTCTATGGCCCTTGTCATCACAATGCTCCATGGCCCCTGTCATCACAATGCTCCATGACCCGTTTCATCACAATGCTAAATTTCCCTTGTCATCACAATGCTCCCTAGCGCTTCTCATCACAATGCTGCATGACTCCTGTCATCACACTGCCCTATGACCCCTGTCATCACAAGGCTCCATCGCCCTTCTCATCACAATGCTCCATAACACCTGTCATCACAATCCTCCATGCCCTTGTCATGACAATGCTCCATGACCCCTGTCATCACAAGGCTCCGTGGCCCTTGACATCACAATTCTCAATGACACCTGACAACAACACAATGCTCCAGTATGCCTTTCATCACAATGCTCCAGGCCCCCTGTCATCACAATGCACCATGATCCCTTTCATGACAATAATCCATGACCCCTTTCATCACAATGCTCCAGTATGCCTTTCATCACAATACTCGATGCCCCCTGTCATCACAATGCCCCATGACCCCTGTCAGCAAAATATTCCATGACCCCTGTAGTCACAATGCTCCATAACCGCTGTCATCACAATGCTCCATGACCCTTGTCATGACAATGCTCCATGGCATTTTTCATCACAATGTTCCATGCTCCCTTTCATCGCAATTCTTCAAGACAACTTTCATCACAATGCTCCATGACCACTTTCATCACAATGCTCCTTGGCCTGGGTCATCGCAATGCTCCATGACTCCTTTCATCACAATGCTCCATGGCCTCTGAAATCACAATGCTCCATAAGCCATGTCATCACAATGTGCCATGACCCCGTCAAAACAATGCTCCATAACCCCTTTCATCACAATGCTCCGTGACCCATGTCAACACAATTGTCCAGGACCCCTTTCATCACAATGCTCCTTGGCACGTGTCATCACAATGCTCCATGAACAGTATCATCACAATGCACCATGATCCCTGTCATAACAATGCACTATGACACCTGTCATCACAATGCTCCAAGACAACTGTCATCACAATGCTCCAAGATAACTGTCATCACAATGCCACATGACTCCTGTCATCACAATACTCCCTGACCTTTGTCATCACAATGCTCCATGACGCCTTTCATCACAATGCACCATTACCCCTTTCATCACAATTCTCCAGGCCCTCTGTCACCACAATGCTCCATAAACCCTGACATCACAATGGCCAACGACACCTGTCATCACAATTCACCATGGATTTTGTCATCAAAAG
This sequence comes from Balaenoptera ricei, assembly GCF_028023285.1. Classification (NCBI taxonomy): domain Eukaryota; kingdom Metazoa; phylum Chordata; class Mammalia; order Artiodactyla; family Balaenopteridae; genus Balaenoptera; species Balaenoptera ricei. The sequence goes on from NC_082639.1 coordinate 140,171,103, forward strand.
TCTCCATGCTCCTGTCATCACAATGATCCAAGACCCGTGTCATCATAATGCTCCATGGCCGATCTCATCACAGTGCTCCATGACCCCTGTCATCAAAATTCTCCATGAACTTTCATCACAGTGCTCCATGAACACATTCATCACAATGCTCCACGATCCCTTTCATCACAATGCTCTAGGACCAACATCATCACAATGCTCCATGATCGCTATCATCAAAATGCTCCATGACCCCTTTCATAACGATGCTCCAATACCCCCTTTCATCACAATGCTCCATGGTTCCTGTCATCACAATGCGCCAGGACCCATGTCATCACAATGCTCTATGACCTATGTCATCACAATGTTCCATGGCCCTTGTCATCACTATGGTCCATGACCACATTCATCACAATGCTGCATGACCCGTTTCACCACAATGCTAAGTGGCCCTTGGCATCACAATTCTCCATGGTGCTTGTCATCACAATGCTGCATGACCCCTGTCATCAGAATGCTCCATGGCCCTTGCCATCACAATGCTCCATGAACGCTGTCATCACAATGCCCTATGACCAGTATCATCACAGTGCTCCTTGGCTGTTGTCATGAAAATGCTCCATAACCCCTGTCATCACAGTGAACCATGGCCCTTGTCATCACAATGCTCCCTGACCCATTTCATCACAATGCTCCATGACCACTTTCATTACAGTGCTCCATGATCGCTATCATCACAATGATCCATGACCCCTTTCATCACAGTGTTCCAGTACCATTTTCATCACAATGATCCACGACCCCTATCACCACAATGTTCCATGACACTTATTTTCACTATGCTCTATGGCCCTTGTCATCACAATGCTCCATGGCCACTGTCATCACAATGCTCCATGACCACATTCATCACAATGCTCCATGACCCGTTTCATCACAATGCTAAATTTCCCTTGTCATCACAATGCTCCATGGCGCTTGTCATCACAATGCTGCATGACTCCTGTCATCACACTGCCCTATGACCCCTGTCATCACAAGGCTCCATCGCCCTTGTCATCAAAATGCTCCATGGCGCTTGTCATCACAATGCTGCATGACTCCTGTCATCACACTGCCCTATGACCCCTGTCATCACAAGGCTCCGTGGCCCTTGACATCACAATTCTCCATGACACCTGACAACACAATGCTCCAGTACGCCTTTCATCACAATGCTCCAGGCCCCCTGTCATCACAATGCACCATGATCCCTTTCATGACAATAATCCATGACCCCTTTCATCACAATGCTCCACTATGCCTTTCATCACAATACTCGATGCCCCCTGTCATCACAATGCCCCATGACCCCTCTCAGCAAAATATTCCATGCCCCCTGTAGTCACAATGCTCCATAACCGCTGTCATCACAATGCTCCATGACCCTTGTCATGACAATGCTCCATGGCATTGTTCATCACAATGTTCGATGCCCCCTTTCATCGCAATTTTTCAAGACAACTTTCATCACAATGCTCCATGACCACTTTCATCACAATGCTCCTTGGCCTGGGTCATCGCAATATTCCATGACTCCTTTCATCACAATGCTCCATGGCCTCTGACATCACAATGCTCCATAAGCCATGTCATCACAATGTGCCATGACCCCGTGAAAACAATGCTCCATAACCCCTTTCATCACAATGCTCCGTGACCCATGTCAACACAATTGTCCAGCACCCCTTTCATCACAATGCTCCTTGGCACGTGTCATCACAATGCTCCATGAAGAGTGTCAGTGTCATTACAGTGCACCATGATCCCTGTCATAACAATGCACTATGACACCTGTCATCACAATGCTCCAAGACAACTGTCATCACAATGCCACATGACTCCTGTCATCAAAATACTCCCTGACCTTTGTCATCACAATGCTCCATGATGCCTTTCATCACACTGCACCATTACCCCTTTCATCACAATTCTCCAGGCCCTCTGTCACCACAATGCTCCATAACCCCTGACATCACAATGGCCAACGACACCTGTCATCACAATTCACCATGGATCTTGTCATCAAGAGGCTCCATGCTCGTGTCATCTGAATGCTCCAAGACCCGTGTCATCAGAATGCTCCATGGCCAGTCTCATCACAGTGCTCCATGACCCCTGTCATGAAAATTCTCCATGAACTTTCATCACAGTGCTCCATGAACACATTCATCACAATGCTCCATGATCCCTTTCATCACAATGCTCTAGGAACTACATCATCACAATGCTCCATGATCGCTATCATCACAATGCTCCATGACCCCTTTCATAACCATGCTCCAATACCCCCTTTCATCACAATGCTCCATAGTTCCTATCATCACAATGCGCCAGGACCCATGTCATCACAATGCTCTATGACCCTTGGCATCACAATGTTCCATGGCCCTTGTCATCACAATGGTCCATGACCATATTCATCACAATGCTGCATGACCCGTTTCACCACAATGCTCAGTGGCCCTTGTCATCACAATGCTCCATGGTGCTTGTCATCACAATGCTCCATGCCCCCGTCATCACAATGCCCCATGACACCTGTCATCACAAGAATACATGGTCTTTGACATCACAGTGCTCCATGACACCTGTCATCACAATGCTCGATGATTCGTTTCATCACAATGCTCCCTTACCCCTGTCATCACAGTGCTCCATGACCCCTTGCATCACAACCCTCCATGACCAATTTCATCACAATGCTCCATGACTCCTATCATCACAATGCTCTATGGCCCTTGTCATCACAATGCTCTATGCCCACAGTCATCACAGTGCTCCATGAGCACATTCATCACAATACTCTATGAGCCGTTGAATCACAATGCTAAATGGCCCTTGTCATCACAATGTTCTACGGTGCTTGTCATCACAATGCTGCATGACCCCTGTCATCACAATGCTCCATGGCCCTTGCCATCACAGTGCTCCATGACCCCTTGCATCACAACGCTCCATGACCAATTGCATCACAACGCTCCATGACTCCTATCATCACAATGCTCTATAGCCCTTGTCATCACAATGCTCAATGCCCACTGTCATCACAATGCTCCATGAGCACATTCATCACAATACTCTATGAGCCGTTTCATCACAATGCTAAATGGCCCTTGTCATCACAATGTTCTACAGTGCTTGTCATCACAATGCTGCATGACCCCTGTCATCACAATGCTCCATGGCCCTTGCCATCACAATGCTCCATGGATGCTGTCATCACAATGCCCTATGACCAGTATCATCACAGTGCTCCTTGGCTGTTGTCATGAAAATGCTCCATAACCCCTGTCATCACAGTGAACCATGGCCCTTGTCATCACAATGCTCCCTGACCCATTTCATCACAATGCTCCATGACCACTTTCATTACAGAGCTGAATGATCGCTATCATCACAATGATCCATGACCCCTTTCATCACCGTGTTCCAGTACCATTTTCATCACAATGATACACGACCCCTATCACCACAATGCTCCATGACACTTATTTTCACTATGCTCTATGGCACTTGTCATCACAATGCTCCATGGCCACTGTCATCACAATGCTCCATGACCACATTCATCACAATGCTCCATGACCCGTTTCATCACAATGCTAAATTTCCCTTGTCATCACAATGCTCCATGGCGCTTGTCATCACAATGCTGCATGACGCCTGTCATCACACTGCCCTATGACCCCTGTCATCACAAGGCTCCATGGCCCTGGTAATCACAATGCTCTATAACACCTGTCATCACAATCCTCCAGGCTCTTGTCATGACAATGCTCCATGACCCCTGTCATCACAAGGCTCCGTGGCCCTTGACATCACAATTCTCCATGACACCTGACAACACAATTCTCCATTACGCCTTTCATCCCAATGCTCCAGGGCCCCTGTAATCACAATGCACCATGATCCCTTTCATGACAATAATCCATGACCCCTTTCATCACAATGCTCCAGTATGCCTTTCAGCACAATACTTGATGCCCACTGTCATCACAAAGCCCCATGACCCCTCTCAGCAAAATATTCCATGCCCCCTGTAGTCACAATGCTCCATACCAGCTGTCATCACAATGCTCCATGACCCTTGTCATGACAATGCTCCATGGCATTGTTCATCACAATGTTCCATGCCCCCTTTCATCGCAATTCTTCAAGACAACTTTCATCACAATGCTCCATGGTTCCTGTCATCACAATGCGCCAGGACACATTTCATCACAATGCTCTATGACCCTTGTCATCACAATGTTCCGTGGCCCTTGTCATCACAATGCTCCATGACCACATTCATCACAATGCCCCATGACCCCTGTCATCACAAGAATCCATGGTCTTTGACATCACAGTGCTCCATGACACCTGTCATCACAATGCTCGATGATTCCTTTCATCACAATGCTCCCTTACCCCTGTCATCACAGTGCTCCATGACCCCTTGCATCACAACGCTCCATGACCAATTGCATCACAACGCTCCATGACTCCTATCATCACAATGCTCTATGGCCCTTGTCATCACAATGCTCAATGCCCACTGTCATCACAATGCTCCATGAGCACATTCATCACAATACTGTATGAGCCGTTTCATCACAATGCTAAATGGCCCTTGTCATCACAATGTTCTACGGTGCTTGTCATCACAATGCTGCATGACCCCTGTCATCACAATGCTCCATGGCCCTTGCCATCACAATGCCCCATGAACGCTGTCATCACAATGCCCTATGACCAGTATCATCACAGTGCTCCTTGGCTGTTGTCATGAAAATGCTCCATAACCCCTGTCATCACAGTGAACCATGGCCCTTGTCATCAGAATGCTCCCTGACCCATTTCATCACAATGCTCCATGACCACTTTCATTACAGTGCTCCATGATCGCTATCATCACAATGATCCATGAGCCCTTTCATCACAGTGTTCCAGTACCATTTTCATCACAATGATCCACGACCCCTATCACCACAATGTTCCATGACACTTATTTTCACTATGCTCTATGGCCCTTGTCATCACAATGCTCCATGGCCACTGTCATCACAATGCTCCATGACCACATTCATCACAATGCTCCATGACCCGTTTCATCACAATGCTAAATTTCCCTTGTCATCAAAATGCTCCATGGCGCTTGTCATCACAATGCTGCATGACTCCTGTCATCACACTGCCCTATGACCCCTGTCATCACAAGGCTCCATCGCCCTTGTCATCAAAATGCTCCATGGCGCTTGTCATCACAATGCTGCATGACTCCTGTCATCACACTGCCCTATGACCCCTGTCATCACAAGGCTCCATGGCCCTTGTCATCACAATGCTCCATAACACCTGTCATCAAAATCCTCCATGCCCTTGTCATGACAATGCTCCATGACCCCTGTCATCACAAGGCTCCGTGGCCCTTGACATCACAATTCTCCATGACACCTGACAACACAATGCTCCAGTACGCCTTTCATCACAATGCTCCAGGCCCCCGTCATCACAATGCACCATGATCCCTTTCATGACAATAATCCATGACCCCTTTCATCACAATGCTCCAGTATGCCTTTCATCACAATACTCGATGCCCCCTGTCATCACAATGCCCCATGACCCCTCTCAGCAAAATATTCCATGCCCCCTGTAGTCACAATGCTCCATAACAGCTGTCATCAAAATGCTCCATGACACTTGTCATGACAATGCTCCATGGCATTGTTCATCACAATGTTCCATGCCCGCTTTCATCGCAATTTTTCAAGACAACTTTCATCACAATGCTCCATGACCACTTTCATCACAATGCTCCATGGCCTCTGACATCACAATGCTCCATAAGCCATATCATCACAATGTGCCATGACCCCATCAAAACAATGCTCCATAACCCCTTTCATCACAATGCTCCGTGACCCATGTCAACACAATTGTCCTAGACCCCTTTCATCACAATGCTCCTTGGCACGTGTCATCACAATGCTCCATGAACAGTATCATCACAATGCACCATGATCCCTGTCATCACAATGCACTATGACACCTGTCATCACAATGCTCCAAGACAACTGTCATCACAATGTCACATGACTCCTGTCGTCACAATACTCCCTGACCTTTGTCATCACAATGCTCAATGACGCCTTTCATCACAATGCACCATTACCCCTTTCATCACAATTCTCCAGGCTCTCTCTCACCACAATGCTCCATTACCCCTGACATCACAATGGCCAACGACACCTGTCATCACAATTCACCATGGATCTTGTCATCAAAAGGCTCCATGCTCGTGACATCACAATGATCCAAGAACCGTGTCATCACAATGCTCCATGGCCGATCTCATCACAGTGCTCCATGACCCCTGTCATCAAAATTCTCCATGAACTTTCATCACAGTGCTCCATGAACACATTCATCACAATGCTCCATGATCCCTTTCATCACAATGCTCTAGGACCAACATCATCACAATGCTCCATGATCGCTATCATCACAATGCTCCATGACCCCTTTCATAACCATGCTCCAATACCCCCTTTCATCACAATGCTCCATGGTTCCTGTCATCACAATGCGCCAGGACCCATGTCATCACAATGCTCTATGACCCTTGTCATCACAATGTTCCATGGCCCTTGTCATCACAATGCTCCATGACCACATTCATCACAATGCTGCATGACCCGTTTCACCACAATGCTAAGTGGCTCTTGTCATCACAATGCTCCATGGTGCTTGTCATCACAATCCTCCATGCCCCCGGCATCACAATGCCCCATGACCCCTGTCATCACAAGAATCCATGGTCTTTGATATCACAGTGCTGCATGATACCTGTCATCACAATGCTCAACGATTCCTTTCATCACAATGCTCCGTTACCCCTGTCATCACAGTGCTCCATGACCCCTTGCATCACAACGCTCCATGATCAATTTCATCACAACGCTCCATGACTCCTATCATCACAATGCTCTATGGCCCTTGTCATCACAATGCTCAATGCCCACTGTCATCACAATGCTCCATGACCACATTCATCACAATACTCTATGAGCCGTTTCATCACAATGCTAAATGGCCATTGTCATCACAATGTTCTACGGTGCTTGTCATCACAATGCTGCATGACCCCTGTCATCACAAGGCTCCATGGCCCTTGCCATCACAATGCTCCATGAACGCTGTCATCACAATGCCCTATGACCAGTATCATCACAGTGCTCCTTGGCTGTTGTCATGAAAATGCTCCATAACCCCTGTCATCACAGTGAACCATGGCCCTTGTCATCACAATGCTCCCTGAACCATTTCATCACAATGCTCCATGACCACTTTCATTACAGAGCTCCATGATTGCTATCATCACAATGATCCATGACCCCTTTCATCACAGTGTTCCAGTACCATTTTCATCACAATGATCCACGACCCCTATCACCACAATGCTCCATGACACTTATTTTCACTATGCTCTATGGCCCTTGTCATCACAATGCTCCATGGCCCCTGTCATCACAATGCTCCATGACCCGTTTCATCACAATGCTAAATTTCCCTTGTCATCACAATGCTCCATGGCGCTTGTCATCACAATGCTGCATGACTCCTGTCATCACACTGCCCTATGACCCCTGTCATCACAAGGCTCCATGGCCCTTGTCATCACAATGCTCCATAACACCTGTCATCACAATCCTCCATGCCCTTGTCATGACAATGCTCCATGATCCCTGTCATCACAAGGCTCCGTGGCCCTTGACATCACAATTCTCAATGACACCTGACAACAACACAATGCTCCAGTACGCCTTTCATCACAATGCTCCAGGCCCCCTGTCATCACAATGCACCATGATCCCTTTCATGACAATAATCCATGACCCCTTTCATCACAATGCTCCAGTATGCCTTTCATCACAATACTCGATGCCCCCTGTCATCACAATGCCCCATGACCCCTGTCAGCAAAATATTCCATGACCCCTGTAGTCACAATGCTCCATAACCGCTGTCATCACAATGCTCCATGACCCTTGTCATGACAATGCTCCATGGCATTTTTCATCACAATGTTCCATGCTCCCTTTCATCGCAATTCTTCAAGACAACTTTCATCACAATGCTCCATGACCACTTTCATCACAATGCTCCTTGGCCTGGGTCATCGCAATGCTCCATGACTCCTTTCATCACAATGCTCCCTTACCCCTGTCATCACAGTGCTCCATGACCCCTTGCATCACAACGCTCCATGATCAATTTCATCACAACGCTCCATGACTCCTATCATCACAATGCTCTATGGCCCTTGTCATCACAATGCTCAATGCCCACTGTCATCACAATGCTCCATGACCACATTTATCACAATACTCTATGAGCCGTTTCATCACAATGCTAAATGGCCCTTGTCATCACAATGTTCTACGGTGCTTGTCATCACAATGCTGCATGACCCCTGTCATCACAAGGCTCCATGGCCCTTGCCATCACAATGCTCCATGAACGCTGTCATCACAATGCCCTATGACCAGTATCATCACAGTGCTCCTTGGCTGTTGTCATGAAAATGCTCCATAACCCCTGTCATCACAGTGAACCATGGCCCTTGTCATCACAATGCTCCCTGACCCATTTCATCACAATGCTCCATGACCACTTTCATTACAGAGCTCCATGATCGCTATCATCACAATGATCCATGACCCCTTTCATCACAGTGTTCCAGTACCATTTTCATCACAATGATCCACGACCCCTATCACCACAATGCTCCATGACACGTATTTTCACTATGCTCTATGGCCCTTGTCATCACAATGCTCCATGGCCACTGTCATCACAATGCTCCATGACCACATTCATCCCAATGCTCCATGACCCATTTCATCACAATGCTAAATTTCCCTTGTCATCAAAATGCTCCATGGCGCTTGTCATCACAATGCTGCATGACTCCTGTCATCACACTGCCCTATGACCCCTGTCATCACAAGGCTCCATTGCCCTTGTCATCACAATGCTCCATAACACCTGTCATCACAATCCTCCATGCCCTTGTCATGACAATGCTCCATGACCCCTGTCATCACAGGGCTCCGTGGCCCTTCACATCACAATTCTCCATGATACCTGACAACACAATGCTCCAGTACGCCTTTCATTACAATGCTCCAGGGCCCATGTCATCACAATGCACCATGATCCCTTTCATGACAATAATCCATGACCCCTTTCATCACAATGCTCCAGTATGCCTTTCATCACAATACTCGATGCCCCATGTCATCACAATGCCCCATGACCCCTCTCAGCAAAATATTCCATGCCCCCTGTAGTCACAATGCTCCATAACCGCTGTCATCACAATGCTCCATGACCCTTGTCATGACAATGCTCCATGGCATTTTTCATCACAATGTTCCATGCCCCCTTTCATCGCAATTCTTCAAGACAACTTTCATCACAATGCTCCATGACCACTTTCATCAGAATGCTCCTTGGCCTGGGTCATCGCAATGCTCCATGACTCCTTTCATCACAATGCTCCATGGCCTCTGACATCACAATGCTCCATAAGCCATGTCATCCCAATGTGCCATGACCCCGTCAAAACAATGCTCCATAACCCCTTTCATCTAATGCTCCGTGACCCATGTCAACACAATTGTCCAGGACCCCTTTCATCACAATGCTCCTTGGCACGTATCATCACAATGCACCATGATCCCTGTCATCACAATGCACTATGACACCTGTCATCACAATGCTCCAAGACAACTGTCATCACAATGCCACATGACTCCTGTCATCACAATACTCCCTGACCTTTGTCATCACAATGCTCCATGACGCCTTTCATCACAATGCACCATTACCCCTTTCATCACAATTCTCCAGGCCCTCTGTCACCACAATGCTCCATAACCCCTGACATCACAATGGCCAACGACACCTGTCATCACAATTCACCATGGATCTTGTCATCAAAAGGCTCCATGCTCGTGACATCACAATGATCCAAGACCCGTGTCATCACAATGCTCCATGGCCGGTCTCATCACAGTGCTCCATGACCCCTGTCATCAAAATTCTCCATGAACTTTCATCACAGTGCTCCATGAACACATTCATCACAATGCTCCATGATCCCTTTCATCACAATGCTCTAGGACCAACATCATCACAATGCTCCATGATCGCTATCATCACAATGCTCCATGACCCCTTTCATAACCATGCTCCAATACCCCCTTTCATCACAATGCCCAATGGTTCCTGTCATCACAATGCGCCAGGACCCATGTCATCACAATGCTCTATGACCCTTGTCATCACAATGTTCCATGGCCCTTGTCATCACAATGCTCCATGACCACATTCATCACAATGCTGCATGACCCGTTGCACCACAATGCTGAGTGGCCCTTGTCATCACAATGCTCCATGGTGCTTGTCATCACAATGCTCCATGCCCCCGTCATCACAATGCCCCATGAACCCTGTCATCACAAGAATCCATGGTCTTTGACATCACAGTGCTCCATGACACCTGTCTTCACAATGCTCGATGATTCGTTTCATCACAATGCTCCCTTACCCCTGTCATCACAGTGCTCCATGCCCCCTTGCATCACAACGCTCCATGACCAATTTCATCACAACGCTCCATGACTCCTATCATCACAATGCTCTATGGCCCTTGTCATCACAATGCTCAATGCCCACTGTCATCACAATGCTCCATGAGCACATTCATCACAATACTCTATGAGCCGTTGAATCACAATGCTAAATGGCCCTTGTCATCACAATGTTCTACGGTGCTTCTCATCACAATGCTGCATGACGCCTGTCATCACAATGCTCTATGGCCCTTGCCATCACAATGCTCCATGAACGCTGTCATCACAATGCCCTATGACCAGTATCATCACAGTGCTCCTTGGCTGTTGTCATGAAAATGCTCCATAACCCCTGTCATCACAGTGAACCTTGGCCCTTGTCATCACAATGCTCCCTGACCCATTTCATCACAATGCTCCATGACCACTTTCATTACAGAGCTCCATGATCGCTATCATCACAATGATCCATGACCCCTTTCATCACAGTGTTCCAGTACCATTTTCATCACAATGATCCACGACCCCTATCACCACAATGCTCCATGACACTTATTTTCACTATGCTCTATGGCCCTTGTCATCACAATGCTCCATGGCCCCTGTCATCACAATGCTCCATGACCCGTTTCATCACAATGCTAAATTTCCCTTGTCATCACAATGCTCCCTAGCGCTTCTCATCACAATGCTGCATGACTCCTGTCATCACACTGCCCTATGACCCCTGTCATCACAAGGCTCCATCGCCCTTCTCATCACAATGCTCCATAACACCTGTCATCACAATCCTCCATGCCCTTATCATGACAATGCTCCATGACCCCTGTCATCACAAGGCTCCGTGGCCCTTGACATCACAATTCTCCATGACACCTGACAACACAATGCTCCAGTACGCCTTTCATCACAATGCTCCAGGCCCCCTGTCATCACAATGCACCATGATCCCTTTCATGACAATAATCCATGACCCCTTTCATCACAATGCTCCAGTATGCCTTTCATCACAATACTCGATGCCCCCTGTCATCACAATGCCCCATGACCCCTCTCAGCAAAATATTCCATGCCCCCTGTAGTCACAATGCTCCATAACAGCTGTCATCACAATGCTCCATGACACTTGTCATGACAATGCTCCATGGCATTGTTCATCACAATGTTCCATGCCCGCTTTCATCGCAATTTTTCAAGACAACTTTCATCACAATGCTCCATGACCACTTTCATCACAATGCTCCTTGGCCTGGGTCATCGCAATGCTCCATGACTCCTTTCATCACAATGCTCCATGGCCTCTGACATCACAATGCTCCATAAGCCATATCATCACAATGTGCCATGACCCCGTCAAAACAATGCTCCATAACCCCTTTCATCACAATGCTCCGTGAACCATGTCAACACAATTGTCCTGGACCCCTTTCATCACAATGCTCCTTGGCACGTGTCATCACAATGCTCCATGAACAGTATCATCACAATGCACCATGATCCCTGTCATCACAATGCACTATGACACCTGTCATCACAATGCTCCAAGACAACTGTCATCACAATGTCACATGACTCCTGTCATCACAATACTCCCTGACCTTTGTCATCACAATGCTCCATGACGCCTTTCATCACAATGCACCATTACCCCTTTCATCACAATTCTCCAGGCCCTCTGTCACCACAATGCTCCATAACCCCTGACATCACAATGGCCAACGACACCTGTCATCACAATTCACCATGGATCTTGTCATCAAAAGGCCCCATGCTCGTGTCATCACAATGATCCAAGACCCGTGTCATCACAATGCTCCATGGCCGGTCTCATCACAGTGCTCCATGACCCCTGTCATCAAAATTCTCCATGAACTTTCATCACAGTGCTCCATGAACACATTCATCACAATGCTCCATGATCCATTTCATCACAATGCTCTAGGACCAACATCATCACAATGCTCCATGATCGCTATCATCACAGTGCTCCATGACCCCTTTCATAACCATGCTCCAATACCCCCTTTCATCACAATGCTCCATGGTTCCTGTCATCACAATGCGCCAGGACCCATGTCATCGCAATGCTCTATGACCCTTGTCATCACAATGTTCCATGGCCCTTGTCATCACAATGCTCCATGACCACATTCATCACAATGCTGCATGACCCGTTTCACCACAATACTGAGTGGCTCTTGTCATCACAATGCTCCATGGTGCTTGTCATCACAATCCTCCATGCCCCCGGCATCACAATGCCCCATGACCCCTGTCATCACAAGAATCCATGGTCTTTGATATCACAGTGCTCCATGATACTTGTCATCACAATGCTCAATGATTCCTTTCATCACAATGCTCCCTTACCCCTGTCATCACAGTGCTCCATGACCCCTTGCATCACAACGCTCCATGATCAATTTCATCACAACGCTCCATGACTCCTAACATCACAATGCTCTATGGCCCTTGTCATCACAATGCTCAATGCCCACTGTCATCACAATGCTCCATGAGTACATTCATCACAATACTCTATGAGCCGTTTCATCACAATGCTAAATGGCCCTTGTCATCACAATGTTCTACGGTGCTTGTCATCACAATGCTGCATGACCCCTGTCATCACAAGGCTCCATGGCCCTTGCCATCACAATGCTCCATGAACGCTGTCATCACAATGCCCTATGACCAGTATCATCACAGTGCTCCTTGGCTGTTGTCATGAAAATGCTCCATAACCCCTGTCATCACAGTGAACCATGGCCCTTGTCCTCACAATGCTCCCTGACCCATTTCATCACAATGCTCCATGACCACTTTCATTACAGAGCTCCATGATCGCTATCATCACAATGATCCATGACCCCTTTCATCACAGTGTTCCAGTTCCATTTTCATCACAATGATCCACGACCCCTATCACCACAATGCTCCATGACACTTATTTTCACTATACTCTATGGCCCTTGTCATCACAGTGCTCCATGGCCAGTGTCATCACAATGCTCCATGACCACATTCATCACAATGCTCCATGACCCGTTTCATCACAATGCTAAATTTCCCTTGTCATCAAAATGCTCCATGGCGCTTGTCATCACAATGCTGCATGACTCCTGTCATCACACTGCCCTATGACCCCTGTCATCACAAGGCTCCATCGCCCTTGTCATCACAATGCTCCATAACACCTGTCATCACAATCCTCCATGCCATTGTCATGACAATGCTCCATGACCCCTGTCATCACAGGGCTCCGTGGCCCTTCACATCACAATTCTCCATGATACCTGACAACACAATGCTCCAGTACGCCTTTCATCACAATGCTCCAGGGCCCATGTCATCACAATGCACCATGATCCCTTTCATGACAATAATCCATGACCCCTTTCATCACAATGCTCCAGTATGCCTTTCATCACAATACTCGATGCCCCCTGTCATCACAATGCCCCATGACCCCTCTCAGCAAAATATTCCATGTCCCCTGTAGTCACAATGCTCCATAACCGCTGTCATCACAATGCTCCATGACCCTTGTCATGACAATGCTCCATGGCATTTTTCATCACAATGTTCCATGCCCCCTTTCATCGCAATTCTTCAAGACAACTTTCATCACAATGCTCCATGACCACTTTCATCAGAATGCTCCTTGGCCTGGGTCATTGCAATGCTCCATGACTCCTTTCATCACAATGCTCCATGGCCTCTGACATCACAATGCTCCATAAGCCATGTCATCCCAATGTGCCATGACCCCGTCAAAACAATGCTCCATAACCCCTTTCATCACAATGCTCCGTGACCCATGTCAAAACAATTGTCCAGGACCCCTTTCATCACAATGCTCCTTGGCACGTATCATCACAATGCACCATGATCCCTGTCATCACAATGCACTATGACACCTGTCATCACAATGCTCCAAGACAACTGTCATCACAATGCCACATGACTCCTGTCATCACAATACTCCCTGACCTTTCTCATCACAATGCTCCATGACGCCTTTCATCACAATGCACCATTACCCCTTTCATCACAATTCTCCAGGCCCTCTGTCACCACAATGCTCCATAACCCCTGACATCACAATGGCCAACGACACCTGTCATCACAATTCACCATGGATCTTGTCATCAAAAGGCTCCATGCTCGTGACATCACAATGATCCAAGACCCGTGTCATCACAATGCTCCATGGCCGGTCTCATCACAGTGCTCCATGACCCCTGTCATCAAAATTGTCCATGAACTTTCATCACAGTGCTCCATGAACACATTCATCACAATGCTCCATGATCCCTTTCATCACAATGCTCTAGGACCAACATCATCACAATGCTCCATGATCGCTATCATCACAATGCTCCATGACCCCTTTCATAACCATGCTCCAATACCCCCTTTCATCACAATGCTCCATGGTTCCTGTCATCACAATGCGCCAGGACCCATGTCATCACAATGCTCTATGACCCTTGTCATCACAATGTTCCATGGCCCTTGTCATCACAATGCTCCATGACCACATTCATCACAATGCTGCATGACCCGTTGCACCACAATGCTGAGTGGCCCTTGTCATCACAATGCTCCATGGTGCTTGTCATCACAATGCTCCATGCCCCCGTCATCACAATGCCCCATGAACCCTGTCATCACAAGAATCCATGGTCTTTGACATCACAGTGCTCCATGACACCTGTCTTCACAATGCTCGATGATTCGTTTCATCACAATGCTCCCTTACCCCTGTCATCACAGTGCTCCATGCCCCCTTGCATCACAACGCTCCATGACCAATTTCATCAAAACGCTCCATGACTCCTATCATCACAATGCTCTATGGCCCTTGTCATCACAATGCTCAATGCCCACTGTCATCACAATGCTCCATGAGCACATTCATCACAATACTCTATGAGCCGTTGAATCACAATGCTAAATGGCCCTTGTCATCACAATGTTCTATGGTGCTTCTCATCACAATGCTGCATGACGCCTGTCATCACAATGCTCTATGGCCCTTGCCATCACAATGCTCCATGAACGCTGTCATCACAATGCCCTATGACCAGTATCATCACAGTGCTCCTTGGCTGTTGTCATGAAAATGCTCCATAACCCCTGTCATCACAGTGAACCTTGGCCCTTGTCATCACAATGCTCCCTGACCCATTTCATCACAATGCTCCATGACCACTTTCATTACAGAGCTCCATGATCGCTATCATCACAATGATCCATGACCCCTTTCATCACAGTGTTCCAGTACCATTTTCATCACAATGATCCACGACCCCTATCACCACAATGCTCCATGACACTTATTTTCACTATGCTCTATGGCCCTTGTCATCACAATGCTCCATGGCCACTGTCATCACAATGCTCCATGACCCGTTTCATCACAATGCTAAATTTCCCTTGTCATCACAATGCTCCATAGCGCTTGTCTTCACAATGCTGCATGACTCCTGTCATCACACTGCCCTATGACCCCTGTCATCACAAGGCTCCATGGCCCTTGTCATCACAAAGCTCCATAACACCTGTCATCACAATCCTCCATGCCCTTGTCATGACAATGCTCCATGACCCCCGTCATCACAATGCACCATGATCCCTTTCATGACAATAATCCATGACCCCTTTCATCACAATGCTCCAGTATGCCTTTCATCACAATACTCGATGCCCCCTGTCATCCCAATGCCCCATGACCCCTCTCAGCAAAATATTCCATGCCCCCTGTAGTCACAATGCTCCATAACCGCTGTCATCACAATGCTCCATGACACTTGTCATGACAATGCTCCATGGCATTGTTCATCACAATGTTCCATGCCCGCTTTCATCGCAATTTTTCAAGACAACTTTCATCACAATGCTCCATGACCACTTTCATCACAATGCTCCTTGGCCTGGGTCATCGCAATGCTCCATGACTCCTTTCATCACAATGCTCCATGGCCTCTGACATCACAATGCTCCATAAGCCATATCATCACAATGTGCCATGACCCCGTCAAAACAATGCTCCATAACCCCTTTCATCACAATGCTCCGTGACCCATGTCAACACAATTGTCCTGGACCCCTTTCATCACAATGCTCCTTGGCACGTGTCATCACAATGCTCCATGAACAGTATCATCACAATGCACCATGATCCCTGTCCTAACAATGCACTATGACACCTGTCATCACAATGCTCCAAGACAACTGTCATCACAATGTCACATGACTCCTGTCATCACAATACTCCCTGACCTTTGTCATCACAATGCTCCATGACGCCTTTCATCACAATGTACCATTAACCCTTTCATCACAATTCTCGAGGCCCTCTCTCACCACAATGCTCCATTACCCCTGACATCACAATGGCCAACGACACCTGTCATCACAATTCACCATGGATCTTGTCATCAAAAGGCTCCATGCTCGTGACATCACAATGATCCAAGAACCGTGTCATCACAATGCTCCATGGCCGGTCTCATCACAGTGCTCCATGACCCCTGTCATCAAAATTCTCCATGAACTTTCATCACAGTGCTCCATGAACACATTCATCACAATGCTCCATGATCCCTTTCATCACAATGCTCTAGGACCAACATCATCACAATGCTCCATGATCGCTATCATCACAGTGCTCCATGACCCCTTTCATAACCATGCTCCAATACCCCCTTTCATCACAATGCTCCATGGTTCCTGTCATCACAATGCGCCAGGACCCATGTCATCACAATGCTCTATGACCCTTGTCATCACAATGTTCCATGGCCCTTGTCATCACAATTCTCCATGGTTCCTGTCATCACAATGCGCCAGGACCCATGTCATCACAATGCTCTATGACCCTTGTCATCACAATGTTCCATGGCCCTTGTCATCACAATGCTCCATGACCACATTCATCACAATGCTGCATGACCCGTTTCACCACAATGCTAAGTGGCTCTTGTCATCACAATGCTCCATGGTGCTTGTCATCACAATCCTCCATGCCCCCGGCATCACAATGCCCCATGACCCCTGTCATCACAAGAATCCATGGTCTTTGATATCACAGTGCTCCATGATACCTGTCATCACAATGCTCAATGATTCCTTTCATCACAATGCTCCCTTACCCCTGTCATCACAGTGCTCCATGACCCCTTGCATCACAACGCTCCATGATCAATTTCATCACAACGCTCCATGACTCCTATCATCACAATGCTCTATGGCCCTTGTCATCACAATGCTCAATGCCCACTGTCATCACAATGCTCCATGACCACATTCATCACAATACTCTATGAGCCGTTGAATCACAATGCTAAATGGCCCTTGTCATCACAATGTTCTACGGTGCTTGTCATCACAATGCTGCATGACCCCTGTCATCACAAGGCTCCATGGCCCTTGCCATCACAATGCTCCATGAACGCTGTCATCACAATGCCCTATGACCAGTATCATCACAGTGCTCCTTGGCTGTTGTCATGAAAATGCTCCATAACCCCTGTCATCACAGTGAACCATGGCCCTTGTCATCACAATGCTCCCTGACCCATTTCATCACAATGCTCCATGACCACTTTCATTACAGAGCTCCATGATCGCTATCATCACAATGATCCATGACCCCTTTCATCACAGTGTTCCAGTACCATTTTCATCACAATGATCCACGACCCCTATCACCACAATGCTCCATGACACTTATTTTCACTATGCTCTATGGCCTTTGTCATCACAATGCTCCATGGCCACTGTCATCACAATGCTCCATGACCACATTCATCACAATGCTCCATGACCCGTTTCATCACAATGCTAAATTTCCCTTGTCATCAAAATGCTCCATGGCGCTTGTCATCACAATGCTGCATGACTCCTGTCATCACACTGCCCTATGACCCCTGTCATCACAAGGCTCCATCGCCCTTGTCATCACAATGCTCCATAACACCTGTCATCACAATCCTCCATGCCCTTGTCATGACAATGCTCCATGACCCCTGTCATCACAGGGCTCCGTGGCCCTTCACATCACAATTCTCCATGATACCTGACAACACAATGCTCCAGTACGCCTTTCATCACAATGCTCCAGGGCCCATGTCATCACAATGCACCATGATCCCTTTCATGACAATAATCCATGACCCCTTTCATCACAATGCTGCAGTATGCCTTTCATCACAATACTCGATGCCCCCTGTCATCACAATGCCCCATGACCCCTCTCAGCAAAATATTCCATGCCCCCTGTAGTCACAATGCTCCATAACCGCTGTCATCACAATGCTCCATGACCCTTGTCATGACAATGCTCCATGGCATTTTTCATCACAATGTTCCATGCCCCCTTTCATCGCAATTCTTCAAGACAACTTTCATCACAATGCTCCATGACCACTTTCATCAGAATGCTCCTTGGCCTGGGTCATCGCAATGCTCCATGACTCCTTTCATCACAATGCTCCATGGCCACTGACATCACAATGCTCCATAAGCCATGTCATCCCAATGTGCCATGACCCCGTCAAAACAATGCTCCATAACCCCTTTCATCACAATGCTCCGTGACCCATGTCAAAACAATTGTCAAGGACCCCTTTCATCACAATGCTCCTTGGCACGTATCATCACAATGCACCATGATCCCTGTCATCACAATGCACTATGACACCTGTCATCACAATTCTCCAAGACAACAGTCATCACAATGCCACATGACTCCTGTCATCACAATACTCCCTGACCTTTGTCATCACAATGCTCCATGACGCCTTTCATCACAATGCACCATTACCCCTTTCATCACAATTCTCCAGGCCCTCTGTCACCACAATGCTCCATAACCCCTGACATCACAATGGCCAACGACACCTGTCATCACAATTCACCATGGATCTTGTCATCAAAAGGCTCCATGCTCGTGACATCACAATGATCCAAGACCCGTGTCATCACAATGCTCTATGGCCGGTCTCATCACAGTGCTCCATGACCCCTGTCATCAAAATTCTCCATGAACATTCATCACAGTGCTCCATGAACACATTCATCACAATGCTCCATGATCCCTTTCATCACAATGCTCTAGGACCAACATCATCACAATGCTCCATGATCGCTATCATCACAATGCTCCATGACCCCTTTCATAACGATGCTCCAATACCCCCTTTCATCACAATGCTCCATGGTTCCTGTCATCACAATGCGCCAGGACCCATGTCATCACAATGCTCTATGACCCTTCTCATCACAATGTTCCATGGCCCTTGTCATCACAATGCTCCATGACCACATTCATCACAATGCTGCATGACCCGTTTCACCACAATGCTAAGTGGCCCTTGTCATCACAATGCTCCATGGTGCTTGTCATCACAATGCTCCATGCCCCCATCATCACAATGCCCCATGAACCCTGTCATCACAAGAATCCATGGTCTTTGACATCACAGTGCTCTATGACACCTGTCTTCACAATGCTCGATGATTCGTTTCATCACAATGCTCCCTTACCCCTGTCATCACAGTGCTCCCTGCCCGCTTGCATAACAACGCTCCATGACCAATTTCATCACAACGCTCCATGACTCCTATCATCACAATGCTCTATGGCCCTTGTCATCACAATGCTCAATGCCCACTGTTATCACAATGCTCCATGAGCACATTCATCACAATACTCTATGAGCCGTTGAATCACAATGCTAAATGGCCCTTGTCATCACAATGTTCTACGGTGCTTGTCATCACAATGCTGCATGACCCCTGTCATCACAATGCTCTATGGCCCTTGCCATCACAATGCTCCATGAACGCTCTCATCACAATGCCCTATGACCAGTATCATCACAGTGCTCCTTGGCTGTTGTCATGAAAATGCTCCATAACCCCTGTCATCACAGTGAACCATGGCCCTTGTCATCACAATGCTCCCTGACCCATTTCATCACAATGCTCCATGACCACTTTCATTACAGAGCTCCATGATCACTATCATCACAATGATCCATGACCCCTTTCAGCACAGTGTTCCAGTACCATTTTCATCACAATGATCCACGACCCCTATCACCACAATGCTCCATGACACTTATTTTCACTATGCTCTATGGCCCTTGTCATCACAATGCTCCATGGCCACTGTCATCACAATGCTCCATGACCCGTTTCATCACAATGCTAAATTTCCCTTGTCATCACAGTGCTCCATATCGCTTGTCATCACAATGCTGCATGACTCCTGTCATCACACTGCCCTATGACCCCTGTCATCACAAGGCTCCATGGCCCTTGTCATCACAATGCTCCATAACACCTGTCATCACAATCCTCCATGCCCTTGTCATGACAATGCTCCATGACCCCTGTCATCACAGGGCTCCGTGGCCCTTCACATCACAATTCTCCATGATACCTGACAACACAATGCTCCAGTACGCCTTTCATCACAATGCTCCAGGGCCCATGTCATCACAATGCACCATGATCCCTTTCATGACAATAATCCATGACCCCTTTCATCACAATGCTGCAGTATGCCTTTCATCACAATACTCGATGCCCCCTGTCATCACAATGCCCCATGACCCCTCTCAGCAAAATATTCCATGCCCCCTGTAGTCACAATGCTCCATAACCGCTGTCATCACAATGCTCCATGACCCTTGTCATGACAATGCTCCATGGCATTTTTCATCACAATGTTCCATGCCCCCTTTCATCGCAATTCTTCAAGACAACTTTCATCACAATGCTCCATGACCACTTTCATCAGAATGCTCCTTGGCCTGGGTCATCGCAATGCTCCATGACTCCTTTCATCACAATGCTCCATGGCCTCTGACATCACAATGCTCCATAAGCCATGTCATCCCAATGTGCCATGACCCCGTCAAAACAATGCTCCATAACCCCTTTCATCACAATGCTCCGTGACCCATGTCAAAACAATTGTCCAGGACCCCTTTCATCACAATGCTCCTTGGCACGTGTCATCACAATGCACCATGATCCCTGTCATCACAATGCACTATGACACCTGTCATCACAATTCTCCAAGACAACTGTCATCACAATGCCACATGACTCCTGTCATCACAATACTCCCTGACCTTTGTCATCACAATGCTCCATGACGCCTTTCATCACAATGCACCATTACCCCTTTCATCACAATTCTCCAGGCCCTTTGTCACCACAATGCTCCATAACCCCTGACATCACAATGGCCAACGACACCTGTCATCACAATTCACCATGGATCTTGTCATCAAAAGGCTCCATGCTCGTGACATCACAATGATCCAAGACCCGTGTCATCACAATGCTCCATGGCCGGTCTCATCACAGTGCTCCATGACCCCTGTCATCAAAATTCTCCATGAACTTTCATCACAGTGCTCCATGAACACATTCATCACAATGCTCCATGATCCCTTTCATCACAATGCTCTAGGGCCAACATCATCACAATGCTCCATGATCGCTATCATCACAATGCTCCATGACACCTTTCATAACGATGCTCCAATACCCCCTTTCATCACAATGCTCCATGGTTCCTGTCATCACAATGTGCCAGGACCCATGTCATCACAAT
Source organism: Balaenoptera ricei (assembly GCF_028023285.1). NCBI lineage: Eukaryota > Metazoa > Chordata > Mammalia > Artiodactyla > Balaenopteridae > Balaenoptera > Balaenoptera ricei. The sequence goes on from NC_082639.1 coordinate 140,193,393, forward strand.
GCTCTATGACCCTTGTCATCACAATGCTCCATGACCACATTCATCACAATGCTGCATGACCCGTTTCACCACAATGCTAAGTGGCCCTTGTCATCACAATGCTCCATGGTGCTTGTCATCACAATGCTCCATGCCCCCGTCATCACAATGCCCCATGAACCCTGTCATCACAAGAATCCATGGTCTTTGATATCACAGTGCTCCATGACACCTGTCATCACAATGCTCGATGATTCCTTTCATCACAATGCTTCCTTACCCCTGTCATCACAGTGCTCCATGACCCCTTGCATCACAACGCTCCATGACCAATTGCATCACAATGCTCCATGACTCCTATCATCACAATGCTCTATGGCCCTTGTCATCACAATGCTCAATGCCCACTGTCATCACAAAGCTCCATGAGCACATTCATCACAATACTCTATGAGCCGTTGAATCACAATGCTAAATGGCCCTTGTCATCACAATGTTCTACGGTGCTTGTCATCACAATGCTGCATGACCCCTGTCATCACAAGGCTCCATGGCCCTTGATATCACAATGCTCCATGAACGGTGTCATCACAATGCCCTATGACCAGTATCATCACAGTGCTCCTTGGCTGTTGTCATGAAAATGCTCCATAACCCCTGTCATCACAGTGAACCTTGACCCTTGTCATCACAATGCTCCCTGACCCATTTCATCACAATGCTCCATGACCACTTTCATTACAGAGCTCCATGATCACTATCATCACAATGATCCATGACCCCTTTCATCACAGTGTTCCAGTACCATTTTCATCACAATGATCCACGACCCCTATCACCACAATGCTCCATGACACTTATTTTCACTATGCTCTATGGCCCTTGTCATCACAATGCTCCATTGCTACTGTCATCACAATGCTCCATGACCCGTTTCATCACAATGCTAAATTTCCCTTGTCATCACAATGCTCCATAGCGCTTGTCATCACAATGCTGCATGACTCCTGTCATCACACTGCCCTATGACCCCTGTCATCACAAGGCTCCATGGCCCTTGTCATCACAATGCTCCATAACACCTGTCATCAAAATCCTCCATGCCCTTGTCATGACAATGCTCCATGACACCTGTCATCACAAGGCTCCGTGGCCCTTGACATCACAATTCTCCATGACACCTGACAACACAATGCTCCAGTACGCCTTTCATCACAATGCTCCAGGCCCCCTGTCATCACAATGCACCATGTTCCCTTTCATGACAATAATCCATGACCCCTTTCATCACAATGCTGCAGTATGCCTTTCATCACAATACTCGATGCCCCCTGTCATCACAATGCCCCATGACCACTCTCAGCAAAATATTCCATGCCCCCTGTAGTCACAATGCTCCATAACCGCTGTCATCACAATGCTCCATGACCCTTGTCATGACAATGCTCCATGGCATTTTTCATCACAATGTTCCATGCCCCCTTTCATCACAATTCTTCAAGACAACTTTCATCACAATGCTCCATGACCACTTTCATCACAATGCTCCTTGGCCTGGGTCATCGCACTGCTCCATGACTCCTTTCATCACAATGCTCCATGGCCTCTTACATCACAATGCTCCATAAGCCATGTCATCACAATGTGCCATGACCCCGTCAAAACAATGCTCCATAACCCCTTTCATCACAATGCTCCGTGACCCATGTCAACACAATTGTCCAGGACCCCTTTCATCACAATGCTCCTTGGCACGTGTCATCACAATGCTCCATGAACAGTATCATCACAATGCACCATAATCCCTGTCATCACAATGCACTATGACACCAGTCATCACAATGCTCCAAGACGACTGTCGTCACATTGCCACATGACTCCTGTCATCACAATACTCCCTGACTGTGGCATCACAATGCTCCATGACGCCTTTCATCACAATGCACCATTACCCCTTTCATCACAATTCTCCAGGCCCTCTATCACCACAATGCTCCATAACCCATGACATCACAATGGCCAACGACACCTGTCATCACAATTCACCATGGATCTTGTCATCAAAAGGCTCCATGCTCGTGTCATCACAATGATCCAAGACCCGTGTCATCACAATGCTCCATGGCCGGTCTCATCACAGTGCTCCATGACCCCTGTCATCAAAATTCTCCATGAACTTTCATCACAGTGCTCCATGAACACATTCATCACAATGCTCCATGATCCCTTTCATCACAATGCTCTAGGACCAACATCATCACAATGCTCCATGATCGCTATCATCACAATGCTCCATGACCCCTTTCATAACCATGCTCCAATACCCCCTTTCATCACAATGCTCCATGGTTCCTGTCATCACAATGCGCCAGGACCCATGTCATCACAATGCTCTATGACCCTTGTCATCACAATGTTCCATGGCCCTTGTCATCACAATGCTCCATGACCACATTCATCACAATGCTGCATGACCCGTTTCACCACAATGCTAAGTGGCTCTTGTCATCACAATGCTCCATGGTGCTTGTCATCACAATGCTCCATGCCCTCGTCATCACAATGCCCCATGAACCCTGTCATCACAAGAATCCATTGTCTTTGACATCACAGTGCTCCATGACACCTGTCATCACAATGCTCGATGATTCGTTTCATCACAATGCTCCCTTACCCCTGTCATCACAGTGCTCCATGACCCCTTGCATCACAATGCTCCATGACCAATTGCATCACAACGCTCCATGACTCCTATCATCACAATGCTCTATGGCCCTTGTCATCACAATGCTCAATGCCCACTGTCATCACAAAGCTCCATGAGCACATTCATCACAATACTCTATGAGCCGTTGAATCACAATGCTAAATGGCCCTTGTCATCACAATGTTCTACGGTGCTTGTCATCACAATGCTGCATGACCCCTGTCATCACAATGCTCTATGGCCCTTGCCATCACAATGCTCCATGAACGCTGTCATCACAATGCCCTATGACCAGTATCATCACAGTGCTCCTTGGCTGTTGTCATGAAAATGCTCCATAACCCCTGTCATCACAGTGAACCATGGCCCTTGTCATCACAATGCTCCCTGAACCATTTCATCACAATGCTCCATGACCACTTTCATTACAGAGCTCCATGATTGCTATCATCACAATGATCCATGACCCCTTTCATCACAGTGTTCCAGTACCATTTTCATCACAATGATCCACGACCCCTATCACCACAATGCCCCATGACACTTATTTTCACTATGCTCTATGGCCCTTGTCATCACAATGCTCCATGGCCACTGTCATCACAATGCTCCATGACCACATTCATCACAATGCTCCATGACCCGTTTCATCACAATGCTAAATTTCCCTTGTCATCAAAATGCTCCATGGCGCTTGTCATCACAATGCTGCATGACTCCTGTCATCACACTGCCCTATGACCCCTATCATCACAAGGCTCCATCGCCCTTGTCATCACAATGCTCCATAACACCTGTCATCACAATCCTCCATGCCCTTGACATGACAATGCTCCATGACCCCTGTCATCACAGGGCTCCGTGGCCCTTCACATCACAATTCTCCATGATACCTGACAACACAATGCTCCAGTACGCCTTTCATCACAATGCTCCAGGGCCCATGCCATCACAATGCACCATGATCCCTTTCATGACAATAATCCATGACCCCTTTCATCACAATGCTCCAGTATGCCTTTCATCACAATACTCGATGCCCCCTGTCATCACAATGCCCCATGACCCCTCTCAGCAAAATATTCCATGCCCCCTGTAGTCACAATGCTCCATAACTGCTGTCATCACAATGCTCCATGACCCTTGTCATGACAATGCTCCATGGCATTTTTCATCACAATGTTCCATGCCCCCTTTCATCGCAATTCTTCAAGACAACTTTCATCACAATGCTCCATGACCACTTTCATCACAATGCTCCTTGGCCTCTGACATCACAATGCTCCATAAGCCATGTCATCACAATGTGCCATGACCCCGTCAAAACAATGCTCCTTAACCCCTTTCATCACAATGCTCCGTGACCCATGTCAACACAATTGTCCAGGACCCCTTTCATCACAATGCTCCTTGGCACGTGTCATCACAATGCTCCATGAACAGTATCATCACAATGCACCATGATCCCTGTCATAACAAAGCACTATGACACCTGTCATCACAATGCTCCAAGACAACTGTCATCACAATGCCACATGACTCCTGTCATCACAATACTCCCTGACCTTTGTCATCACAATGCTCCATGACGCCTTTCATCACAATGCACCATTACCCCTTTCATCACAATTCTCCAGGCCCTCTCTCACCACAATGCTCCATAACCCCTGACATCACAATGGCCAACGACACCTGTCATCACAATTCACCATGGATCTTGTCATCAAAAGGCTCCATGCTCGTGTCATCACAATGATCCAAGACCCGTGTCATCACAATGCTCCATGGCCGGTCTCATCACAGTGCTCCATGACCCCTGTCATCAAAATTCTCCATGAACTTTCATCACAGTGCTCCATGAACACATTCATCACAATGCTCCATGATCCCTTTCATCACAATGCTCTAGGACCAACATCATCACAATGCTCCATGATCGCTATCATCACAATGCTCCATGACCCCTTTCATAACCATGCTCCAATACCCCCTTTCATCACAATGCTCCATGGTTCCTGTCATCACAATGCACCAGGACCCATGTCATCACAATGCTCTATGACCCTTGTCATCACAATGTTCCATGGCCCTTGTCATCACAATGCTCCATAACCACATTCATCACAATGCTGCATGACCCGTTTCACCACAATGCTAAGTGGCTCTTGTCATCACAATGCTCCATGGTGCTTGTCATCACAATGCTCCATGCCCCCGTCATCACAATGCCCCATGACCCCTGTCATCACAAGAATCCATGGTCTTTGACATCACAGTGCTCCATGACACCTGTCATCACAATGCTCGATGATTCCTTTCATCACAATGCTCCCTTACCCCTGTCATCACAGTGCTCCATGACCCCTTGCATCACAACGCTCCATGACCAATTTCATCACAACGCTCCATGACTCCTATCATCACAATGCTCTATGGCCCTTGTCATCACAATGCTCAATGCCCACTGTCATCACAATGCTCCATGAGCACATTCATCACAATACTGTATGAGCCGTTTCATCACAATGCTAAATGGCCCTTGTCATCACAATGTTCTACGGTGCTTGTCATCACAATGCTGCATGACCCCTGTCATCACAATGCTCCATGGCCCTTGCCATCACAATGCTCCATGAACGCTGTCATCACAATGCCCTATGACCAGTATCATCACAGTGCTCGTTGGCTGTTGTCATGAAAATGCTCCATAACCCCTGTCATCACAGTGAACCATGGCCCTTGTCATCAGAATGCTCCCTGACCCATTTCATCACAATGCTCCATGACCACTTTCATTACAGTGCTCCATGATCGCTATCATCACAATGATCCATGACCCCTTTCATCACAGTGTTCCAGTACCATTTTCATCACAATGATCCACGACCCCTATCACCACAATGTTCCATGACACTTATTTTCACTATGCTCTATGGCCCTTGTCATCACAATGCTCCATGGCCACTGTCATCACAATGCTGCATGACTCCTGTCATCACACTGCCCTATGACCCCTGTCATCACAAGGCTCCATGGCCCTGGTAATCACAATGCTCTATAACACCTGTCATCACAATCCTCCAGGCTCTTGTCATGACAATGCTCCATGACCCCTGTCATCACAAGGCTCCGTGGCCCTTGACATCACAATTCTCCATGACACCTGACAACACAATTCTCCATTACGCCTTTCATCCCAATGCTCCAGGGCCCCTGTAATCACAATGCACCATGATCCCTTTCATGACAATAATCCATGACCCCTTTCATCACAATGCTCCAGTATGCCTTTCAGCACAATACTTGATGCCCACTGTCATCACAAAGCCCCATGACCCCTCTCAGCAAAATATTCCATGCCCCCTGTAGTCACAATGCTCCATACCAGCTGTCATCACAATGCTCCATGACCCTTGTCATGACAATGCTCCATGGCATTTTTCATCACAATGTTCCATGCCCCCTTTCATCACAATTCTTCAAGACAACTTTCATCACAATGATCCACGACCCCTATCACCACAATGCTCCATGACACTTATTTTCACTATGCTCTATGGCCCTTGTCATCACAATGCTCCATGGCCACTGTCATCAAAATGCTCCATGACCCGTTTCATCACAATGCTAAATTTCCCTTGTCATCAAAATGCTCCATAGCGCTTGTCATCACAATGCTGCATGACTCCTGTCATCACACTGCCCTATGACCCCTGTCATCACAAGGCTCCATGGCCCTTGTCATCACAATGCTCCATAACACCTGTCATCAAAATCCTCCATGCCCTTGTCATGACAATGCTCCATGACCCCTGTCATCACAAGGCTCCGTGGCCCTTGACATCACAATTCTCCATGACACCTGACAACACAATGCTCCAGTACGCCTTTCATCACAATGCTCCAGGCCCCCTGTCATCACAATGCACCATGTTCCCTTTATGACAATAATCCATGACCCCTTTCATCACAATGCTGCAGTATGCCTTTCATCACAATACTCGATGCCCCCTGTCATCACAATGCCCCATGATCACTCTCAGCAAAATATTCCATGCCCCCTGTAGTCACAATGCTCCATAACCGCTGTCATCACAATGCTCCATGACCCTTGTCATGACAATGCTCCATGGCATTTTTCATCACAATGTTCCATGCCCCCTTTCATCACAATTCTTCAAGACAACTTTCATCACAATGCTCCATGACCACTTTCATCAGAATGCTCCTTGGCCTGGGTCATCGCAATGATCCATGACTCCTTTCATCACAATGCTCCATGGCCTCTTACATCACAATGCTCCATAAGCCATGTCATCACAATGTGCCATGACCCCGTCAAAACAATGCTCCATAACCCCTTTCATCACAATGCTCCGTGACCCATGTCAACACAATTGTCCAGGACCCCTTTCATCACAATGCTCCTTGGCACGTGTCATCACAATGCTCCATGAACAGTATCATCACAATGCACCATAATCCCTGTCATCACAATGCACTATGACACCTGTCATCTCAATGCTCCAAGACGACTGTCGTCACATTGCCACATGACTCCTGTCATCACAATACTCCCTGACTTTGTCATCACAATGCTCCATGACGCCTTTCATCACAATGCACCATTACCCCTTTCTTCACAATTCTCCAGGCCCTCTATCACCACAATGCTCCATAACCCATGACATCACAATGGCCAACGACACCTGTCATCACAATTCACCATGGATCTTGTCATCAAAAGGCTCCATGCTCGTGTCATCACAATGATCCAAGACCCGTGTCATCACAATGCTCCATGGCCGGTCTCATCACAGTGCTCCATGACCCCTGTCATCAAAATTCTCCATGAACTTTCATCACAGTGCTCCATGAACACATTCATCACAATGCTCCATGATCCCTTTCATCACAATGCTCTAGGACCAACATCATCACAATGCTCCATGATCGCTATCATCACAATGCTCCATGACCCCTTTCATAACCATGCTCCAATACCCCCTTTCATCACAATGCTCCATGGTTCCTGTCATCACAATGCGCCAGGACCCATGTCATCACAATGCTCTATGACCCTTGTCATCACAATGTTCCCTGGCCCTTGTCATCACAATGCTCCATGACCACATTCATCACAATGCTGCATGACCCGTTTCACCACAATGCTAAGTGGCTCTTGTCATCACAATGCTCCATGGTGCTTGTCATCACAAGGCTCCATGCCCCCGTCATCACAATGCCCCATGACCCCTGTCATCACAAGAATCCATGGTCTTTGACATCACAGTGCTCCATGACACCTGTCATCACAATGCTCGATGATTCGTTTCATCACAATGCTCCCTTACCCCTGTCATCACAGTGCTCCATGACCCCTTGCATCACAATGCTCCATGACCAATTGCATCACAACGCTCCATGACTCCTATCATCACAATGCTCTATGGCCCTTGTCATCACAATGCTCAATGCCCACTGTCATCACAAAGCTCCATGAGCACATTCATCACAATACTCTATGAGCCGTTGAATCACAATGCTAAATGGCCCTTGTCATCACAATGTTCTACGTTGCTTGTCATCACAATGCTGCATGACCCCTGTCATCACAATGCTCTATGGCCCTTGCCATCACAATGCTCCATGAACGCTGTCATCACAATGCCCTATGACCAGTATCATCACAGTGCTCCTTGGCTGTTGTCATGAAAATGCTCCATAACCCCTGTCATCACAGTGAACCATGGCCCTTGTCATCACAATGCTCCCTGAACCATTTCATCACAATGCTCCATGACCACTTTCATTACAGAGCTCCATGATTGCTATCATCACAATGATCCATGACCCCTTTCATCACAGTGTTCCAGTACCATTTTCATCACAATGATCCACGACCCCTATCACCACAATGCCCCATGACACTTATTTTCACTATGCTCTATGGCCCTTGTCATCACAATGCTCCATGGCCACTGTCATCACAATGCTCCATGACCACATTCATCACAATGCTCCATGACCCGTTTCATCACAATGCTAAATTTCCCTTGTCATCAAAATGCTCCATGGCGCTTGTCATCACAATGCTGCATGACTCCTGTCATCACACTGCCCTATGACCCCTATCATCACAAGGCTCCATCGCCCTTGTCATCACAATGCTCCATAACACCTGTCATCACAATCCTCCATGCCCTTGACATGACAATGCTCCATGACCCCTGTCATCACAGGGCTCCGTGGCCCTTCACATCACAATTCTCCATGATACCTGACAACACAATGCTCCAGTACGCCTTTCATCACAATGCTCCAGGCCCCCTGTCATCACAACGCACCATGATCCCTTTCATGACAATAATCCATGACCCCTTTCATCACAATGCCCCAGTATGCCTTTCATCACAATACCCGATGCCCCCTGTCATCACAATGCCCCATGAACCCTCTCAGCAAAATATTCCATGCCCCCTGTAGTCACAATGCTCCATAACAGCTTTCATCACAATGCTCCATGACACTTGTCATGACAATGCTCCATGGCATTGTTCATCACTAGGTTCCATGCCCCCTTTCATCGCAATTTTTCAAGACAACTTTCATCACAATGCTCCATGACCACTTTCATCACAATGCTCCTTGGCCTGGGTCATCGCAATGCTCCATGACTCCTTTCATCACAATGCTCCATGGCCTCTGACATCACAATGCTCCATAAGCCATGTCATCACAATGTGCCATGACCCCGTCAAAACAATGCTCCATAACCCCTTTCATCACAATGCTCCGTGACCCATGTCAACACAATTGTCCAGGACCCCTTTCATCACAATGCTCCTTGGCACGTGTCATCACAATGCTCCATGAACAGTATCATCACAATGCACCATGATCCCTGTCATAACAAAGCACTATGACACCTGTCATCACAATGCTCCAAGACAACTGTCATCACAATGCCACATGACTCCTGTCATCACAATACTCCCTGACCTTTGTCATCACAATGCTCCATGACGCCTTTCATCACAATGCACCATTACCCCTTTCATCACAATTCTCCAGGCCCTCTCTCACCACAATGCTCCATAACCCCTGACATCACAATGGCCAACGACACCTGTCATCACAATTCACCATGGATCTTGTCATCAAAAGGCTCCATGCTCGTGTCATCACAATGATCCAAGACCCGTGTCATCACAATGCTCCATGGCCGGTCTCATCACAGTGCTCCATGACCCCTGTCATCAAAATTCTCCATGAACGTTCATCACAGTGCTCCATGAACACATTCATCACAATGCTCCATGATCCCTTTCATCACAATGCTCTAGGACCAACATCATCACAATGCTCCATGATCGCTATCATCACAATGCTCCATGACCCCTTTCATAACCATGCTCCAATACCCCCTTTCATCACAATGCTCCATGGTTCCTGTCATCACAATGCGCCAGGACCCATGTCATCACAATGCTCTATGACCCTTGTCATCACAATATTCCATGGCCCTTGTCATCACAATGCTCCATAACCACATTCATCACAATGCTGCATGACCCGTTTCACCACAATGCTAAGTGGCTCTTGTCATCACAATGCTCCATGGTGCTTGTCATCACAATGCTCCATGCCCCCGTCATCACAATGCCCCATGACCCCTGTCATCACAAGAATCCATGGTCTTTGACATCACAGTGCTCCAGGACACCTGTCATCACAATGCTCGATGATTCGTTTCATCACAATGCTCCCTTACCCCTGTCATCACAGTGCTCCATGACCCCTTGCATCACAATGCTCCATGACCAATTGCATCACAACGCTCCATGACTCCTATCATCACAATGCTCTATGGCCCTTGTCATCACAATGCTCAATGCCCACTGTCATCACAAAGCTCCATGAGCACATTCATCACAATACTCTATGAGCCGTTGAATCACAATGCTAAATGGCCCTTGTCATCACAATGTTCTACGGTGCTTGTCATCACAATGCTGCATGACCCCTGTCATCACAAGGCTCCATGGCCCTTGATATCACAATGCTCCATGAACGCTGTCATCACAATGCCCTATGACCAGTATCATCACAGTGCTCCTTGGCTGTTGTCATGAAAATGCTCCATAACCCCTGTCATCACAGTGAACCTTGGCCCTTGTCATCACAATGCTCCCTGACCCATTTCATCACAATGCTCCATGACCACTTTCATTACAGAGCTCCATGATCACTATCATCACAATGATCCATGACCCCTTTCATCACAGTGTTCCAGTACCATTTTCATCACAATGATCCACGACCCCTATCACCACAATGCTCCATGACACTTATTTTCACTATGCTCTATGGCCCTTGTCATCACAATGCTCCATGGCCACTGTCATCACAATGCTCCATGACCCGTTTCATCACAATGCTAAATTTCCCTTGTCATCAAAATGCTCCATAGCGCTTGTCATCACAATGCTGCATGACTCCTGTCATCACACTGCCCTATGACCCCTGTCATCACAAGGCTCCATGGCCCTTGTCATCACAATGCTCCATAACACCTGTCATCAAAATCCTCCATGCCCTTGTCATGACAATGCTCCATGACCCCTGTCATCACAAGGCTCCGTGGCCCTTGACATCACAATTCTCCATGACACCTGACAACACAATGCTCCAGTACGCCTTTCATCACAATGCTCCAGGCCCCCTGTCATCACAATGCACCATGTTCCCTTTCATGACAATAATCCATGACCCCTTTCATCACAATGCTTCAGTATGCCTTTCATCACAATACTCGATGCCCCCTGTCATCACAATGCCCCATGACCACTCTCAGCAAAATATTCCATGCCCCCTGTAGTCACAATGCTCCATAACCGCTGTCATCACAATGCTCCATGACCCTTGTCATGACAATGCTCCATGGCATTTTTCATCACAATGTTCCATGCCCCCTTTCATCACAATTCTTCAAGACAACTTTCATCACAATGCTCCATGACCACTTTCATCAGAATGCTCCTTGGCCTGGGTCATCGCAATGCTCCATGACTCCTTTCATCACAATGCTCCATGGCCTCTGACATCACAATGCTCCATAAGCCATGTCATCACAATGTGCCATGACCCCGTCAAAACAATGCTCCATAACCCCTTTCATCACAATGCTCCGTGACCCATGTCAACACAATTGTCCAGGACCCCTTTCATCACAATGCTCCTTGGCACGTGTCATCACAATGCTCCATGAACAGTATCATCACAATGCACCATAATCCCTGTCATCACAATGCACTATGACACCTGTCATCACAATGCTCCAAGACGACTGTCGTCACATTGCCACATGACTCCTGTCATCACAATACTCCCTGACTTTGTCATCACAATGCTCCATGACGCCTTTCATCACAATGCACCATTACCCCTTTCATCACAATTCTCCAGGCCCTCTATCACCACAATGCTCCATAACCCCTGACATCACAATGCCCAACGACACCTGTCATCACAATTCACCATGGATCTTGTCATCAAAAGGCTCCATGCTCGTGTCATCACAATGATCCAAGACCCGTGTCATCACAATGCTCCATGGCCGGTCTCATCACAGTGCTCCATGACCCCTGTCATCAAAATTCTCCATGAACTTTCATCACAGTGCTCCATGAACACATTCATCACAATGCTCCATGATCCCTTTCATCACAATGCTCTAGGACCAACATCATCACAATGCTCCATGATCGCTATCATCACAATGCTCCATGACCCCTTTCATAACCATGCTCCAATACCCCCTTTCATCACAATGCTCCATGGTTCCTGTCATCACAATGCGCCAGGACCCATGTCATCACAATGCTCTATGACCCTTGTCATCACAATATTCCATGGCCCTTGTCATCACAATGCTCCATAACCACATTCATCACAATGCTGCATGACCCGTTTCACCACAATGCTAAGTGGCTCTTGTCATCACAATGCTCCATGGTGCTTGTCATCACAATGCTCCATGCCCCCGTCATCACAATGCCCCATGACCCCTGTCATCACAAGAATCCATGGTCTTTGACATCACAGTGCTCCAGGACACCTGTCATCACAATGCTCGATGATTCGTTTCATCACAATGCTCCCTTACCCCTGTCATCACAGTGCTCCATGACCCCTTGCATCACAATGCTCCATGACCAATTGCATCACAACGCTCCATGACTCCTATCATCACAATGCTCTATGGCCCTTGTCATCACAATGCTCAATGCCCACTGTCATCACAAAGCTCCATGAGCACATTCATCACAATACTCTATGAGCCGTTGAATCACAATGCTAAATGGCCCTTGTCATCACAATGTTCTACGGTGCTTGTCATCACAATGCTGCATGACCCCTGTCATCACAAGGCTCCATGGCCCTTGATATCACAATGCTCCATGAACGCTGTCATCACAATGCCCTATGACCAGTATCATCACAGTGCTCCTTGGCTGTTGTCATGAAAATGCTCCATAACCCCTGTCATCACAGTGAACCTTGGCCCTTGTCATCACAATGCTCCCTGACCCATTTCATCACAATGCTCCATGACCACTTTCATTACAGAGCTCCATGATCACTATCATCACAATGATCCATGACCCCTTTCATCACAGTGTTCCAGTACCATTTTCATCACAATGATCCACGACCCCTATCACCACAATGCTCCATGACACTTATTTTCACTATGCTCTATGGCCCTTGTCATCACAATGCTCCATGGCCACTGTCATCACAATGCTCCATGACCCGTTTCATCACAATGCTAAATTTCCCTTGTCATCAAAATGCTCCATAGCGCTTGTCATCACAATGCTGCATGACTCCTGTCATCACACTGCCCTATGACCCCTGTCATCACAAGGCTCCATGGCCCTTGTCATCACAATGCTCCATAACACCTGTCATCAAAATCCTCCATGCCCTTGTCATGACAATGCTCCATGACCCCTGTCATCACAAGGCTCCGTGGCCCTTGACATCACAATTCTCCATGACACCTGACAACACAATGCTCCAGTACGCCTTTCATCACAATGCTCCAGGCCCCCTGTCATCACAATGCACCATGTTCCCTTTCATGACAATAATCCATGACCCCTTTCATCACAATGCTTCAGTATGCCTTTCATCACAATACTCGATGCCCCCTGTCATCACAATGCCCCATGACCACTCTCAGCAAAATATTCCATGCCCCCTGTAGTCACAATGCTCCATAACCGCTGTCATCACAATGCTCCATGACCCTTGTCATGACAATGCTCCATGGCATTTTTCATCACAATGTTCCATGCCCCCTTTCATCACAATTCTTCAAGACAACTTTCATCACAATGCTCCATGACCACTTTCATCAGAATGCTCCTTGGCCTGGGTCATCGCAATGCTCCATGACTCCTTTCATCACAATGCTCCATGGCCTCTGACATCACAATGCTCCATAAGCCATGTCATCACAATGTGCCATGACCCCGTCAAAACAATGCTCCATAACCCCTTTCATCACAATGCTCCGTGACCCATGTCAACACAATTGTCCAGGACCCCTTTCATCACAATGCTCCTTGGCACGTGTCATCACAATGCTCCATGAACAGTATCATCACAATGCACCATAATCCCTGTCATCACAATGCACTATGACACCTGTCATCACAATGCTCCAAGACGACTGTCGTCACATTGCCACATGACTCCTGTCATCACAATACTCCCTGACTTTGTCATCACAATGCTCCATGACGCCTTTCATCACAATGCACCATTACCCCTTTCATCACAATTCTCCAGGCCCTCTATCACCACAATGCTCCATAACCCCTGACATCACAATGCCCAACGACACCTGTCATCACAATTCACCATGGATCTTGTCATCAAAAGGCTCCATGCTCGTGTCATCACAATGATCCAAGACCCGTGTCATCACAATGCTCCATGGCCGGTCTCATCACAGTGCTCCATGACCCCTGTCATCAAAATTCTCCATGAACTTTCATCACAGTGCTCCATGAACACATTCATCACAATGCTCCATGATCCCTTTCATCACAATGCTCTAGGACCAACATCATCACAATGCTCCATGATCGCTATCATCACAATGCTCCATGACCCCTTTCATAACCATGCTCCAATACCCCCTTTCATCACAATGCTCCATGGTTCCTGTCATCACAATGCGCCAGGACCCATGTCATCACAATGCTCTATGACCCTTGTCATCACAATGTTCCATGGCCCTTGTCATCACAATGCTCCATGACCACATTCATCACAATGCTGCATGACCCGTTTCACCACAATGCTAAGTGGCTCTTGTCATCACAATGCTCCATGGTGCTTGTCATCACAATGCTCCATGCCCCCGTCATCACAATGCCCCATGACCCCTGTCATCACAAGAATCCATGGTCTTTGACATCACAGTGCTCCATGACACCTGTCATCACAATGCTCGATGATTCGTTTCATCACAATGCTCCCTTACCCCTGTCATCACAGTGCTCCATGACCCCTTGCATCACAATGCTCCATGACCAATTGCATCACAACGCTCCATGACTCCTATCATCACAATGCTCTATGGCCCTTGTCATCACAATGCTCAATGCCCACTGTCATCACAAAGCTCCATGAGCACATTCATCACAATACTCTATGAGCCGTTGAATCACAATGCTAAATGGCCCTTGTCATCACAATGTTCTACGGTGCTTGTCATCACAATGCTGCATGACCCCTGTCATCACAATGCTCTATGGCCCTTGCCATCACAATGCTCCATGAACGCTGTCATCACAATGCCCTATGACCAGTATCATCACAGTGCTCCTTGGCTGTTGTCATGAAAATGCTCCATAACCCCTGTCATCACAGTGAACCATGGCCCTTGTCATCACAATGCTCCCTGAACCATTTCATCACAATGCTCCATGACCACTTTCATTACAGAGCTCCATGATTGCTATCATCACAATGATCCATGACCCCTTTCATCACAGTGTTCCAGTACCATTTTCATCACAATGATCCACGACCCCTATCACCACAATGCCCCATGACACTTATTTTCACTATGCTCTATGGCCCTTGTCATCACAATGCTCCATGGCCACTGTCATCACAATGCTCCATGACCACATTCATCACAATGCTCCATGACCCGTTTCATCACAATGCTAAATTTCCCTTGTCATCAAAATGCTCCATGGCGCTTGTCATCACAATGCTGCATGACTCCTGTCATCACACTGCCCTATGACCCCTATCATCACAAGGCTCCATCGCCCTTGTCATCACAATGCTCCATAACACCTGTCATCACAATCCACCATGCCATTGACATGACAATGCTCCATGACCCCTGTCATCACAGGGCTCCGTGGCCCTTCACATCACAATTCTCCATGATACCTGACAACACAATGCTCCAGTACGCCTTTCATCACAATGCTCCAGGGCCCATGCCATCACAATGCACCATGATCCCTTTCATGACAATAATCCATGACCCCTTTCATCACAATGCTGCAGTATGCCTTTCATCACAATACTCGATGCCCCCTGTCATCACAATGCCCCATGACCCCTCTCAGCAAAATATTCCATGCCCCCTGTAGTCACAATGCTCCATAACTGCTGTCATCACAATGCTCCATGACCCTTGTCATGACAATGCTCCATGGCATTTTTCATCACAATGTTCCATGCCCCCTTTCATCGCAATTCTTCAAGACAACTTTCATCACAATGCTCCATGACCACTTTCATCAGAATGCTCCTTGGCCTGGGTCATCGCAATGCTCCATGACTCCTTTCATCACAATGCTCCATGGCCTCTGACATCACAATGCTCCATAAGCCATGTCATCACAATGTGCCATGACCCCGTCAAAACAATGCTCCATAACCCCTTTCATCACAATGCTCCGTGACCCATGTCAACACAATTGTCCAGGACCCCTTTCATCACAATGCTCCTTGGCACGTGTCATCACAATGCTCCATGAACAGTATCATCACAATGCACCATGATCCCTGTCATAACAAAGCACTATGACACCTGTCATCACAATGCTCCAAGACAACTGTCATCACAATGCCACATGACTCCTGTCATCACAATACTCCCTGACCTTTGTCATCACAATGCTCCATGACGCCTTTCATCACAATGCACCATTACCCCTTTCATCACAATTCTCCAGGCCCTCTCTCACCACAATGCTCCATAACCCCTGACATCACAATGGCCAACGACACCTGTCATCACAATTCACCATGGATCTTGTCATCAAAAGGCTCCATGCTCGTGTCATCACAATGATCCAAGACCCGTGTCATCACAATGCTCCATGGCCGGTCTCATCACAGTGCTCCATGACCCCTGTCATCAAAATTCTCCATGAACTTTCATCACAGTGCTCCATGAACACATTCATCACAATGCTCCATGATCCCTTTCATCACAATGCTCTAGGACCAACATCATCACAATGCTCCATGATCGCTATCATCACAATGCTCCATGACCCCTTTCATAACCATGCTCCAATACCCCCTTTCATCACAATGCTCCATGGTTCCTGTCATCACAATGCGCCAGGACCCATGTCATCACAATGCTCTATGACCCTTGTCATCACAATGTTCCATGGCCCTTGTCATCACAATGCTCCATAACCACATTCATCACAATGCTGCATGACCCGTTTCACCACAATGCTAAGTGGCTCTTGTCATCACAATGCTCCATGGTGCTTGTCATCACAATGCTCCATGCCCCCGTCATCACAATGCCCCATGACCCCTGTCATCACAAGAATCCATGGTCTTTGACATCACAGTGCTCCAGGACACCTGTCATCACAATGCTCGATGATTCGTTTCATCACAATGCTCCCTTACCCCTGTCATCACAGTGCTCCATGACCCCTTGCATCACAATGCTCCATGACCAATTGCATCACAACGCTCCATGACTCCTATCATCACAATGCTCTATGGCCCTTGTCATCACAATGTTCAATGCCCACTGTCATCACAAAGCTCCATGAGCACATTCATCACAATACTCTATGAGCCGTTGAATCACAATGCTAAATGGCCCTTGTCATCACAATGTTCTACGGTGCTTGTCATCACAATGCTGCATGACCCCTGTCATCACAAGGCTCCATGGCCCTTGATATCACAATGCTCCATGAACGCTGTCATCACAATGCCCTATGACCAGTATCATCACAGTGCTCCTTGGCTGTTGTCATGAAAATGCTCCATAACCCCTGTCATCACAGTGAACCTTGGCCCTTGTCATCACAATGCTCCCTGACCCATTTCATCACAATGCTCCATGACCACTTTCATTACAGAGCTCCATGATCACTATCATCACAATGATCCATGACCCCTTTCATCACAGTGTTCCAGTACCATTTTCATCACAATGATCCACGACCCCTATCACCACAATGCTCCATGACACTTATTTTCACTATGCTCTATGGCCCTTGTCATCACAATGCTCCATGGCCACTGTCATCACAATGCTCCATGACCCGTTTCATCACAATGCTAAATTTCCCTTGTCATCAAAATGCTCCATAGCGCTTGTCATCACAATGCTGCATGACTCCTGTCATCACACTGCCCTATGACCCCTGTCATCACAAGGCTCCATGGCCCTTGTCATCACAATGCTCCATAACACCTGTCATCAAAATCCTCCATGCCCTTGTCATGACAATGCTCCATGACCCCTGTCATCACAAGGCTCCGTGGCCCTTGACATCACAATTCTCCATGACACCTGACAACACAATGCTCCAGTACGCCTTTCATCACAATGCTCCAGGCCCCCTGTCATCACAATGCACCATGTTCCCTTTCATGACAATAATCCATGACCCCTTTCATCACAATGCTTCAGTATGCCTTTCATCACAATACTCGATGCCCCCTGTCATCACAATGCCCCATGACCACTCTCAGCAAAATATTCCATGCCCCCTGTAGTCACAATGCTCCATAACTGCTGTCATCACAATGCTCCATGACCCTTGTCATGACAATGCTCCATGGCATTTTTCATCACAATGTTCCATGCCCCCTTTCATCACAATTCTTCAAGACAACTTTCATCACAATGCTCCATGACCACTTTCATCAGAATGCTCCTTGGCCTGGGTCATCGCAATGCTCCATGACTCCTTTCATCACAATGCTCCATGGCCTCTTACATCACAATGCTCCATAAGCCATGTCATCACAATGTGCCATGACCCCGTCAAAACAATGCTCCATAACCCCTTTCATCACAATGCTCCGTGACCCATGTCAACACAATTGTCCAGGACCCCTTTCATCACAATGCTCCTTGGCACGTGTCATCACAATGCTCCATGAACAGTATCATCACAATGCACCATAATCCCTGTCATCACAATGCACTATGACACCTGTCATCACAATGCTCCAAGACGACTGTCGTCACATTGCCACATGACTCCTGTCATCACAATACTCCCTGACTTTGTCATCACAATGCTCCATGACGCCTTTCATCACAATGCACCATTACCCCTTTCATCACAATTCTCCAGGCCCTCTATCACCACAATGCTCCATAACCCATGACATCACAATGGCCAACGACACCTGTCATCACAATTCACCATGGATCTTGTCATCAAAAGGCTCCATGCTCGTGTCATCACAATGATCCAAGACCCGTGTCATCACAATGCTCCATGGCCGGTCTCATCACAGTGCTCCATGACCCCTGTCATCAAAATTCTCCATGAACTTTCATCACAGTGCTCCATGAACACATTCATCACAATGCTCCATGATCCCTTTCATCACAATGCTCTAGGACCAACATCATCACAATGCTCCATGATCGCTATCATCACAATGCTCCATGACCCCTTTCATAACCATGCTCCAATACCCCCTTTCATCACAATGCTCCATGGTTCCTGTCATCACAATGCGCCAGGACCCATGTCATCACAATGCTCTATGACCCTTGTCATCACAATGTTCCATGGCCCTTGTCATCACAATGCTCCATGACCACATTCATCACAATGCTGCATGACCCGTTTCACCACAATGCTAAGTGGCTCTTGTCATCACAATGCTCCATGGTGCTTGTCATCACAATGCTCCATGCCCCCGTCATCACAATGCCCCATGACCCCTGTCATCACAAGAATCCATGGTCTTTGACATCACAGTGCTCCATGACACCTGTCATCACAATGCTCGATGATTCGTTTCATCACAATGCTCCCTTACCCCTGTCATCACAGTGCTCCATGACCCCTTGCATCACAATGCTCCATGACCAATTGCATCACAACGCTCCATGACTCCTATCATCACAATGCTCTATGGCCCTTGTCATCACAATGCTCAATGCCCACTGTCATCACAAAGCTCCATGAGCATATTCATCACAATACTCTATGAGCCGTTGAATCACAATGCTAAATGGCCCTTGTCATCACAATGTTCTACGGTGCTTGTCATCACAATGCTGCATGACCCCTGTCATCACAATGCTCTATGGCCCTTGCCATCACAATGCTCCATGAACGCTGTCATCACAATGCCCTATGACCAGTATCATCACAGTGCTCCTTGGCTGTTGTCATGAAAATGCTCCATAACCCCTGTCATCACAGTGAACCATGGCCCTTGTCATCACAATGCTCCCTGAACCATTTCATCACAATGCTCCATGACCACTTTCATTACAGAGCTCCATGATTGCTATCATCACAATGATCCATGACCCCTTTCATCACAGTGTTCCAGTACCATTTTCATCACAATGATCCACGACCCCTATCACCACAATGCCCCATGACACTTATTTTCACTATGCTCTATGGCCCTTGTCATCACAATGCTCCATGGCCACTGTCATCACAATGCTCCATGACCACATTCATCACAATGCTCCATGACCCGTTTCATCACAATGCTAAATTTCCCTTGTCATCAAAATGCTCCATGGCGCTTGTCATCACAATGCTGCATGACTCCTGTCATCACACTGCCCTATGACCCCTATCATCACAAGGCTCCATCGCCCTTGTCATCACAATGCTCCATAACACCTGTCATCACAATCCTCCATGCCCTTGACATGACAATGCTCCATGACCCCTGTCATCACAGGGCTCCGTGGCCCTTCACATCACAATTCTCCATGATACCTGACAACACAATGCTCCAGTACGCCTTTCATCACAATGCTCCAGGGCCCATGCCATCACAATGCACCATGATCCCTTTCATGACAATAATCCATGACCCCTTTCATCACAATGCTGCAGTATGCCTTTCATCACAATACTCGATGCCCCCTGTCATCACAATGCCCCATGACCCCTCTCAGCAAAATATTCCATGCCCCCTGTAGTCACAATGCTCCATAACTGCTGTCATCACAATGCTCCATGACCCTTGTCATGACAATGCTCCATGGCATTTTTCATCACAATGTTCCATGCCCCCTTTCATCGCAATTCTTCAAGACAACTTTCATCACAATGCTCCATGACCACTTTCATCACAATGCTCCTTGGCCTGGGTCATCGCAATGCTCCATGACTCCTTTCATCACAATGCTCCATGGCCTCTGACATCACAATGCTCCATAAGCCATGTCATCACAATGTGCCATGACCCCGTCAAAACAATGCTCCATAACCCCTTTCATCACAATGCTCCGTGACCCATGTCAACACAATTGTCCAGGACCCCTTTCATCACAATGCTCCTTGGCACGTGTCATCACAATGCTCCATGAACAGTATCATCACAATGCACCATGATCCCTGTCATAACAAAGCACTATGACACCTGTCATCACAATGCTCCAAGACAACTGTCATCACAATGCCACATGACTCCTGTCATCACAATACTCCCTGACCTTTGTCATCACAATGCTCCATGACGCCTTTCATCACAATGCACCATTACCCCTTTCATCACAATTCTCCAGGCCCTCTCTCACCACAATGCTCCATAACCCCTGACATCACAATGGCCAACGACACCTGTCATCACAATTCACCATGGATCTTGTCATCAAAAGGCTCCATGCTCGTGTCATCACAATGATCCAAGACCCGTGTCATCACAATGCTCCATGGCCGGTCTCATCACAGTGCTCCATGACCCCTGTCATCAAAATTCTCCATGAACTTTCATCACAGTGCTCCATGAACACATTCATCACAATGCTCCATGATCCCTTTCATCACAATGCTCTAGGACCAACATCATCACAATGCTCCATGATCGCTATCATCACAATGCTCCATGACCCCTTTCATAACCATGCTCCAATACCCCCTTTCATCACAATGCTCCATGGTTCCTGTCATCACAATGCGCCAGGACCCATGTCATCACAATGCTCTATGACCCTTGTCATCACAATGTTCCATGGCCCTTGTCATCACAATGCTCCATAACCACATTCATCACAATGCTGCATGACCCGTTTCACCACAATGCTAAGTGGCTCTTGTCATCACAATGCTCCATGGTGCTTGTCATCACAATGCTCCATGCCCCCGTCATCACAATGCCCCATGACCCCTGTCATCACAAGAATCCATGGTCTTTGACATCACAGTGCTCCAGGACACCTGTCATCACAATGCTCGATGATTCGTTTCATCACAATGCTCCCTTACCCCTGTCATCACAGTGCTCCATGACCCCTTGCATCACAATGCTCCATGACCAATTGCATCACAACGCTCCATGACTCCTATCATCACAATGCTCTATGGCCCTTGTCATCACAATGCTCAATGCCCACTGTCATCACAAAGCTCCATGAGCACATTCATCACAATACTCTATGAGCCGTTGAATCACAATGCTAAATGGCCCTTGTCATCACAATGTTCTACGGTGCTTGTCATCACAATGCTGCATGACCCCTGTCATCACAAGGGTCCATGGACCTTGCCATCACAATGCTCCATGAACGCTGTCATCACAATGCCCTCTGACCAGTATCATCACAGTGCTCCTTGGCTGTTGTCATGAAAATGCTCCATAACCCCTGTCATCACAGTGAACCTTGGCCCTTGTCATCACAATGCTCCCTGACCCATTTCATCACAATGCTCCATGACCACTTTCATTACAGAGCTCCATGATCACTATCATCACAATGATCCATGACCCCTTTCATCACAGTGTTCCAGTACCATTTTCATCACAATGATCCACGACCCCTATCACCACAATGCTCCATGACACTTATTTTCACTATGCTCTATGGCCCTTGTCATCACAATGCTCCATGGCCACTGTCATCACAATGCTCCATGACCCGTTTCATCACAATGCTAAATTTCCCTTGTCATCAAAATGCTCCATAGCGCTTGTCATCACAATGCTGCATGACTCCTGTCATCACACTGCCCTATGACCCCTGTCATCACAAGGCTCCATGGCCCTTGTCATCACAATGCTCCATAACACCTGTCATCAAAATCCTCCATGCCCTTGTCATGACAATGCTCCATGACCCCTGTCATCACAAGGCTCCGTGGCCCTTGACATCACAATTCTCCATGACACCTGACAACACAATGCTCCAGTACGCCTTTCATCACAATGCTCCAGGCCCCCTGTCATCACAATGCACCATGTTCCCTTTCATGACAATAATCCATGACCCCTTTCATCACAATGCTTCAGTATGCCTTTCATCACAATACTCGATGCCCCCTGTCATCACAATGCCCCATGACCACTCTCAGCAAAATATTCCATGCCCCCTGTAGTCACAATGCTCCATAACTGCTGTCATCACAATGCTCCATGACCCTTGTCATGACAATGCTCCATGGCATTTTTCATCACAATGTTCCATGCCCCCTTTCATCACAATTCTTCAAGACAACTTTCATCACAATGCTCCATGACCACTTTCATCAGAATGCTCCTTGGCCTGGGTCATCGCAATGCTCCATGACTCCTTTCATCACAATGCTCCATGGCCTCTTACATCACAATGCTCCATAAGCCATGTCATCACAATGTGCCATGACCCCGTCAAAACAATGCTCCATAACCCCTTTCATCACAATGCTCCGTGACCCATGTCAACACAATTGTCCAGGACCCCTTTCATCACAATGCTCCTTGGCACGTGTCATCACAATGCTCCATGAACAGTATCATCACAATGCACCATAATCCCTGTCATCACAATGCACTATGACACCTGTCATCACAATGCTCCAAGACGACTGTCGTCACATTGCCACATGACTCCTGTCATCACAATACTCCCTGACTTTGTCATCACAATGCTCCATGACGCCTTTCATCACAATGCACCATTACCCCTTTCATCACAATTCTCCAGGCCCTCTATCACCACAATGCTCCATAACCCATGACATCACAATGGCCAACGACACCTGTCATCACAATTCACCATGGATCTTGTCATCAAAAGGCTCCATGCTCGTGTCATCACAATGATCCAAGACCCGTGTCATCACAATGCTCCATGGCCGGTCTCATCACAGTGCTCCATGACCCCTGTCATCAAAATTCTCCATGAACTTTCATCACAGTGCTCCATGAACACATTCATCACAATGCTCCATGATCCCTTTCATCACAATGCTCTAGGACCAACATCATCACAATGCTCCATGATCGCTATCATCACAATGCTCCATGACCCCTTTCATAACCATGCTCCAATACCCCCTTTCATCACAATGCTCCATGGTTCCTGTCATCACAATGCGCCAGGACCCATGTCATCACAATGCTCTATGACCCTTGTCATCACAATGTTCCATGGCCCTTGTCATCACAATGCTCCATGACCACATTCATCACAATGCTGCATGACCCGTTTCACCACAATGCTAAGTGGCTCTTGTCATCACAATGCTCCATGGTGCTTGTCATCACAATGCTCCATGCCCCCGTCATCACAATGCCCCATGACCCCTGTCATCACAAGAATCCATGGTCTTTGACATCACAGTGCTCCATGACACCTGTCATCACAATGCTCGATGATTCGTTTCATCACAATGCTCCCTTACCCCTGTCATCACAGTGCTCCATGACCCCTTGCATCACAATGCTCCATGACCAATTGCATCACAACGCTCCATGACTCCTATCATCACAATGCTCTATGGCCCTTGTCATCACAATGCTCAATGCCCACTGTCATCACAAAGCTCCATGAGCATATTCATCACAATACTCTATGAGCCGTTGAATCACAATGCTAAATGGCCCTTGTCATCACAATGTTCTACGGTGCTTGTCATCACAATGCTGCATGACCCCTGTCATCACAATGCTCTATGGCCCTTGCCATCACAATGCTCCATGAACGCTGTCATCACAATGCCCTATGACCAGTATCATCACAGTGCTCCTTGGCTGTTGTCATGAAAATGCTCCATAACCCCTGTCATCACAGTGAACCATGGCCCTTGTCATCACAATGCTCCCTGAACCATTTCATCACAATGCTCCATGACCACTTTCATTACAGAGCTCCATGATTGCTATCATCACAATGATCCATGACCCCTTTCATCACAGTGTTCCAGTACCATTTTCATCACAATGATCCACGACCCCTATCACCACAATGCCCCATGACACTTATTTTCACTATGCTCTATGGCCCTTGTCATCACAATGCTCCATGGCCACTGTCATCACAATGCTCCATGACCACATTCATCACAATGCTCCATGACCCGTTTCATCACAATGCTAAATTTCCCTTGTCATCAAAATGCTCCATGGCGCTTGTCATCACAATGCTGCATGACTCCTGTCATCACACTGCCCTATGACCCCTATCATCACAAGGCTCCATCGCCCTTGTCATCACAATGCTCCATAACACCTGTCATCACAATCCTCCATGCCCTTGACATGACAATGCTCCATGACCCCTGTCATCACAGGGCTCCGTGGCCCTTCACATCACAATTCTCCATGATACCTGACAACACAATGCTCCAGTACGCCTTTCATCACAATGCTCCAGGGCCCATGCCATCACAATGCACCATGATCCCTTTCATGACAATAATCCATGACCCCTTTCATCACAATGCTGCAGTATGCCTTTCATCACAATACTCGATGCCCCCTGTCATCACAATGCCCCATGACCCCTCTCAGCAAAATATTCCATGCCCCCTGTAGTCACAATGCTCCATAACTGCTGTCATCACAATGCTCCATGACCCTTGTCATGACAATGCTCCATGGCATTTTTCATCACAATGTTCCATGCCCCCTTTCATCGCAATTCTTCAAGACAACTTTCATCACAATGCTCCATGACCACTTTCATCACAATGCTCCTTGGCCTGGGTCATCGCAATGCTCCATGACTCCTTTCATCACAATGCTCCATGGCCTCTGACATCACAATGCTCCATAAGCCATGTCATCACAATGTGCCATGACCCCGTCAAAACAATGCTCCATAACCCCTTTCATCACAATGCTCCGTGACCCATGTCAACACAATTGTCCAGGACCCCTTTCATCACAATGCTCCTTGGCACGTGTCATCACAATGCTCCATGAACAGTATCATCACAATGCACCATGATCCCTGTCATAACAAAGCACTATGACACCTGTCATCACAATGCTCCAAGACAACTGTCATCACAATGCCACATGACTCCTGTCATCACAATACTCCCTGACCTTTGTCATCACAATGCTCCATGACGCCTTTCATCACAATGCACCATTACCCCTTTCATCACAATTCTCCAGGCCCTCTCTCACCACAATGCTCCATAACCCCTGACATCACAATGGCCAACGACACCTGTCATCACAATTCACCATGGATCTTGTCATCAAAAGGCTCCATGCTCGTGTCATCACAATGATCCAAGACCCGTGTCATCACAATGCTCCATGGCCGGTCTCATCACAGTGCTCCATGACCCCTGTCATCAAAATTCTCCATGAACTTTCATCACAGTGCTCCATGAACACATTCATCACAATGCTCCATGATCCCTTTCATCACAATGCTCTAGGACCAACATCATCACAATGCTCCATGATCGCTATCATCACAATGCTCCATGACCCCTTTCATAACCATGCTCCAATACCCCCTTTCATCACAATGCTCCATGGTTCCTGTCATCACAATGCGCCAGGACCCATGTCATCACAATGCTCTATGACCCTTGTCATCACAATGTTCCATGGCCCTTGTCATCACAATGCTCCATAACCACATTCATCACAATGCTGCATGACCCGTTTCACCACAATGCTAAGTGGCTCTTGTCATCACAATGCTCCATGGTGCTTGTCATCACAATGCTCCATGCCCCCGTCATCACAATGCCCCATGACCCCTGTCATCACAAGAATCCATGGTCTTTGACATCACAGTGCTCCAGGACACCTGTCATCACAATGCTCGATGATTCGTTTCATCACAATGCTCCCTTACCCCTGTCATCACAGTGCTCCATGACCCCTTGCATCACAATGCTCCATGACCAATTGCATCACAACGCTCCATGACTCCTATCATCACAATGCTCTATGGCCCTTGTCATCACAATGCTCAATGCCCACTGTCATCACAAAGCTCCATGAGCACATTCATCACAATACTCTATGAGCCGTTGAATCACAATGCTAAATGGCCCTTGTCATCACAATGTTCTACGGTGCTTGTCATCACAATGCTGCATGACCCCTGTCATCACAAGGGTCCATGGACCTTGCCATCACAATGCTCCATGAACGCTGTCATCACAATGCCCTCTGACCAGTATCATCACAGTGCTCCTTGGCTGTTGTCATGAAAATGCTCCATAACCCCTGTCATCACAGTGAACCATGGCCCTTGTCATCACAATGCTCCCTGACCCTTTTCATCACAATGCTCCATGACCACTTTCATTACAGAGCTCCATGATCGCTATCATCACAATGATCCATGACCCCTTTCATCACAGTGTTCCAGTACCATTTTCATCACAATGATCCACGACCCCTATCACCACAATGCCCCATGACACTTATTTTCACTATGCTCTATGGCCCTTGTCATCACAATGCTCCATGGCCACTGTCATCACAATGCTCCATGACCACATTCATCACAATGCTCCATGACCCGTTTCATCACAATGCTAAATTTCCCTTGTCATCAAAATGCTCCATGGCGCTTGTCTTCACAATGCTGCATGACTCCTGTCATCACACTGCCCTATGACCCCTGTCATCACAAGGCTCCATCGCCCTTGTCATCACAATGCTCCATAACACCTGTCATCACAATCCTCCATGCCCTTGACATGACAATGCTCCATGACCCCTGTCATCACAGGGCTCCGTGGCCCTTCACATCACAATTCTCCATGATACCTGACAACACAATGCTCCAGTACGCCTTTCATCACAATGCTCCAAGGCCCATGCCATCACAATGCACCATGATCCCTTTCATGACAATAATCCATGACCCCTTTCATCACAATGCTGCAGTATGCCTTTCATCACAATACTCGATGCCCCCTGTCATCACAATGCCCCATGATCCCTCTCAGCAAAATATTCCATGCCCCCTGTAGTCACAATGCTCCATAACTGCTGTCATCACAATGCTCCATGACCCTTGTCATGACAATGCTCCATGGCATTTTTCATCATAATGTTCCATGCCCCCTTTCATCGCAATTCTTCAAGACAACTTTCATCACAATGCTCCATGACCACTTTCATCAGAATGCTCCTTGGCCTGGGTCATCGCAATGCTCCATGACTCCTTTCATCACAATGCTCCATGGCCTCTGACATCACAATGCTCCATAAGCCATGTCATCCCAATGTGCCATGACCCCGTCAAAACAATGCTCCATAACCCCTTTCATCACAATGCTCCGTGACCCATGTCAACACAATTGTCCAGGACCCCTTTCATCACAATGCTCCTTGGCACGTGTCATCACAATGCTCCATGAACAGTATCATCACAATACACCATGATCCCTGTCATAACAATGCACTATGACACCTGTCATCACAATGCTCCAAGACAACTGTCATCACAATGCCACATGACTCCTGTCATCACAATACTCCCTGACCTTTGTCATCACAATGCTCCATGACGCCTTTCATCACAATGCACCATTACCCCTTTCATCACAATTCTCCAGGCCCTCTCTCACCACAATGCTCCATAACCCCTGACATCACAATGGCCAACGACACCTGTCATCACAATTCACCATGGATCTTGTCATCAAAAGGCTCCATGCTCGTGTCATCACAATGATCCAAGACCCGTGTCATCACAATGCTCCATGGCCGGTCTCATCACAGTGCTCCATGACCCCTGTCATCAAAATTCTCCATGAACTTTCATCACAGTGCTCCATGAACACATTCATCACAATGCTCCATGATCCCTTTCATCACAATGCTCTAAGACCAACATCATCACAATGCTCCATGATCGCTATCATCACAATGCTCCATGACCCCTTTCAGAACGATGCTCCAATACCCCCTTTCATCACAATGCTCCATGGTTCCTGTCATCACAATGCGCCAGGACCCATGTCATCACAATGCTCTATGACCCTTGTCATCACAAAGTTCCATGGCCCTTGTCATCACAATGCTCCATAACCACATTCATCACAATGCTGCATGACCCGTTTCACCACAATGCTAAGTGGCTCTTGTCATCACAATGCTCCATGGTGCTTGTCATCACAATGCTCCATGCCCCTGTCATCACAATGCCCCATGACCCCTGTCATCACAAGAATCCATGGTCTTTGACATCACAGTGCTCCAGGACACCTGTCATCACAATGCTCGATGATTCGTTTCATCACAATGCTCCCTTACCCCTCTCATCACAGTGCTCCATGACCCCTTGCATCACAATGCTCCATGACCAATTGCATCACAACGCTCCATGACTCCTATCATCACAATGCTCTATGGCCCTTGTAATCACAATGCTCAATGCCCACTGTCATCACAAAGCTCCATGAGCACATTCATCACAATACTCTATGAGCCGTTGAATCACAATGCTAAATGGCCCTTGTCATCACAATGTTCTACGGTGCTTGTCATCACAATGCTGCATGACCCCTGTCATCACAAGGCTCCATGGACCTTGCCATCACAATGCTCCATGAACGCTGTCATCACAATGCCCTATGACGACTATCATCACAGTGCTCCTTGGCTGTTGTCATGAAAATGCTCCATAACCCCTGTCATCACAGTGAACCATGGCCCTTGTCATCACAATGCTCCCTGACCCATTTCATCACAATGCTCCATGACCACTTTCATTACAGAGCTCCATGATCGCTATCATCACAATGATCCATGACCCCTTTCATCACAGTGTTCCAGTACCATTTTCATCACAATGATCCACGACCCCTATCACCACAATGCCCCATGACACTTATTTTCACTATGCTCTATGGCCCTTGTCATCACAATGCTCCATGGCCACTGTCATCACAATGCTCCATGACCACATTCATCACAATGCTCCATGACCCGTTTCATCACAATGCTAAATTTCCCTTGTCATCAAAATGCTCCATGGCGCTTGTCATCACAATGCTGCATGACTCCTGTCATCACACTGCCCTATGACCCCTGTCATCACAAGGCTCCATCGCCCTTGTCATCACAATGCTCCATAACACCTGTCATCACAATCCTCCATGCCCTTGACATGACAATGCTCCATGACCCCTGTCATCACAGGGCTCCGTGGCCCTTCACATCACAATTCTCCATGATACCTGACAACACAATGCTCCAGTACGCCTTTCATCACAATGCTCCAGGGCCCATGTCATCACAATGCACCATGATCCCTTTCATGACAATAATCCATGACCCCTTTCATCACAATGCTGCAGTATGCCTTTCATCACAATACTCGATGCCCCCTGTCATCACAATGCCCCATGACCCCTCTCAGCAAAATATTCCATGCCCCCTGTAGTCACAATGCTCCATAACCGCTGTCATCACAATGCTCCATGACCCTTGTCATGACAATGCTCCATGGCATTTTTCATCACAATGTTCCATGCCCCCTTTCATCGCAATTCTTCAAGACAACTTTCATCACAATGCTCCATGACCACTTTCATCAGAATGCTCCTTGGCCTGGGTCATCGCAATGCTCCATGACTCCATTCATCACAATGCTCCATGGCCTCTGACATCACAATGCTCCATAAGCCATGTCATCACAATGTGCCATGACCCCGTCAAAACAATGCTCCATAACCCCTTTCATCACAATGCTCCGTGACCCATGTCAACACAATTGTCCAGGACCCCTTTCATCACAATGCTCCTTGGCACGTGTCATCACAATGCTCCATGAACAGTATCATCACAATGCACCATGATCCCTGTCATAACAAAGCACTATGACACCTGTCATCACAATGCTCCAAGACAACTGTCATCACAATGCCACATGACTCCTGTCATCACAATACTCCCTGACCTTTGTCATCACAATGCTCCATGACGCCTTTCATCACAATGCACCATTACCCCTTTCATCACAATTCTCCAGGCCCTCTCTCACCACAATGCTCCATAACCCCTGACATCACAATGGCCAACGACACCTGTCATCACAATTCACCATGGATCTTGTCATCAAAAGGCTCCATGCTCGTGTCATCACAATGATCCAAGACCCGTGTCATCACAATGCTCCATGGCCGGTCTCATCACAGTGCTCCATGACCCCTGTCATCAAAATTCTCCATGAACTTTCATCACAGTGCTCCATGAACACATTCATCACAATGCTCCATGATCCCTTTCATCACAATGCTCTAGGACCAACATCATCACAATGCTCCATGATCGCTATCATCACAATGCTCCATGACCCCTTTCATAACCATGCTCCAATACCCCCTTTCATCACAATGCTCCATGGTTCCTGTCATCACAATGCGCCAGGACCCATGTCATCACAATGCTCTATGACCCTTGTCATCACAATGTTCCCTGGCCCTTGTCATCACAATGCTCCATGACCACATTCATCACAATGCTGCATGACCCGTTTCACCACAATGCTAAGTGGCTCTTGTCATCACAATGCTCCATGGTGCTTGTCATCACAATGCTCCATGCCCCCGTCATCACAATGCCCCATGACCCCTGTCATCACAAGAATCCATGGTCTTTGACATCACAGTGCTCCATGACACCTGTCATCACAATGCTCGATGATTCGTTTCATCACAATGCTCCCTTACCCCTGTCATCACAGTGCTCCATGACCCCTTGCATCACAATGCTCCATGACCAATTGCATCACAACGCTCCATGACTCCTGTCATCACAATGCTCTATGGCCCTTGTCATCACAATGCTCAATGCCCACTGTCATCACAAAGCTCCATGAGCACATTCATCACAATACTCTATGAGCCGTTTCATCACAATGCTAAATGGCCCTTGTCATCACAATGTTCTGCGGTGCTTGTCATCACAATGCTGCCTGACCCCTGTCATCACAATGCTCCATGGCCCTTGCCATCACAATGCTCCATGACACCTGCCATCACAATGCTCCATGACCCCTTTCATAACCATGCTCCAATACCCCCTTTCATCACAATGCTCCATGGTTCCTGTCATCACAATGCGCCAGGACCCATGTCATCACAATGCTCTATGACCCTTGTCATCACAATGTTCCATGGCCCTTGTCATCACAATGCTCCATGACCACATTCATCACAATGCTGCATGACCCGTTTCACCACACTGCTAAGTGGCTCTTGTCATCACAATGCTCCATGGTGCTTGTCATCACAATGCTCCATGCCCCCGTCATCACAATGCCCCATGACCCCTGTCATCACAAGAATCCATGGTCTTTGACATCACAGTGCTCCAGGACACCTGTCATCACAATGCTCGATGATTCGTTTCATCACAATGCTCCCTTACCCCTGTCATCACAGTGCTCCATGACCCCTTGCATCACAACGCTCCATGACTCCTATCATCACAATGCTCTATGGCCCTTGTCATCACAATGCTCAATGCCCACTGTCATCACAAAGCTCCATGAGCACATTCATCACAATACTCTATGAGCCGTTGAATCACAATGCTAAATGGCCCTTGTCATTCACAATGTTCTACGGTGCTTGTCATCACAATGCTGCATGACCCCTGTCATCACAAGGCTCCATGGACCTTGCCATCACAATGCTCCATGAATGCTGTCATCACAATGCCCTATGACCAGTATCATCACAGTGCTCCTTGGCTGTTGTCATGAAAATGCTCCATAACCCCTGTCTTCACAGTGAACCATGGCCCTTGTCATCACAATGCTCCCTGACCCATTTCATCACAATGCTCCATGACCACTTTCATTACAGAGCTCCATGATCGCTATCATCACAATGATCCATGACCCCTTTCATCACAGTGTTCCAGTACCATTTTCATCACAATGATCCACGACCCCTATCACCACAATGCTCCATGACACTTATTTTCACTATGCTCTATGGCCCTTGTCATCACAATGCTCCATGGCCACTGTCATCACAATGCTCCATGACCACATTCATCACAATGCTCCATGACCCGTTTCATCACAATGCTAAATTTCCCTTGTCATCAAAATGCTCCATGGCGCTTGTCATCACAATGCTGCATGACTCCTGTCATCACACTGCCCTATGACCCCTGTCATCACAAGGCTCCATCGCCCTTGTCATCACAATGCTCCATAACACCTGTCATCACAATCCTCCATGCCCTTGTCATGACAATGCTCCATGACCCCTGTCATCTCAGGGCTCCGTGGCCCTTCACATCACAATTCTCCATGATACCTGACAACACAATGCTCCAGTACGCCTTTCATCACAATGCTCCAGGGCCCATGTCATCACAATGCACCATGATCCCTTTCATGACAATAATCCATGACCCCTTTCATCACAATGCTGCAGTATGCCTTTCATCACAATACTCGATGCCCCCTGTCATCACAATGCCCCATGACCCCTCTCAACAAAATATTCCATGCCCCCTGTAGTCACAATGCTCCATAACCGCTGTCATCACAATGCTCCATGACCCTTGTCATGACAATGCTCCATGGCATTTTTCATCACAATGTTCCATGCCCCCTTTCATCGCAATTCTTCAAGACAACTTTCATCACAATGCTCCATGACCACTTTCATCAGAATGCTCCTTGGCCTGGGTCATCGCAATGCTCCATGACTCCTTTCATCACAATGCTCCATGGCCTCTGACATCACAATGCTCCATAAGCCATGTCATCCCAATGTGCCACGACCCCGTCAAAACAATGCTCCATAACCCCTTTCATCACAATGCTCCGTGACCCATGTCAACACAATTGTCCAGGACCCCTTTCATCACAATGCTCCTTGGCACGTGTCATCACAATGCTCCATGAACAGTATCATCACAATGCACCATGATCCCTGTCATAACAAAGCACTATGACACCTGTCATCACAATGCTCCAAGACAACTGTCATCACAATGCCACATGACTCCTGTCATCACAATACTCCCTGACCTTTGTCATCACAATGCTCCATGACGCCTTTCATCACAATGCACCATTACCCCTTTCATCACAATTCTCCAGGCCCTCTCTCACCACAATGCTCCATAACCCCTGACATCACAATGGCCAACGACACCTGTCATCACAATTCACCATGGATCTTGTCATCAAAAGGCTCCATGCTCGTGTCATCACAATGATCCAAGACCCGTGTCATCACAATGCTCCATGGCCGGTCTCATCACAGTGCTCCATGACCCCTGTCATCAAAATTCTCCATGAACTTTCATCACAGTGCTCCATGAACACATTCATCACAATGCTCCATGATCCCTTTCATCACAATGCTCTAGGACCAACATCATCACAATGCTCCATGATCGCTATCATCACAATGCTCCATGACCCCTTTCATAACCATGCTACAATACCCCCTTTCATCACAATGCTCCATGGTTCCTGTCATCACAATGCGCCAGGACCCATGTCATCACAATGCTCTATGACCCTTGTCATCACAAAGTTCCATGGCCCTTGTCATCACAATGCTCCATAACCACATTCATCACAATGCTGCATGACCCGTTTCACCACAATGCTAAGTGGCTCTTGTCATCACAATGCTCCATGGTGCTTGTCATCACAATGCTCCATGCCCCCGTCATCACAATGCCCCATGACCCCTGTCATCACAAGAATCCATGGTCTTTGACATCACAGTGCTCCAGGACACCTGTCATCACAATGCTCGATGATTCGTTTCATCACAATGCTCCCTTACCCCTGTCATCACAGTGCTCCATGACCCCTTGCATCACAATGCTCCATGACCAATTGCATCACAACGCTCCATGACTCCTATCATCACAATGCTCTATGGCCCTTGTCATCACAATGCTCAATGCCCACTGTCATCACAAAGCTCCATGAGCACATTCATCACAATACTCTATGAGCCGTTGAATCACAATGCTAAATGGCCCTTGTCATCACAATGTTCTACGGTGCTTGTCATCACAATGCTGCATGACCCCTGTCATCACAATGCTCCATGGCCCTTGCCATCACAATGCTCCATGAACGCTGTCATCACAATGCCCTCTGACCAGTATCATCACAGTGATCCTTGGCTGTTGTCATGAAAATGCTCCATAACCCCTGTCTTCACAGTGAACCATGGCCCTTGTCATCACAATGCTCCCTGACCCATTTCATCACAATGCTCCATGACCACTTTCATTACAGAGCTCCATGATCGCTATCATCACAATGATCCATGACCCCTTTCATCACAGTGTTCCAGTACCATTTTCATCACAATGATCCACGACCCCTATCACCACAATGCTCCATGACACTTATTTTCACTATGCTCTATGGCCCTTGTCATCACAATGCTCCATGGCCACTGTCATCACAATGCTCCATGACCACATTCATCACAATGCTCCATGACCCATTTCATCACAATGCTAAATTTCCCTTGTCATCAAAATGCTCCATGGCGCTTGTCATCACAATGCTGCATGACTCCTGTCATCACACTGCCCTATGACCCCTGTCATCACAAGGCTCCATCGCCCTTGTCATCACAATGCTCCAAAACACCTGTCATCACAATCCTCCATGCCCTTGTCATGACAATGCTCCATGACCCCTGTCATCACAGGGCTCCGTGGCCCTTCACATCACAATTCTCCATGATACCTGACAACACAATGCTCCAGTACACCTTTCATCACAATGCTCCAGGACCCATGTCATCACAATGCACCATGATCCCTTTCATGACAATAATCCATGACCCCTTTCATCACAATGCTGCAGTATGCCTTTCATCACAATACTCGATGCCCCCTGTCATCACAATGCCCCATGACCCCTCTCAGCAAAATATTCCATGCCCCCTGTAGTCACAATGCTCCATAACCGCTGTCATCACAATGCTCCATGACCCTTGTCATCACAATGCTCCATGGCATTTTTCATCACAATGTTCCATGCCCCCTTTCATCGCAATTCTTCAAGACAACTTTCATCACAATGCTCCATGACCACTTTCATCAGAATGCTCCTTGGCCTGGGTCATCGCAATGCTCCATGACTCCTTTCATCACAATGCTCCATGGCCTCTGACATCACAATGCTCCATAAGCCATGTCATCACAATGTGCCATGACCCCGTCAAAACAATGCTCCATAACCCCTTTCATCACAATGCTCCGTGACCCATGTCAACACAATTGTCCAGGACCCCTTTCATCACAATGCTCCTTGGCACGTGTCATCACAATGCTCCATGAACAGTATCATCACAATGCACCATGATCCCTGTCATAACAAAGCACTATGACACCTGTCATCACAATGCTCCAAGACAACTGTCATCACAATGCCACATGACTCCTCTCATCACAATACTCCCTGACCTTTGTCATCACAATGCTCCATGACGCCTTTCATCACAATGCACCATTACCCCTTTCATCACAATTCTCCAGGCCCTCTGTCACCACAATGCTCCATAACCCCTGACATCACAATGGCCAACGACACCTGTCATCACAATTCACCATGGATCTTGTCATCAAAAGGCTCCATGCTCGTGTCATCACAATGATCCAAGACCCGTGTCATCACAATGCTCCATGGCCGGTCTCATCACAGTGCTCCATGACCCCTGTCATCAAAATTCTCCATGAACTTTCATCACAGTGCTCCATGAACACATTCATCACAATGCTCCATGATCCCTTTCATCACAATGCTCTAGGACCAACATCATCACAATGCTCCATGATCGCTATCATCACAATGCTCCATGACCCCTTTCATAACCATGCTCCAATACCCCCTTTCATCACAATGCTCCATGGTTCCTGTCATCACAATGCGCCAGGACCCATGTCATCACAATGCTCTATGACCCTTGTCATCACAATGTTCCCTGGCCCTTGTCATCACAATGCTCCATGACCACATTCATCACAATGCTGCATGACCCGTTTCACCACAATGCTAAGTGGCTCTTGTCATCACAATGCTCCATGGTGCTTGTCATCACAATGCTCCATGCCCCCGTCATCACAATGCCCCATGACCCCTGTCATCACAAGAATCCATGGTCTTTGACATCACAGTGCTCCATGACACCTGTCATCACAATGCTCGATGATTCGTTTCATCACAATGCTCCCTTACCCCTGTCATCACAGTGCTCCATGACCCCTTGCATCACAATGCTCCATGACCAATTGCATCACAACGCTCCATGACTCCTATCATCACAATGCTCTATGGCCCTTGTCATCACAATGCTCAATGCCCACTGTCATCACAAAGCTCCATGAGCACATTCATCACAATACTCTATGAGCCGTTGAATCACAATGCTAAATGGCCCTTGTCATCACAATGTTCTACGGTGCTTGTCATCACAATGCTGCATGACCCCTGTCATCACAAGGCTCCATGGACCTTGCCATCACAATGCTCCATGAACGCTGTCATCACAATGCCCTATGACCAGTATCATCACAGTGCTCCTTGGCTGTTGTCATGAAAATGCTCCATAACCCCTGTCTTCACAGTGAACCATGGCCCTTGTCATCACAATGCTCCCTGACCCATTTCATCACAATGCTCCATGACCACTTTCATTACAGAGCTCCATGATCGCTATCATCACAATGATCCATGACCCCTTTCATCACAGTGTTCCAGTACCATTTTCATCACAATGATCCACGACCCCTATCACCACAATGCTCCATGACACTTATTTTCACTATGCTCTATGGCCCTTGTCATCACAATGCTCCATGGCCACTGTCATCACAATGCTCCATGACCACATTCATCACAATGCTCCATGACCCGTTTCATCACAATGCTAAATTTCCCTTGTCATCAAAATGCTCCATGGCGCTTGTCATCACAATGCTGCATGACTCCTGTCATCACACTGCCCTATGACCCCTGTCATCACAAGGCTCCATCGCCCTTGTCATCACAATCCTCCAAAACACCTGTCATCACAATCCTCCATGCCCTTGTCATAACAATGCTCCATGACCCCTGTCATCACAGGGCTCCGTGGCCCTTCACATCACAATTCTCCATGATACCTGACAACACAATGCTCCAGTACGCCTTTCATCACAATGCTCCAGGGCCCATGTCATCACAATGCACCATGATCCCTTTCATGACAATAATCCATGACCCCTTTCATCACAATGCTGCAGTATGCCTTTCATCACAATACTCGATGCCCCCTGTCATCACAATGCCCCATGACCCCTCTCAGCAAAATATTCCATGCCCCCTGTAGTCACAATGCTCCATAACCGCTGTCATCACAATGCTCCATGACCCTTGTCATCACAATGCTCCATGGCATTTTTCATCACAATGTTCCATGCCCCCTTTCATCGCAATTCTTCAAGACAACTTTCATCAAAATGCTCCATGACCACTTTCATCAGAATGCTCCTTGGCCTGGGTCATCGCAATGCTCCATGACTCCTTTCATCACAATGCTCCATGGCCTCTGACATCACAATGCTCCATAAGCCATGTCATCACAATGTGCCATGACCCCGTCAAAACAATGCTCCATAACCCCTTTCATCACAATGCTCCGTGACCCATGTCAACAC
The DNA here is from genome assembly GCF_028023285.1 of Balaenoptera ricei. Classification (NCBI taxonomy): domain Eukaryota; kingdom Metazoa; phylum Chordata; class Mammalia; order Artiodactyla; family Balaenopteridae; genus Balaenoptera; species Balaenoptera ricei. The sequence goes on from NC_082639.1 coordinate 140,232,505, forward strand.
AATTGTCCAGGACCCCTTTCATCACAATGCTCCTTGGCACGTGTCATCACAATGCTCCATGAACAGTATCATCACAATGCACCATGATCTCTGTCATAACAAAGCACTATGACACCTGTCATCACAATGCTCCAAGACAACTGTCATCACAATGCCACATGACTCCTGTCATCACAATACTCCCTGACCTTTGTCATCACAATGCTCCATGACGCCTTTCATCACAATGCACCATTACCCCTTTCATCACAATTCTCCAGGCCCTCTCTCACCACAATGCTCCATAACCCCTGACATCACAATGGCCAACGACACCTGTCATCACAATTCACCATGGATCTTGTCATCAAAAGGCTCCATGCTCGTGTCATCACAATGATCCAAGACCCGTGTCATCACAATGCTCCATGGCCGGTCTCATCACAGTGCTCCATGACCCCTGTCATCAAAATTCTCCATGAACTTTCATCACAGTGCTCCATGAACACATTCATCACAATGCTCCATGATCCCTTTCATCACAATGCTCTAGGACCAACATCATCACAATGCTCCATGATCGCTATCATCACAATGCTCCATGACCCCTTTCATAACCATGCTCCAATACCCCCTTTCATCACAATGCTCCATGGTTCCTGTCATCACAATGCGCCAGGACCCATGTCATCACAATGCTCTATGACCCTTGTCATCACAATGTTCCCTGGCCCTTGTCATCACAATGCTCCATGACCACATTCATCACAATGCTGCATGACCCGTTTCACCACAATGCTAAGTGGCTCTTGTCATCACAATGCTCCATGGTGCTTGTCATCACAATGCTCCATGCCCCCGTCATCACAATGCCCCATGACCCCTGTCATCACAAGAATCCATGGTCTTTGACATCACAGTGCTCCATGACACCTGTCATCACAATGCTCGATGATTCGTTTCATCACAATGCTCCCTTACCCCTGTCATCACAGTGCTCCATGACCCCTTGCATCACAATGCTCCATGACCAATTGCATCACAACGCTCCATGACTCCTATCATCACAATGCTCTATGGCCCTTGTCATCACAATGCTCAATGCCCACTGTCATCACAAAGCTCCATGAGCACATTCATCACAATACTCTATGAGCCGTTGAATCACAATGCTAAATGGCCCTTGTCATCACAATGTTCTACGGTGCTTGTCATCACAATGCTGCATGACCCCTGTCATCACAAGGCTCCATGGACCTTGCCATCACAATGCTCCATGAAAGCTGTCATCACAATGCCCTATGACGAGTATCATCACAGTGCTCCTTGGCTGTTGTCATGAAAATGCTCCATAACCCCTGTCATCACAGTGAACCATGGCCCTTGTCATCACAATGCTCCCTGACCCATTTCATCACAATGCTCCATGACCACTTTCATTACAGAGCTCCATGATCGCTATCATCACAATGATCCATGACCCCTTTCATCACAGTGTTCCAGTACCATTTTCATCACAATGATCCACGACCCCTATCACCACAATGCTCCATGACACTTATTTTCACTATGCTCTATGGCCCTTGTCATCACAATGCTCCATGGCCACTGTCATCACAATGCTCCATGACCACATTCATCACAATGCTCCATGACCCGTTTCATCACAATGCTAAATTTCCCTTGTCATCAAAATGCTCCATGGCGCTTGTCATCACAATGCTGCATGACTCCTGTCATCACACTGCCCTATGACCCCTGTCATCACAAGGCTCCATCGCACTTGTCATCACAATGCTCCATAACACCTGTCATCACTATCCTCCATGCCCTTGTCATGACAATGCTCCATGACCCCTGTCATCACAGGGCTCCGTGGCCCTTCACATCACAATTCTCCATGATACCTGACAACACAATGCTCCAGTACGCCTTTCATCACAATGCTCCAGGGCCCATGTCATCACAATGCACCATGATCCCTTTCATGACAATAATCCATGACCCCTTTCATCACAATGCTGCAGTATGCCTTTCATCACAATACTCGATGCCCCCTGTCATCACAATGCCCCATGACCCCTCTCAGCAAAATATTCCATGCCCCCTGTAGTCACAATGCTCCATAACCGCTGTCATCACAATGCTCCATGACCCTTGTCATGACAATGCTCCATGGCATTTTTCATCACAATGTTCCATGCCCCCTTTCATCGCAATTCTTCAAGACAACTTTCATCACAATGCTCCATGACCACTTTCATCAGAATGCTCCTTGGCCTGGGTCATCGCAATGCTCCATGACTCCTTTCATCAGAATGCTCCATGGCCTCTGACATCACAATGCTCCATAAGCCATGTCATCACAATGTGCCATGACCCCGTCAAAACAATGCTCCATAACCCCTTTCATCACAATGCTCCGTGACCCATGTCAACACAATTGTCCAGGACCCCTTTCATCACAATGCTCCTTGGCACGTGTCATCACAATGCTCCATGAACAGTATCATCACAATGCACCATGATCCCTGTCATCACAATGCACTATGACACCTGTCATCACAATGCTCCAAGACAACTGTCATCACAATGCCACATGACTCCTGTCATCACAATACTCCCTGACCTTTGTCATCACAATGCTCCATGACGCCTTTCATCACAATGCACCATTACCCCTTTCATCACAATTCTCCAGGCCCTCTCTCACCACAATGCTCCATAACCCCTGACATCACAATGGCCAACGACACCTGTCATCACAATTCACCATGGATCTTGTCATCAAAAGGCTCCATGCTCGTGTCATCACAATGATCCAAGACCCGTGTCATCACAATGCTCCATGGCCGGTCTCATCACAGTGCTCCATGACCCCTGTCATCAAAATTCTCCATGAACTTTCATCACAGTGCTCCATGAACACATTCATCACAATGCTCCATGATCCCTTTCATCACAATGCTCTAGGACCAACATCATCACAATGCTCCATGATCGCTATCATCACAATGCTCCATGACCCCTTTCATAACCATGCTCCAATACCCCCTTTCATCACAATGCTCCATGGTTCCTGTCATCACAATGCGCCAGGACCCATGTCATCACAATGCTCTATGACCCTTGTCATCACAATGTTCCCTGGCCCTTGTCATCACAATGCTCCATGACCACATTCATCACAATGCTGCATGACCCGTTTCACCACAATGCTAAGTGGCTCTTGTCATCACAATGCTCCATGGTGCTTGTCATCACAATGCTCCATGCCCCCGTCATCACAATGCCCCATGACCCCTGTCATCACAAGAATCCATGGTCTTTGACATCACAGTGCTCCATGACACCTGTCATCACAATGCTCGATGATTCGTTTCATCACAATGCTCCCTTACCCCTGTCATCACAGTGCTCCATGACCCCTTGCATCACAATGCTCCATGACCAATTGCATCACAACGCTCCATGACTCCTATCATCACAATGCTCTATGGCCCTTGTCATCACAATGCTCAATGCCCACTGTCATCACAAAGCTCCATGAGCACATTCATCACAATACTCTATGAGCCGTTGAATCACAATGCTAAATGGCCCTTGTCATCACAATGTTCTACGGTGCTTGTCATCACAATGCTGCATGACCCCTGTCATCACAAGGCTCCATGGACCTTGCCATCACAATGCTCCATGAAAGCTGTCATCACAATGCCCTATGACGAGTATCATCACAGTGCTCCTTGGCTGTTGTCATGAAAATGCTCCATAACCCCTGTCATCACAGTGAACCATGGCCCTTGTCATCACAATGCTCCCTGACCCATTTCATCACAATGCTCCATGACCACTTTCATTACAGAGCTCCATGATCGCTATCATCACAATGATCCATGACCCCTTTCATCACAGTGTTCCAGTACCATTTTCATCACAATGATCCACGACCCCTATCACCACAATGCTCCATGACACTTATTTTCACTATGCTCTATGGCCCTTGTCATCACAATGCTCCATGGCCACTGTCATCACAATGCTCCATGACCACATTCATCACAATGCTCCATGACCCGTTTCATCACAATGCTAAATTTCCCTTGTCATCAAAATGCTCCATGGCGCTTGTCATCACAATGCTGCATGACTCCTGTCATCACACTGCCCTATGACCCCTGTCATCACAAGGCTCCATCGCACTTGTCATCACAATGCTCCATAACACCTGTCATCACTATCCTCCATGCCCTTGTCATGACAATGCTCCATGACCCCTGTCATCACAGGGCTCCGTGGCCCTTCACATCACAATTCTCCATGATACCTGACAACACAATGCTCCAGTACGCCTTTCATCACAATGCTCCAGGGCCCATGTCATCACAATGCACCATGATCCCTTTCATGACAATAATCCATGACCCCTTTCATCACAATGCTGCAGTATGCCTTTCATCACAATACTCGATGCCCCCTGTCATCACAATGCCCCATGACCCCTCTCAGCAAAATATTCCATGCCCCCTGTAGTCACAATGCTCCATAACCGCTGTCATCACAATGCTCCATGACCCTTGTCATGACAATGCTCCATGGCATTTTTCATCACAATGTTCCATGCCCCCTTTCATCGCAATTCTTCAAGACAACTTTCATCACAATGCTCCATGACCACTTTCATCAGAATGCTCCTTGGCCTGGGTCATCGCAATGCTCCATGACTCCTTTCATCAGAATGCTCCATGGCCTCTGACATCACAATGCTCCATAAGCCATGTCATCACAATGTGCCATGACCCCGTCAAAACAATGCTCCATAACCCCTTTCATCACAATGCTCCGTGACCCATGTCAACACAATTGTCCAGGACCCCTTTCATCACAATGCTCCTTGGCACGTGTCATCACAATGCTCCATGAACAGTATCATCACAATGCACCATGATCCCTGTCATCACAATGCACTATGACACCTGTCATCACAATGCTCCAAGACAACTGTCATCACAATGCCACATGACTCCTGTCATCACAATACTCCCTGACCTTTGTCATCACAATGCTCCATGACGCCTTTCATCACAATGCACCATTACCCCTTTCATCACAATTCTCCAGGCCCTCTCTCACCACAATGCTCCATAACCCCTGACATCACAATGGCCAACGACACCTGTCATCACAATTCACCATGGATCTTGTCATCAAAAGGCTCCATGCTCGTGTCATCACAATGATCCAAGACCCGTGTCATCACAATGCTCCATGGCCGGTCTCATCACAGTGCTCCATGACCCCTGTCATCAAAATTCTCCATGAACTTTCATCACAGTGCTCCATGAACACATTCATCACAATGCTCCATGATCCCTTTCATTACAATGCTCTAGGACCAACATCATCACAATGCTCCATGATCGCTATCATCACAATGCTCCATGACCCCTTTCATAACGATGCTCCAATACCCCCTTTCATCACAATGCTCCATGGTTCCTGTCATCACAATGCGCCAGGACCCATGTCATCACAATGCTCTATGACCCTTGTCATCACAATGTTCCATGGCCCTTGTCATCACAATGCTCCATGACCACATTCATCACAATACTCTATGACCCGTTTCACCACAATGCTAAGTGGCTCTTGTCATCACAATGCTCCATGGTGCTTGTCATCACAATGCTCCATGCCCCTGTCATCACAATGCCCCATGACCCCTGTCATCACAAGAATCCATGGTCTTTGACATCACAGTGCTCCATGACACCTGTCATCACAATGCTCGATGATTCATTTCATCACAATGCTCCCTTACCCCTGTCATCACAGTGCTCCATGACCCCTTGCATCACAATGCTCCATGACCAATTGCATCACAACGCTCCATGACTCCTATCATCACAATGCTCTATGGCCCTTGTCATCACAATGCTCAATGCCCACTGTCATCACAATGCTGCATGAGCACATTCATCACAATACTCTATGAGCCGTTTCATCACAATGCTAAATGGCCCTTGTCATCACAATGTTCTACGGTGCTTGTCATCACAATGCTGCATGACCCCTGTCATCACAATGCTCCATGGACCTTGCCATCACAATGCTCCATGAACGCTGTCATCACAATGCCCTATGACGAGTATTATCACAGTACTCCTTGGCTGTTGTCATGAAAATGCTCCATAACCCCTGTCATCACAGTGAACCATGGCCCTTGTCATCACAATGCTCCCTGACCCATTTCATCACAATGCTCCATGACCACTTTCATTACAGAGCTCCATGATCGCTATCATCACAATGATCCATGACCCCTTTCATCACAGTGTTCCAGTACCATTTTCATCACAATGATCCACGACCCCTATCACGACAATGCTCCATGACACTTATTTTCACTATGCTCTATGGCCCTTGTCATCACAATGCTCCATGGCCACATTCATCACAATGCTCCATGACCCGTTTCATCACAATGCTAAATTTCCCTTGTCATCAAAATGCTCCATGTCGCTTGTCATCACAATGCTGCATGACTCCTGTCATCACACTGCCCTATGACCCCTGTCATCACAAGGCTCCATGGCCCTTGTCATCACAATGCTCCATAACACCTGTCATCACAATCCTCCATGCCCTTGTCATGACAATGCTCCATGACCCCTGTCATCACAGGGCTCCGTGGCCCTTCACATCACAATTCTCCGTGATACCTGACAACACAATGCTCCAGTACGCCTTTCATCACAATGCTCCAGGGCCCATGTCATCACAATGCACCATGATCCCTTTCATGACAATAATCCATGACCCCTTTCATCACAATGCTCCAGTATGCCTTTCATCACAATACTCGATGCCCCCTGTCATCACAATGCCCCATGACCCCTCTCAGCAAAATATTCCATGCCCCCTGTAGTCACAATGCTCCATAACCGCTGTCATCACAATGCTCCATGACCTTTGTCATGACAATGCTCCATGGCATTTTTCATCACAATGTTCCATGCCCCATTTCATCGCAATTCTTCAAGACAACTTTCATTACAATGCTCCATGACCACTTTCATCAGAATGCTCCTTGGCCTGGGTCATCGCAATGCTCCATGACTCCTTTCATCACAATGCTCCATGGCCTCTGACATCACAATGCTCCATAAGCCATGTCATCACAATGTGCCATGACCCCGTCAAAACAATGCTCCATAACCCCTTTCATCACAATGCTCCGTAACCCATGTCAACCCAATTGTCCAGGACCCCTTTCATCACAATGCTCCTTGCCACGTGTCATCACAATGCTCCATGAACAGTATCATCACAATGCACCATGATCCCTGTCATAACAATGCACTATGACACCTGTCATCACAATGCTCCAAGACAACTGTCATCACAATGCCACATGACTCCTGTCATCACAATACTCCCTGACCTTTGTCATCACAATGCTCCATGACGCCTTTCATCACAATGCACCATTACCCCTTTCATCACAATTCTCCAGGCCCTCTCTCACCACAATGCTCCATAACCCATGACATCACAATGGCCAACGACACCTGTCATCACAATTCACCATGGATCTTGTCATCAAAAGGCTCCATGCTCGTGTCATCACAATGATCCAAGACCCGAGTCATCACAATGCTCCATGGCCGGTCTCATCACAGTGCTCCATGACCCCTGTCATCAAAATTCTCCATGAACTTTCATCACAGTGCTCCATGAACACATTCATCACAATGCTCCATGATCCCTTTCATCACAATGCTCTAGGACCAACATCATCACAATGCTCCATGATCGCTATCATCACAATGCTCCATGACCCCTTTCATAACCATGCTCGAATACCCCTTTCATCACAATGCTCCATGGTTCCTGTCATCACAATGCGCCAGGACCCATGTCATCACAATGCTCTATGACACTTGTCATCACAATGTTCCATGGCCCTTGTCATCACAATGCTCCTTGACCACATTCATCACAATGCTGCATGACCCGTTTCACCACAATGCTAAGTGGCTCTTGTCATCACAATGCTCCATGGTGCTTGTCATCACAATGCTCCATGCCCCCGTCATCACAATGCCCCATGACCCCTGTCATCCCAAAAATCCATGGTTTTTGACATCACAGTGCTCCATGACACCTGTCATCACAATGCTCGATGATTCGTTTCATCACAATGCTCCCTTACCCCTGTCATCACAGTGCTCCATGACCCCTTGCATCACAATGCTCCATGACCAATTGCATCACAACGCTCCATGACTCCTATCATCACAATGCTCTATGGCCCTTTTCATCACAATGCTCAATGCCCACTGTCATCACAAAGCTCCATGAGCACATTCATCACAATACTCTATGAGCCGTTTCATCACAATGCTAAATGTCCCTTGTCATCACAATGTTCTACGGTGCTTGTCATCACAATGCTGCATGACCCCTGTCATCACAATGCTCCATGGACCTTGCCATCACAATGCTCCATGAACGCTGTCATCACAATGCCCTATGACGAGTATCATCACAGTGCTCCTTGGCTGTTGTCATGAAAATGCTCCATAACCCCTGTCATCACAGTGAACCATGGCCTTTGTCATCACAATGCTCCCTGACCCATTTCATCACAATGCTCCATGACCACTTTCATTACAGAGCTCCATGATCGCTATCATCACAATGATCCATGACCCCTTTCATCACAGTGTTCCAGTACCATTTTCATCACAATGATCCACGACCCCTATCACCACAATGCTCCATGACACTTATTTTCACTATGCTCTATGGCCCTTGTCATCACAATGCTCCATGGCCACTGTCATCACAATGCTCCATGACCACATTCATCACAATGCTCCATGACCCGTTTCATCACAATGCTAAATTTCCCTTGTCATCAAAATGCTCCATGGCGCTTGTCATCACAATGCTGCATGACTCCTGTCATCACACTGCCCTATGACCCCTGTCATCACAAGGCTCCATCGCCCTTGTCATCACAATGCTCCATGGCCACTGTCATCACAATGCTCCATGACCCGTTTCATCACAATGCTAAATTTCCCTTGTCATCAAAATGCTCCATGGCGCTTGTCATCACAATGCTGCATGTCTCCTGTCATCACACTGCCCTATGACCCCTGTCATCACAAGGCTCCATCGCCCTTGTCATCACAATGCTCCATAACACCTGTCATCAGATTCCTCCATACCCTTGTCATGACAATACTCCATGACCCCTGTCATCACAGAGCTCCGTGGCCCTTCACATCACAATTCTCCATGATACCTGACAACACAATGCTCCAGTACGCCTTTCATCACAATGCTCCAGGGCCCATGTCATCACAATGCACCATGATCCCTTTCATGACAGTAATCCATGACCCCTTTCATCACAATGCTGCAGTATGCCTTTCATCACAATACTCGATGCCCCCTGTCATCACAATGCCCCATGACCCCTCTCAGCAAAATATTCCATGCCCCCTGTAGTCACAATGCTCCATAACCGCTGTCATCACAATGCTCCATGACCCTTGTCATGACAATGCTCCATGGCATTTTTCATCACAATGTTCCATGCCCCCTTTCATCGCAATTCTTCAAGACAACTTTCATCACAATGCTCCATGACCACTTTCATTAGAATGCTCCTTGGCCTGGGTCATCGCAATGCTCCATGACTCCTTTCATCACAATGCTCCATGGCCTCTGACATCACAATGCTCCATAAGCCATGTCATCACAATGTGCCATGACCCCGTCAAAACAATGCTCCATAACCCCTTTCATCACAATGCTCCGTGACCCATGTCAACACAATTCTCCAGGACCCCTTTCATCACAATGCTCCTTGGCACGTGTCATCACAATGCTCCATGAACAGTATCATCACAATGCACCATGATCCCTGTCATAACAAAGCACTATGACACCTGTCATCACAATGCTCCAAGACAACTGTCATCACAATGCCACATGACTCCTGTCATCACAATACTCCCTGACCTTTGTCATCACAATGCTCCATGACGCCTTTCATCACAATGCACCATTACCCCTTTCATCACAATTCTCCAGGCCCTCTATCACCACAATGCTCCATAACCCCTGACATCACAATGCCCAACGACACCTGTCATCACAATTCACCATGGATCTTGTCATCAAAAGGCTCCATGCTCGTGTCATCACAATGATCCAAGACCCGTGTCATCACAATGCTCCATGGCCGGTCTCATCACAGTGCTCCATGACCCCTGTCATCAAAATTCTCCATGAACTTTCATCACAGTGCTCCATGAACACATTCATCACAATGCTCCATGATCCCTTTCATCACAATGCTCTAGGACCAACATCATCACAATGCTCCATGATCGCTATCATCACAATGCTCCATGACCCCTTTCATAACCATGCTCCAATACCCCCTTTCATCACAATGCTCCATGGTTCCTGTCATCACAATGCGCCAGGACCCATGTCATCACAATGCTTTATGACCCTTGTCATCACAATGTTCCATGGCCCTTGTCATCACAATGCTCCATGACCACATTCATCACAATGCTGCATGACCCGTTTCACCACAATGCTAAGTGGCTCTTGTCATCACAATGCTCCATGGTGCTTGTCATCACAATGCTCCATGCCCCCGTCATCACAATGCCCCATGACCCCTGTCATCACAAGAATCCATGGTCTTTGACATCACAGTGCTCCATGACACCTGTCATCACAATGCTCGATGATTCATTTCATCACAATGCTCCCTTACCCCTGTCATCACAGTGCTCCATGACCCGTTGCATCACAATGCTCCATGACCAATTGCATCACAACGCTCCATGACTCCTATCATCACAATGCTCTATGGCCCTTGTCATCACAATGCTCAATGCCCACTGTCATCACAAAGCTCCATGAGCACATTCATCACAATACTCTATGAGCCGTTGAATCACAATGCTAAATGGCCCTTGTCATCACAATGTTCTACGGTGCTTGTCATCACAATGCTGCATGAACCCTGTCATCACAAAGCTCCATGGCCCTTGCCATCACAATGCTCCATGAACGCTGTCATCACAATGCCCTATGACGAGTATCATCACAGTGCTCCTTGGCTGTTGTCATGAAAATGCTCCATAACCCCTGTCATCACAGTGAACCATGGCCCTTGTCATCACAATGCTCCCTGACCCATTTCATCACAATGCTCCATGACCACTTTCATTACAGAGCTCCATGATCGCTATCATCACAATGATCTATGACCCCTTTCATCACAGTGTTCCAGTACCATTTTCATCACAATGATCCACGACCCCTATCACCACAATGCTCCATGACACTTATTTTCACTATGCTCTATGGCCCTTGTCATCACAATGCTCCATGGCCACTGTCATCACAATGCTCCATGACCACATTCATCACAATGCTCCATGACCCGTTTCATCACAATGCTAAATTTCCCTTGTCATCAAAATGCTCCATGGCGCTTGTCATCACAATGCTGCATGACTCCTGTCATCACACTGCCCTATGACCCCTGTCATCACAAGGCTCCATCGCACTTGTCATCACAATGCTCCATAACACCTGTCATCACTATCCTCCATGCCCTTGTCATGACAATGCTCCATGACCCCTGTCATCACAGGGCTCCGTGGCCCTTCACATCACAATTCTCCATGATACCTGACAACACAATGCTCCAGTACGCCTTTCATCACAATGCTCCAGGGCCCATGTCATCACAATGCACCATGATCCCTTTCATGACAATAATCCATGACCCCTTTCATCACAATGCTGCAGTATGCCTTTCATCACAATACTCGATGCCCCCTGTCATCACAATGCCCCATGACCCCTCTCAGCAAAATATTCCATGCCCCCTGTAGTCACAATGCTCCATAACCGCTGTCATCACAATGCTCCATGACCCTTGTCATGACAATGCTCCATGGCATTTTTCATCACAATGTTCCATGCCCCCTTTCATCGCAATTCTTCAAGACAACTTTCATCACAATGCTCCATGACCACTTTCATCAGAATGCTCCTTGGCCTGGGTCATCGCAATGCTCCATGACTCCTTTCATCACAATGCTCCATGGCCTCTGACATCACAATGCTCCATAAGCCATGTCATCACAATGTGCCATGACCCCGTCAAAACAATGCTCCATAACCCCTTTCATCACAATGCTCCGTGACCCATGTCAACACAATTGTCCAGGACCCCTTTCATCACAATGCTCCTTGGCACGTGTCATCACAATGCTCCATGAACAGTATCATCACAATGCACCATGATCCCTGTCATCACAATGCACTATGACACCTGTCATCACAATGCTCCAAGACAACTGTCATCACAATGCCACATGACTCCTGTCATCACAATACTCCCTGACCTTTGTCATCACAATGCTCCATGACGCCTTTCATCACAATGCACCATTACCCCTTTCATCACAATTCTCCAGGCCCTCTCTCACCACAATGCTCCATTACCCCTGACATCACAATGGCCAACGACACCTGTCATCACAATTCACCATGGATCTTGTCATCAAAAGGCTCCATGCTCGTGTCATCACAATGATCCAAGACCCGTGTCATCACAATGCTCCATGGCCGGTCTCATCACAGTGCTCCATGACCCCTGTCATCAAAATTCTCCATGAACTTTCATCACAGTGCTCCATGAACACATTCATCACAATGCTCCATGATCCCTTTCATTACAATGCTCTAGGACCAACATCATCACAATGCTCCATGATCGCTATCATCACAATGCTCCATGACCCCTTTCATAACGATGCTCCAATACCCCCTTTCATCACAATGCTCCATGGTTCCTGTCATCACAATGCGCCAGGACCCATGTCATCACAATGCTCTATGACCCTTGTCATCACAATGTTCCATGGCCCTTGTCATCACAATGCTCCATGACCACATTCATCACAATACTCTATGACCCGTTTCACCACAATGCTAAGTGGCTCTTGTCATCACAATGCTCCATGGTGCTTGTCATCACAATGCTCCATGCCCCTGTCATCACAATGCCCCATGACCCCTGTCATCACAAGAATCCATGGTCTTTGACATCACAGTGCTCCATGACACCTGTCATCACAATGCTCGATGATTCATTTCATCACAATGCTCCCTTACCCCTGTCATCACAGTGCTCCATGACCCCTTGCATCACAATGCTCCATGACCAATTGCATCACAACGCTCCATGACTCCTATCATCACAATGCTCTATGGCCCTTGTCATCACAATGCTCAATGCCCACTGTCATCACAATGCTGCATGAGCACATTCATCACAATACTCTATGAGCCGTTTCATCACAATGCTAAATGGCCCTTGTCATCACAATGTTCTACGGTGCTTGTCATCACAATGCTGCATGACCCCTGTCATCACAATGCTCCATGGACCTTGCCATCACAATGCTCCATGAACGCTGTCATCACAATGCCCTATGACGAGTATCATCACAGTACTCCTTGGCTGTTGTCATGAAAATGCTCCATAACCCCTGTCATCACAGTGAACCATGGCCCTTGTCATCACAATGCTCCCTGACCCATTTCATCACAATGCTCCATGACCACTTTCATTACAGAGCTCCATGATCGCTATCATCACAATGATCCATGACCCCTTTCATCACAGTGTTCCAGTACCATTTTCATCACAATGATCCACGACCCCTATCACGACAATGCTCCATGACACTTATTTTCACTATGCTCTATGGCCCTTGTCATCACAATGCTCCATGGCCACATTCATCACAATGCTCCATGACCCGTTTCATCACAATGCTAAATTTCCCTTGTCATCAAAATGCTCCATGGCGCTTGTCATCACAATGCTGCATGACTCCTGTCATCACACTGCCCTATGACCCCTGTCATCACAAGGCTCCATGGCCCTTGTCATCACAATGCTCCATAACACCTGTCATCACAATCCTCCATGCCCTTGTCATGACAATGCTCCATGACCCCTGTCATCACAGGGCTCCGTGGCCCTTCACATCACAATTCTCCGTGATACCTGACAACACAATGCTCCAGTACGCCTTTCATCACAATGCTCCAGGGCCCATGTCATCACAATGCACCATGATCCCTTTCATGACAATAATCCATGACCCCTTTCATCACAATGCTCCAGTATGCCTTTCATCACAATACTCGATGCCCCCTGTCATCACAATGCCCCATGACCCCTCTCAGCAAAATATTCCATGCCCCCTGTAGTCACAATGCTCCATAACCGCTGTCATCACAATGCTCCATGACCTTTGTCATGACAATGCTCCATGGCATTTTTCATCACAATGTTCCATGCCCCATTTCATCGCAATTCTTCAAGACAACTTTCATTACAATGCTCCATGACCACTTTCATCAGAATGCTCCTTGGCCTGGGTCATCGCAATGCTCCATGACTCCTTTCATCACAATGCTCCATGGCCTCTGACATCACAATGCTCCATAAGCCATGTCATCACAATGTGCCATGACCCCGTCAAAACAATGCTCCATAACCCCTTTCATCACAATGCTCCGTAACCCATGTCAACCCAATTGTCCAGGACCCCTTTCATCACAATGCTCCTTGCCACGTGTCATCACAATGCTCCATGAACAGTATCATCACAATGCACCATGATCCCTGTCATAACAATGCACTATGACACCTGTCATCACAATGCTCCAAGACAACTGTCATCACAATGCCACATGACTCCTGTCATCACAATACTCCCTGACCTTTGTCATCACAATGCTCCATGACGCCTTTCATCACAATGCACCATTACCCCTTTCATCACAATTCTCCAGGCCCTCTCTCACCACAATGCTCCATAACCCATGACATCACAATGGCCAACGACACCTGTCATCACAATTCACCATGGATCTTGTCATCAAAAGGCTCCATGCTCGTGTCATCACAATGATCCAAGACCCGAGTCATCACAATGCTCCATGGCCGGTCTCATCACAGTGCTCCATGACCCCTGTCATCAAAATTCTCCATGAACTTTCATCACAGTGCTCCATGAACACATTCATCACAATGCTCCATGATCCCTTTCATCACAATGCTCTAGGACCAACATCATCACAATGCTCCATGATCGCTATCATCACAATGCTCCATGACCCCTTTCATAACCATGCTCGAATACCCCTTTCATCACAATGCTCCATGGTTCCTGTCATCACAATGCGCCAGGACCCATGTCATCACAATGCTCTATGACACTTGTCATCACAATGTTCCATGGCCCTTGTCATCACAATGCTCCTTGACCACATTCATCACAATGCTGCATGACCCGTTTCACCACAATGCTAAGTGGCTCTTGTCATCACAATGCTCCATGGTGCTTGTCATCACAATGCTCCATGCCCCCGTCATCACAATGCCCCATGACCCCTGTCATCCCAAAAATCCATGGTTTTTGACATCACAGTGCTCCATGACACCTGTCATCACAATGCTCGATGATTCGTTTCATCACAATGCTCCCTTACCCCTGTCATCACAGTGCTCCATGACCCCTTGCATCACAATGCTCCATGACCAATTGCATCACAACGCTCCATGACTCCTATCATCACAATGCTCTATGGCCCTTTTCATCACAATGCTCAATGCCCACTGTCATCACAAAGCTCCATGAGCACATTCATCACAATACTCTATGAGCCGTTTCATCACAATGCTAAATGTCCCTTGTCATCACAATGTTCTACGGTGCTTGTCATCACAATGCTGCATGACCCCTGTCATCACAATGCTCCATGGACCTTGCCATCACAATGCTCCATGAACGCTGTCATCACAATGCCCTATGACGAGTATCATCACAGTGCTCCTTGGCTGTTGTCATGAAAATGCTCCATAACCCCTGTCATCACAGTGAACCATGGCCTTTGTCATCACAATGCTCCCTGACCCATTTCATCACAATGCTCCATGACCACTTTCATTACAGAGCTCCATGATCGCTATCATCACAATGATCCATGACCCCTTTCATCACAGTGTTCCAGTACCATTTTCATCACAATGATCCACGACCCCTATCACCACAATGCTCCATGACACTTATTTTCACTATGCTCTATGGCCCTTGTCATCACAATGCTCCATGGCCACTGTCATCACAATGCTCCATGACCACATTCATCACAATGCTCCATGACCCGTTTCATCACAATGCTAAATTTCCCTTGTCATCAAAATGCTCCATGGCGCTTGTCATCACAATGCTGCATGACTCCTGTCATCACACTGCCCTATGACCCCTGTCATCACAAGGCTCCATCGCCCTTGTCATCACAATGCTCCATGGCCACTGTCATCACAATGCTCCATGACCCGTTTCATCACAATGCTAAATTTCCCTTGTCATCAAAATGCTCCATGGCGCTTGTCATCACAATGCTGCATGTCTCCTGTCATCACACTGCCCTATGACCCCTGTCATCACAAGGCTCCATCGCCCTTGTCATCACAATGCTCCATAACACCTGTCATCAGATTCCTCCATACCCTTGTCATGACAATACTCCATGACCCCTGTCATCACAGAGCTCCGTGGCCCTTCACATCACAATTCTCCATGATACCTGACAACACAATGCTCCAGTACGCCTTTCATCACAATGCTCCAGGGCCCATGTCATCACAATGCACCATGATCCCTTTCATGACAGTAATCCATGACCCCTTTCATCACAATGCTGCAGTATGCCTTTCATCACAATACTCGATGCCCCCTGTCATCACAATGCCCCATGACCCCTCTCAGCAAAATATTCCATGCCCCCTGTAGTCACAATGCTCCATAACCGCTGTCATCACAATGCTCCATGACCCTTGTCATGACAATGCTCCATGGCATTTTTCATCACAATGTTCCATGCCCCCTTTCATCGCAATTCTTCAAGACAACTTTCATCACAATGCTCCATGACCACTTTCATTAGAATGCTCCTTGGCCTGGGTCATCGCAATGCTCCATGACTCCTTTCATCACAATGCTCCATGGCCTCTGACATCACAATGCTCCATAAGCCATGTCATCACAATGTGCCATGACCCCGTCAAAACAATGCTCCATAACCCCTTTCATCACAATGCTCCGTGACCCATGTCAACACAATTCTCCAGGACCCCTTTCATCACAATGCTCCTTGGCACGTGTCATCACAATGCTCCATGAACAGTATCATCACAATGCACCATGATCCCTGTCATAACAAAGCACTATGACACCTGTCATCACAATGCTCCAAGACAACTGTCATCACAATGCCACATGACTCCTGTCATCACAATACTCCCTGACCTTTGTCATCACAATGCTCCATGACGCCTTTCATCACAATGCACCATTACCCCTTTCATCACAATTCTCCAGGCCCTCTATCACCACAATGCTCCATAACCCCTGACATCACAATGCCCAACGACACCTGTCATCACAATTCACCATGGATCTTGTCATCAAAAGGCTCCATGCTCGTGTCATCACAATGATCCAAGACCCGTGTCATCACAATGCTCCATGGCCGGTCTCATCACAGTGCTCCATGACCCCTGTCATCAAAATTCTCCATGAACTTTCATCACAGTGCTCCATGAACACATTCATCACAATGCTCCATGATCCCTTTCATCACAATGCTCTAGGACCAACATCATCACAATGCTCCATGATCGCTATCATCACAATGCTCCATGACCCCTTTCATAACCATGCTCCAATACCCCCTTTCATCACAATGCTCCATGGTTCCTGTCATCACAATGCGCCAGGACCCATGTCATCACAATGCTTTATGACCCTTGTCATCACAATGTTCCATGGCCCTTGTCATCACAATGCTCCATGACCACATTCATCACAATGCTGCATGACCCGTTTCACCACAATGCTAAGTGGCTCTTGTCATCACAATGCTCCATGGTGCTTGTCATCACAATGCTCCATGCCCCCGTCATCACAATGCCCCATGACCCCTGTCATCACAAGAATCCATGGTCTTTGACATCACAGTGCTCCATGACACCTGTCATCACAATGCTCGATGATTCATTTCATCACAATGCTCCCTTACCCCTGTCATCACAGTGCTCCATGACCCGTTGCATCACAATGCTCCATGACCAATTGCATCACAACGCTCCATGACTCCTATCATCACAATGCTCTATGGCCCTTGTCATCACAATGCTCAATGCCCACTGTCATCACAAAGCTCCATGAGCACATTCATCACAATACTCTATGAACCGTTGAATCACAATGCTAAATGGCCCTTGTCATCACAATGTTCTACGGTGCTTGTCATCACAATGCTGCATGACCCCTGTCATCACAAAGCTCCATGGCCCTTGCCATCACAATGCTCCATGAACGCTGTCATCACAATGCCCTATGACGAGTATCATCACAGTGCTCCTTGGCTGTTGTCATGAAAATGCTCCATAACCCCTGTCATCACAGTGAACCATGGCCCTTGTCATCACAATGCTCCCTGACCCATTTCATCACAATGCTCCATGACCACTTTCATTACAGAGCTCCATGATCGCTATCATCACAATGATCTATGACCCCTTTCATCACAGTGTTCCAGTACCATTTTCATCACAATGATCCACGACCCCTATTACCAAAATGCTCCATGACACTTATTTTCACTATGCTCTATGGCCCTTGTCATCACAATGCTCCATGGCCACATTCATCACAATGCTCCATGACCCGTTTCATCACAATGCTAAATTTTCCTTGTCATCAAAATGCTCCATGGCGCTTGTCATCACAATGCTGCATGACTCCTGTCATCACACTGCCCTATGACCCCTGTCATCACAATGCTCCATAACACCTGTCATCACAATCCTCCATGCCCTTGTCAAGACAATGCTCCATGAACCCTGTCATCACAGGGCTCCGTGGCCCTTCATATCACAATTCTCCATGATACCTGACAACACAATGCTCCAGTACGCCTTTCATCACAATGCTCCAGGGCCCATGTCATCACAATGCACCATGATCCCTTTCATGACAGTAATCCATGACCCCTTTCATCACAATGCTGCAGTATGCCTTTCATCACAATACTCGATGCCCCCTGTCATCACAATGCCCCATGACCCCTCTCAGCAAAATATTCCATGCCCCCTGTAGTCACAATGCTCCATAACCGCTGTCATCACAATGCTCCATGACCCTTGTCATGACAATGCTCCATGGCATTTTTCATCAAAATGTTCCATGCCCCATTTCATCGCAATTCTTCAAGACAACTTTCATCACAATGCTCCATGACCACTTTCATCAGAATGCTCCTTGGCCTGGGTCATCGCAATGCTCCATGACTCCTTTCATCACAATGCTCCATGGCCTCTGACATCACAATGCTCCATAAGCCATGTCATCACAATGTGCCATGACCCCATCAAAACAATGCTCCATAACCCCTTTCATCACAATGCTCCGTAACCCATGTCAACCCAATTGTCCAGGACCCCTTTCATCACAATGCTCCTTGGCACGTGTCATCACAATGCTCCATGAACAGTATCATCACAATGCACCATGATCCCTGTCATAACAATGCACTATGACACCTGTCATCACAATGCTCCAAGACAACTGTCATCACAATGCCACATGACTCCTGTCATCACAATACTCCCTGACCTTTGTCATCACAATGCTCCATGACGCCTTTCATCACAATGCACCATTACCCCTTTCATCACAATTCTCCAGGCCCTCTCTCACCACAATGCTCCATAACCCATGACATCACAATGGCCAACGACACCTGTCATCACAATTCACCATGGATCTTGTCATCAAAAGGCTCCATGCTCGTGTCATCACAATGATCCAAGACCCGAGTCATCACAATGCTACATGGCCGGTCTCATCACAGTGCTCCATGACCCCTGTCATCAAAATTCTCCATGAACTTTCATCACAGTGCTCCATGAACACATTCATCACAATGCTCCATGATCCCTTTCATCACAATGCTCTAGGACCAACATCATCACAATGCTCCATGATCGCTATCATCACAATGCTCCATGACCCCTTTCATAACCATGCTCCAATACCCCTTTCATCACAATGCTCCATGGTTCCTGTCATCACAATGCGCCAGGACCCATGTCATCACAATGCTCTATGACCCTTGTCATCACAATGTTCCATGGCCCTTGTCATCACAATGCTCCATGACCACATTCATCACAATGCTGCATGACCCGTTTCACCACAATGCTAAGTGGCTCTTTTCATCACAATGCTCCATGGTGCTTGTCATCACAATGCTCCATGCCCCCGTCATCACAATGCCCCATGACCCCTGTCATCACAAAAATCCATGGTTTTTGACATCACAGTGCTCCATGACACCTGTCATCACAATGCTCGATGATTCGTTTCATCACAATGCTCCCTTACCCCTGTCATCACAGTGCTCCATGACCCCTTGCATCACAATGCTCCATGACCAATTGCATCACAACGCTCCATGACTCCTATCATCACAATGCTCTATGGCCCTTGTCATCACAATGCTCAATGCCCACTGTCATCACAAAGCTCCATGAGCACATTCATCACAATACTCTATGAGCCGTTGAATCACAATGCTAAATGGCCCTTGTCATCACAATGTTCTACGGTGCTTGTCATCACAATGCTGCATGACCCCTGTCATCACAATGCTCCATGGACCTTGCCATCACAATGCTCCATGAACGCTGTCATCACAATGCCCTATGACGAGTATCATCACAGTGCTCCTTGGCTGTTGTCATGAAAATGCTCCATAACCCCTGTCATCACAGTGAACCATGGCCTTTGTCATCACAATGCTCCCTGACCCATTTCATCACAATGCTCCATGACCACTTTCATTACAGAGCTCCATGATCGCTATCATCACAATGATCCATGACCCCTTTGATCACAGTGTTCCAGTACCATTTTCATCACAATGATCCACGACCCCTATCACCACAATGCTCCATGACACTTATTTTCACTATGCTCTATGGCCCTTTTCATCACAATGCTCCATGGCCACTGTCATCACAATGCTCCATGACCACATTCATCACAATGCTCCATGACCCGTTTCATCACAATGCTAAATTTCCCTTGTCATCAAAATGCTCCATGGCGCTTGTCATCACAATGCTGCATGACTCCTGTCATCACACTGCCCTATGACCCCTGTCATCACAAGGCTCCATCGCCCTTGTCATCACAATGCTCCATGGCCACTGTCATCACAATGCTCCATGACCCGTTTCATCACAATGCTAAATTTCCCTTGTCATCAAAATGCTCCATGGCGCTTGTCATCACAATGCTGCATGACTCCTGTCATCACACTGCCCTATGACCCCTGTCATCACAAGGCTCCATCGCCCTTGTCATCACAATGCTCCATAACACCTGTCATCAGATTCCTCCATACCCTTGTCATGACAATACTCCATGACCCCTGTCATCACAGGGCTCCGTGGCCCTTCACATCACAATTCTCCATGATACCTGAGAACACAATGCTCCAGTACGCCTTTCATCACAATGCTCCAGGGCCCATGTCATCACAATGCACCATGATCCCTTTCATGACAGTAATCCATGACCCCTTTCATCACAATGCTGCAGTATGCCTTTCATCACAATACTCGATGCCCCCTGTCATCACAATGCCCCATGACCCCTCTCAGCAAAATATTCCATGCCCCCTGTAGTCACAATGCTCCATAACCGCTGTCATCACAATGCTCCATGACCCTTGTCATCACAATGCTCCATGGCATTTTTCATCAAAATGTTCCATGCCCCCTTTCATCGCAATTCTTCAAGACAACTTTCATCACAATGCTCCATGACCACTTTCATTAGAATGCTCCTTGGCCTGGGTCATCGCAATGCTCCATGACTCCTTTCATCACAATGCTCCATGGCCTCTGACATCACAATGCTCCATAAGCCATGTCATCACAATGTGCCATGACCCCGTCAAAACAATGCTCCATAACCCCTTTCATCACAATGCTCCGTGACCCATGTCAACACAATTCTCCAAGACCCCTTTCATCACAATGCTCCTTGGCACGTGTCATCACAATGCTCCATGAACAGTATCATCACAATGCACCATGATCCCTGTCATAACAAAGCACTATGACACCTGTCATCACAATGCTCCAAGACAACTGTCATCACAATGCCACATGACTCCTGTCATCACAATACTCCCTGACCTTTGTCATCACAATGCTCCATGACGCCTTTCATCACAATGCACCATTACCCCTTTCATCACAATTCTCCAGGCCCTCTATCACCACAATGCTCCATAACCCCTGACATCACAATGCCCAACGACACCTGTCATCACAATTCACCATGGATCTTGTCATCAAAAGGCTCCATGCTCGTGTCATCACAATGATCCAAGACCCGTGTCATCACAATGCTCCATGGCCGGTCTCATCACAGTGCTCCATGACCCCTGTCATCAAAATTCTCCATGAACTTTCATCACAGTGCTCCATGAACACATTCATCACAATGCTCCATGATCCCTTTCATCACAATGCTCTAGGACCAACATCATCACAATGCTCCATGATCGCTATCATCACAATGCTCCATGACCCCTTTCATAACCATGCTCCAATACCCCCTTTCATCACAATGCTCCATGGTTCCTGTCATCACAATGCGCCAGGACCCATGTCATCACAATGCTCTATGACCCTTGTCATCACAATGTTCCATGGCCCTTGTCATCACAATGCTCCATGACCACATTCATCACAATGCTGCATGACCCGTTTCACCACAATGCTAAGTGGCTCTTGTCATCACAATGCTCCATGGTGCTTGTCATCACAATGCTCCATGGTGCTTGTCATCACAATGCTCCATGCCCCCGTCATCACAATGCCCCATGACCCCTGTCATCACAAGAATCCATGGTCTTTGACATCACAGTGCTCCATGACACCTGTCATCACAATGCTCGATGATTCGTTTCATCACAATGCTCCCTTACCCCTGTCATCACAGTGCTCCATGACCCCTTGCATCACAATGCTCCATGACCAATTGCATCACAACGCTCCATGACTCCTATCATCACAATGCTCTATGGCCCTTGTCATCACAATGCTCAATGCCCACTGTCATCACAAAGCTCCATGAGCACATTCATCACAATACTCTATGAGCCGTTGAATCACAATGCTAAATGGCCCTTGTCATCACAATGTTCTACGGTGCTTGTCATCACAATGCTGCATGAACCCTGTCATCACAATGCTCCATGGACCTTGCCATCACAATGCTCCATGAACGCTGTCATCACAATGCCCTATGACGAGTATCATCACAGTGCTCCTTGGCTGTTGTCATGAAAATGCTCCATAACCCCTGTCATCACAGTGAACCATGGCCCTTGTCATCACAATGCTCCCTGACCCATTTCATCACAATGCTCCATGACCACTTTCATTACAGAGCTCCATGATCGCTATCATCACAATGATCCATGACCCCTTTCATCACAGTGTTCCAGTACCATTTTCATCACAATGATCCACGACCCCTATCAACACAATGCACCATGACTCTTATTTTCACTATGCTCTATGGCCCTTGTCATCACAATGCTCCATGGCCACTGTCATCACAATGCTCCATGACCACATTCATCACAATGCTCCATGACCCGTTTCATCACAATGCTAAATTTCCCTTGTCATCAAAATGCTCCATGGCGCTTGTCATCACAATGCTGCATGACTCCTGTCAATACACTGCCCTATGACCCCTGTCATCACAAGGCTCCATCGCCCTTGTCATCACAATGCTCCATAACACCTGTCATCACAATCCTCCATGCCCTTGTCATGACAATGCTCCATGACCCCTGTCATCACAGGGCTCCGTGGCCTTTCACATCACAATTCTCCATGATACCTGACAACACAATGCTCCAGTACGCCTTTCATCACAATGCTCCAGGGCCCATGTCATCACAATGCACCATGATCCCTTTCATGACAATAATCCATGACCCCTTTCATCACAATGCTGCAGTATGCTTTTCATCACAATACTCGATGCCCCCTGTCATCACAATGCCCCATGACCCCTCTCAGCAAAACATTCCATGCCCCCTGTAGTCACAATGCTCCATAACCGCTGTCATCACAATGCTCCATGACCCTTGTCATCACAATGCTCCATGGCATTTTTCATCACAATGTTCCATGCCCCCTTTCATCGCAATTCTTCAAGACAACTTTCATCACAATGCTCCATGACCACTTTCATCAGAATGCTCCTTGGCCTGGGTCATCGCAATGCTCCATGACTCCTTTCATCACAATGCTCCATGGCCTCTGACATCACAATGCTCCATAAGCCATGTCATCACAATGTGCCATGACCCCGTCAAAACAATGCTCCATAACCCCTTTCATCACAATGCTCCGTGACCCATGTCAACACAATTGTCCAGGACCCCTTTCATCACAATGCTCCTTGGCACGTGTCATCACAATGCTCCATGAACAGTATCATCACAATGCACCATGATCCCTGTCATAACAATGCACTATGACACCTGTCATCACAATGCTCCAAGACAACTGTCATCACAATGCCACATGACTCCTGTCATCACAATACTCCCTGACCTTTGTCATCACAATGCTCCATGACGCCTTTCATCACAATGCACCATTACCCCTTTCATCACAATTCTCCAGGCCCTCTATCACCACAATGCTCCATAACCCCTGACATCACAATGGCCAACGACACCTGTCATCACAATTCACCATGGATCTTGTCATCAAAAGGCTCCATGCTCGTGTCATCACAATGATCCAAGACCCGTGTCATCACAATGCTCCATGGCCGGTCTCATCACAGTGCTCCATGACCCCTGTCATCAAAATTCTCCATGAACTTTCATCACAGTGCTCCATGAACACATTCATCACAATGCTCCATGATCCCTTTCATCACAATGCTCTAGGACCAACATCATCACAATGCTCCATGATCGCTATCATCACAATGCTCCATGACCCCTTTCATAACCATGCTCCAATACCCCCTTTCATCACAATGCTCCATGGTTCCTGTCATCACAATGCGCCAGGACCCATGTCATCACAATGCTCTATGACCCTTGTCATCACAATGTTCCATGGCCCTTGTCATCACAATGCTCCATGACCACATTCATCACAATGCTGCATGACCCGTTTCACCAAAATGCTAAGTGGCTGTTGTCATCACAATGCTCCATGGTGCTTGTCATCACAATGCTCCATGCCCCCGTCATCACAATGACCCATGACCCCTGTCATCACAAGAATCCATGGTCTTTGACATCACAGTGCTCCATGACACCTGTCATCACAATGCTCGATGATTCGTTTCATCACAATGCTCCCTTACCCCTGTCATCACAGTGCTCCATGACCCCTTGCATCACAATGCTCCATGACCAATTGCATCACAACGCTCCATGACTCCTATCATCACAATGCTCTATGGCCCTTGTCATCACAATGCTCAATGCCCACTGTCATCACAAAGCTCCATGAGCACATTCATCACAATACTCTATGAGCCGTTGAATCACAATGCTAAATGGCCCTTGTCATCACAATGTTCTACGGTGCTTGTCATCACAATGCTGCATGACCCCTCTCATCACAATGCTCCATGGACCTTGCCATCACAATGCTCCATGAACGCTGTCATCACAATGCCCTATGACGAGTATCATCACAGTGCTCCTTGGCTGTTGTCATGAAAATGCTCCATAACCCCTGTCATCACAGTGAACCATGGCCCTTGTCATCACAATGCTCCCTGACCCATTTCATCACAATGCTCCATGACCACTTTCATTACAGAGCTCCATGATCGCTATCATCACAATGATCCATGACCCCTTTCATCACAGTGTTCCAGTACCATTTTCATCACAATGATCCACGACCCCTATCACCACAATGCTCCATGACACTTATTTTCACTATGCTCTATGGCCCTTGTCATCACAATGCTCCATGGCCACTGTCATCACAATGCTCCATGACCACATTCATCACAATGCTGCATGACCCGTTTCACCACAATGCTAAGTGGCTCTTGTCATCACAATGCTCCATGGTGCTTGTCATCACAATGCTCCATGCCCCCGTCATCACAATGCCCCATGACCCCTGTCATCACAAGAATCCATGGTCTTTGACATCACAGTCCTCCATGACACCTGTCATCACAATGCTCGATGATTCATTTCATCACAATGCTCCCTTACCCCTGTCATCACAGTGCTCCATGACCCCTTGCATCACAATGCTCCATGACCAATTGCATCACAACGCTCCATGACTCCTATCATCACAATGCTCTAGGGCCCTTGTCATCACAATGCTCAATGCCCACTGTCATCACAAAGCTCCATGAGCACATTCATCACAATACTCTATGAGCCGTTGAATCACAATGCTAAATGGCCCTTGTCATCACAATGTTCTACGGTGCTTGTCATCACAATGCTGCATGACCCCTGTCATCACAATGCTCCATGGACCTTGCCATCACAATGCTCCATGAACGCTGTCATCACAATGCCCTATGACGAGTATCATCACAGTGCTCCTTGGCTGTTGTCATGAAAATGCTCCATAACCCCTGTCATCACAGTGAACCATGGCCCTTGTCATCACAATGCTCCCTGACCCATTTCATCACAATGCTCCATGACCACTTTCATTACAGAGCTCCATGATCGCTATCATCACAATGATCCATGACCCCTTTCATCACAGTGTTCCAGTACCATTTTCATCACAATGATCCACGACCCCTATCACCACAATGCTCCATGACACTTCTTTTCACTATGCTCTATGGCCCTTGTCATCACAATGCTCCATGGCCACTGTCATCACAATGGTCCATGACCACATTCATCACAATGCTCCATGACCCGTTTCATCACAATGCTAAATTTCCCTTGTCATCAAAATGCTCCATGGCGCTTGTCATCACAATGCTGCATGACTCCTGTCATCACACTGCCCTATGACCCCTGTCATCACAAGGCTCCATCGCCCTTGTCATCAAAATGCTCCATAACACCTGTCATCACAATCCTCCATGCCCTTGTCATGACAATGCTCCATAACCCCTGTCATCACAGGGCTCCGTGGCCTTTCACATCACAATTCTCCATGATACCTGACAACACAATGCTCCAGTACGCCTTTCATCACAATGCTCCAGGGCCCATGTCATCACAATGCACCATGATCCCTTTCATGACAATAATCCATGACCCCTTTCATCACAATGCTGCAGTATGCCTTTCATCACAATACTCGATGCCCCCTGTCATCACAATGCCCCATGACCCCTCTCAGCAAAATATTCCATGCCCCCTGTAGTCACAATGCTCCATAACCGCTGTCATCACAATGCTCCATGACCCTTGTCATGACAATGCTCCATGGCATTTTTCATCACAATGTTCCATGCCCCCTTTCATCGCAATTCTTCAAGACAACTTTCATCACAATGCTCCATGACCACTTTCATCAGAATGCTCCTTGGCCTGGGTCATCGCAATGCTCCATGACTCCTTTCATCACAATGCTCCATGGCCTCTGACATCACAATGCTCCATAAGCCATGTCATCACAATGTGCCATGACCCCGTCAAAACAATGCTCCATAACCCCTTTCATCACAATGCTCCGTGACCCATGTCAACACAATTCTCCAGGAGCCCTTTCATCACAATGCTCCTTGGCACGTGTCATCACAATGCTCCATGAACAGTATCATCACAATGCACCATGATCCCTGTCATCACAATGCACTATGACACCTGTCATCACAATGCTCCAAGACAACTGTCATCACAATGCCACATGACTCCTGTCATCACAATACTCCCTGACCTTTGTCATCACAATGCTCCATGACGCCTTTCATCACAATGCACCATTACCCCTTTCATCACAATTCTCCAGGCCCTCTATCACCACAATGCTCCATAACCCCTGACATCACAATGGCCAACGACACCTGTCATCACAATTCACCATGGATCTTGTCATCAAAAGGCTCCATGCTCGTGTCATCACAATGATCCAAGACCCGTGTCATCACAATGCTCCATGGCCGGTCTCATCACAGTGCTCCATGACCCCTGTCATCAAAATTCTCCATGAACTTTCATCACAGTGCTCCATGAACACATTCATCACAATGCTCCATGATCCCTTTCATCACAATGCTCTAGGACCAACATCATCACAATGCTCCATGATCGCTATCATCACAATGCTCCATGACCCCTTTCATAACGATGCTCCAATACCCCCTTTCATCACAATGCTCCATGGTTCCTGTCATCACAATGCGCCAGGACCCATGTCATCACAATGCTCTATGACCCTTTTCATCACAATGTTCCATGGCCCTTGTCATCACAATGCTCCATGACCACATTCATCACAATGCTGCATGACCCGTTTCACCACAATGCTAAGTGGCTCTTGTCATCACAATGCTCCATGGTGCTTGTCATCACAATGCTCCATGCCCCCGTCATCACAATGACCCATGACCCCTGTCATCACAAGAATCCATGGTCTTTGACATCACAGTGCTCCATGACACCTGTCATCACAATGCTCGATGATTCGTTTCATCACAATGCTCCCTTACCCCTGTCATCACAGTGCTCCATGACCCCTTGCATCACAATGCTCCATGACCAATTGCATCACAACGCTCCATGACTCCTATCATCACAATGCTCTATGGCCCTTGTCATCACAATGCTCAATGCCCACTGTCATCACAAAGCTCCATGAGCACATTCATCACAATACTCTATGAGCCGTTGAATCACAATGCTAAATGGCCCTTGTCATCACAATGTTCTACGGTGCTTGTCATCACAATGCTGCATGACCCCTCTCATCACAATGCTCCATGGACCTTGCCATCACAATGCTCCATGAACGCTGTCATCACAATGCCCTATGACGAGTATCATCACAGTGCTCCTTGGCTGTTGTCATGAAAATGCTCCATAACCCCTGTCATCACAGTGAACCATGGCCCTTGTCATCACAATGCTCCCTGACCCATTTCATCACAATGCTCCATGACCACTTTCATTACAGAGCTCCATGATCGCTATCATCACAATGATCCATGACCCCTTTCATCACAGTGTTCCAGTACCATTTTCATCACAATGATCCACGACCCCTATCACCACAATGCTCCATGACACTTATTTTCACTATGCTCTATGGCCCTTGTCATCACAATGCTCCATGGCCACTGTCATCACAATGCTCCATGACCACATTCATCACAATGCTAAATTTCCCTTGTCATCAAAATGCTCCATGGCGCTTGTCATCACAATGCTGCATGACTCCTGTCATCACACTGCCCTATGACCCCTGTCATCACAAGGCTCCATCGCCCTTGTCATCACAATGCTCCATAACACCTGTCATCACAATCCTCCATGCCCTTGTCATGACAATGCTCCATGACCCCTGTCATCACAGGGCTCCGTGGCCCTTCACATCACAATTCTCCAAGATACCTGACAACACAATGCTCCAGTACGCCTTTCATCACAATGCTCCAGGGCCCATGTCATCACAATGCACCATGATCCCTTTCATGACAGTAATCCATGACCCCTTTCATCACAATGCTGCAGTATGCCTTTCATCACAATACTCGATGCCCCCTGTCATCACAATGCCCCATGACCCCTCTCAGCAAAATATTCCATGCCCCCTGTAGTCACAATGCTCCATAACCGCTGTCATCACAATGCTCCATGACCCTTGTCATCACAATGCTCCATGGCATTTTTCATCACAATGTTCCATGCCCCCTTTCATCGCAATTCTTCAAGACAACTTTCATCACAATGCTCCATGACCACTTTCATTAGAATGCTCCTTGGCCTGGGTCATCGCAATGCTCCATGACTCCTTTCATCACAATGCTCCATGGCCTCTGACATCACAATGCTCCATAAGCCATGTCATCACAATGTGCCATCACCCCGTCAAAACAATGCTCCATAACCCCTTTCATCACAATGCTCCGTGACCCATGTCAACACAATTCTCCAGGACCCCTTTCATCACAATGCTCCTTGGCACGTGTCATCACAATGCTCCATGAACAGTATCATCACAATGCACCATGATCCCTGTCATCACAATGCACTATGACACCTGTCATCACAATGCTCCAAGACAACTGTCATCACAATGCCACATGACTCCTGTCATCACAATACTCCCTGACCTTTGTCATCACAATGCTCCATGACGCCTTTCATCACAATGCACCATTACCCCTTTCATCACAATTCTCCAGGCCCTCTCTCACCACAATGCTCCATAACCCCTGACATCACAATGGCCAAACGACACCTGTCATCACAATTCACCATGGATCTTGTCATCAAAAGGCTCCATGCTCGTGTCATCACAATGATCCAAGACCCGTGTCATCACAATGCTCCATGGCCGGTCTCATCACAGTGCTCCATGACCCCTGTCATCAAAATTCTCCATGAACTTTCATCACAGTGCTCCATGAACACATTCATCACAATGCTCCATGATCCCTTTCATCACAATGCTCTAGGACCAACATCATCACAATGCTCCATGATCGCTATCATCACAATGCTCCATGACCCCTTTCATAACCATGCTCCAATACCCCCTTTCATCACAATGCTCCATGGTTCCTGTCATCACAATGCGCCAGGACCCATGTCATCACAATGCTCTATGACCCTTGTCATCACAATGTTCCATGGCCCTTGTCATCACAATGCTCCATGACCACATTCATCACAATGCTGCATGACCCGTTTCACCACAATGCTAAGTGGCTCTTGTCATCACAATGCTCCATGGTGCTTGTCATCACAATGCTCCATGCCCCCGTCATCACAATGACCCATGACCCCTGTCATCACAAGAATCCATGGTCTTTGACATCACAGTGCTCCATGACACCTGTCATCACAATGCTCGATGATTCATTTCATCACAATGCTCCCTTACCCCTGTCATCACAGTGCTCCATGACCTCTTGCATCACAATGCTCCATGACCAATTGCATCACAACGCTCCATGACTCCTATCATCACAATGCTCTATGGCCCTTGTCATCACAATGCTCAATGCCCACTGTCATCACAAAGCTCCATGAGCACATTCATCACAATACTCTATGAGCCGTTGAATCACAATGCTAAATGGCCCTTGTCCTCACAATGTTCTACGGTGCTTGTCATCACAATGCTGCATGACCCCTGTCATCACAATGCTCCATGGCCCTTGCCATCACAATGCTCCATGAACGCTGTCATCACAATGCCCTATGACGAGTATCATCACAGTGCTCCTTGGCTGTTGTCATGAAAATGCTCCATAACCCCTGTCATCACAGTGAACCATGGCCCTTGTCATCACAATGCTCCCTGACCCATTTCATCACAATGCTCCATGACCACTTTCATTACAGAGCTCCATGATCGCTATCATCACAATGATCCATGACCCCTTTCATCACAGTGTTCCAGTACCATTTTCATCACAATGATCCACGACCCCTATCACCACAATGCTCCATGACACTTATTTTCACTATGCTCTATGGCCCTTGTCATCACAATGCTCCATGGCCACTGTCATCACAATGCTCCATGACCACATTCATCACAATGCTCCATGACCCGTTTCATCACAATGCTAAATTTCCCTTGTCATCAAAATGCTCCATGGCGCTTGTCATCACAATGCTGCATGACTCCTGTCATCACACTGCCCTATGACCCCTGTCATCACAAGGCTCCATCGCCCTTGTCATCACAATGCTCCATAACACCTGTCATCACAATCCTCCATGCCCTTGTCATGACAATGCTCCATGACCCCTGTCATCACAGGGCTCCGTGGCCTTTCACATCACAATTCTCCATGATACCTGACAACACAATGCTCCAGTACGCCTTTCATCACAATGCTCCAGGGCCCATGTCATCACAATGCACCATGATCCCTTTCATGACAATAATCCATGATCCCTTTCATCACAATGCTGCAGTATGCCTTTCATCACAATACTCGATGCCCCCTGTCATCACAATGCCCCATGACCCCTCTCAGCAAAATATTCCATGCCCCCTGTAGTCACAATGCTCCATAACCGCTGTCATCACAATGCTCCATGACCCTTGTCATGACAATGCTCCATGGCATTTTTCATCACAATGTTCCATGCCCCCTTTCATTGCAATTCTTCAAGACAACTTTCATCACAATGCTCCATGACCACTTTCATCAGAATGCTCCTTGGCCTGGGTCATCGCAATGCTCCATGACTCCTTTCATCACAATGCTCCATGGCCTCTGACATCACAATGCTCCATAAGCCATGTCATCACAATGTGCCATGACCCCGTCAAAACAATGCTCCATAACCCCTTTCATCACAATGCTCCGTGACCCATGTCAACACAATTGTCCAGGACCCCTTTCATCACAATGCTCCTTGGCACGTGTCATCACAATGCTCCATGAACAGTATCATCACAATGCACCATGATCCCTGTCATCACAATGCACTATGACACCTGTCATCACAATGCTCCAAGACAACTGTCATCACAATGCCACATGACTCCTGTCATCACAATACTCCCTGACCTTTGTCATCACAATGCTCCATGACGCCTTTCATCACAATGCACCATTACCCCTTTCATCACAATTCTCCAGGCCCTCTGTCACCACAATGCTCCATAACCCCTGACATCACAATGGCCAAACGACACCTGTCATCACAATTCACCATGGATCTTGTCATCAAAAGGCTCCATGCTCGTGTCATCACAATGATCCAAGACCCGTGTCATCACAATGCTCCATGGCCGGTCTCATCACAGTGCTCCATGACCCCTGTCATCAAAATTCTCCATGAACTTTCATCACAGTGCTCCATGAACACATTCATCACAATGCTCCATGATCCCTTTCATCACAATGCTCTAGGACCAACATCATCACAATGCTCCATGATCGCTATCATCACAATGCTCCATGACCCCTTTCATAACCATGCTCCAATACCCCCTTTCATCACAATGCTCCATGGTTCCTGTCATCACAATGCGCCAGGACCCATGTCATCACAATGCTCTATGACCCTTGTCATCACAATATTCCATGGCCCTTGTCATCACAATGCTCCATGACCACATTCATCACAATGCTGCATGACCCGTTTCACCACAATGCTAAGTGGCTCTTGTCATCACAATGCTCCATGGTGCTTGTCATCACAATGCTCCATGCCCCCGTCATCACAATGCCCCATGACCCCTGTCATCACAAGAATCCATGGTCTTTGACATCACAGTGCTCCATGACACCTGTCATCACAATGCTCGATGATTCATTTCATCACAATGCTCCCTTACCCCTGTCATCACAGTGCTCCATGACCTCTTGCATCACAATGCTCCATGACCAATTGCATCACAACGCTCCATGACTCCTATCATCACAATGCTCTATGGCCCTTGTCATCACAATGCTCAATGCCCACTGTCATCACAAAGCTCCATGAGCACATTCATCACAATACTCTATGAGCCGTTGAATCACAATGCTAAATGGCCCTTGTCATCACAATGTTCTACGGTGCTTGTCATCACAATGCTGCATGACCCCTGTCATCACAATGCTCCATGGCCCTTGCCATCACAATGCTCCATGAACGCTGTCATCACAATGCCCTATGACGAGTATCATCACAGTGCTCCTTGGCTGTTGTCATGAAAATGCTCCATAACCCCTGTCATCACAGTGAACCATGGCCCTTGTCATCACAATGCTCCCTGACCCATTTCATCACAATGCTCCATGACCACTTTCATTACAGAGCTCCATGATCGCTATCATCACAGTGATCCATGACCCCTTTCATCACAGTGTTCCAGTACCATTTTCATCACAATGATCCACGACCCCTATCACCACAATGCTCCATGACACTTATTTTCACTATGATCTATGGCCCTTGTCATCACAATGCTCCATGGCCACTGTCATCACAATGCTCCATGACCACATTCATCACAATGCTCCATGACCCGTTTCATCACAATGCTAAATTTCCCTTGTCATCAAAATGCTCCATGGCGCTTGTCATCACAATGCTGCATGACTCCTGTCATCACACTGCCCTATGACCCCTGTCATCACAAGGCTCCATCGCCCTTGTCATCACAATGCTCCATAACACCTGTCATCACAATCCTCCATGCCCTTGTCATGACAATGCTCCATGACCCCTGTCATCACAGGGCTCCGTGGCCTTTCACATCACAATTCTCCATGATACCTGACAACACAATGCTCCAGTACGCCTTTCATCACAATGCTCCAGGGCCCATGTCATCACAATACACCATGATCCCTTTCATGACAATAATCCATGACCCCTTTCATCACAATGCTGCAGTATGCCTTTCATCACAATACTCGATGCCCCCTGTCATCACAATGCCCCATGACCCCTCTCAGCAAAATATTCCATGCCCCCTGTAGTCACAATGCTCCATAACCGCTGTCATCACAATGCTCCATGACCCTTGTCATCACAATGCTCCATGGCATTTTTCATCACAATGTTCCATGCCCCCTTTCATCGCAATTCTTCAAGACAACTTTCATCACAATGCTCCATGACCACTTTCATCAGAATGCTCCTTGGCCTGGGTCATCGCAATGCTCCATGACTCCTTTCATCACAATGCTCCATGGCCTCTGACATCACAATGCTCCATAAGCCATGTCATCACAATGTGCCATGACCCCGTCAAAACAATGCTCCATAACCCCTTTCATCACAATGCTCCGTGACCCATGTCAACACAATTCTCCAGGACCCCTTTCATCACAATGCTCCTTGGCACGTGTCATCACAATGCTCCATGAACAGTATCATCACAATGCACCATGATCCCTGTCATCACAATGCACTATGACACCTGTCATCACAATGCTCCAAGACAACTGTCATCACAATGCACATGACTCCTGTCATCACAATACTCCCTGACCTTTGTCATCACAATGCTCCATGACGCCTTTCATCACAATGCACCATTACCCCTTTCATCACAATTCTCCAGGACCTCTGTCACCACAATGCTCCATAACCCCTGACATCACAATGGCCAACGACACCTGTCATCACAATTCACCATGGATCTTGTCATCAAAAAGCTCCATGCTCGTATCATCACAATGATCCAAGACCCGTGTCATCACAATGCTCCATGGCCGGTCTCATCACAGTGTTCCACGACCCCTGTCATCAAAATTCTCCATGAACTTTCATCACAGTGCTCCATGAACACATTCATCACAATGCTCCATGATCCCTTTCATCACAATGCTCTAGGACCAACATCATCACAATGCTCTAGGACCAACATCATCACAATGCTCCATGATCGCTATCATCACAATGCTCCATGACCCCTTTCATAACCATGCTCCAATACCCCCTTTCATCACAATGCTCCATGGTTCCTGTCATCACAATGCGCCAGGACCCATGTCATCACAATGCTCTATGACCCTTGTCATCACAATGTTCCATGGCCCTTGTCATCACAATGCTCCATGACCACATTCATCACAATGCTGCATGACCCGTTTCACCACAATGCTAAGTGGCTCTTGTCATCACAATGCTCCATGGTGCTTGTCATCACAATGCTCCATGCCCCCGTCATCACAATGCCCCATGACCCCTGTCCTCACAAGAATCCATGGTCTTTGACATCACAGTTCTCCATGACACCTGTCATCACAATGCTCGATGATTCGTTTCATCACAATGCTCCCTTACCCCTGTCATCACAGTGCTCCATGACCCCTTGCATCACAATGCTCCATGACCAATTGCATCACAAGGCTCCATGACTCCTATCATCACAATGCTCTATGGCCCTTGTCATCACAATGCTCAATGCCCACTGTCATCACAAAGCTCCATGAGCACTTTCATCACAATACTCTATGAGCCGTTTAATCACAATGCTAAATGGCCCTTGTCATCACAATGTTCTACGGTGCTTGTCATCACAATGCTGCATGACCCCTGTCATCACAATGCTCTATGGCCCTTGCCATCACAATGCTCCATGAAAGCTGTCATCACAATGCCCTATGACGAGTATCATCACAGTGCTCCTTGGCTGTTGTCATGAAAATGCTCCATAACCCCTGTCATCACAGTGAACCATGGCCCTTGTCATCACAATGCTCCCTGACCCATTTCATCACAATGCTCCATGACCACTTTCATTACAGAGCTCCATGATCGCTATCATCACAATGATCCATGACCCCTTTCATCACAGTGTTCCAGTACCATTTTCATCACAATGATCCACGACCCCTATCACCACAATGCTCCATGACACTTATTTTCACTATGCTCTATGGCCCTTGTCATCACAATGCTCCATGGCCACTGTCATCACAATGCTCCATGACCACATTCATCACAATGCTCCATGACCCGTTTCATCACAATGCTAAATTTCCCTTGTCATTAAAATGCTCCATGGCGCTTGTCATCACAATGCTGCATGACTCCTGTCATCACACTGCCCTATGACCCCTGTCATCACAAGGCTCCATAACACCTGTCATCACAATCCTCCATGCCCTTGTCATGACAATGCTCCATGACCCCTGTCATCACAGGGCTCCGTGGCCCTTCACATCACAATTCTCCATGATACCTGACAACACAATGCTCCAGTACGCCTTTCATCACAATGCTCCAGGGCCCATGTCATCACAATGCACCATGATCCCTTTCATGACAATAATCCATGACCCCTTTCATCACAATGCTGCAGTATGCCTTTCATCACAATACTCGATGCCCCCTGTCATCACAATGCCCCATGACCCCTCTCCGCAAAATATTCCATGCCCCCTGTAGTCACAATGCTCCATAACCGCTGTCATCACAATGCTCCATGACCCTTGTCATCACAATGCTCCATGGCATTTTTCATCACAATGTTCCATGCCCCCTTTCATCGCAATTCTTCAAGACAACTTTCATCACAATGCTCCATGACCACTTTCATCAGAATGCTCCTTGGCCTGGGTCATCGCAATGCTCCATGACTCCTTTCATCACAATGCTCCATGGCCTCTGACATCACAATGCTCCATAAGCCATGTCATCCCAATGTGCCATGACCCCGTCAAAACAATGCTCCATAACCCCTTTCATCACAATGCTCCGTGACCCATGTCAACACAATTGTCCAGGACCCCTTTCATCACAATGCTCCTTGGCACGTGTCATCACAATGCTCCATGAACAGTATCATCACAATGCACCATGATCCCTGTCATAACAAAGCCCTATGACACCTGTCATCACAATGCTCCAAGACAACTGTCATCACAATGCCACATGACTCCTGTCATCACAATACTCCCTGACCTTTGTCATCACAATGCTCCATGACGCCTTTCATCACAATGCACCATTACCCCTTTCATCACAATTCTCCAGGCCCTCTCTCACCACAATGCTCCATAACCCCTGACATCACAATGGCCAACGACACCTGTCATCACAATTCACCATGGATCTTGTCATCAAAAGGCTCCATGCTCGTGTCATCACAATGATCCAAGACCCGTGTCATCACAATGCTCCATGGCCGGTCTCATCACAGTGCTCCATGACCCCTGTCATCAAAATTCTCCATGAACTTTCATCACAGTGCTCCATGAACACATTCATCACAATGCTCCATGATCCCTTTCATCACAATGCTCTAGGACCAACATCATCACAATGCTCCATGATCGCTATCATCACAATGCTCCATGACCCCTTTCATAACCATGCTCCAATACCCCCTTTCATCACAATGCTCCATGGTTCCTGTCAACACAATGCGCCAGGACCCATGTCATCACAATGCTCTATGACCCTTTTCATCACAATGTTCCATGGCCCTTGTCATCACAATGCTCCATGACCACATTCATCACAATGCTGCATGACCCGTTTCACCACAATGCTAAGTGGCTCTTGTCATCACAATGCTCCATGGTGCTTGTCATCACAATGCTCCATGCCCCCGTCATCACAATGACCCATGACCCCTGTCATCACAAGATTCCATGGTCTTTGACATCACAGTGCTCCATGACACCTGTCATCACAATGCTCGATGATTCGTTTCATCACAATGCTCCCTTACCCCTGTCATCACAGTGCTCCATGACCCCTTGCATCACAATGCTCCATGACCAATTGCATCACAACGCTCCATGACTCCTATCATCACAATGCTCTATGGCCCTTGTCATCACAATGCTCAATGCCCACTGTCATCACAAAGCTCCATGAGCACATTCATCACAATACTCTATGAGCCGTTGAATCACAATGCTAAATGGCCCTTGTCATCACAATGTTCTACGGTGCTTGTCATCACAATGCTGCATGACCCCTCTCATCACAATGCTCCATGGACCTTGCCATCACAATGCTCCATGAACGCTGTCATCACAATGCCCTATGACGAGTATCATCACAGTGCTCCTTGGCTGTTGTCATGAAAATGCTCCATAACCCCTGTCATCACAGTGAACCATGGCCCTTGTCATCACAATGCTCCCTGACCCATTTCATCACAATGCTCCATGACCACTTTCATTACAGAGCTCCATGATCGCTATCATCACAATGATCCATGACCCCTTTCATCACAGTGTTCCAGTACCATTTTCATCACAATGATCCACGACCCCTATCACCACAATGCTCCATGACACTTATTTTCACTATGCTCTATGGCCCTTGTCATCACAATGCTCCATGGCCACTGTCATCACAATGCTCCATGACCACATTCATCACAATGCTAAATTTCCCTTGTCATCAAAATGCTCCATGGCGCTTGTCATCACAATGCTGCATGACTCCTGTCATCACACTGCCCTATGACCCCTGTCATCACAAGGCTCCATCGCCCTTGTCATCACAATGCTCCATAACACCTGTCATCACAATCCTCCATGCCCTTGTCATGACAATGCTCCATGACCCCTGTCATCACAGGGCTCCGTGGCCCTTCACATCACAATTCTCCAAGATACCTGACAACACAATGCTCCAGTACGCCTTTCATCACAATGCTCCAGGGCCCATGTCATCACAATGCACCATGATCCCTTTCATGACAGTAATCCATGACCCCTTTCATCACAATGCTGCAGTATGCCTTTCATCACAATACTCGATGCCCCCTGTCATCACAATGCCCCATGACCCCTCTCAGCAAAATATTCCATGCCCCCTGTAGTCACAATGCTCCATAACCGCTGTCATCACAATGCTCCATGACCCTTGTCATCACAATGCTCCATGGCATTTTTCATCACAATGTTCCATGCCCCCTTTCATCGCAATTCTTCAAGACAACTTTCATCACAATGCTCCATGACCACTTTCATTAGAATGCTCCTTGGCCTGGGTCATCGCAATGCTCCATGACTCCTTTCATCACAATGCTCCATGGCCTCTGACATCACAATGCTCCATAAGCCATGTCATCACAATGTGCCATCACCCCGTCAAAACAATGCTCCATAACCCCTTTCATCACAATGCTCCGTGACCCATGTCAACACAATTCTCCAGGACCCCTTTCATCACAATGCTCCTTGGCACGTGTCATCACAATGCTCCATGAACAGTATCATCACAATGCACCATGATCCCTGTCATCACAATGCACTATGACACCTGTCATCACAATGCTCCAAGACAACTGTCATCACAATGCCACATGACTCCTGTCATCACAATACTCCCTGACCTTTGTCATCACAATGCTCCATGACGCCTTTCATCACAATGCACCATTACCCCTTTCATCACAATTCTCCAGGCCCTCTCTCACCACAATGCTCCATAACCCCTGACATCACAATGGCCAAACGACACCTGTCATCACAATTCACCATGGATCTTGTCATCAAAAGGCTCCATGCTCGTGTCATCACAATGATCCAAGACCCGTGTCATCACAATGCTCCATGGCCGGTCTCATCACAGTGCTCCATGACCCCTGTCATCAAAATTCTCCATGAACTTTCATCACAGTGCTCCATGAACACATTCATCACAATGCTCCATGATCCCTTTCATCACAGTGCTCTAGGACCAACATCATCACAATGCTCCATGATCGCTATCATCACAATGCTCCATGACCCCTTTCATAACCATGCTCCAATACCCCCTTTCATCACAATGCTCCATGGTTCCTGTCATCACAATGCGCCAGGACCCATGTCATCACAATGCTCTATGACCCTTGTCATCACAATGTTCCATGGCCCTTGTCATCACAATGCTCCATGACCACATTCATCACAATGCTGCATGACCCGTTTCACCACAATGCTAAGTGGCTCTTGTCATCACAATGCTCCATGGTGCTTGCCATCACAATGCTCCATGCCCCCGTCATCACAATGACCCATGACCCCTGTCATCACAAGAATCCATGGTCTTTGACATCACAGTGCTCCATGACACCTGTCATCACAATGCTCGATGATTCATTTCATCACAATGCTCCCTTACCCCTGTCATCACAGTGCTCCATGACCTCTTGCATCACAATGCTCCATGACCAATTGCATCACAACGCTCCATGACTCCTATCATCACAATGCTCTATGGCCCTTGTCATCACAATGCTCAATGCCCACTGTCATCACAAAGCTCCATGAGCACATTCATCACAATACTCTATGAGCCGTTGAATCACAATGCTAAATGGCCCTTGTCATCACAATGTTCTACGGTGCTTGTCATCACAATGCTGCATGACCCCTGTCATCACAATGCTCCATGGCCCTTGCCATCACAATGCTCCATGAACGCTGTCATCACAATGCCCTATGACGAGTATCATCACAGTGCTCCTTGGCTGTTGTCATGAAAATGCTCCATAACCCCTGTCATCACAGTGAACCATGGCCCTTGTCATCACAATGCTCCCTGACCCATTTCATCACAATGCTCCATGACCACTTTCATTACAGAGCTCCATGATCGCTATCATCACAATGATCCATGACCCCTTTCATCACAGTGTTCCAGTACCATTTTCATCACAATGATCCACGACCCCTATCACCACAATGCTCCATGACACTTATTTTCACTATGCTCTATGGCCCTTGTCATCACAATGCTCCATGGCCACTGTCATCACAATGCTCCATGACCACATTCATCACAATGCTCCATGACCCGTTTCATCACAATGCTAAATTTCCCTTGTCATCAAAATGCTCCATGGCGCTTGTCATCACAATGCTGCATGACTCCTGTCATCACACTGCCCTATGACCCCTGTCATCACAAGGCTCCATCGCCCTTGTCATCACAATGCTCCATAACACCTGTCATCACAATCCTCCATGCCCTTGTCATGACAATGCTCCATGACCCCTGTCATCACAGGGCTCCGTGGCCTTTCACATCACAATTCTCCATGATACCTGACAACACAATGCTCCAGTACGCCTTTCATCACAATGCTCCAGGGCCCATGTCATCACAATGCACCATGATCCCTTTCATGACAATAATCCATGATCCCTTTCATCACAATGCTGCAGTATGCCTTTCATCACAATACTCGATGCCCCCTGTCATCACAATGCCCCATGACCCCTCTCAGCAAAATATTCCATGCCCCCTGTAGTCACAATGCTCCATAACCGCTGTCATCACAATGCTCCATGACCCTTGTCATGACAATGCTCCATGGCATTTTTCATCACAATGTTCCATGCCCCCTTTCATTGCAATTCTTCAAGACAACTTTCATCACAATGCTCCATGACCACTTTCATCAGAATGCTCCTTGGCCTGGGTCATCGCAATGCTCCATGACTCCTTTCATCACAATGCTCCATGGCCTCTGACATCACAATGCTCCATAAGCCATGTCATCACAA
The DNA here is from genome assembly GCF_028023285.1 of Balaenoptera ricei. Taxonomy (NCBI): domain Eukaryota; kingdom Metazoa; phylum Chordata; class Mammalia; order Artiodactyla; family Balaenopteridae; genus Balaenoptera; species Balaenoptera ricei. The sequence goes on from NC_082639.1 coordinate 140,274,846, forward strand.
TGTGCCATGACCCCGTCAAAACAATGCTCCATAACCCCTTTCATCACAATGCTCCGTGACCCATGTCAACACAATTGTCCAGGACCCCTTTCATCACAATGCTCCTTGGCACGTGTCATCACAATGCTCCATGAACAGTATCATCACAATGCACCATGATCCCTGTCATCACAATGCACTATGACACCTGTCATCACAATGCTCCAAGACAACTGTCATCACAATGCCACATGACTCCTGTCATCACAATACTCCCTGACCTTTGTCATCACAATGCTCCATGACGCCTTTCATCACAATGCACCATTACCCCTTTCATCACAATTCTCCAGGCCCTCTGTCACCACAATGCTCCATAACCCCTGACATCACAATGGCCAAACGACACCTGTCATCACAATTCACCATGGATCTTGTCATCAAAAGGCTCCATGCTCGTGTCATCACAATGATCCAAGACCCGTGTCATCACAATGCTCCATGGCCGGTCTCATCACAGTGCTCCATGACCCCTGTCATCAAAATTCTCCATGAACTTTCATCACAGTGCTCCATGAACACATTCATCACAATGCTCCATGATCCCTTTCATCACAATGCTCTAGGACCAACATCATCACAATGCTCCATGATCGCTATCATCACAATGCTCCATGACCCCTTTCATAACCATGCTCCAATACCCCCTTTCATCACAATGCTCCATGGTTCCTGTCATCACAATGCGCCAGGACCCATGTCATCACAATGCTCTATGACCCTTGTCATCACAATATTCCATGGCCCTTGTCATCACAATGCTCCATGACCACATTCATCACAATGCTGCATGACCCGTTTCACCACAATGCTAAGTGGCTCTTGTCATCACAATGCTCCATGGTGCTTGTCATCACAATGCTCCATGCCCCCGTCATCACAATGCCCCATGACCCCTGTCATCACAAGAATCCATGGTCTTTGACATCACAGTGCTCCATGACACCTGTCATCACAATGCTCGATGATTCATTTCATCACAATGCTCCCTTACCCCTGTCATCACAGTGCTCCATGACCTCTTGCATCACAATGCTCCATGACCAATTGCATCACAACGCTCCATGACTCCTATCATCACAATGCTCTATGGCCCTTGTCATCACAATGCTCAATGCCCACTGTCATCACAAAGCTCCATGAGCACATTCATCACAATACTCTATGAGCCGTTGAATCACAATGCTAAATGGCCCTTGTCATCACAATGTTCTACGGTGCTTGTCATCACAATGCTGCATGACCCCTGTCATCACAATGCTCCATGGCCCTTGCCATCACAATGCTCCATGAACGCTGTCATCACAATGCCCTATGACGAGTATCATCACAGTGCTCCTTGGCTGTTGTCATGAAAATGCTCCATAACCCCTGTCATCACAGTGAACCATGGCCCTTGTCATCACAATGCTCCCTGACCCATTTCATCACAATGCTCCATGACCACTTTCATTACAGAGCTCCATGATCGCTATCATCACAATGATCCATGACCCCTTTCATCACAGTGTTCCAGTACCATTTTCATCACAATGATCCACGACCCCTATCACCACAATGCTCCATGACACTTATTTTCACTATGATCTATGGCCCTTGTCATCACAATGCTCCATGGCCACTGTCATCACAATGCTCCATGACCACATTCATCACAATGCTCCATGACCCGTTTCATCACAATGCTAAATTTCCCTTGTCATCAAAATGCTCCATGGCGCTTGTCATCACAATGCTGCATGACTCCTGTCATCACACTGCCCTATGACCCCTGTCATCACAAGGCTCCATCGCCCTTGTCATCACAATGCTCCATAACACCTGTCATCACAATCCTCCATGCCCTTGTCATGACAATGCTCCATGACCCCTGTCATCACAGGGCTCCGTGGCCTTTCACATCACAATTCTCCATGATACCTGACAACACAATGCTCCAGTACGCCTTTCATCACAATGCTCCAGGGCCCATGTCATCACAATACACCATGATCCCTTTCATGACAATAATCCATGACCCCTTTCATCACAATGCTGCAGTATGCCTTTCATCACAATACTCGATGCCCCCTGTCATCACAATGCCCCATGACCCCTCTCAGCAAAATATTCCATGCCCCCTGTAGTCACAATGCTCCATAACCGCTGTCATCACAATGCTCCATGACCCTTGTCATCACAATGCTCCATGGCATTTTTCATCACAATGTTCCATGCCCCCTTTCATCGCAATTCTTCAAGACAACTTTCATCACAATGCTCCATGACCACTTTCATCAGAATGCTCCTTGGCCTGGGTCATCGCAATGCTCCATGACTCCTTTCATCACAATGCTCCATGGCCTCTGACATCACAATGCTCCATAAGCCATGTCATCACAATGTGCCATCACCCCGTCAAAACAATGCTCCATAACCCCTTTCATCACAATGCTCCGTGACCCATGTCAACACAATTCTCCAGGACCCCTTTCATCACAATGCTCCTTGGCACGTGTCATCACAATGCTCCATGAACAGTATCATCACAATGCACCATGATCCCTGTCATCACAATGCACTATGACACCTGTCATCACAATGCTCCAAGACAACTGTCATCACAATGCACATGACTCCTGTCATCACAATACTCCCTGACCTTTGTCATCACAATGCTCCATGACGCCTTTCATCACAATGCACCATTACCCCTTTCATCACAATTCTCCAGGACCTCTGTCACCACAATGCTCCATAACCCCTGACATCACAATGGCCAACGACACCTGTCATCACAATTCACCATGGATCTTGTCATCAAAAAGCTCCATGCTCGTATCATCACAATGATCCAAGACCCGTGTCATCACAATGCTCCATGGCCGGTCTCATCACAGTGTTCCACGACCCCTGTCATCAAAATTCTCCATGAACTTTCATCACAGTGCTCCATGAACACATTCATCACAATGCTCCATGATCCCTTTCATCACAATGCTCTAGGACCAACATCATCACAATGCTCTAGGACCAACATCATCACAATGCTCCATGATCGCTATCATCACAATGCTCCATGACCCCTTTCATAACCATGCTCCAATACCCCCTTTCATCACAATGCTCCATGGTTCCTGTCATCACAATGCGCCAGGACCCATGTCATCACAATGCTCTATGACCCTTGTCATCACAATGTTCCATGGCCCTTGTCATCACAATGCTCCATGACCACATTCATCACAATGCTGCATGACCCGTTTCACCACAATGCTAAGTGGCTCTTGTCATCACAATGCTCCATGGTGCTTGTCATCACAATGCTCCATGCCCCCGTCATCACAATGCCCCATGACCCCTGTCCTCACAAGAATCCATGGTCTTTGACATCACAGTTCTCCATGACACCTGTCATCACAATGCTCGATGATTCGTTTCATCACAATGCTCCCTTACCCCTGTCATCACAGTGCTCCATGACCCCTTGCATCACAATGCTCCATGACCAATTGCATCACAAGGCTCCATGACTCCTATCATCACAATGCTCTATGGCCCTTGTCATCACAATGCTCAATGCCCACTGTCATCACAAAACTCCATGAGCACTTTCATCACAATACTCTATGAGCCGTTTAATCACAATGCTAAATGGCCCTTGTCATCACAATGTTCTACGGTGCTTGTCATCACAATGCTGCATGACCCCTGTCATCACAATGCTCTATGGCCCTTGCCATCACAATGCTCCATGAAAGCTGTCATCACAATGCCCTATGACGAGTATCATCACAGTGCTCCTTGGCTGTTGTCATGAAAATGCTCCATAACCCCTGTCATCACAGTGAACCATGGCCCTTGTCATCACAATGCTCCCTGACCCATTTCATCACAATGCTCCATGACCACTTTCATTACAGAGCTCCATGATCGCTATCATCACAATGATCCATGACCCCTTTCATCACAGTGTTCCAGTACCATTTTCATCACAATGATCCACGACCCCTATCACCACAATGCTCCATGACACTTATTTTCACTATGCTCTATGGCCCTTGTCATCACAATGCTCCATGGCCACTGTCATCACAATGCTCCATGACCACATTCATCACAATGCTCCATGACCCGTTTCATCACAATGCTAAATTTCCCTTGTCATTAAAATGCTCCATGGCGCTTGTCATCACAATGCTGCATGACTCCTGTCATCACACTGCCCTATGACCCCTGTCATCACAAGGCTCCATAACACCTGTCATCACAATCCTCCATGCCCTTGTCATGACAATGCTCCATGACCCCTGTCATCACAGGGCTCCGTGGCCCTTCACATCACAATTCTCCATGATACCTGACAACACAATGCTCCAGTACGCCTTTCATCACAATGCTCCAGGGCCCATGTCATCACAATGCACCATGATCCCTTTCATGACAATAATCCATGACCCCTTTCATCACAATGCTGCAGTATGCCTTTCATCACAATACTCGATGCCCCCTGTCATCACAATGCCCCATGACCCCTCTCAGCAAAATATTCCATGCCCCCTGTAGTCACAATGCTCCATAACCGCTGTCATCACAATGCTCCATGACCCTTGTCATCACAATGCTCCATGGCATTTTTCATCACAATGTTCCATGCCCCCTTTCATCGCAATTCTTCAAGACAACTTTCATCACAATGCTCCATGACCACTTTCATCAGAATGCTCCTTGGCCTGGGTCATCGCAATGCTCCATGACTCCTTTCATCACAATGCTCCATGGCCTCTGACATCACAATGCTCCATAAGCCATGTCATCCCAATGTGCCATGACCCCGTCAAAACAATGCTCCATAACCCCTTTCATCACAATGCTCCGTGACCCATGTCAACACAATTGTCCAGGACCCCTTTCATCACAATGCTCCTTGGCACGTGTCATCACAATGCTCCATGAACAGTATCATCACAATGCACCATGATCCCTGTCATAACAAAGCCCTATGACACCTGTCATCACAATGCTCCAAGACAACTGTCATCACAATGCCACATGACTCCTGTCATCACAATACTCCCTGACCTTTGTCATCACAATGCTCCATGACGCCTTTCATCACAATGCACCATTACCCCTTTCATCACAATTCTCCAGGCCCTCTCTCACCACAATGCTCCATAACCCCTGACATCACAATGGCCAACGACACCTGTCATCACAATTCACCATGGATCTTGTCATCAAAAGGCTCCATGCTCGTGTCATCACAATGATCCAAGACCCGTGTCATCACAATGCTCCATGGCCGGTCTCATCACAGTGCTCCATGACCCCTGTCATCAAAATTCTCCATGAACTTTCATCACAGTGCTCCATGAACACATTCATCACAATGCTCCATGATCCCTTTCATCACAATGCTCTAGGACCAACATCATCACAATGCTCCATGATCGCTATCATCACAATGCTCCATGACCCCTTTCATAACCATGCTCCAATACCCCCTTTCATCACAATGCTCCATGGTTCCTGTCAACACAATGCGCCAGGACCCATGTCATCACAATGCTCTATGACCCTTTTCATCACAATGTTCCATGGCCCTTGTCATCACAATGCTCCATGACCACATTCATCACAATGCTGCATGACCCGTTTCACAACAATGCTAAGTGGCTCTTGTCATCACAATGCTCCATGGTGCTTGTCATCACAATGCTCCATGCCCCCGTCATCACAATGCCCCATGACCCCTGTCATCACAAGAATCCATGGTCTTTGACATCACAGTGCTCCATGACACCTGTCATCACAATGCTCGATGATTTGTTTCATCACAATGCTCCCTTACCCCTGTCATCACAATGCTCCATGACCAATTGCATCACAACGCTCCATGACTCCTATCATCACAATGCTCTATGGCCCTTGTCATCATAATGCTCAATGCCCACTGTCATCACAAAGCTCCATGAGCACATTCATCACAATACTCTATGAGCCGTTGAATCACAATGCTAAATGGCCCTTGTCATCACAATGTTCTACGGTGCTTGTCATCACAATGCTGCATGACCCCTGTCAACACAATGCTCCATGGACCTTGCCATCACAATACTCCATGAACGCTGTCATCACAATGCCCTATGACGAGTATCATCACATTGCTCCTTGGCTGTTGTCATGAAAACGCTCCATAACACCTGTCATCACAGTGAACCATGGCCCTTGTCATCACAGTGCTCCCTGACCCATTTCATCACAATGCTCCATGACCACTTTCATTACAGAGCTCCATGATCGCTATCATCACAATGATCCATGACCCCTTTCATCACAGTGTTCCAGTACCATTTTCATCACAATGATCCACGACCCCTATCACCACAATGCCCCATGACACTTATTTTCACTATGCTCTATGGCCCTTGTCATCACAATGCTCCATGGCCACTGTCATCACAATGCTCCATGACCACATTCATCACAATGCTCCTTGGCCTGGGTCATCGCAATGCTCCATGACTCCTTTCATCACAATGCTCCATGGCCTCTGACATCACAATGCTCCATAAGCCATGTCATCACAATGTGCCATCACCCCGTCAAAACAATGCTCCATAACCCCTTTCATCACAATGCTCCGTGACCCATGTCAACACAATTGTCCAGGACCCCTTTCATCACAATGCTCCTTGGCAAGTGTCATCACAATGCACCATGATTCCTGTCATCACAATGCACTATGACACCTGTCATCACAATGCTCCAAGACAACTGTCGTCACAATACCACATGACTCCTGTCATCACAATACTCCCTGACCTTTGTCATCACAATGCTCCATGACGCCTTTCATCACAATGCACCATTACCCCTTTCATCACAATTCTCCAGGCCCTCTCTCACCACAATGCTCCATAACCCATGACATCACAATGGCCAACGACACCTGTCATCACAATTCACCATGGATCTTTTCATCAAAAGGCTCCATGCTCGTGTCATCACAATGATCCAAGACCCGTGTCATCACAATGCTCCATGGCCGGTCTCATCACAGTGCTCCATGACCCCTGTCATCAAAATTCTCCATGAACTTTCATCACAGTGCTCCATGAACACATTCATCACAATGCTCCATGATCCCTTTCATCACAATGCTCTAGGACCAACATCATCACAATGCTCCATGATCGCTATCATCACAATGCTCCATGACCCCTTTCATAACCATGCTCCAATACCCCCTTTCATCACAATGCTCCATGGTTCCTGTCAACACAATGCGCCAGGACCCATGTCATCACAATGCTCTATGACCCTTTTCATCACAATGTTCCATGGCCCTTGTCATCACAATGCTCCATGACCACATTCATCACAATGCTGCATGACCCGTTTCACAACAATGCTAAGTGGCTCTTGTCATCACAATGCTCCATGGTGCTTGTCATCACAATGCTCCATGCCCCCGTCATCACAATGCCCCATGACTCCTGTCATCACAAGAATCCATGGTCTTTGACATCACAGTGCTCCATGACACCTGTCATCACAATGCTCGATGATTTGTTTCATCACAATGCTCCCTTACCCCTGTCATCACAATGCTCCATGACCAATTGCATCACAACGCTCCATGACTCCTATCATCACAATGCTCTATGGCCCTTGTCATCATAATGCTCAATGCCCACTGTCATCACAAAGCTCCATGAGCACATTCATCACAATACTCTATGAGCCGTTGAATCACAATGCTAAATGGCCCTTGTCATCACAATGTTCTACGGTGCTTGTCATCACAATGCTGCATGACCCCTGTCAACACAATGCTCCATGGACCTTGCCATCACAATACTCCATGAACGCTGTCATCACAATGCCCTATGACGAGTATCATCACATTGCTCCTTGGCTGTTGTCATGAAAACGCTCCATAACACCTGTCATCACAGTGAACCATGGCCCTTGTCATCACAGTGCTCCCTGACCCATTTCATCACAATGCTCCATGACCACTTTCATTACAGAGCTCCATGATCGCTATCATCACAATGATCCATGACCCCTTTCATCACAGTGTTCCAGTACCATTTTCATCACAATGATCCACGACCCCTATCACCACAATGCCCCATGACACTTATTTTCACTATGCTCTATGGCCCTTGTCATCACAATGCTCCATGGCCACTGTCATCACAATGCTCCATGACCACATTCATCACAATGCTCCTTGGCCTGGGTCATCGCAATGCTCCATGACTCCTTTCATCACAATGCTCCATGGCCTCTGACATCACAATGCTCCATAAGCCATGTCATCACAATGTGCCATGACCCCGTCAAAACAATGCTCCATAACCCCTTTCATCACAATGCTCCGTGACCCATGTCAACACAATTGTCCAGGACCCCTTTCATCACAATGCTCCTTGGCAAGTGTCATCACAATGCACCATGATTCCTGTCATCACAATGCACTATGACACCTGTCATCACAATGCTCCAAGACAACTGTCGTCACAATACCACATGACTCCTGTCATCACAATACTCCCTGACCTTTGTCATCACAATGCTCCATGACGCCTTTCATCACAATGCACCATTACCCCTTTCATCACAATTCTCCAGGCCCTCTCTCACCACAATGCTCCATAACCCATGACATCACAATGGCCAACGACACCTGTCATCACAATTCACCATGGATCTTTTCATCAAAAGGCTCCATGCTCGTGTCATCACAATGATCCAAGACCCGTGTCATCACAATGCTCCATGGCCGGTCTCATCACAGTGCTCCATGACCCCTGTCAACATAATTCTCCATGAACTTTCATCACAGTGCTCCATGAACACATTCATCACAATGCTCCATGATCCCTTTCATCACAATGCTCTAGGACCAACATCATCAAAATGCTCCATGATCGCTATCATCACAATGCTCCATGAACCCTTTCATAACGATGCTCCAATACCCCCTTTCATCACAATGCTCCATGGTTCCTGTCATCACAATGCGCCAGGACCCATGTCATCACAATGCTCTATGACCCTTGTCATCACAATGTTCCACGGCCCTTGTCATCACAATGCTCCCTGACCACATTCATCACAATGCTGCATGACACGTTTCACCACAATGCTAAGTGGCCCTTGCATCACAATGCTCCATGGTGCTTGTCATCACAATGCTCCATGCCCCCGTCATCACAATGCCCCATGACCCCTGTCATCACAAGAATCCATGGTCTTTGACATCACAGTGCTCCATGACTCCTGTCATCACAATGCTCGATAATTCGTTTCATCACAATGCTCCCTTACCCCTGTCATCACAGTGCTCCATGACCCCTTGCATCACAATGCTCCATGACCAATTGCATCACAATGCTCCATGACTCCTATCATCACAATGCTCTATGGCCCTTGTCATCACAATGCTCAATGCCCACTGTCATCACAAAGCTCCATGACCACATTCATCACAATACTCTATGAGCCGTTGAATCACAATGCTAAATGGCCCTTGTCATCACAATGTTCTACGGTGCTTGTCATCACAATGCTGCATGACCCCTGTCATCACAATGCTCCATGGACCTTGCCATCACAATGCTCCATGAACGCTGTCATCACAATGCCCTATGATGAGTATCATCACAGTGCTCCTTGGCTGTTGTCATGAAAATGCTCCATAACCCCTGTCATCACAGTGAACCATGGCCACTGTCATCACAATGCTCCATGACCACATTCATCACAATGCTCCATGACCCGTTTCATCACAATGCTAAATTTCCCTTGTCATCAAAATGCTCCATGGCGCTTGTCATCACAATGCTGCATGACTCCTGTCACCACACTGCCCTATGACCCCTGTCATCACAAGGCTCCATCGCCCTTGTCATCACAATGCTCCATAACACCTGTCATCACAATCCTCCATGCCCTTGTCATGACAATGCTCCATGATCCCTGTCATCACAGGGCTCCGTGGCCCTTCACCTCACAATTCTCCATGATACCTGACAACACAATGCTCCAGTACGCCTTTCATCACAATGCTCCAGGGCCCATGTCATCACAATGCACCATGATCCCTTTCATGACAATAATCCATGACCCCTTTCATCACAATGCTCCAGTATGCCTTTCATCACAATACTCGATGCCCCTGTCATCACAATGCCCCATGACCCCTCTCAGCAAAATATTCCATGCCCCCTGTAGTCACAATGCTCCATAACCGCTGTCATCACAATGCTCCATGACCCTTGTCATGACAATGCTCCATGGCATTTTTCATCACAATGTTCCATGCCCCCTTTCATCGCAATTCTTCAAGACAACTTTCATCACAATGCTCCATGACCACTTTCATCAGAATGCTCCTTGGCCTGGGTCATCGCAATGCTCCATGACTCCTTTCATCACAATGCTCCATGGCCTCTGACATCACAATGCTCCATAAGCCATGTCATCACAATGTGCCATCACCCCGTCAAAACAATGCTCCATAACCCCTTTCATCACAATGCTCCGTGACCCATGTCAACACAATTGTCCAGGACCCCTTTCATCACAATGCTCCTTGGCACGTGTCATCACAATGCTCCATGAACAGTATCATCACAATGCACCATGATCCCTGTCATCACAATGCACTATGACACCTGTCATCACAATGCTCCAAGACAACTGTCATCACAATGCCACATGACTCCTGTCATCACAATACTCCCTGACCTTTGTCATCACAATGCTCCATGACGCCTTTCATCACAATGCACCATTACCCCTTTCATCACAATTCTCCAGGCCCTCTGTCACCACAATGCTCCATAACCCCTGACATCACAATGGCCAAACGACACCTGTCATCACAATTCACCATGGATCTTGTCATCAAAAGGCTCCATGCTCGTGTCATCACAATGATCCAAGACCCGTGTCATCACAATGCTCCATGGCCGGTCTCATCACAGTGCTCCATGACCCCTGTCATCAAAATTCTCCATGAACTTTCATCACAGTGCTCCATGAACACATTCATCACAATGCTCCATGATCCCTTTCATCACAATGCTCTAGGACCAACATCATCACAATGCTCCATGATCGCTATCATCACAATGCTCCATGACCCCTTTCATAACCATGCTCCAATACCCCCTTTCATCACAATGCTCCATGGTTCCTGTCATCACAATGCGCCAGGACCCATGTCATCACAATGCTCTATGACCCTTGTCATCACAATGTTCCATGGCCCTTGTCATCACAATGCTCCATGACCACATTCATCACAATGCTGCATGACCCGTTTCACCACAATGCTAAGTGGCTCTTGTCATCACAATGCTCCATGGTGCTTGTCATCACAATGCTCCATGCCCCCGTCATCACAATGCCCCATGACCCCTGTCATCACAAGAATCCATGGTCTTTGACATCACAGTGCTCCATGACACCTGTCATCACAATGCTCGATGATTCATTTCATCACAATGCTCCCTTACCCCTGTCATCACAGTGCTCCATGACCTCTTGCATCACAATGCTCCATGACCAATTGCATCACAACGCTCCATGACTCCTATCATCACAATGCTCTATGGCCCTTGTCATCACAATGCTCAATGCCCACTGTCATCACAAAGCTCCATGAGCACATTCATCACAATACTCTATGAGCCGTTGAATCACAATGCTAAATGGCCCTTGTCATCACAATGTTCTACGGTGCTTGTCATCACAATGCTGCATGACCCCTGTCATCACAATGCTCCATGGACCTTGCCATCACAATGCTCCATGAACGCTGTCATCACAATGCCCTATGACGAGTATCATCACAGTGCTCCTTGGCTGTTGTCATGAAAATGCTCCATAACCCCTGTCATCACAGTGAACCATGGCCCTTGTCATCACAATGCTCCCTGACCCATTTCATCACAATGCTCCATGACCACTTTCATTACAGAGCTCCATGATCGCTATCATCACAATGATCCATGACCCCTTTCATCACAGTGTTCCAGTACCATTTTCATCACAATGATCCACGACCCCTATCACCACAATGCTCCATGACACTTCTTTTCACTATGCTCTATGGCCCTTGTCATCACAATGCTCCATGGCCACTGTCATCACAATGCTCCATGACCACATTCATCACAAAGCTCCATGACCCGTTTCATCACAATGCTAAATTTCCCTTGTCATCAAAATGCTCCATGGCGCTTGTCATCACAATGCTGCATGACTCCTGTCATCACACTGCCCTATGACCCCTGTCATCACAAGGCTCCATCGCCCTTGTCATCACAATGCTCCATAACACCTGTCATCACAATCCTCCATGCCCTTGTCATGACAATGCTCCATGACCCCTGTCATCACAGGGCTCCGTGGCCTTTCACATCACAATTCTCCATGATACCTGACAACACAATGCTCCAGTACGCCTTTCATCACAATGCTCCAGGGCCCATGTCATCACAATGCACCATGAGCCCTTTCATGACAATAATCCATGACCCCTTTCATCACAATGCTGCAGTATGCCTTTCATCACAATACTCGATGCCCCCTGTCATCATAATGCCCGATGACCCCTCTCAGCAAAATATTCCATGCCCCCTGTAGTCACAATGCTCCATAACCGCTGTCATCACAATGCTCCATGACCCTTGTCATCACAATGCTCCATGGCATTTTTCATCACAATGTTCCATGCCCCCTTTCATCACAATTCTTCAAGACAACTTTCATCACAATGCTCCATGACCACTTTCATCAGAATGCTCCTTGGCCTGGGTCATCGCAATGCTCCATGACTCCTTTCATCACAATGCTCCATGGCCTCTGACATCACAATGCTCCATAAGCCATGTCATCACAATGTGCCATGACCCCGTCAAAACAATGCTCCATAACCCCTTTCATCACAATGCTCCGTGACCCATGTCAACACAATTGTCCAGGACCCCTTTCATCACAATGCTCCTTGGCACGTGTCATCACAATGCTCCATGAACAGTATCATCACAATGCACCATGATCCCTGTCATCACAATGCACTATGACACCTGTCATCACAATGTTCCAAGACAACTGTCATCACAATGCACATGACTCCTGTCATCACAATACTCCCTGACCTTTGTCATCACAATGCTCCATGACGCCTTTCATCACAATGCACCATTACCCCTTTCATCACAATTCTCCAGGCCCTCTGTCACCACAATGCTCCATAACCCCTGACATCACAATGGCCAACGACACCTGTCATCACAATTCACCATGGTTCTTGTCATCAAAAAGCTCCATGCTCGTATCATCACAATGATCCAAGACCCGTGTCATCACAATGCTCCATGGCCGGTCTCATCACAGTGCTCCACGACCCCTATCATCAAAATTCTCCATGAACTTTCATCACAGTGCTCCATGAACACATTCATCACAATGCTCCATGATCCCTTTCATCACAATGCTCTAGGACCAACATCATCACAATGCTCTAGGACCAACATCATCACAATGCTCCATGATCGCTATCATCACAATGCTCCATGACCCCTTTCATAACCATGCTCCAATAACCCCTTTCATCACAATGCTCCATGGTTCCTGTCATCACAATGCGCCAGGACCCATGTCATCACAATGCTCTATGACCCTTGTCATCACAATGTTCCATGGCCCTTGTCATCACAATGCTCCATGACCACATTCATCACAATGCTGCATGCCCCGTTTCACCACAATGCTAAGTGGCTCTTGTCATCACAATGCTCCATGGTGCTTGTCATCACAATGCTCCATGCCCCCGTCATCACAATGCCCCATGACCCCTGTCCTCACAAGAATCCATGGTCTTTGACATCACAGTGCTCCATGACACCTGTCATCACAATGCTCGATGATTCGTTTCATCACAATGCTCCCTTACCCCTGTCATCACAGTGCTCCATGACCCCTTGCATCACAATGCTCCATGACCAATTGCATCACAAGGCTCCATGACTCCTATCATCACAATGCTCTATGGCCCTTGTCATCACAATGCTCAATGCCCACTGTCATCACAAAGCTCCATGAGCACATTCATCACAATACTCTATGAGCCGTTTCATCACAATGCTAAATTTCCCTTGTCATTAAAATGCTCCATGGCGCTTGTCATCACAATGCTGCATGACTCCTGTCATCACACTGCCCTATGACCCCTGTCATCACAAGGCTCCATAACACCTGTCATCACAATCCTCCATGCCCTTGTCATGACAATGCTCCATGACCCCTGTCATCACAGGGCTCCGTGGCCCTTCACATCACAATTCTCCATGATACCTGACAACACAATGCTCCAGTACGCCTTTCATCACAATGCTCCAGGGCCCATGTCATCACAATGCACCATGATCCTTTTCATGACAATAATCCATGACCCCTTTCATCACAATGCTGCAGTATGCCTTTCATCACAATACTCGATGCCCCCTGTCATCACAATGCCCCATGACCCCTCTCAGCAAAATATTCCATGCCCCCTGTAGTCACAATGCTCCATAACCGCTGTCATCACAATGCTCCATGACCCTTGTCATGACAATGCTCCATGGCATTTTTCATCACAATGTTCCATGCCCCCTTTCATCGCAATTCTTCAAGACAACTTTCATCACAATGCTCCATGACCACTTTCATCAGAATGCTCCTTGGCCTGGGTCATCGCAATGCTCCATGACTCCTTTCATCACAATGCTCCATGGCCTCTGACATCACAATGCTCCATAAGCCATGTCATCACAATGTGCCATGACCCCGTCAAAACAATGCTCCATAACCCCTTTCATCACAATGCTCCGTGACCCATGTCAACACAATTCTCCAGGACCCCTTTCATCACAATGCTCCTTGGCACGTGTCATCACAATGCTCCATGAACAGTATCATCACAATGCACCATGATCCCTGTCATAACAAAGCACTATGACACCTGTCATCACAATGCTCCAAGACAACTGTCATCAGAATGCCACATGACCCCTGTCATCACAATACTCCCTGACCTTTGTCATCACAATGCTCCATGACGCCTTTCATCACAATGCACCATTACCCCTTTCATCACAATTCTCCAGGCCCTCTTTCACCACAATGCTCCATAACCCCTGACATCACAATGGCCAACGACACCTGTCATCACAATTCACCATGGATCTTGTCATCAAAAGGCTCCATGCTCGTGTCATCACAATGATCCAAGACCCGTGTCATCACAATGCTCCATGGCCGGTCTCATCACAGTGCTCCATGACCCCTGTCATCAAAATTCTCCATGAACTTTCATCACAGTGCTCCATGAACACATTCATCACAATGCTCCATGATCCCTTTCATCACAATGCTCTAGGACCAACATCATCACAATGCTCCATGATCGCTATCATCACAATGCTCCATGACCCCTTTCATAACCATGCTCCAATACCCCCTTTCATCACAATGCTCCATGGTTCCTGTCATCACAATGCGCCAGGACCCATGTCATCACAATGCTCTATGACCCTTTTCATCACAATGTTCCATGGCCCTTGTCATCACAATGCTCCATGACCACATTCATCACAATGCTGCATGACCCGTTTCACAACAATGCTAAGTGGCTCTTGTCATCACAATGCTCCATGGTGCTTGTCATCACAATGCTCCATGCCCCCGTCATCACAATGCCCCATGACTCCTGTCATCACAAGAATCCATGGTCTTTGACATCACAGTGCTCCATGACACCTGTCATCACAATGCTCGATGATTTGTTTCATCACAATGCTCCCTTACCCCTGTCATCACAATGCTCCATGACCAATTGCATCACAACGCTCCATGACTCCTATCATCACAATGCTCTATGGCCCTTGTCATCATAATGCTCAATGCCCACTGTCATCACAAAGCTCCATGAGCACATTCATCACAATACTCTATGAGCCGTTGAATCACAATGCTAAATGGCCCTTGTCATCACAATGTTCTACGGTGCTTGTCATCACAATGCTGCATGACCCCTGTCATCACAATGCTCCATGGACCTTGCCATCACAATGCTCCATGAACGCTGTCATCACAATGCCCTATGACGAGTATCATCACAGTGCTCCTTGGCTGTTGTCATGAAAACGCTCCATAACACCTGTCATCACAGTGAACCATGGCCCTTGTCATCACAGTGCTCCCTGACCCATTTCACCACAATGCTCCATGACCACTTTCATTACAGAGCTCCATGATCGCTATCATCACAATGATCCATGACCCCTTTCATCACAGTGTTCCAGTACCATTTTCATCACAATGATCCACGACCCCTATCACCACAATGCTCCATGACACTTATTTTCACTATGCTCTATGGCCCTTGTCATCACAATGCTCCATGGCCACTGTCATCACAATGCTCCATGACCACATTCATCACAATGCTCCTTGGCCTGGGTCATCGCAATGCTCCATGACTCCTTTCATCACAATGCTCCATGGCCTCTGACATCACAATGCTCCATAAGCCATGTCATCACAATGTGCCATGACCCCGTCAAAACAATGCTCCATAAGCCCTTGCATCACAATGCTCCGTGACCCATGTCAACACAATTGTCCAGGACCCCTTTCATCACAATGCTCCTTGGCAAGTGTCATCACAATGCACCATGATCCCTGTCATCACAATGCACTATGACACCTGTCATCACAATGCTCCAAGACAACTGTCGTCACAATACCACATGACTCCTGTCATCACAATACTCCCTGACCTTTGTCATCACAATGCTCCATGACGCCTTTCATCACAATGCACCATTACCCCTTTCATCACAATTCTCCAGGCCCTCTCTCACCACAATGCTCCATAACCCATGACATCACAATGGCCAACGACACCTGTCATCACAATTCACCATGGATCTTTTCATCAAAAGGCTCCATGCTCGTGTCATCACAATGATCCAAGACCCGTGTCATCACAATGCTCCATGGCCGGTCTCATCACAGTGCTCCATGACCCCTGTCAACATAATTCTCCATGAACTTTCATCACAGTGCTCCATGAACACATTCATCACAATGCTCCATGATCCCTTTCATCACAATGCTCTAGGACCAACATCATCACAATGCTCCATGATCGCTATCATCACAATGCTCCATGAACCCTTTCATAACGATGCTCCAATACCCCCTTTCATCACAATGCTCCATGGTTCCTGTCATCACAATGCGCCAGGACCCATGTCATCACAATGCTCTATGACCCTTGTCATCACAATGTTCCATGGCCCTTGTCATCACAATGCTCCATGACCACATTCATCACAATGCTGCATGACACGTTTCACCACAATGCTAAGTGGCCCTTGCATCACAATGCTCCATGGTGCTTGTCATCACAATGCTCCATGCCCCCGTCATCACAATGCCCCATGACCCCTGTCATCACAAGAATCCATGGTCTTTGACATCACAGTGCTCCATGACTCCTGTCATCACAATGCTCGATAATTCGTTTCATCACAATGCTCCCTTACCCCTGTCATCACAGTGCTCCATGACCCCTTGCATCACAATGCTCCATGACCAATTGCATCACAATGCTCCATGACTCCTATCATCACAATGCTCTATGGCCCTTGTCATCACAATGCTCAATGCCCACTGTCATCACAAAGCTCCATGACCACATTCATCACAATACTCTATGAGCCGTTGAATCACAATGCTAAATGGCCCTTGTCATCACAATGTTCTACGGTGCTTGTCATCACAATGCTGCATGACCCCTGTCATCACAATGCTCCATGGACCTTGCCATCACAATGCTCCATGAACGCTGTCATCACAATGCCCTATGACGAGTATCATCATAGTGCTCCTTGGCTGTTGTCATGAAAACGCTCCATAACACCTGTCATCACAGTGAACCATGGCCACTGTCATCACAATGCTCCATGACCACATTCATCACAATGCTCCATGACCCGTTTCATCACAATGCTAAATTTCCCTTGTCATCAAAATGCTCCATGGCGCTTGTCATCACAACGCTGCATGACTCCTGTCACCACACTGCCCTATGACCCCTGTCATCACAAGGCTCCATCGCCCTTGTCATCACAATGCTCCATAACACCTGTCATCACAATCCTCCATGCCCTTGTCATGACAATGCTCCATGATCCCTGTCATCACAGGGCTCCGAGGCCCTTCACCTCACAATTCTCCATGATACCTGACAACACAATGCTCCAGTATGCCTTTCATCACAATGCTCCAGGGCCCATGTCATCACAATGCACCATGATCCCTTTCATGACAATAATCCATGACCCCTTTCATCACAATGCTCCAGTATGCCTTTCATCACAATACTCGATGCCCCTGTTATCACAATGCCCCATGACCCCTCTCAGCAAAATATTCCATGCCCCCTGTAGTCACAATGCTCCATAACCGCTGTCATCACAATGCTCCATGACCCTTGTCATGACAATGCTCCATGGCATTTTTCATCACAATGTTCCATGCCCCCTTTCATCGCAATTCTTCAAGACAACTTTCATCACAATGCTCCATGACCACTTTCATCAGAATGCTCCTTGGCCTGGGTCATCGCAATGCTCCATGACTCCTTTCATCACAATGCTCCATGGCCTCTGACATCACAATGCTCCATAAGCCATGTCATCACAATGTGCCATGACCCCGTCAAAACAATGCTCCATAACCCCTTTCATCACAATGCTCCGTGACCCATGTCAACACAATTGTCCAGGTCCCCTTTCATCACAATGCTCCTTGGCAAGTGTCATCACAATGCACCATGATTCCTGTCATCACAATGCACTATGACACCTGTCATCACAATGCTCCAAGACAACTGTCGTCACAATACCACATGACTCCTGTCATCACAATACTCCCTGACTTTTGTCATCACAATGCTCCATGATGCCTTTCATCACAATGCACCATTACCCCTTTCATCACAATTCTCCAGGCCCTCTCTCACCACAATGCTCCATAACCCCTGACATCACAATGGCCTACGACACCTGTCATCACAATTCACCATGGATCTTTTCATCAAAAGGCTCAATGCTCGTGTCATCACAATGCTCCATGGCCGGTCTCATCACAGTGCTCCATGACCCCTGTCATCATAATTCTCCATGAACTTTCATCACAGTGCTCCATGAACACATTCATCACAATGCTCCATGATCCCTTTCATCACAATGCTCTAGGACCAACATCATCACAATGCTCCATGATCGCTATCATCACAATGCTCCATGACCCCTTTCATAATGACGCTTCAATACCCCCTTTCATCACAATGCTCCATGGTTCCTGTCATCACAATGCGCCAGGACTCATGTCATCACAATGCTCTATGACCCTTGTCATCACAATGTTCCATGGCCCTTGTCATCACAATGCTCCATGACCACATTCATCACAATGCTGCATGACCCGTTTCAACACAATGCTAAGTGGCCCTTGCATCACAATGCTCCATGGTGCTTGTCATCACAATGCTCCATGCCCCCGTCATCACAATGCCCCATGACCCCTGTCATCACAAGAATCCATGGTCTTTGACATCACAGTGCTCCATGACACCTGTCATCACAATGCTCGATGATTCGTTTCATCACAATGCTCCCTTACCCCTGTCATCACAGTGCTCCATGACCCCTTGCATCACAATGCTCCATGACCAATTGCATCACAACGCTCCATGACTCCTATCATCACAATGCTCTATGGCCCTTGTCATCAAAATGCTCAATGCCCACTGTCATCACAAAGCTCCATGAGCGCATTCATCACAATACTCTATGAGCCGTTGAATCACAATGCTAAATGGCCCTTGTCATCACAATGTTCTACGGTGCTTGTCATCACAATGCTGCATGACCCCTGTCATCACAATGCTCTATGGCCCTTGCCATCACAATGCTCCATGAACGCTGTCATCACAATGCCCTATGAGGAGTATCATCACAGTGCTCCTTGGCTGTTGTCATGAAAATGCTCCATAACCCCTGTCATCACAGTGAACCATGGCCCTTGTCATCACAATGCTCCCTGACCCATTTCATCACAATGCTCCATGACCACTTTCATTACAGAGCTCCATGATCGCTATCATCACAATGATCCATGACCCCTTTCATCACAGTGTTCCAGTACCATTTTCATCACAATGATCCACGACCCCTATCACCACAATGCTCCATGACACTTCTTTTCACTATGCTCTATGGCCCTTGTCATCACAATGCTCCATGGCCACTGTCATCACAATGCTCCATGACCACATTCATCACAATGCTCCATGACCCGTTTCATCACAATGCTAAATTTCCCTTGTCATCAAAATGCTCCATGGTGCTTGTCATCACAATGCTGCATGACTCCTGTCATCACACTGCCCTATGACCCCTGTCATCACAAGGCTCCATCGCCCTTGTCATCACAATGCTCCATAACACCTGTCATCACAATCCTCCATGCCCTTGTCATGACAATGCTCCATGATCCCTGTCATCACAGGGCTCCGAGGCCCTTCACCTCACAATTCTCCATGATACCTGACAACACAATGCTCCAGTACGCCTTTCATCACAATGCTCCAGGGCCCATGTCATCACAATGCACCATGATCCCTTTCATGACAATAATCCATGACCCCTTTCATCACAATGCTCCAGTATGCCTTTCATCACAATACTCGATGCCCCTGTCATCACAATGCCCCATGACCCCTCTCAGCAAAATATTCCATGCCCCCTGTAGTCACAATGCTCCATAACCGCTGTCATCACAATGCTCCATGACCCTTGTCATGACAATGCTCCATGGCATTTTTCATCACAATGTTCCATGCCCCCTTTCATCGCAATTCTTCAAGACAACTTTCATCACAATGCTCCATGACCACTTTCATCAGAATGCTCCTTGGCCTGGGTCATCGCAATGCTCCATGACTCCTTTCATCACAATGCTCCATGGCCTCTGACATCACAATGCTCCATAAGCCATGTCATCACAATGTGCCATGACCCCGTCAAAACAATGCTCCATAACCCCTTTCATCACAATGCTCCGTGACCCATGTCAACACAATTGTCCAGGTCCCCTTTCATCACAATGCTCCTTGGCAAGTGTCATCACAATGCACCATGATTCCTGTCATCACAATGCACTATGACACCTGTCATCACAATGCTCCAAGACAACTGTCGTCACAATACCACATGACTCCTGTCATCACAATACTCCCTGACTTTTGTCATCACAATGCTCCATGATGCCTTTCATCACAATGCACCATTACCCCTTTCATCACAATTCTCCAGGCCCTCTCTCACCACAATGCTCCATAACCCCTGACATCACAATGGCCTACGACACCTGTCATCACAATTCACCATGGATCTTTTCATCAAAAGGCTCAATGCTCGTGTCATCACAATGCTCCATGGCCGGTCTCATCACAGTGCTCCATGACCCCTGTCATCATAATTCTCCATGAACTTTCATCACAGTGCTCCATGAACACATTCATCACAATGCTCCATGATCCCTTTCATCACAATGCTCTAGGACCAACATCATCACAATGCTCCATGATCGCTATCATCACAATGCTCCATGACCCCTTTCATAATGACGCTTCAATACCCCCTTTCATCACAATGCTCCATGGTTCCTGTCATCACAATGCGCCAGGACTCATGTCATCACAATGCTCTATGACCCTTGTCATCACAATGTTCCATGGCCCTTGTCATCACAATGCTCCATGACCACATTCATCACAATGCTGCATGACCCGTTTCAACACAATGCTAAGTGGCCCTTGCATCACAATGCTCCATGGTGCTTGTCATCACAATGCTCCATGCCCCCGTCATCACAATGCCCCATGACCCCTGTCATCACAAGAATCCATGGTCTTTGACATCACAGTGCTCCATGACACCTGTCATCACAATGCTCGATGATTCGTTTCATCACAATGCTCCCTTACCCCTGTCATCACAGTGCTCCATGACCCCTTGCATCACAATGCTCCATGACCAATTGCATCACAACGCTCCATGACTCCTATCATCACAATGCTCTATGGCCCTTGTCATCAAAATGCTCAATGCCCACTGTCATCACAAAGCTCCATGAGCACATTCATCACAATACTCTATGAGCCGTTGAATCACAATGCTAAATGGCCCTTGTCATCACAATGTTCTACGGTGCTTGTCATCACAATGCTGCATGACCCCTGTCATCACAATGCTCTATGGCCCTTGCCATCACAATGCTCCATGAACGCTGTCATCACAATGCCCTATGAGGAGTATCATCACAGTGCTCCTTGGCTGTTGTCATGAAAATGCTCCATAACCCCTGTCATCACAGTGAACCATGGCCCTTGTCATCACAATGCTCCCTGACCCATTTCATCACAATGCTCCATGACCACTTTCATTACAGAGCTCCATGATCGCTATCATCACAATGATCCATGACCCCTTTCATCACAGTGTTCCAGTACCATTTTCATCACAATGATCCACGACCCCTATCACCACAATGCTCCATGACACTTCTTTTCACTATGCTCTATGGCCCTTGTCATCACAATGCTCCATGGCCACTGTCATCACAATGCTCCATGACCACATTCATCACAATGCTCCATGACCCGTTTCATCACAATGCTAAATTTCCCTTGTCATCAAAATGCTCCATGGTGCTTGTCATCACAATGCTGCATGACTCCTGTCATCACACTGCCCTATGACCCCTGTCATCACAAGGCTCCATCGCCCTTGTCATCACAATGCTCCATAACACCTGTCATCACAATCCTCCATGCCCTTGTCATGACAATGCTCCATGACCCCTGTCATCACAGGGCTCCGTGGCCTTTCACATCACAATTCTCCATGATACCTGACAACACAATGCTCCAGTACGCCTTTCATCACAATGCTCCAGGGCCCATGTCATCACAATGCACCATGATCCCTTTCATGACAATAATCCATGACCCCTTTCATCACAATGCTGCAGTATGCCTTTCATCACAATACTCGATGCCCCCTGTCATCACAATGCCCCATGACCCCTCTCAGCAAAATATTCCATGCCCCCTGTAGTCACAATGCTCCATAACCGCTGTCATCACAATGCTCCATGACCCTTGTCATGACAATGCTCCATGGCATTTTTCATCACAATGTTCCATGCCCCCTTTCATCGCAATTCTTCAAGACAACTTTCATCACAAGGCTCCATGACCACTTTCATCAGAATGCTCCTTGGCTTGGGTCATCGCAATGCTCCATGACTCCTTTCATCACAATGCTCCATGGCCTCTGACATCAAAATGCTCCATAAGCCATGTCATCACAATGTGCCATGACCCCGTCAAAACAATGCTCCATAACCCCTTTCATCACAATGCTCCGTGACCCATGTCAACACAATTGTCCAGGACCCCTTTCATCACAATGCTCCTTGGCACGTGTCATCACAATGCTCCATGAACAGTATCATCACAATGCACCATGATCCCTGTCATAACAATGCACTATGACACCTGTCATCACAATGCTCCAAGACAACTGTCATCAGAATGCCACATGAATCCTGTCATCACAATACTCCCTGACCTTTGACATCACAATGCTCCATGACGCCTTTCATCACAATGCACCATTACCCCTTTCATCACAATTCTCCAGGCCCTCTGTCACCACAATGCTCCATAACCCCTGACATCACAATGGCCAACGACACCTGTCATCACAATTCACCATGGATCTTGTCATCAAAAGGCTCCATGCTCATGTCATCACAATGATCCAAGACCCGTGTCATCACAATGCTCCATGGCCGGTCTCATCACAGTGCTCCATGACCCCTGTCATCAAAATTCTCCATGAACTTTCATCACAGTGCTCCATGAACACATTCATCACAATGCTCCATGATCCCTTTCATCACAATGCTCTAGGACCAACATCATCACAATGCTCCATGATCGCTATCATCACAATGCTCCATGACCCCTTTCATAACCATGCTCCAATACCCCCTTTCATCACAATGCTCCATGGTTCCTGTCATCACAATGCGCCAGGACCCATGTCATCACAATGCTCTATGACCCTTGTCATCACAATGTTCCATGGCCCTTGTCATCACAATGCTCCATGACCACATTCATCACAATGCTGCATGACCCCTTTCACCACAATGGTAAGTGGGTCTTGTCATCACAATGCTCCATGGTGCTTGTCATCACAATGCTCCATGCCCCCGTCATCACAATGCCCCATGACCCCTGTCATCACAAGAATCCATGGTCTTTGACATCACAGTGCTCCATGACACCTGTCATCACAATGCTCGATGATTCGTTTCATCACAATGCTCCCTTACACCTGTCATCACAGTGCTCCATGACCCCTTGCATCACAATGCTCCATGACCAATTGCATCACAACGCTCCATGACTCCTATCATCACAATGCTCTATGGCCCTTTTCATCACAATGCTCAATGCCCACTGTCATCACAAAGCTCCATGAGCACATTCATCACAATACTCTATGAGCCGTTGAATCACAATGCTAAATGGCCCTTGTCATCACAATGTTCTACGGTGCTTGTCATCACAATGCTGCATGACCCCTGTCATCACAATGCTCTATGGCCCTTGCCATCACAATGCTCCATGAACGCTGTCATCACAATGCCCTATGACGAGTATCATCACAGTGCTCCTTGGCTGTTGTCATGAAAATGCTCCATAACCCCTGTCATCACAGTGAACCATGGCCACTGTCATCACAATGCTCCATGACCACATTCATCACAATGCTCCATGACCCGTTTCATCACAATGCTAAATTTCCCTTGTCATCAAAATGCTCCATGGCGCTTGTCATCACAATGCTGCATGACTCCTGTCATCACACTGCCCTATGACCCCTGTCATCACAAGGCTCCATCGCCCTTGTCATCACAATGCTCCATAACACCTGTCATCACAATCCTCCATGCCCTTGTCATGACAATGCTCCATGACCCCTGTCATCACAGGGCTCCTTGGCCCTTCACATCACAATTCTCCATGATACCTGACAACACAATGCTCCAGTACGCCTTTCATCACAATGCTCCAGGGCCCATGTCCTCACAATGCACCATGATCCCTTTCATGACAATAATCCATGACCCCTTTCATCACAATGCTCCAGTATGCCTTTCATCACAATACTCGATGCCCCCTGTCATCACAATGCCCCATGACCCCTCTCAGCAAAATATTCCATGCCCCCTGTAGTCACAATGCTCCATAACCGCTGTCATCACAATGCTCCATGACCCTTGTCATGACAATGCTCCATGGCATTTTTCATCACAATGTTCCATGCCCCCTTTCATCGCAATTCTTCAAGACAACTTTCATCACAATGCTCCATGACTTCTTTCATCAGAATGCTCCTTGGCCTCTGACATCACAATGCTCCATAAGCCATGTCATCACAATGTGCCATGACCCCGTCAAAACAATGCT
This sequence comes from Balaenoptera ricei, assembly GCF_028023285.1. NCBI lineage: Eukaryota > Metazoa > Chordata > Mammalia > Artiodactyla > Balaenopteridae > Balaenoptera > Balaenoptera ricei. The sequence continues at coordinate 140,300,560 of NC_082639.1, forward strand.
CCATAACCCCTTTCATCACAATGCTCCGTGACCCACGTCAACACAATTGTCCAGGACCCCTTTCATCACAATGCTCCTTGGCACGTGTCATCACAATGCTCCATGAACAGTATCATCACAATGCACCATGATTCCTGTCATCACAATGCACTATGACACCTGTCATCACAATGCTCCAAGACAACTGTCATCACAATGCCACATGACTCCTGTCATCACAATACTCCCTGACCTTTGACATCACAATGCTCCATGACGCCTTTCATCACAATGCACCATTACCCCTTTCATCACAATTCTCCAGGCCCTCTGTCACCACAATGCTCCATAACCCCTGACATCACAATGGCCAACGACACCTGTCATCACAATTCACCATGGATCTTGTCATCAAAAGGCTCCATGCTCGTGTCATCACAATGATCCAAGACCCGTGTCATCACAATGCTCCATGGCCGGTCTCATCACAGTGCTCCATGACCCCTGTCATCAAAATTCTCCATGAACTTTCATCACAGTGCTCCATGAACACATTCATCACAATGCTCCATGATCCCTTTCATCACAATGCTCTAGGACCAACATCATCACAATGCTCCATGATCGCTATCATCACAATGCTCCATGACCCCTTTCATAACGATGCTCCAATACCCCCTTTCATCACAATGCTCCATGGTTCCTGTCATCACAATGCGCCAGGACCCATGTCATCACAATGCTCTATGACCCTTGTCATCACAATGTTCCATGGCCCTTGTCATCACAATGCTCCATGACCACATTCATCACAATGTTCCATGTCCCTTGTCATCACAATGCTCCATGACCACATTCATCACAATGCTGCATGCCCCGTTTCACCACAATGCTAAGTGGCTCTTGTCATCACAATGCTCTATGGCCCTTGCCATCACAATGCTCCATGAACGCTGTCATCACAATGCCCTATGAGGAGTATCATCACAGTGCTCCTTGGCTGTTGTCATGAAAATGCTCCATAACCCCTGTCATCACAGTGAACCATGGCCCTTGTCATCACAATGCTCCCTGACCCATTTCATCACAATGCTCCATGACCACTTTCATTACAGAGCTCCATGATCGCTATCATCACAATGATCCATGACCCCTTTCATCACAGTGTTCCAGTACCATTTTCATCACAATGATCCACGACCCCTATCACCACAATGCTCCATGACACTTCTTTTCACTATGCTCTATGGCCCTTGTCATCACAATGCTCCATGGCCACTGTCATCACAATGCTCCATGACCACATTCATCACAATGCTCCATGACCCGTTTCATCACAATGCTAAATTTCCCTTGTCATCAAAATGCTCCATGGTGCTTGTCATCACAATGCTGCATGACTCCTGTCATCACACTGCCCTATGACCCCTGTCATCACAAGGCTCCATCGCCCTTGTCATCACAATGCTCCATAACACCTGTCATCACAATCCTCCATGCCCTTGTCATGACAATGCTCCATGATCCCTGTCATCACAGGGCTCCGAGGCCCTTCACCTCACAATTCTCCATGATACCTGACAACACAATGCTCCAGTACGCCTTTCATCACAATGCTCCAGGGCCCATGTCATCACAATGCACCATGATCCCTTTCATGACAATAATCCATGACCCCTTTCATCACAATGCTCCAGTATGCCTTTCATCACAATACTCGATGCCCCTGTCATCACAATGCCCCATGACCCCTCTCAGCAAAATATTCCATGCCCCCTGTAGTCACAATGCTCCATAACCGCTGTCATCACAATGCTCCATGACCCTTGTCATGACAATGCTCCATGGCATTTTTCATCACAATGTTCCATGCCCCCTTTCATCGCAATTCTTCAAGACAACTTTCATCACAATGCTCCATGACCACTTTCATCAGAATGCTCCTTGGCCTGGGTCATCGCAATGCTCCATGACTCCTTTCATCACAATGCTCCATGGCCTCTGACATCACAATGCTCCATAAGCCATGTCATCACAATGTGCCATGACCCCGTCAAAACAATGCTCCATAACCCCTTTCATCACAATGCTCCGTGACCCATGTCAACACAATTGTCCAGGTCCCCTTTCATCACAATGCTCCTTGGCAAGTGTCATCACAATGCACCATGATTCCTGTCATCACAATGCACTATGACACCTGTCATCACAATGCTCCAAGACAACTGTCGTCACAATACCACATGACTCCTGTCATCACAATACTCCCTGACTTTTGTCATCACAATGCTCCATGATGCCTTTCATCACAATGCACCATTACCCCTTTCATCACAATTCTCCAGGCCCTCTCTCACCACAATGCTCCATAACCCCTGACATCACAATGGCCTACGACACCTGTCATCACAATTCACCATGGATCTTTTCATCAAAAGGCTCAATGCTCGTGTCATCACAATGCTCCATGGCCGGTCTCATCACAGTGCTCCATGACCCCTGTCATCATAATTCTCCATGAACTTTCATCACAGTGCTCCATGAACACATTCATCACAATGCTCCATGATCCCTTTCATCACAATGCTCTAGGACCAACATCATCACAATGCTCCATGATCGCTATCATCACAATGCTCCATGACCCCTTTCATAATGACGCTTCAATACCCCCTTTCATCACAATGCTCCATGGTTCCTGTCATCACAATGCGCCAGGACTCATGTCATCACAATGCTCTATGACCCTTGTCATCACAATGTTCCATGGCCCTTGTCATCACAATGCTCCATGACCACATTCATCACAATGCTGCATGACCCGTTTCAACACAATGCTAAGTGGCCCTTGCATCACAATGCTCCATGGTGCTTGTCATCACAATGCTCCATGCCCCCGTCATCACAATGCCCCATGACCCCTGTCATCACAAGAATCCATGGTCTTTGACATCACAGTGCTCCATGACACCTGTCATCACAATGCTCGATGATTCGTTTCATCACAATGCTCCCTTACCCCTGTCATCACAGTGCTCCATGACCCCTTGCATCACAATGCTCCATGACCAATTGCATCACAACGCTCCATGACTCCTATCATCACAATGCTCTATGGCCCTTGTCATCAAAATGCTCAATGCCCACTGTCATCACAAAGCTCCATGAGCACATTCATCACAATACTCTATGAGCCGTTGAATCACAATGCTAAATGGCCCTTGTCATCACAATGTTCTACGGTGCTTGTCATCACAATGCTGCATGACCCCTGTCATCACAATGCTCTATGGCCCTTGCCATCACAATGCTCCATGAACGCTGTCATCACAATGCCCTATGAGGAGTATCATCACAGTGCTCCTTGGCTGTTGTCATGAAAATGCTCCATAACCCCTGTCATCACAGTGAACCATGGCCCTTGTCATCACAATGCTCCCTGACCCATTTCATCACAATGCTCCATGACCACTTTCATTACAGAGCTCCATGATCGCTATCATCACAATGATCCATGACCCCTTTCATCACAGTGTTCCAGTACCATTTTCATCACAATGATCCACGACCCCTATCACCACAATGCTCCATGACACTTCTTTTCACTATGCTCTATGGCCCTTGTCATCACAATGCTCCATGGCCACTGTCATCACAATGCTCCATGACCACATTCATCACAATGCTCCATGACCCGTTTCATCACAATGCTAAATTTCCCTTGTCATCAAAATGCTCCATGGTGCTTGTCATCACAATGCTGCATGACTCCTGTCATCACACTGCCCTATGACCCCTGTCATCACAAGGCTCCATCGCCCTTGTCATCACAATGCTCCATAACACCTGTCATCACAATCCTCCATGCCCTTGTCATGACAATGCTCCATGACCCCTGTCATCACAGGGCTCCGTGGCCTTTCACATCACAATTCTCCATGATACCTGACAACACAATGCTCCAGTACGCCTTTCATCACAATGCTCCAGGGCCCATGTCATCACAATGCACCATGATCCCTTTCATGACAATAATCCATGACCCCTTTCATCACAATGCTGCAGTATGCCTTTCATCACAATACTCGATGCCCCCTGTCATCACAATGCCCCATGACCCCTCTCAGCAAAATATTCCATGCCCCCTGTAGTCACAATGCTCCATAACCGCTGTCATCACAATGCTCCATGACCCTTGTCATGACAATGCTCCATGGCATTTTTCATCACAATGTTCCATGCCCCCTTTCATCGCAATTCTTCAAGACAACTTTCATCACAAGGCTCCATGACCACTTTCATCAGAATGCTCCTTGGCTTGGGTCATCGCAATGCTCCATGACTCCTTTCATCACAATGCTCCATGGCCTCTGACATCAAAATGCTCCATAAGCCATGTCATCACAATGTGCCATGACCCCGTCAAAACAATGCTCCATAACCCCTTTCATCACAATGCTCCGTGACCCATGTCAACACAATTGTCCAGGACCCCTTTCATCACAATGCTCCTTGGCACGTGTCATCACAATGCTCCATGAACAGTATCATCACAATGCACCATGATCCCTGTCATAACAATGCACTATGACACCTGTCATCACAATGCTCCAAGACAACTGTCATCAGAATGCCACATGAATCCTGTCATCACAATACTCCCTGACCTTTGACATCACAATGCTCCATGACGCCTTTCATCACAATGCACCATTACCCCTTTCATCACAATTCTCCAGGCCCTCTGTCACCACAATGCTCCATAACCCCTGACATCACAATGGCCAACGACACCTGTCATCACAATTCACCATGGATCTTGTCATCAAAAGGCTCCATGCTCATGTCATCACAATGATCCAAGACCCGTGTCATCACAATGCTCCATGGCCGGTCTCATCACAGTGCTCCATGACCCCTGTCATCAAAATTCTCCATGAACTTTCATCACAGTGCTCCATGAACACATTCATCACAATGCTCCATGATCCCTTTCATCACAATGCTCTAGGACCAACATCATCACAATGCTCCATGATCGCTATCATCACAATGCTCCATGACCCCTTTCATAACCATGCTCCAATACCCCCTTTCATCACAATGCTCCATGGTTCCTGTCATCACAATGCGCCAGGACCCATGTCATCACAATGCTCTATGACCCTTGTCATCACAATGTTCCATGGCCCTTGTCATCACAATGCTCCATGACCACATTCATCACAATGCTGCATGACCCCTTTCACCACAATGGTAAGTGGGTCTTGTCATCACAATGCTCCATGGTGCTTGTCATCACAATGCTCCATGCCCCCGTCATCACAATGCCCCATGACCCCTGTCATCACAAGAATCCATGGTCTTTGACATCACAGTGCTCCATGACACCTGTCATCACAATGCTCGATGATTCGTTTCATCACAATGCTCCCTTACACCTGTCATCACAGTGCTCCATGACCCCTTGCATCACAATGCTCCATGACCAATTGCATCACAACGCTCCATGACTCCTATCATCACAATGCTCTATGGCCCTTTTCATCACAATGCTCAATGCCCACTGTCATCACAAAGCTCCATGAGCACATTCATCACAATACTCTATGAGCCGTTGAATCACAATGCTAAATGGCCCTTGTCATCACAATGTTCTACGGTGCTTGTCATCACAATGCTGCATGACCCCTGTCATCACAATGCTCTATGGCCCTTGCCATCACAATGCTCCATGAACGCTGTCATCACAATGCCCTATGACGAGTATCATCACAGTGCTCCTTGGCTGTTGTCATGAAAATGCTCCATAACCCCTGTCATCACAGTGAACCATGGCCACTGTCATCACAATGCTCCATGACCACATTCATCACAATGCTCCATGACCCGTTTCATCACAATGCTAAATTTCCCTTGTCATCAAAATGCTCCATGGCGCTTGTCATCACAATGCTGCATGACTCCTGTCATCACACTGCCCTATGACCCCTGTCATCACAAGGCTCCATCGCCCTTGTCATCACAATGCTCCATAACACCTGTCATCACAATCCTCCATGCCCTTGTCATGACAATGCTCCATGACCCCTGTCATCACAGGGCTCCTTGGCCCTTCACATCACAATTCTCCATGATACCTGACAACACAATGCTCCAGTACGCCTTTCATCACAATGCTCCAGGGCCCATGTCCTCACAATGCACCATGATCCCTTTCATGACAATAATCCATGACCCCTTTCATCACAATGCTCCAGTATGCCTTTCATCACAATACTCGATGCCCCCTGTCATCACAATGCCCCATGACCCCTCTCAGCAAAATATTCCATGCCCCCTGTAGTCACAATGCTCCATAACCGCTGTCATCACAATGCTCCATGACCCTTGTCATGACAATGCTCCATGGCATTTTTCATCACAATGTTCCATGCCCCCTTTCATCGCAATTCTTCAAGACAACTTTCATCACAATGCTCCATGACTTCTTTCATCAGAATGCTCCTTGGCCTCTGACATCACAATGCTCCATAAGCCATGTCATCACAATGTGCCATGACCCCGTCAAAACAATGCTCCATAACCCCTTTCATCACAATGCTCCGTGACCCACGTCAACACAATTGTCCAGGACCCCTTTCATCACAATGCTCCTTGGCACGTGTCATCACAATGCTCCATGAACAGTATCATCACAATGCACCATGATTCCTGTCATCACAATGCACTATGACACCTGTCATCACAATGCTCCAAGACAACTGTCATCACAATGCCACATGACTCCTGTCATCACAATACTCCCTGACCTTTGACATCACAATGCTCCATGACGCCTTTCATCACAATGCACCATTACCCCTTTCATCACAATTCTCCAGGCCCTCTGTCACCACAATGCTCCATAACCCCTGACATCACAATGGCCAACGACACCTGTCATCACAATTCACCATGGATCTTGTCATCAAAAGGCTCCATGCTCGTGTCATCACAATGATCCAAGACCCGTGTCATCACAATGCTCCATGGCCGGTCTCATCACAGTGCTCCATGACCCCTGTCATCAAAATTCTCCATGAACTTTCATCACAGTGCTCCATGAACACATTCATCACAATGCTCCATGATCCCTTTCATCACAATGCTCTAGGACCAACATCATCACAATGCTCCATGATCGCTATCATCACAATGCTCCATGACCCCTTTCATAACGATGCTCCAATACCCCCTTTCATCACAATGCTCCATGGTTCCTGTCATCACAATGCGCCAGGACCCATGTCATCACAATGCTCTATGACCCTTGTCATCACAATGTTCCATGGCCCTTGTCATCACAATGCTCCATGACCACATTCATCACAATGTTCCATGTCCCTTGTCATCACAATGCTCCATGACCACATTCATCACAATGCTGCATGCCCCGTTTCACCACAATGCTAAGTGGCTCTTGTCATCACAATGCTCTATGGCCCTTGCCATCACAATGCTCCATGAACGCTGTCATCACAATGCCCTATGAGGAGTATCATCACAGTGCTCCTTGGCTGTTGTCATGAAAATGCTCCATAACCCCTGTCATCACAGTGAACCATGGCCCTTGTCATCACAATGCTCCCTGACCCATTTCATCACAATGCTCCATGACCACTTTCATTACAGAGCTCCATGATCGCTATCATCACAATGATCCATGACCCCTTTCATCACAGTGTTCCAGTACCATTTTCATCACAATGATCCACGACCCCTATCACCACAATGCTCCATGACACTTCTTTTCACTATGCTCTATGGCCCTTGTCATCACAATGCTCCATGGCCACTGTCATCACAATGCTCCATGACCACATTCATCACAATGCTCCATGACCCGTTTCATCACAATGCTAAATTTCCCTTGTCATCAAAATGCTCCATGGTGCTTGTCATCACAATGCTGCATGACTCCTGTCATCACACTGCCCTATGACCCCTGTCATCACAAGGCTCCATCGCCCTTGTCATCACAATGCTCCATAACACCTGTCATCACAATCCTCCATGCCCTTGTCATGACAATGCTCCATGATCCCTGTCATCACAGGGCTCCGAGGCCCTTCACCTCACAATTCTCCATGATACCTGACAACACAATGCTCCAGTACGCCTTTCATCACAATGCTCCAGGGCCCATGTCATCACAATGCACCATGATCCCTTTCATGACAATAATCCATGACCCCTTTCATCACAATGCTCCAGTATGCCTTTCATCACAATACTCGATGCCCCTGTCATCACAATGCCCCATGACCCCTCTCAGCAAAATATTCCATGCCCCCTGTAGTCACAATGCTCCATAACCGCTGTCATCACAATGCTCCATGACCCTTGTCATGACAATGCTCCATGGCATTTTTCATCACAATGTTCCATGCCCCCTTTCATCGCAATTCTTCAAGACAACTTTCATCACAATGCTCCATGACCACTTTCATCAGAATGCTCCTTGGCCTGGGTCATCGCAATGCTCCATGACTCCTTTCATCACAATGCTCCATGGCCTCTGACATCACAATGCTCCATAAGCCATGTCATCACAATGTGCCATGACCCCGTCAAAACAATGCTCCATAACCCCTTTCATCACAATGCTCCGTGACCCATGTCAACACAATTGTCCAGGTCCCCTTTCATCACAATGCTCCTTGGCAAGTGTCATCACAATGCACCATGATTCCTGTCATCACAATGCACTATGACACCTGTCATCACAATGCTCCAAGACAACTGTCGTCACAATACCACATGACTCCTGTCATCACAATACTCCCTGACTTTTGTCATCACAATGCTCCATGATGCCTTTCATCACAATGCACCATTACCCCTTTCATCACAATTCTCCAGGCCCTCTCTCACCACAATGCTCCATAACCCCTGACATCACAATGGCCTACGACACCTGTCATCACAATTCACCATGGATCTTTTCATCAAAAGGCTCAATGCTCGTGTCATCACAATGCTCCATGGCCGGTCTCATCACAGTGCTCCATGACCCCTGTCATCATAATTCTCCATGAACTTTCATCACAGTGCTCCATGAACACATTCATCACAATGCTCCATGATCCCTTTCATCACAATGCTCTAGGACCAACATCATCACAATGCTCCATGATCGCTATCATCACAATGCTCCATGACCCCTTTCATAATGACGCTTCAATACCCCCTTTCATCACAATGCTCCATGGTTCCTGTCATCACAATGCGCCAGGACTCATGTCATCACAATGCTCTATGACCCTTGTCATCACAATGTTCCATGGCCCTTGTCATCACAATGCTCCATGACCACATTCATCACAATGCTGCATGACCCGTTTCAACACAATGCTAAGTGGCCCTTGCATCACAATGCTCCATGGTGCTTGTCATCACAATGCTCCATGCCCCCGTCATCACAATGCCCCATGACCCCTGTCATCACAAGAATCCATGGTCTTTGACATCACAGTGCTCCATGACACCTGTCATCACAATGCTCGATGATTCGTTTCATCACAATGCTCCCTTACCCCTGTCATCACAGTGCTCCATGACCCCTTGCATCACAATGCTCCATGACCAATTGCATCACAACGCTCCATGACTCCTATCATCACAATGCTCTATGGCCCTTTTCATCACAATGCTCAATGCCCACTGTCATCACAAAGCTCCATGAGCACATTCATCACAATACTCTATGAGCCGTTGAATCACAATGCTAAATGGCCCTTGTCATCACAATGTTCTACGGTGCTTGTCATCACAATGCTGCATGACCCCTGTCATCACAATGCTCTATGGCCCTTGCCATCACAATGCTCCATGAACGCTGTCATCACAATGCCCTATGACGAGTATCATCACAGTGCTCCTTGGCTGTTGTCATGAAAATGCTCCATAACCCCTGTCATCACAGTGAACCATGGCCACTGTCATCACAATGCTCCATGACCACATTCATCACAATGCTCCATGACCCGTTTCATCACAATGCTAAATTTCCCTTGTCATCAAAATGCTCCATGGCGCTTGTCATCACAATGCTGCATGACTCCTGTCATCACACTGCCCTATGACCCCTGTCATCACAAGGCTCCATCGCCCTTGTCATCACAATGCTCCATAACACCTGTCATCACAATCCTCCATGCCCTTGTCATGACAATGCTCCATGACCCCTGTCATCACAGGGCTCCTTGGCCCTTCACATCACAATTCTCCATGATACCTGACAACACAATGCTCCAGTACGCCTTTCATCACAATGCTCCAGGGCCCATGTCCTCACAATGCACCATGATCCCTTTCATGACAATAATCCATGACCCCTTTCATCACAATGCTCCAGTATGCCTTTCATCACAATACTCGATGCCCCCTGTCATCACAATGCCCCATGACCCCTCTCAGCAAAATATTCCATGCCCCCTGTAGTCACAATGCTCCATAACCGCTGTCATCACAATGCTCCATGACCCTTGTCATGACAATGCTCCATGGCATTTTTCATCACAATGTTCCATGCCCCCTTTCATCGCAATTCTTCAAGACAACTTTCATCACAATGCTCCATGACTTCTTTCATCAGAATGCTCCTTGGCCTCTGACATCACAATGCTCCATAAGCCATGTCATCACAATGTGCCATGACCCCGTCAAAACAATGCTCCATAACCCCTTTCATCACAATGCTCCGTGACCCACGTCAACACAATTGTCCAGGACCCCTTTCATCACAATGCTCCTTGGCACGTGTCATCACAATGCTCCATGAACAGTATCATCACAATGCACCATGATTCCTGTCATCACAATGCACTATGACACCTGTCATCACAATGCTCCAAGACAACTGTCATCACAATGCCACATGACTCCTGTCATCACAATACTCCCTGACCTTTGACATCACAATGCTCCATGACGCCTTTCATCACAATGCACCATTACCCCTTTCATCACAATTCTCCAGGCCCTCTGTCACCACAATGCTCCATAACCCCTGACATCACAATGGCCAACGACACCTGTCATCACAATTCACCATGGATCTTGTCATCAAAAGGCTCCATGCTCGTGTCATCACAATGATCCAAGACCCGTGTCATCACAATGCTCCATGGCCGGTCTCATCACAGTGCTCCATGACCCCTGTCATCAAAATTCTCCATGAACTTTCATCACAGTGCTCCATGAACACATTCATCACAATGCTCCATGATCCCTTTCATCACAATGCTCTAGGACCAACATCATCACAATGCTCCATGATCGCTATCATCACAATGCTCCATGACCCCTTTCATAACGATGCTCCAATACCCCCTTTCATCACAATGCTCCATGGTTCCTGTCATCACAATGCGCCAGGACCCATGTCATCACAATGCTCTATGACCCTTGTCATCACAATGTTCCATGGCCCTTGTCATCACAATGCTCCATGACCACATTCATCACAATGTTCCATGTCCCTTGTCATCACAATGCTCCATGACCACATTCATCACAATGCTGCATGCCCCGTTTCACCACAATGCTAAGTGGCTCTTGTCATCACAATGCTCTATGGCCCTTGCCATCACAATGCTCCATGAACGCTGTCATCACAATGCCCTATGAGGAGTATCATCACAGTGCTCCTTGGCTGTTGTCATGAAAATGCTCCATAACCCCTGTCATCACAGTGAACCATGGCCCTTGTCATCACAATGCTCCCTGACCCATTTCATCACAATGCTCCATGACCACTTTCATTACAGAGCTCCATGATCGCTATCATCACAATGATCCATGACCCCTTTCATCACAGTGTTCCAGTACCATTTTCATCACAATGATCCACGACCCCTATCACCACAATGCTCCATGACACTTCTTTTCACTATGCTCTATGGCCCTTGTCATCACAATGCTCCATGGCCACTGTCATCACAATGCTCCATGACCACATTCATCACAATGCTCCATGACCCGTTTCATCACAATGCTAAATTTCCCTTGTCATCAAAATGCTCCATGGTGCTTGTCATCACAATGCTGCATGACTCCTGTCATCACACTGCCCTATGACCCCTGTCATCACAAGGCTCCATCGCCCTTGTCATCACAATGCTCCATAACACCTGTCATCACAATCCTCCATGCCCTTGTCATGACAATGCTCCATGATCCCTGTCATCACAGGGCTCCGAGGCCCTTCACCTCACAATTCTCCATGATACCTGACAACACAATGCTCCAGTACGCCTTTCATCACAATGCTCCAGGGCCCATGTCATCACAATGCACCATGATCCCTTTCATGACAATAATCCATGACCCCTTTCATCACAATGCTCCAGTATGCCTTTCATCACAATACTCGATGCCCCTGTCATCACAATGCCCCATGACCCCTCTCAGCAAAATATTCCATGCCCCCTGTAGTCACAATGCTCCATAACCGCTGTCATCACAATGCTCCATGACCCTTGTCATGACAATGCTCCATGGCATTTTTCATCACAATGTTCCATGCCCCCTTTCATCGCAATTCTTCAAGACAACTTTCATCACAATGCTCCATGACCACTTTCATCAGAATGCTCCTTGGCCTGGGTCATCGCAATGCTCCATGACTCCTTTCATCACAATGCTCCATGGCCTCTGACATCACAATGCTCCATAAGCCATGTCATCACAATGTGCCATGACCCCGTCAAAACAATGCTCCATAACCCCTTTCATCACAATGCTCCGTGACCCATGTCAACACAATTGTCCAGGTCCCCTTTCATCACAATGCTCCTTGGCAAGTGTCATCACAATGCACCATGATTCCTGTCATCACAATGCACTATGACACCTGTCATCACAATGCTCCAAGACAACTGTCGTCACAATACCACATGACTCCTGTCATCACAATACTCCCTGACTTTTGTCATCACAATGCTCCATGATGCCTTTCATCACAATGCACCATTACCCCTTTCATCACAATTCTCCAGGCCCTCTCTCACCACAATGCTCCATAACCCCTGACATCACAATGGCCTACGACACCTGTCATCACAATTCACCATGGATCTTTTCATCAAAAGGCTCAATGCTCGTGTCATCACAATGCTCCATGGCCGGTCTCATCACAGTGCTCCATGACCCCTGTCATCATAATTCTCCATGAACTTTCATCACAGTGCTCCATGAACACATTCATCACAATGCTCCATGATCCCTTTCATCACAATGCTCTAGGACCAACATCATCACAATGCTCCATGATCGCTATCATCACAATGCTCCATGACCCCTTTCATAATGACGCTTCAATACCCCCTTTCATCACAATGCTCCATGGTTCCTGTCATCACAATGCGCCAGGACTCATGTCATCACAATGCTCTATGACCCTTGTCATCACAATGTTCCATGGCCCTTGTCATCACAATGCTCCATGACCACATTCATCACAATGCTGCATGACCCGTTTCAACACAATGCTAAGTGGCCCTTGCATCACAATGCTCCATGGTGCTTGTCATCACAATGCTCCATGCCCCCGTCATCACAATGCCCCATGACCCCTGTCATCACAAGAATCCATGGTCTTTGACATCACAGTGCTCCATGACACCTGTCATCACAATGCTCGATGATTCGTTTCATCACAATGCTCCCTTACCCCTGTCATCACAGTGCTCCATGACCCCTTGCATCACAATGCTCCATGACCAATTGCATCACAACGCTCCATGACTCCTATCATCACAATGCTCTATGGCCCTTGTCATCAAAATGCTCAATGCCCACTGTCATCACAAAGCTCCATGAGCACATTCATCACAATACTCTATGAGCCGTTGAATCACAATGCTAAATGGCCCTTGTCATCACAATGTTCTACGGTGCTTGTCATCACAATGCTGCATGACCCCTGTCATCACAATGCTCTATGGCCCTTGCCATCACAATGCTCCATGAACGCTGTCATCACAATGCCCTATGAGGAGTATCATCACAGTGCTCCTTGGCTGTTGTCATGAAAATGCTCCATAACCCCTGTCATCACAGTGAACCATGGCCCTTGTCATCACAATGCTCCCTGACCCATTTCATCACAATGCTCCATGACCACTTTCATTACAGAGCTCCATGATCGCTATCATCACAATGATCCATGACCCCTTTCATCACAGTGTTCCAGTACCATTTTCATCACAATGATCCACGACCCCTATCACCACAATGCTCCATGACACTTCTTTTCACTATGCTCTATGGCCCTTGTCATCACAATGCTCCATGGCCACTGTCATCACAATGCTCCATGACCACATTCATCACAATGCTCCATGACCCGTTTCATCACAATGCTAAATTTCCCTTGTCATCAAAATGCTCCATGGTGCTTGTCATCACAATGCTGCATGACTCCTGTCATCACACTGCCCTATGACCCCTGTCATCACAAGGCTCCATCGCCCTTGTCATCACAATGCTCCATAACACCTGTCATCACAATCCTCCATGCCCTTGTCATGACAATGCTCCATGACCCCTGTCATCACAGGGCTCCGTGGCCTTTCACATCACAATTCTCCATGATACCTGACAACACAATGCTCCAGTACGCCTTTCATCACAATGCTCCAGGGCCCATGTCATCACAATGCACCATGATCCCTTTCATGACAATAATCCATGACCCCTTTCATCACAATGCTGCAGTATGCCTTTCATCACAATACTCGATGCCCCCTGTCATCACAATGCCCCATGACCCCTCTCAGCAAAATATTCCATGCCCCCTGTAGTCACAATGCTCCATAACCGCTGTCATCACAATGCTCCATGACCCTTGTCATGACAATGCTCCATGGCATTTTTCATCACAATGTTCCATGCCCCCTTTCATCGCAATTCTTCAAGACAACTTTCATCACAAGGCTCCATGACCACTTTCATCAGAATGCTCCTTGGCTTGGGTCATCGCAATGCTCCATGACTCCTTTCATCACAATGCTCCATGGCCTCTGACATCAAAATGCTCCATAAGCCATGTCATCACAATGTGCCATGACCCCGTCAAAACAATGCTCCATAACCCCTTTCATCACAATGCTCCGTGACCCATGTCAACACAATTGTCCAGGACCCCTTTCATCACAATGCTCCTTGGCACGTGTCATCACAATGCTCCATGAACAGTATCATCACAATGCACCATGATCCCTGTCATAACAATGCACTATGACACCTGTCATCACAATGCTCCAAGACAACTGTCATCAGAATGCCACATGAATCCTGTCATCACAATACTCCCTGACCTTTGACATCACAATGCTCCATGACGCCTTTCATCACAATGCACCATTACCCCTTTCATCACAATTCTCCAGGCCCTCTGTCACCACAATGCTCCATAACCCCTGACATCACAATGGCCAACGACACCTGTCATCACAATTCACCATGGATCTTGTCATCAAAAGGCTCCATGCTCATGTCATCACAATGATCCAAGACCCGTGTCATCACAATGCTCCATGGCCGGTCTCATCACAGTGCTCCATGACCCCTGTCATCAAAATTCTCCATGAACTTTCATCACAGTGCTCCATGAACACATTCATCACAATGCTCCATGATCCCTTTCATCACAATGCTCTAGGACCAACATCATCACAATGCTCCATGATCGCTATCATCACAATGCTCCATGACCCCTTTCATAACCATGCTCCAATACCCCCTTTCATCACAATGCTCCATGGTTCCTGTCATCACAATGCGCCAGGACCCATGTCATCACAATGCTCTATGACCCTTGTCATCACAATGTTCCATGGCCCTTGTCATCACAATGCTCCATGACCACATTCATCACAATGCTGCATGACCCCTTTCACCACAATGGTAAGTGGGTCTTGTCATCACAATGCTCCATGGTGCTTGTCATCACAATGCTCCATGCCCCCGTCATCACAATGCCCCATGACCCCTGTCATCACAAGAATCCATGGTCTTTGACATCACAGTGCTCCATGACACCTGTCATCACAATGCTCGATGATTCGTTTCATCACAATGCTCCCTTACACCTGTCATCACAGTGCTCCATGACCCCTTGCATCACAATGCTCCATGACCAATTGCATCACAACGCTCCATGACTCCTATCATCACAATGCTCTATGGCCCTTTTCATCACAATGCTCAATGCCCACTGTCATCACAAAGCTCCATGAGCACATTCATCACAATACTCTATGAGCCGTTGAATCACAATGCTAAATGGCCCTTGTCATCACAATGTTCTACGGTGCTTGTCATCACAATGCTGCATGACCCCTGTCATCACAATGCTCTATGGCCCTTGCCATCACAATGCTCCATGAACGCTGTCATCACAATGCCCTATGACGAGTATCATCACAGTGCTCCTTGGCTGTTGTCATGAAAATGCTCCATAACCCCTGTCATCACAGTGAACCATGGCCACTGTCATCACAATGCTCCATGACCACATTCATCACAATGCTCCATGACCCGTTTCATCACAATGCTAAATTTCCCTTGTCATCAAAATGCTCCATGGCGCTTGTCATCACAATGCTGCATGACTCCTGTCATCACACTGCCCTATGACCCCTGTCATCACAAGGCTCCATCGCCCTTGTCATCACAATGCTCCATAACACCTGTCATCACAATCCTCCATGCCCTTGTCATGACAATGCTCCATGACCCCTGTCATCACAGGGCTCCTTGGCCCTTCACATCACAATTCTCCATGATACCTGACAACACAATGCTCCAGTACGCCTTTCATCACAATGCTCCAGGGCCCATGTCCTCACAATGCACCATGATCCCTTTCATGACAATAATCCA
This sequence comes from Balaenoptera ricei, assembly GCF_028023285.1. Lineage (NCBI taxonomy): Eukaryota > Metazoa > Chordata > Mammalia > Artiodactyla > Balaenopteridae > Balaenoptera > Balaenoptera ricei. The sequence goes on from NC_082639.1 coordinate 140,317,471, forward strand.
TGACCCCTTTCATCACAATGCTCCAGTATGCCTTTCATCACAATACTCGATGCCCCCTGTCATCACAATGCCCCATGACCCCTCTCAGCAAAATATTCCATGCCCCCTGTAGTCACAATGCTCCATAACCGCTGTCATCACAATGCTCCATGACCCTTGTCATGACAATGCTCCATGGCATTTTTCATCACAATGTTCCATGCCCCCTTTCATCGCAATTCTTCAAGACAACTTTCATCACAATGCTCCATGACTTCTTTCATCAGAATGCTCCTTGGCCTCTGACATCACAATGCTCCATAAGCCATGTCATCACAATGTGCCATGACCCCGTCAAAACAATGCTCCATAACCCCTTTCATCACAATGCTCCGTGACCCACGTCAACACAATTGTCCAGGACCCCTTTCATCACAATGCTCCTTGGCACGTGTCATCACAATGCTCCATGAACAGTATCATCACAATGCACCATGATTCCTGTCATCACAATGCACTATGACACCTGTCATCACAATGCTCCAAGACAACTGTCATCACAATGCCACATGACTCCTGTCATCACAATACTCCCTGACCTTTGACATCACAATGCTCCATGACGCCTTTCATCACAATGCACCATTACCCCTTTCATCACAATTCTCCAGGCCCTCTGTCACCACAATGCTCCATAACCCCTGACATCACAATGGCCAACGACACCTGTCATCACAATTCACCATGGATCTTGTCATCAAAAGGCTCCATGCTCGTGTCATCACAATGATCCAAGACCCGTGTCATCACAATGCTCCATGGCCGGTCTCATCACAGTGCTCCATGACCCCTGTCATCAAAATTCTCCATGAACTTTCATCACAGTGCTCCATGAACACATTCATCACAATGCTCCATGATCCCTTTCATCACAATGCTCTAGGACCAACATCATCACAATGCTCCATGATCGCTATCATCACAATGCTCCATGACCCCTTTCATAACGATGCTCCAATACCCCCTTTCATCACAATGCTCCATGGTTACTGTCATCACAATGCGCCAGGACCCATGTCATCACAATGCTCTATGACCCCTGTCATCAAAATTCTCCATGAACTTTCATCACAATGCTCCATGACCACATTCATCACAATGCTGCATGCCCCGTTTCACCACAATGCTAAGTGGCTCTTGTCATCACAATGCTCTATGGCCCTTGCCATCACAATGCTCCATGAACGCTGTCATCACAATGCCCTATGAGGAGTATCATCACAGTGCTCCTTGGCTGTTGTCATGAAAATGCTCCATAACCCCTGTCATCACAGTGAACCATGGCCCTTGTCATCACAATGCTCCCTGACCCATTTCATCACAATGCTCCATGACCACTTTCATTACAGAGCTCCATGATCGCTATCATCACAATGATCCATGACCCCTTTCATCACAGTGTTCCAGTACCATTTTCATCACAATGATCCACGACCCCTATCACCACAATGCTCCATGACACTTCTTTTCACTATGCTCTATGGCCCTTGTCATCACAATGCTCCATGGCCACTGTCATCACAATGCTCCATGACCACATTCATCACAATGCTCCATGACCCGTTTCATCACAATGCTAAATTTCCCTTGTCATCAAAATGCTCCATGGTGCTTGTCATCACAATGCTGCATGACTCCTGTCATCACACTGCCCTATGACCCCTGTCATCACAAGGCTCCATCGCCCTTGTCATCACAATGCTCCATAACACCTGTCATCACAATCCTCCATGCCCTTGTCATGACAATGCTCCATGATCCCTGTCATCACAGGGCTCCGAGGCCCTTCACCTCACAATTCTCCATGATACCTGACAACACAATGCTCCAGTACGCCTTTCATCACAATGCTCCAGGGCCCATGTCATCACAATGCACCATGATCCCTTTCATGACAATAATCCATGACCCCTTTCATCACAATGCTCCAGTATGCCTTTCATCACAATACTCGATGCCCCTGTCATCACAATGCCCCATGACCCCTCTCAGCAAAATATTCCATGCCCCCTGTAGTCACAATGCTCCATAACCGCTGTCATCACAATGCTCCATGACCCTTGTCATGACAATGCTCCATGGCATTTTTCATCACAATGTTCCATGCCCCCTTTCATCGCAATTCTTCAAGACAACTTTCATCACAATGCTCCATGACCACTTTCATCAGAATGCTCCTTGGCCTGGGTCATCGCAATGCTCCATGACTCCTTTCATCACAATGCTCCATGGCCTCTGACATCACAATGCTCCATAAGCCATGTCATCACAATGTGCCATGACCCCGTCAAAACAATGCTCCATAACCCCTTTCATCACAATGCTCCGTGACCCATGTCAAGACAATTGTCCAGGTCCCCTTTCATCACAATGCTCCTTGGCAAGTGTCATCACAATGCACCATGATTCCTGTCATCACAATGCACTATGACACCTGTCATCACAATGCTCCAAGACAACTGTCGTCACAATACCACATGACTCCTGTCATCACAATACTCCCTGACTTTTGTCATCACAATGCTCCATGATGCCTTTCATCACAATGCACCATTACCCCTTTCATCACAATTCTCCAGGCCCTCTCTCACCACAATGCTCCATAACCCCTGACATCACAATGGCCTACGACACCTGTCATCACAATTCACCATGGATCTTTTCATCAAAAGGCTCAATGCTCGTGTCATCACAATGCTCCATGGCCGGTCTCATCACAGTGCTCCATGACCCCTGTCATCATAATTCTCCATGAACTTTCATCACAGTGCTCCATGAACACATTCATCACAATGCTCCATGATCCCTTTCATCACAATGCTCTAGGACCAACATCATCACAATGCTCCATGATCGCTATCATCACAATGCTCCATGACCCCTTTCATAATGACGCTTCAATACCCCCTTTCATCACAATGCTCCATGGTTCCTGTCATCACAATGCGCCAGGACTCATGTCATCACAATGCTCTATGACCCTTGTCATCACAATGTTCCATGGCCCTTGTCATCACAATGCTCCATGACCACATTCATCACAATGCTGCATGACCCGTTTCAACACAATGCTAAGTGGCCCTTGCATCACAATGCTCCATGGTGCTTGTCATCACAATGCTCCATGCCCCCGTCATCACAATGCCCCATGACCCCTGTCATCACAAGAATCCATGGTCTTTGACATCACAGTGCTCCATGACACCTGTCATCACAATGCTCGATGATTCGTTTCATCACAATGCTCCCTTACCCCTGTCATCACAGTGCTCCATGACCCCTTGCATCACAATGCTCCATGACCAATTGCATCACAACGCTCCATGACTCCTATCATCACAATGCTCTATGGCCCTTGTCATCAAAATGCTCAATGCCCACTGTCATCACAAAGCTCCATGAGCACATTCATCACAATACTCTATGAGCCGTTGAATCACAATGCTAAATGGCCCTTGTCATCACAATGTTCTACGGTGCTTGTCATCACAATGCTGCATGACCCCTGTCATCACAATGCTCTATGGCCCTTGCCATCACAATGCTCCATGAACGCTGTCATCACAATGCCCTATGAGGAGTATCATCACAGTGCTCCTTGGCTGTTGTCATGAAAATGCTCCATAACCCCTGTCATCACAGTGAACCATGGCCCTTGTCATCACAATGCTCCCTGACCCATTTCATCACAATGCTCCATGACCACTTTCATTACAGAGCTCCATGATCGCTATCATCACAATGATCCATGACCCCTTTCATCACAGTGTTCCAGTACCATTTTCATCACAATGATCCACGACCCCTATCACCACAATGCTCCATGACACTTATTTTCACTATGCTCTATGGCCCTTGTCATCACAATGCTCCATGGCCACTGTCATCACAATGCTCCATGACCACATTCATCACAATGCTCCATGACCCGTTTCATCACAATGCTAAATTTCCCTTGTCATCAAAATGCTCCATGGTGCTTGTCATCACAATGCTGCATGACTCCTGTCATCACACTGCCCTATGACCCCTGTCATCACAAGGCTCCATCGCCCTTGTCATCACAATGCTCCATAACACCTGTCATCACAATCCTCCATGCCCTTGTCATGACAATGCTCCATGACCCCTGTCATCACAGGGCTCCGTGGCCTTTCACATCACAATTCTCCATGATACCTGACAACACAATGCTCCAGTACGCCTTTCATCACAATGCTCCAGGGCCCATGTCATCACAATGCACCATGATCCCTTTCATGACAATAATCCATGACCCCTTTCATCACAATGCTGCAGTATGCCTTTCATCACAATACTCGATGCCCCCTGTCATCACAATGCCCCATGACCCCTCTCAGCAAAATATTCCATGCCCCCTGTAGTCACAATGCTCCATAACCGCTGTCATCACAATGCTCCATGACCCTTGTCATGACAATGCTCCATGGCATTTTTCATCACAATGTTCCATGCCCCCTTTCATCGCAATTCTTCAAGACAACTTTCATCACAAGGCTCCATGACCACTTTCATCAGAATGCTCCTTGGCTTGGGTCATCGCAATGCTCCATGACTCCTTTCATCACAATGCTCCATGGCCTCTGACATCAAAATGCTCCATAAGCCATGTCATCACAATGTGCCATGACCCCGTCAAAACAATGCTCCATAACCCCTTTCATCACAATGCTCCGTGACCCATGTCAACACAATTGTCCAGGACCCCTTTCATCACAATGCTCCTTGGCACGTGTCATCACAATGCTCCATGAACAGTATCATCACAATGCACCATGATCCCTGTCATAACAATGCACTATGACACCTGTCATCACAATGCTCCAAGACAACTGTCATCAGAATGCCACATGAATCCTGTCATCACAATACTCCCTGACCTTTGACATCACAATGCTCCATGACGCCTTTCATCACAATGCACCATTACCCCTTTCATCACAATTCTCCAGGCCCTCTGTCACCACAATGCTCCATAACCCCTGACATCACAATGGCCAACGACACCTGTCATCACAATTCACCATGGATCTTGTCATCAAAAGGCTCCATGCTCATGTCATCACAATGATCCAAGACCCGTGTCATCACAATGCTCCATGGCCGGTCTCATCACAGTGCTCCATGACCCCTGTCATCAAAATTCTCCATGAACTTTCATCACAGTGCTCCATGAACACATTCATCACAATGCTCCATGATCCCTTTCATCACAATGCTCTAGGACCAACATCATCACAATGCTCCATGATCGCTATCATCACAATGCTCCATGACCCCTTTCATAACCATGCTCCAATACCCCCTTTCATCACAATGCTCCATGGTTCCTGTCATCACAATGCGCCAGGACCCATGTCATCACAATGCTCTATGACCCTTGTCATCACAATGTTCCATGGCCCTTGTCATCACAATGCTCCATGACCACATTCATCACAATGCTGCATGACCCCTTTCACCACAATGGTAAGTGGGTCTTGTCATCACAATGCTCCATGGTGCTTGTCATCACAATGCTCCATGCCCCCGTCATCACAATGCCCCATGACCCCTGTCATCACAAGAATCCATGGTCTTTGACATCACAGTGCTCCATGACACCTGTCATCACAATGCTCGATGATTCGTTTCATCACAATGCTCCCTTACACCTGTCATCACAGTGCTCCATGACCCCTTGCATCACAATGCTCCATGACCAATTGCATCACAACGCTCCATGACTCCTATCATCACAATGCTCTATGGCCCTTTTCATCACAATGCTCAATGCCCACTGTCATCACAAAGCTCCATGAGCACATTCATCACAATACTCTATGAGCCGTTGAATCACAATGCTAAATGGCCCTTGTCATCACAATGTTCTACGGTGCTTGTCATCACAATGCTGCATGACCCCTGTCATCACAATGCTCTATGGCCCTTGCCATCACAATGCTCCATGAACGCTGTCATCACAATGCCCTATGACGAGTATCATCACAGTGCTCCTTGGCTGTTGTCATGAAAATGCTCCATAACCCCTGTCATCACAGTGAACCATGGCCACTGTCATCACAATGCTCCATGACCACATTCATCACAATGCTCCATGACCCGTTTCATCACAATGCTAAATTTCCCTTGTCATCAAAATGCTCCATGGCGCTTGTCATCACAATGCTGCATGACTCCTGTCATCACACTGCCCTATGACCCCTGTCATCACAAGGCTCCATCGCCCTTGTCATCACAATGCTCCATAACACCTGTCATCACAATCCTCCATGCCCTTGTCATGACAATGCTCCATGACCCCTGTCATCACAGGGCTCCTTGGCCCTTCACATCACAATTCTCCATGATACCTGACAACACAATGCTCCAGTACGCCTTTCATCACAATGCTCCAGGGCCCATGTCCTCACAATGCACCATGATCCCTTTCATGACAATAATCCATGACCCCTTTCATCACAATGCTCCAGTATGCCTTTCATCACAATACTCGATGCCCCCTGTCATCACAATGCCCCATGACCCCTCTCAGCAAAATATTCCATGCCCCCTGTAGTCACAATGCTCCATAACCGCTGTCATCACAATGCTCCATGACCCTTGTCATGACAATGCTCCATGGCATTTTTCATCACAATGTTCCATGCCCCCTTTCATCGCAATTCTTCAAGACAACTTTCATCACAATGCTCCATGACTTCTTTCATCAGAATGCTCCTTGGCCTCTGACATCACAATGCTCCATAAGCCATGTCATCACAATGTGCCATGACCCCGTCAAAACAATGCTCCATAACCCCTTTCATCACAATGCTCCGTGACCCACGTCAACACAATTGTCCAGGACCCCTTTCATCACAATGCTCCTTGGCACGTGTCATCACAATGCTCCATGAACAGTATCATCACAATGCACCATGATTCCTGTCATCACAATGCACTATGACACCTGTCATCACAATGCTCCAAGACAACTGTCATCACAATGCCACATGACTCCTGTCATCACAATACTCCCTGACCTTTGACATCACAATGCTCCATGACGCCTTTCATCACAATGCACCATTACCCCTTTCATCACAATTCTCCAGGCCCTCTGTCACCACAATGCTCCATAACCCCTGACATCACAATGGCCAACGACACCTGTCATCACAATTCACCATGGATCTTGTCATCAAAAGGCTCCATGCTCGTGTCATCACAATGATCCAAGACCCGTGTCATCACAATGCTCCATGGCCGGTCTCATCACAGTGCTCCATGACCCCTGTCATCAAAATTCTCCATGAACTTTCATCACAGTGCTCCATGAACACATTCATCACAATGCTCCATGATCCCTTTCATCACAATGCTCTAGGACCAACATCATCACAATGCTCCATGATCGCTATCATCACAATGCTCCATGACCCCTTTCATAACGATGCTCCAATACCCCCTTTCATCACAATGCTCCATGGTTCCTGTCATCACAATGCGCCAGGACCCATGTCATCACAATGCTCTATGACCCTTGTCATCACAATGTTCCATGGCCCTTGTCATCACAATGCTCCATGACCACATTCATCACAATGTTCCATGTCCCTTGTCATCACAATGCTCCATGACCACATTCATCACAATGCTGCATGCCCCGTTTCACCACAATGCTAAGTGGCTCTTGTCATCACAATGCTCCATGGCCCTTGTCATCACAATGCTCCATGACCACATTCATCACAATGCTGCATGCCCCGTTTCACCACAATGCTAAGTGGCTCTTGTCATCACAATGCTCCATGGTGCTTGTGATCACAATGCTCCATGACCCCGTCATCACAGTGACCCATGACCCCTGTCATCACAAGAATCCATGGTCTTTGACATCACAGTGCTCCATGACACCTGTCATCACAATGCTCGATGATTCCTTTCATCACAATGCTCCCTTACCCCTGTCATCACAGTGCTCCATGACCCCTTGCATCACAATGCTCCATGACCAATTGCATCACAAGGCTCCATGACTCCTATCATCACAATGCTCTAGGGCCCTTGTCATCACAATGCTCAATGCCCACTGTCATCACAAAGCTCCATGAGCACATTCATCACAATACTCTATGAGCCGTTTAATCACAATGCTAAATGGCCCTTGTCATCACAATGTTCTACGGTGCTTGTCATCACAATGCTGCATGACCCCTGTCATCACAATGCTCTATGGCCCTTGCCATCACAATGCTCCATGAAAGCTGTCATCACAATGCCCTATGACGAGTATCATCACAGTGCTCCTTGCCTGTTGTCATGAAAATGCTCCATAACCCCTGTCATCACAGTGAACCATGGCCTTTGTCATCACAATGCTCCCTGACCCATTTCATCACAATGCTCCATGACCACTTTCATTACAGAGCTCCATGATCGCTATCATCACAATGATCCATGACCCCTTTCATCACAGTGTTCCAGTACCATTTTCATCACAATGATCCACGACCCCTATCACCACAATGCTCCATGACACTTATTTTCACTATGCTCTATGGCCCTTGTCATCACAATGCTCCATGGCCACTGTCATCACAATGCTCCATGACCACATTCATCACAATGCTAAATTTCCCTTGTCATCAAAATGCTCCATGGCGCTTGTCATCACAATGCTGCATGACTCCTGTCATCACACTGCCCTATGACCCCTGTCATCACAAGGCTCCATCGCCCTTGTCATCACAATGCTCCATAACACCTGTCATCACAATCCTCCATGCCCTTGTCATGACAATGCTCCATGACCCCTGTCATCACAGGGCTCCGTGGCCCTTCACATCACAATTCTCCATGATACCTGACAACACAATGCTCCAGTACGCCTTTCATCACAATGCTCCAGGGCCCATGTCATCACAATGCACCATGATCCCTATCATGACAATAATCCATGACCCCTTTCATCACAATGCTGCAGTATGCCTTTCATCACAATACTCGATGCCCCCTGTCATCACAATGCCCCAAGACCCCTCTCAGCAAAATATTCCATGCCCCCTGTAGTCACAATGCTCCATAACCGCTGTCATCACAATGCTCCATGACCCTTGTCATCACAATGCTCCATGGCATTTTTCATCACAATGTTCCATGCCCCCTTTCATCGCAATTCTTCAAGACAACTTTCATCACAATGCTCCATGACCACTTTCATCAGAATGCTCCTTGGCCTGGGTCATCGCAATGCTCCATGACTCCTTTCATCACAATGCTCCATGGCCTCTGACATCACAATGCTCCATAAGCCATGTCATCACAATGTGCCATGACCCCGTCAAAACAATGCTCCATAACCCCTTTCATCACAATGCTCCGTGACCCATGTCAACACAATTGTCCAGGACCCCTTTCATCACAATGCTCCTTGGCACGTGTCATCACAATGCTCCATGAACAGTATCATCACAATGCACCATGATCCCTGTCATAACAATGCACTATGACACCTGTCATCACAATGCTCCAAGACAACTGTCATCACAATGCCACATGACTCCTGTCATCACAATACTCCCTGACCTTTGACATCACAATGCTCCATGACGCCTTTCATCACAATGCACCATTACCCCTTTCATCACAATTCTCCAGGCCCTCTGTCACCACAATGCTCCATAACCCCTGACATCACAATGGCCAACGACACCTGTCATCACAATTCACCATGGATCTTGTCATCAAAAGGCTCCATGCTCGTGTCATCACAATGATCCAAGACCCGTGTCATCACAATGCTCCATGGCCGGTCTCATCACAGTGCTCCATGACCCCTGTCATCAAAATTCTCCATGAACTTTCATCACAGTGCTCCATGAACACATTCATCACAATGCTCCATGATCCCTTTCATCACAATGCTCTAGGACCAACATCATCACAATGCTCCATGATCGCTATCATCACAATGCTCCATGACCCCTTTCATAACGATGCTCCAATACCCCCTTTCATCACAATGCTCCATGGTTCCTGTCATCACAATGCGCCAGGACCCATGTCATCACAATGCTCTATGACCCTTGTCATCACAATGTTCCATGGCTCTTGTCATCACAATGCTCCATGACCACATTCATCACAATGCTGCATGCCCCGTTTCACCACAATGCTAAGTGGCTCTTGTCATCACAATGCTCCATGGCCCTTGTCATCACAATGCTCCATGACCACATTCATCACAATGCTGCATGCCCCGTTTCACCACAATGCTAAGTGGCTCTTGTCATCACAATGCTCCATGGTGCTTGTCATCACAATGCTCCATGACCACATTCATCACAATGCTGCATGCCCCGTTTCACCACAATGCTAAGTGGCTCTTGTCATCACAATGCTCCATGGTGCTTGTCATCACAATGCTCCATGACCCCGTCATCACAGTGCCCCATGACCCCTGTCATCACAAGAATCCATGGTCTTTGACATCACAGTGCTCCATGACACCTGTCATCACAATGCTCGATGATTCCTTTCATCACAATGCTCCCTTACCCCTGTCATCACAGTGCTCCATGACCCCTTGCATCACAATGCTCCATGACCAATTGCATCACAAGGCTCCATGACTCCTATCATCACAATGCTCTAGGGCCCTTGTCATCACAATGCTCAATGCCCACTGTCATCACAAAGCTCCATGAGCACATTCATCACAATACTCTATGAGCCGTTTAATCACAATGCTAAATGGCCCTTGTCATCACAATGTTCTACGGTGCTTGTCATCACAATGCTGCATGACCCCTGTCATCACAATGCTCTATGGCCCTTGCCATCACAATGCTCCATGAAAGCTGTCATCACAATGCCCTATGACGAGTATCATCACAGTGCTCCTTGCCTGTTGTCATGAAAATGCTCCATAACCCCTGTCATCACAGTGAACCATGGCCTTTGTCATCACAATGCTCCCTGACCCATTTCATCACAATGCTCCATGACCACTTTCATTACAGAGCTCCATGATCGCTATCATCACAATGATCCATGACCCCTTTCATCACAGTGTTCCAGTACCATTTTCATCACAATGATCCACGACCCCTATCACCACAATGCTCCATGACACTTATTTTCACTATGCTCTATGGCCCTTGTCATCACAATGCTCCATGGCCACTGTCATCACAATGCTCCATGACCACATTCATCACAATGCTAAATTTCCCTTGTCATCAAAATGCTCCATGGCGCTTGTCATCACAATGCTGCATGACTCCTGTCATCACACTGCCCTATGACCCCTGTCATCACAAGGCTCCATCGCCCTTGTCATCACAATGCTCCATAACACCTGTCATCACAATCCTCCATGCCCTTGTCATGACAATGCTCCATGACCCCTGTCATCACAGGGCTCCGTGGCCCTTCACATCACAATTCTCCATGATACCTGACAACACAATGCTCCAGTACGCCTTTCATCACAATGCTCCAGGGCCCATGTCATCACAATGCACCATGATCCCTATCATGACAATAATCCATGACCCCTTTCATCACAATGCTGCAGTATGCCTTTCATCACAATACTCGATGCCCCCTGTCATCACAATGCCCCAAGACCCCTCTCAGCAAAATATTCCATGCCCCCTGTAGTCACAATGCTCCATAACCGCTGTCATCACAATGCTCCATGACCCTTGTCATCACAATGCTCCATGGCATTTTTCATCACAATGTTCCATGCCCCCTTTCATCGCAATTCTTCAAGACAACTTTCATCACAATGCTCCATGACCACTTTCATCAGAATGCTCCTTGGCCTGGGTCATCGCAATGCTCCATGACTCCTTTCATCACAATGCTCCATGGCCTCTGACATCACAATGCTCCATAAGCCATGTCATCACAATGTGCCATGACCCCGTCAAAACAATGCTCCATAACCCCTTTCATCACAATGCTCCGTGACCCATGTCAACACAATTGTCCAGGACCCCTTTCATCACAATGCTCCTTGGCACGTGTCATCACAATGCTCCATGAACAGTATCATCACAATGCACCATGATCCCTGTCATAACAATGCACTATGACACCTGTCATCACAATGCTCCAAGACAACTGTCATCACAATGCCACATGACTCCTGTCATCACAATACTCCCTGACCTTTGACATCACAATGCTCCATGACGCCTTTCATCACAATGCACCATTACCCCTTTCATCACAATTCTCCAGGCCCTCTGTCACCACAATGCTCCATAACCCCTGACATCACAATGGCCAATGACACCTGTCATCACAATTCACCATGGATCTTGTCATCAAAAGGCTCCATGCTCGTGTCATCACAATGATCCAAGACCCGTGTCATCACAATGCTCCATGGCCGGTCTCATCACAGTGCTCCATGACCCCTGTCATCAAAATTCTCCATGAACTTTCATCACAGTGCTCCATGAACACATTCATCACAATGCTCCATGATCCCTTTCATCACAATGCTCTAGGACCAACATCATCACAATGCTCCATGATCGCTATCATCACAATGCTCCATGACCCCTTTCATAACCATGCTCCAATACCCCCTTTCATCACAATGCTCCATGGTTCCTGTCATCACAATGCGCCAGGACCCATGTCATCACAATGCTCTATGACCCTTGTCATCACAATGTTCCATGGCCCTTGTCATCACAATGCTCCATGACCACATTCATCACAATGCTGCATGACCCGTTTCACCACAATGCTAAGTGGCTCTTGTCATCACAATGCTCCATGGTGCTTGTCATCACAATGCTCCATGCCCCCGTCATCACAATGCCCCATGACCCCTGTCATCACAAGAATCCATGGTCTTTGACATCACAGTGCTCCATGACACCTGTCATCACAATGCTCGATGATTCCTTTCATCACAATGCTCCCTTACCCCTGTCATCACAGTGCTCCATGACCCCTTGCATCACAATGCTCCATGACCAATTGCATCACAACGCTCCATGACTCCTATCATCACAATGCTCTATGGCCCTTGTCATCACAATGCTCAATGCCCACTGTCATCACAAAGCTCCATGAGCACATTCATCACAATACTCTATGAGCCGTTGAATCACAATGCTAAATGGCCCTTGTCATCACAATGTTCTACGGTGCTTGTCATCACAATGCTGCATGACCCCTGTCATCACAATGCTCTATGGCCCTTGCCATCACAATGCTCCATGAACGCTGTCATCACAATGCCCTATGACGAGTATCATCACAGTGCTCCTTGGCTGTTGTCATGAAAATGCTCCATAACCCCTGTCATCACAGTGAACCATGGCCACTGTCATCACAATGCTCCATGACCACATTCATCACAATGCTCCATGACCCGTTTCATCACAATGCTAAATTTCCCTTGTCATCAAAATGCTCCATGGCGCTTGTCATCACAATGCTGCATGACTCCTGTCATCACACTGCCCTATGACCCCTGTCATCACAAGGCTCCATCGCCCTTGTCATCACAATGCTCCATAACACCTGTCATCACAATCCTCCATGCCCTTGTCATGACAATGCTCCATGACCCCTGTCATCACAGGGCTCCTTGGCCCTTCACATCACAATTCTCCATGATACCTGACAACACAATGCTCCAGTACGCCTTTCATCACAATGCTCCAGGGCCCATGTCCTCACAATGCACCATGATCCCTTTCATGACAATAATCCATGACCCCTTTCATCACAATGCTCCAGTATGCCTTTCATCACAATACTCGATGCCCCCTGTCATCACAATGCCCCATGACCCCTCTCAGCAAAATATTCCATGCCCCCTGTAGTCACAATGCTCCATAACCGCTGTCATCACAATGCTCCATGACCCTTGTCATGACAATGCTCCATGGCATTTTTCATCACAATGTTCCATGCCCCCTTTCATCGCAATTCTTCAAGACAACTTTCATCACAATGCTCCATGACTTCTTTCATCAGAATGCTCCTTGGCCTCTGACATCACAATGCTCCATAAGCCATGTCATCACAATGTGCCATGACCCCGTCAAAACAATGCTCCATAACCCCTTTCATCACAATGCTCCGTGACCCATGTCAACACAATTGTCCAGGACCCCTTTCATCACAATGCTCCTTGGCACGTGTCATCACAATGCTCCATGAACAGTATCATCACAATGCACCATGATTCCTGTCATCACAATGCACTATGACACCTGTCATCACAATGCTCCAAGACAACTGTCATCACAATGCCACATGACTCCTGTCATCACAATACTCCCTGACCTTTGACATCACAATGCTCCATGACGCCTTTCATCACAATGCACCATTACCCCTTTCATCACAATTCTCCAGGCCCTCTGTCACCACAATGCTCCATAACCCCTGACATCACAATGGCCAACGACACCTGTCATCACAATTCACCATGGATCTTGTCATCAAAAGGCTCCATGCTCGTGTCATCACAATGATCCAAGACCCGTGTCATCACAATGCTCCATGGCCGGTCTCATCACAGTGCTCCATGACCCCTGTCATCAAAATTCTCCATGAACTTTCATCACAGTGCTCCATGAACACATTCATCACAATGCTCCATGATCCCTTTCATCACAATGCTCTAGGACCAACATCATCACAATGCTCCATGATCGCTATCATCACAATGCTCCATGACCCCTTTCATAACGATGCTCCAATACCCCCTTTCATCACAATGCTCCATGGTTCCTGTCATCACAATGCGCCAGGACCCATGTCATCACAATGCTCTATGACCCTTTTCATCACAATGTTCCATGGCCCTTGTCATCACAATGCTCCATGACCACATTCATCACAATGCTGCATGCCCCGTTTCACCACAATGCTAAGTGGCTCTTGTCATCACAATGCTCCATGGCCCTTGTCATCACAATGCTCCATGACCACATTCATCACAATGCTGCATGCCCCGTTTCACCACAATGCTAAGTGGCTCTTGTCATCACAATGCTCCATGGTGCTTGTCATCACAATGCTCCATGACCCCGTCATCACAGTGCCCCATGACCCCTGTCATCACAAGAATCCATGGTCTTTGACATCACAGTGCTCCATGACACCTGTCATCACAATGCTCGATGATTCCTTTCATCACAATGCTCCCTTACCCCTGTCATCACAGTGCTCCATGACCCCTTGCATCACAATGCTCCATGACCAATTGCATCACAAGGCTCCATGACTCCTATCATCACAATGCTCTAGGGCCCTTGTCATCACAATGCTCAATGCCCACTGTCATCACAAAGCTCCATGAGCACATTCATCACAATACTCTATGAGCCGTTTAATCACAATGCTAAATGACCCTTGTCATCACAATGTTCTACGGTGCTTGTCATCACAATGCTGCATGACCCCTGTCATCACAATGCTCTATAGCCCTTGCCATCACAATGCTCCATGAAAGCTGTCATCACAATGCCCTATGACGAGTATCATCACAGTGCTCCTTGCCTGTTGTCATGAAAATGCTCCATAACCCCTGTCATCACAGTGAACCATGGCCTTTGTCATCACAATGCTCCCTGACCCATTTCATCACAATGCTCCATGACCACTTTCATTACAGAGCTCCATGATCGCTATCATCACAATGATCCATGACCCCTTTCATCACAGTGTTCCAGTACCATTTTCATCACAATGATCCACGACCCCTATCACCACAATGCTCCATGACACTTATTTTCACTATGCTCTATGGCCCTTGTCATCACAATGCTGCATGACTCCTGTCATCACACTGCCCTATGACCCCTGTCATCACAAGGCTCCATCGCCCTTGTCATCACAATGCTCCATAACACCTGTCATCACAATCCTCCATGCCCTTGTCATGACAATGCTCCATGACCCCTGTCATCACAGGGCTCCGTGGCCCTTCACATCACAATTCTCCATGATACCTGACAACACAATGCTCCAGTACGCCTTTCATCACAATGCTCCAGGGCCCATGTCATCACAATGCACCATGATCCCTATCATGACAATAATCCATGACCCCTTTCATCACAATGCTGCAGTATGCCTTTCATCACAATACTCGATGCCCCCTGTCATCACAATGCCCCAAGACCCCTCTCAGCAAAATATTCCATGCCCCCTGTAGTCACAATGCTCCATAACCGCTGTCATCACAATGCTCCATGACCCTTGTCATGACAATGCTCCATGGCATTTTTCATCACAATGTTCCATGCCCCCTTTCATCGCAATTCTTCAAGACAACTTTCATCACAATGCTCCATGACCACTTTCATCAGAATGCTCCTTGGCCTGGGTCATCGCAATGCTCCATGACTCCTTTCATCACAATGCTCCATGGCCTCTGACATCACAATGCTCCATAAGCCATGTCATCACAATGTGCCATGACCCCGTCAAAACAATGCTCCATAACCCCTTTCATCACAATGCTGCGTGACCCATGTCAACACAATTGTCCAGGACCCCTTTCATCACAATGCTCCTTGGCACGTGTCATCACAATGCTCCATGAACAGTATCATCACAATGCACCATGATCCCTGTCATAACAATGCACTATGACACCTGTCATCACAATGCTCCAAGACAACTGTCATCACAATGCCACATGACTCCTGTCATCACAATACTCCCTGACCTTTGACATCACAATGCTCCATGACGCCTTTCATCACAATGCACCATTACCCCTTTCATCACAATTCTCCAGGCCCTCTGTCACCACAATGCTCCATAACCCCTGACATCACAATGGCCAACGACACCTGTCATCACAATTCACCATGGATCTTGTCATCAAAAGGCTCCATGCTCGTGTCATCACAATGATCCAAGACCCGTGTCATCACAATGCTCCATGGCCGGTCTCATCACAGTGCTCCATGACCCCTGTCATCAAAATTCTCCATGAACTTTCATCACAGTGCTCCATGAACACATTCATCACAATGCTCCATGATCCCTTTCATCACAATGCTCTAGGACCAACATCATCACAATGCTCCATGATCGCTATCATCACAATGCTCCATGACCCCTTTCATAACCATGCTCCAATACCCCCTTTCATCACAATGCTCCATGGTTCCTGTCATCACAATGCGCCAGGACCCATGTCATCACAATGCTCTATGACCCTTGTCATCACAATGTTCCATGGCCCTTGTCATCACAATGCTCCATGACCACATTCATCACAATGCTGCATGACCCGTTTCACCACAATGCTAAGTGGCTCTTGTCATCACAATGCTCCATGGTGCTTGTCATCACAATGCTCCATGACCCCGTCATCACAATGCCCCATGACCCCTGTCATCACAAGAATCCATGGTCTTTGACATCACAGTGCTCCATGACACCTGTCATCACAATGCTCGATGATTCGTTTCATCACAATGCTCCCTTACCCCTGTCATCACAGTGCTCCATGACCCCTTGCATCACAATGCTCCATGACCAATTGCATCACAACGCTCCATGACTCCTATCATCACTATGCTCTATGGCCCTTTTCATCACAATGCTCAATGCCCACTGTCATCACAAAGCTCCATGAGCACATTCATCACAATACTCTATGAGCCGTTGAATCACAATGCTAAATGGCCCTTGTCATCACAATGTTCTACGGTGCTTGTCATCACAATGCTGCATGACCCCTGTCATCACAATGCTCCATGGACCTTGCCATCACAATGCTCCATGAACGCTGTCATCACAATGCCCTATGACGAGTATCATCACAGTGCTCCTTGGCTGTTGTCATGAAAATGCTCCATAACCCCTGTCATCACAGTGAACCATGGCCCTTGTCATCACAATGCTCCCTGACCCATTTCATCACAATGCTCCATGACCACTTTCATTACAGAGCTCCATGATCGCTATCATCACAATGATCCATGACCCCTTTCATCACAGTGTTCCAGTACCATTTTCATCACAATGATCCACGACCCCTATCACCACAATGCTCCATGACACTTCTTTTCACTATGCTCTATGGCCCTTGTCATCACAATGCTCCATGGCCACTGTCATCACAATGCTCCATGACCACATTCATCACAATGCTCCATGACCCGTTTCATCACAATGCTAAATTTCCCTTGTCATCAAAATGCTCCATGGCGCTTGTCATCACAATGCTGCATGACTGCTGTCATCACACTGCCCTATGACCCCTGTCATCACAAGGCTCCATGGCCCTTGTCATCACAAAGCTCCATAACACCTGTCATCACAATCCTCCATGCCCTTGTCATGACAATGCTCCATGACCCCTGTCATCACAAATCTCCGTGGCCCTTGACATCACAATTCTCCATGATACCTGACAACACAATGCTCCAGTACGCCTTTCATCACAATGCTCCAGGGCCCATGTCATCACAATGCACCATGATCCCTTTCATGACAATAATCCATGACCCCTTTCATCACAATGCTGCAGTATGCCTTTCATCACAATACTCGATGCCCCCTGTCATCACAATGCCCCATGACCCCTCTCAGCAAAATATTCCATGCCCCCTGTAGTCACAATGCTCCATAACCGCTGTCATCACAATGCTCCATGACCCTTGTCATGACAATGCTCCATGGCATTTTTCATCACAATGTTCCATGCCCCCTTTCATCGCAATTCTTCAAGACAACTTTCATCACAATGCTCCATGACCACTTTCATCAGAATGCTCCTTGGCCTGGGTCATCGCAATGCTCCATGACTCCTTTCATCACAATGCTCCATGGCCTCTGACATCACAATGCTCCATAAGCCATGTCATCACAATGTGCCATGACCCCATCAAAACAATGCTCCATAACCCCTTTCATCACAATGCTCCGTGACCCATGTCAACACAATTGTCTAGGACCCCTTTCATCACAATGCTCCTTGGCACGTGTCATCACAATGCTCCATGAACAGTATCATCACAATGCACCATGATCCCTGTCATAACAATGCACTATGACACCTGTCATCACAATGCTCCAAGACAACTGTCATCACAATGCCACATGACTCCTGTCATCACAATACTCCCTGACCTTTGTCATCACAATGCTCCATGACGCCTTTCATCACAATGCACCATTACCCCTTTCATCACAATTCTCCAGGCCCTCTATCACCACAATGCTCGATAACCCCTGACATCACAATGGCCAACGACACCTGTCATCACAATTCACCATGGATCTTGTCATCAAAAGGCTCCATGCTCGTGTCATCACAATGATCCAAGACCCGTGTCATCACAATGCTCCATGGCCGGTCTCATCACAGTGCTCCATGACCCCTGTCATCAAAATTCTCCATGAACTTTCATCACAGTGCTCCATGAACACATTCATCACAATGCTCCATGATCCCTTTCATCACAATGCTCTAGGACCAACATCATCACAATGCTCCATGATCGCTATCATCACAATGCTCCATGACCCCTTTCATAACGATGCTCCAATACCCCCTTTCATCACAATGCTCCATGGTTCCTGTCATCACAATGCGCCAGGACCCATGTCATCACAATGCTCTATGACACTTGTCATCACAATGTTCCATGGCCCTTGTCATCACAATGCTCCATGACCACATTCATCACAATGCTGCATGACACGTTTCACCACAATGCTAAGTGGCCCTTGCATCACAATGCTCCATGGTGCTTGTCATCACAATGCTCCATGCCCCCGTCATCACAATGCCCCATGACCCCTGTCATCACAAGAATCCATGGTCTTTGACATCACAGTGCTCCATGACACCTGTCATCACAATGCTCGATGATTCGTTTCATCACAATGCTCCCTTACCCCTGTCATCACAGTGCTCCATGACCCCTTGCATCACAATGCTCCATGACCAATTGCATCACAACGCTCCATGACTCCTATCATCACAATGCTCTATGGCCCTTGTCATCACAATGCTCAATGCCCACTGTCATCACAAAGCTCCATGAGCACATTCATCACAATACTCTATGAGCCGTTGAATCACAATGCTAAATGGCCCTTGTCATCACAATGTTCTACGGTGCTTGTCATCACAATGCTGCATGACCCCTGTCATCACAATGCTCTATGGCCCTTGCCATCACAATGCTCAATGAACGCTGTCATCACAATGCCCTATGACGAGTATCATCACAGTGCTCCTTGGCTGTTGTCATGAAAATGCTCCATAACCCCTGTCATCACAGTGAACCATGGCCACTGTCATCACAATGCTCCATGACCACATTCATCACAATGCTCCATGACCCGTTTCATCACAATGCTAAATTTCCCTTGTCATCAAAATGCTCCATGGCGCTTGTCATCACAATGCTGCATGACTCCTGTCACCACACTGCCCTATGACCCCTGTCATCACAAGGCTCCATCGCCCTTGTCATCACAATGCTCCATAACACCTGTCATCGCAATCCTCCATGCCCTTGTCATGACAATGCTCCATGACCCCTCTCATCACAGGGCTCCGTGGCCCTTCACATCACAATTCTCCATGATACCTGACAACACAATGCTCCAGTACGCCTTTCATCACAATGCTCCAGGGCCCATGTCATCACAATGCACCATGATCCCTTTCATGACAATAATCCATGACCCCTTTCATCACAATGCTCCAGTATGCCTTTCATCACAATACTCGATGCCCCTGTCATCACAATGCCCCATGACCCCTCTCAGCAAAATATTCCATGCCCCCTGTAGTCACAATGCTCCATAACCGCTGTCATCACAATGCTCCATGACCCTTGTCATGACAATGCTCCATGGCATTTTTCATCACAATGTTCCATGCCCCATTTCATCGCAATTCTTCAAGACAACTTTCATCACAATGCTCCATGACCACTTTCATCAGAATGCTCCTTGGCCTGGGTCATCGCAATGCTCCATGACTCCTTTCATCACAATGCTCCATGGCCTCTGACATCACAATGCTCCATAAGCCATGTCATCACAATGTGCCATGACCCCGTCAAAACAATGCTCCATAACCCCTTTCATCACAATGCTCCGTGACCCATGTCAAGACAATTGTCCAGGTCCCCTTTCATCACAATGCTCCTTGGCACGTGTCATCACAATGCTCCATGAACAGTATCATCACAATGCACCATGATCCCTGTCATCACAATGCACTATGACACCTGTCATCACAATGCTCCAAGACAACTGTCATCACAATGCCACATGACTCCTGTCATCACAATACTCCCTGACCTTTGACATCACAATGCTCCATGACGCCTTTCATCACAATGCACCATTACCCCTTTCATCACAATTCTCCAGGCCCTCTGTCACCACAATGCTCCATAACACTTGACATCACAATGGCCAACGACACCTGTCATCACAATTCACCATGGATCTTGTCATCAAAAGGCTCCATGCTCGTGTCATCACAATGATCCAAGACCCGTGTCATCACAATGCTCCATGGCCGGTCTCATCACAGTGCTCCATGACCCCTGTCATCAAAATTCTCCATGAACTTTCATCACAGTGCTCCATGAACACATTCATCACAATGCTCCATGATCCCTTTCATCACAATGCTCTAGGACCAACATCATCACAATGCTCTAGGACCAACATCATCACAATGCTCCATGATCGCTATCATCACAATGCTCCATGACCCCTTTCATAACGATGCTCCAATACCCCCTTTCATCACAATGCTCCATGGTTCCTGTCATCACAATGCGCCAGGACCCATGTCATCACAATGCTCTATGACCCTTGTCATCACAATGTTCCATGGCCCTTGTCATCACAATGCTCCATGACCACATTCATCACAATGCTGCATGCCCCGTTTCACCACAATGCTAAGTGGCTCTTGTCATCACAATGCTCCATGGCCCTTGTCATCACAATGCTCCATGACCACATTCATCACAATGCTGCATGCCCCGTTTCACCACAATGCTAAGTGGCTCTTGTCATCACAATGCTCCATGGTGCTTGTCATCACAATGCTCCATGACCCCGTCATCACAGTGCCCCATGACCCCTGTCATCACAAGAATCCATGGTCATTGACATCACAGTGCTCCATGACACCTGTCATCACAATGCTCGATGATTCCTTTCATCACAATGCTCCCTTACCCCTGTCATCACAGTGCTCCATGACCCCTTGCATCACAATGCTCCATGACCAATTGCATCACAAGGCTCCATGACTCCTATCATCACAATGCTCTAGGGCCCTTGTCATCACAATGCTCAATGCCCACTGTCATCACAAAGCTCCATGAGCACATTCATCACAATACTCTATGAGCCGTTTAATCACAATGCTAAATGGCCCTTGTCATCACAATGTTCTACGGTGCTTGTCATCACAATGCTGCATGACCCCTGTCATCACAATGCTCTATGGCCCTTGCCATCACAATGCTCCATGAAAGCTGTCATCACAATGCCCTATGACGAGTATCATCACAGTGCTCCTTGCCTGTTGTCATGAAAATGCTCCATAACCCCTGTCATCACAGTGAACCATGGCCTTTGTCATCACAATGCTCCCTGACCCATTTCATCACAATGCTCCATGACCACTTTCATTACAGAGCTCCATGATCGCTATCATCACAATGATCCATGACCCCTTTCATCACAGTGTTCCAGTACCATTTTCATCACAATGATCCACGACCCCTATCACCACAATGCTCCATGACACTTATTTTCACTATGCTCTATGGCCCTTGTCATCACAATGCTCCATGGCCACTGTCATCACAATGCTCCATGACCACATTCATCACAATGCTAAATTTCCCTTGTCATCAAAATGCTCCATGGCGCTTGTCATCACAATGCTGCATGACTCCTGTCATCACACTGCCCTATGACCCCTGTCATCACAAGGCTCCATCGCCCTTGTCATCACAATGCTCCATAACACCTGTCATCACAATCCTCCATGCCCTTGTCATGACAATGCTCCATGACCCCTGTCATCACAGGGCTCCGTGGCCCTTCACATCACAATTCTCCATGATACCTGACAACACAATGCTCCAGTACGCCTTTCATCACAATGCTCCAGGGCCCATGTCATCACAATGCACCATGATCCCTTTCATGACAATAATCCATGACCCCTTTCATCACAATGCTGCAGTATGCCTTTCATCACAATACTCGATGCCCCCTGTCATCACAATGCCCCAAGACCCCTCTCAGCAAAATATTCCATGCCCCCTGTAGTCACAATGCTCCATAACCGCTGTCATCACAATGCTCCATGACCCTTGTCATGACAATGCTCCATGGCATTTTTCATCACAATGTTCCATGCCCCCTTTCATCGCAATTCTTCAAGACAACTTTCATCACAATGCTCCATGACCACTTTCATCAGAATGCTCCTTGGCCTGGGTCATCGCAATGCTCCATGACTCCTTTCATCACAATGCTCCATGGCCTCTGACATCATAATGCTCCATAAGCCATGTCATCACAATGTGCCTTGACCCCGTCAAAACAATGCTCCATAACCCCTTTCATCACAATGCTCCGTGACCCATGTCAACACAATTGTCCAGGACCCCTTTCATCACAATGCTCCTTGGCACGTGTCATCACAATGCTCCATGAACAGTATCATCACAATGCACCATGATCCCTGTCATAACAATGCACTATGACACCTGTCATCACAATGCTCCAAGACAACTGTCATCACAATGCCACATGACTCCTGTCATCACAATACTCCCTGACCTTTGACATCACAATGCTCCATGACGCCTTTCATCACAATGCACCATTACCCCTTTCATCACAATTCTCCAGGCCCTCTGTCACCACAATGCTCCATAACCCCTGACATCACAATGGCCAACGACACCTGTCATCACAATTCACCATGGATCTTGTCATCAAAAGGCTCCATGCTCGTGTCATCACAATGATCCAAGACCCGTGTCATCACAATGCTCCATGGCCGGTCTCATCACAGTGCTCCATGACCCCTGTCATCAAAATTCTCCATGAACTTTCATCACAGTGCTCCATGAACACATTCATCACAATGCTCCATGATCCCTTTCATCACAATGCTCTAGGACCAACATCATCACAATGCTCCATGATCGCTATCATCACAATGCTCCATGACCCCTTTCATAACCATGCTCCAATACCCCCTTTCATCACAATGCTCCATGGTTCCTGTCATCACAATGCGCCAGGACCCATGTCATCACAATGCTCTATGACCCTTGTCATCACAATGTTCCATGGCCCTTGTCATCACAATGCTCCATGACCACATTCATCACAATGCTGCATGACCCGTTTCACCACAATGCTAAGTGGCTCTTGTCATCACAATGCTCCATGGTGCTTGTCATCACAATGCTCCATGCCCCCGTCATCACAATGCCCCATGACACCTGTCATCACAAGAATCCATGGTCTTTGACATCACAGTGCTCCATGACACCTGTCATCACAATGCTCGATGATTCATTTCATCACAATGCTCCCTTACCCCTGTCATCACAGTGCTCCATGACCCCTTGCATCACAATGCTCCGTGACCAATTGCATCACAACGCTCCATGACTCCTATCATCACAATGCTCTAGGGCCCTTGTCATCACAATGCTCAATGCCCACTGTCATCACAAAGCTCCATGAGCACATTCATCACAATACTCTATGAGCCGTTGAATCACAATGCTAAATGGCCCTTGTCATCACAATGTTCTACGGTGCTTGTCATCACAATGCTGCATGAACCCTGTCATCACAATGCTCCATGGACCTTGCCATCACAATGCTCCATGAAGGCTGTCATCACAATGCCCTATGACGAGTATCATCACAGTGCTCCTTGGCTGTTGTCATGAAAACGCTCCATAACCCCTGTCATCACAGTGAACCATGGCCCTTGTCATCACAATGCTCCCTGACCCATTTCATCACAATGCTCCATGATCACTTTCATTACAGAGCTCCATGATCGCTATCATCACAATGATCCATGACCCCTTTCATCACAGTGTTCCAGTACCATTTTCATCACAATGATCCACGACCCCTATCACCACAATGCTCCATGACACTTATTTTCACTATGCTCTATGGCCCTTGTCATCACAATGCTCCATGGCCACTGTCATCACAATGCTCCATGACCACATTCCTCACAATGCTCCATGACCCGTTTCATCACAATGCTAAATTTCCCTTGTCATCAAAATGCTCCATGGCGCTTGTCATCACAATGCTGCATGACTCCTGTCATCACACTGCCCTATGACCCCTGTCATCACAAGGCTCCATCGCCCTTGTCATCACAATGCTCCATAACACCTGTCATCACAATCCTACATGCCCTTGTCATGACAATGCTCCATGACCCCTGTCATCACAGGGCTCCGTGGCCTTTCACATCACAATTCTCCATGATACCTGACAACACAATGCTCCATTACGCCTTTCATCACAATGCTCCAGGGCCCATGTCATCACAATGCACCATGATCCCTTTCATGACAATAATCCATGACCCCTTTCATCACAATGCTGCAGTATGCCTTTCATCACAATACTCGATGCCCCCTGTCATCACAATGCCCCATGACCCCTCTCAGCAAAATATTCCATGCCCCCTGTAGTCACAATGCTCCATAACCGATGTCATCACAATGCTCCATGACCCTTGTCATGACAATGCTCCATGGCATTTTTCATCACAATGTTCCATGCCCCCTTTCATCGCAATTCTTCAAGACAACTTTCATCCCAATGCTCCATGACCACTTTCATCAGAATGCTCCTTGGCCTGGGTCATCGCAATGCTCCATGACTCCTTTCATCACAATGCTCCATGGCCTCTGACATCACAATGCTCCATAAGCCATGTCATCACAATGTGCCATGACCCCGTCAAAACAATGCTCCATAACCCCTTTCTTCACAATGCTCCGTGACCCATGTCAACACAATTGTCCAGGACCCCTTTCATCACAATGCTCCTTGGCACGTGTCATCACAATGCTCCATGAACAGTATCATCACAATGCACCATGATCCCTGTCATCACAATGCACTATGACACCTGTCATCACAATGCTCCAAGACAACTGTCATCACAATGCCACATGACTCCTGTCATCACAATACTCCCTGACCTTTGTCATCACAATGCTCCATGACGCCTTTCATCACAATGCACCATTACCCCTTTCATCACAATTCTCCAGGCCCTCTGTCACCACAATGCTCCATAACCCGTGACATCACAATGGCCAACGACACCTGTCATCACAATTCACCATGGATCTTGTCATCAAAAAGCTCCATGCTCGTGTCATCACAATGATCCAAGACCCGTGTCATCACAATGCTCCATGGCCGGTCTCATCACAGTGCTCCATGACCCCTGTCATCAAAATTCTCCATGAACTTTCATCACAGTGCTCCATGAACACATTCATCACAATGCTCCATGATCCCTTTCATCACAATGCTCTAGGACCAACATCATCACAATGCTCTAGGACCAACATCATCACAATGCTCCATGATCACTATCATCACAATGCTCCATGACCCCTTTCATAACGATGCTCCAATACCCCCTTTCATCACAATGCTCCATGGTTCCTGTCATCACAATGCGCCAGGACCCATGTCATCACAATTCTCTATGACCCTTGTCATCACAATGTTCCATGGCCCTTGTCATCACAATGCTCCATGACCACATTCATCACAATGCTGCATGACCCGTTTCACCACAATGCTAAGTGGCTCTTGTCATCACAATGCTCCATGGTGCTTGTCATCACAATGCTCCATGCCCCCGTCATCACAATGCCCCATGACTCCTGTCATCACAAGAATCCATGGTCTTTGACATCACAGTGCTCCATGACACCTGTCATCACAATGCTCGATGATTCGTTTCATCACAATGCTCCCTTACCCCTGTCATCACAATGCTCCCTTACCCCTGTCATCACAATGCTCCATGAACAATTGCATCACAACGCTCCATGACTCCTATCATCACAATGCTCTATGGCCCTTGTCATCATAATGCTCAATGCCCACTGTCATCACAAAGCTCCATGAGCACATTCATCACAATACTCTATGAGCCGTTTCATCACAGTGCTAAATGGCCCTTGTCATCACAATGTTCTACGGTGCTTGTCATCACAATGCTGCATGACCCCTGTCATCACAATGCTCCATGGACCTTGCCATCACAATGCTCCATGAACGCTGTCATCACAATGCCCTATGACGAGTATCATCACAGTGCTCCTTGGCTGTTGTCATGAAAACGCTCCATAACCCCTGTCATCACAGTGAACCATGGCCCTTGTCATCACAATGCTCCCTGACCCATTTCATCACAATGCTCCATGACCACTTTCATTACAGAGCTCCATGATCGCTATCATCACAATGATCCATGACCCCTTTCATCACAGTGTTCCAGTACCATTTTCATCACAATGATCCACGACCCCTATCACCACAATGCTCCATGACACTTATTTTCACTATGCTCTATGGCCCTTGTCATCACAATGCTCCATGGCCACTGTCATCACAATGCTCCATGACCACATTCATCACAATGCTCCTTGGCCTGGGTCATCGCAATGCTCCATGACTCCTTTCATTACAATGCTCCATGGCCTCTGACATCACAATGCTCCATAAGCCATGTCATCACAATGTGCCATGACCCCGTCAAAACAATGCTCCATAAGCCCTTGCATCACAATGCTCCGTGACCCATGTCAACACAATTGTCCAGGACCCCTTTCATCACAATGCTCCTTGGCAAGTGTCATCACAATGCACCATGATCCCTGTCATCACAATGCACTATGACACCTGTCATCACAATGCTCCAAGACAACTGTCGTCACAATACCACATGACTCCTGTCATCACAATACTCCCTGACCTTTGTCATCACAATGCTCCATGACGCCTTTCATCACAATGCACCATTACCCCTTTCATCACAATTCTCCAGGCCCTCTCTCACCACAATGCTCCATAACCCATGACATCACAATGGCCAACGACACCTGTCATCACAATTCACCATGGATCTTGTCATCAAAAGGCTCCATGCTCGTGTCATCACAATGATCCAAGACCCGTGTCATCACAATGCTCCATGGCCGGTCTCATCACAGTGCTCCATGACCCCTGTCATCATAATTCTCCATGAACTTTCATCACAGTGCTCCATGAACACATTCATCACAATGCTCCATGATCCCTTTCATCACAATGCTCTAGGACCAACATCATCACAATGCTCCATGATCGCTATCATCACAATGCTCCATGACCCCTTTCATAACGATGCTCCAATACCCCCTTTCATCACAATGCTCCATGGTTCCTGTCATCACAATGCGCCAGGACCCATGTCATTACAATGCTCTATGACCCTTGTCATCACAATGTTCCATGGCCCTTGTCATCACAATGCTCCATGACCACATTCATCACAATGCTGCATGACACGTTTCACCACAATGCTAAGTGGCCCTTGCATCACAATGCTCCATGGTGCTTTTCATCACAATGCTCCATGCCCCCGTCATCACAATGCCCCATGACCCCTGTCATCACAAGAATCCATGGTCTTTGACATCACAGTGCTCCATGACACCTGTCATCACAATGCTCGATGATTCGTTTCATCACAATGCTCCCTTACCCCTGTCATCACAGTGCTCCATGACCCCTTGCATCACAATGCTCCATGACCAATTGCATCACAACGCTCCATGACTCCTATCATCACAATGCTCTATGGCCCTTGTCATCACAATGCTCAATGCCCACTGTCATCACAAAGCTCCATGAGCACATTCATCACAATACTCTATGAGCCGTTGAATCACAATGCTAAATGGCCCTTGTCATCACAATGTTCTACGGTGCTTGTCTTCACAATGCTGCATGACCCCTGTCATCACAATGCTCCATGGACCTTGCCATCACAATGCTCCATGAACGCTGTCATCACAATGCCCTATGACGAGTATCATCACAGTGCTCCTTGGCTGTTGTCATGAAAATGCTCCATAACCCCTGTCATCACAGTGAACCATGGCCACTGTCATCACAATGCTCCATGACCACATTCATCACAATGCTCCATGACCCGTTTCATCACAATGCTAAATTTCCCTTGTCATCAAAATGCTCCATGGCGCTTGTCATCACAATGCTGCATGACTCCTGTCACCACACTGCCCTATGACCCCTGTCATCACAAGGCTCCATCTCCCTTGTCATCACAATGCTCCATAACACCTGTCATCACAATCCTCCATGCCCTTGTCATGACAATGCTCCATGACCCCTGTCATCACAGGGCTCCGTGGCCCTTCACATCACAATTCTCCATGATACCTGACAACACAATGCTCCAGTACGCCTTTCATCACAATGCTCCAGGGCCCATGTCATCACAATGCACCATGATCCCTTTCATGACAATAATCCATGACCCCTTTCATCACAATGCTCCAGTATGCCTTTCATCACAATACTCGATGCCCCTGTCATCACAATGCCCCATGACCCCTCTCAGCAAAATATTCCATGCCCCCTGTAGTCACAATGCTCCATAACCGCTGTCATCACAATGCTCCATGACCCTTGTCATGACAATGCTCCATGGCATTATTCATCACAATGTTCCATGCCCCCTTTCATCGCAATTCTTCAAGACAACTTTCATCACAATGCTCCATGACCACTTTCATCAGAATGCTCCTTGGCCTGGGTCATCGCAATGCTCCATGACTCCTTTCATCACAATGCTCCATGGCCTCTGACATCACAATGCTCCATAAGCCATGTCATCACAATGTGCCATGACCCCGTCAAAACAATGCTCCATAACCCCTTTCATCACAATGCTCCGTGACCCATGTCAACACAATTCTCCAGGACCCCTTTCATCACAATGCTTCTTGGCACGTGTCATCACAATGCACCATGATCCCTGTCATCACAATGCACTATGACACCTGTCATCACAATGCTCCAAGACAACTCTCGTCACAATACCACATGACTCCTGTCATCACAATACTCCCTGACCTTTGTCATCACAATGCTCCATGATGCCTTTCATCACAATGCACCATTACCCCTTTCATCACAATTCTCCAGGCCCTCTCTCACCACAATGCTCCATAACCCCTGACATCACAATGGCCTATGACACCTGTCATCACAATTCACCATGGATCTTTTCATCAAAAGGCTCAATGCTCGTGTCATCACAATGCTCCATGGCCGGTCTCATCACAGTGCTCCATGACCCCTGTCATCATAATTCTCCATGAACTTTCATCACAGTGCTCCATGAACACATTCATCACAATGCTCCATGATCCCTTTCATCACAATGCTCTAGGACCAACATCATCACAATGCTCCATGATCGCTATCATCACAATGCTCCATGACCCCTTTCATAACGACGCTCCAATACCCCCTTTCATCACAATACTCCATGGTTCCTGTCATCACAATGCGCGAGGACTCATGTCATTACAATGCTCTATGACCCTTGTCATCACAATGTTCCATGGCCCTTGTCATCACAATGCTCCATGACCACATTCATCACAATGCTGCATGACCCGTTTCAACACAATGCTAAGTGGCCCTTGCATCACAATGCTCCATGGTGCTTGTCATCACAATGCTCCATGCCCCCGTCATCACAATGCCCCATGACCCCTGTCATCACAAGTATCCATGGTCTTTGACATCACAGTGCTCCATGACACCTGTCATCACAATGCTCGATGATTCGTTTCATCACAATGCTCCCTTACCCCTGTCATCACAGTGCTCCATGACCCCTTCCATCACAATGCTCCATGACCAATTGCATCACAACGCTCCATGACTCCTATCATCACAATGCTCTATGGCCCTTGTCATCACAATGCTCAATGCCCACTGTCATCACAAAGCTCCATGAGCGCATTCATCACAATACTCTATGAGCCGTTGTATCACAATGCTAAATGGCCCTTGTCATCACAATGTTCTACGGTGCTTGTCATCACAATGCTGCATGACCCCTGTCATCACAATGCTCTATGGCCCTTGCCATCACAATGCTCCATGAACGCTGTCATCACAATGCCCTATGAGGAGTATCATCACAGTGCTCCTTGGCTGTTGTCATGAAAATGCTCCATAACCCCTGTCATCACAGTGAACCATGGCCCTTGTCATCACAATGCTCCCTGACCCATTTCATCACAATGCTCCATGACCACTTTCATTACAGAGCTCCATGATCGCTATCATCACAATGATCCATGACCCCTTTCATCACAGTGTTCCAGTACCATTTTCATCACAATGATCCACGACCCCTATCACCACAATGCTCCATGACACTTCTTTTCACTATGCTCTATGGCCCTTGTCATCACAATGCTCCATGGCCACTGTCATCACAATGCTCCATGACCACATTCATCACAATGCTCCATGACCCGTTTCATCACAATGCTAAATTTCCCTTGTCATCAAAATGCTCCATGGCGCTTGTCATCACAATGCTGCATGACTCCTGTCATCACACTGCCCTATGACCCCTGTCATCACAAGGCTCCATCGCCCTTGTCATCACAATGCTCCATAACACCTGTCATCACAATCCTCCATGCCCTTGTCATGACAATGCTCCATGACCCCTGTCATCACAGGGCTCCGTGGCCCTTCACATCACAATTCTCCATGATAACTGACAACACAATGCTCCAGTACGCCTTTCATCACAATGCTCCAGGGCCCATGTCATCACAATGCACCATGATCCCTTTCATGACAATAATCCATGACCCCTTTCATCACAATGCTGCAGTATGCCTTTCATCACAATACTCGATGCCCCCTGTCATCACAATGCCCCATGACCCCTCTCAGCAAAATATTCCATGCCCCCTGTAGTCACAATGCTCCATAACCGCTGTCATCACAATGCTCCATGACCCTTGTCATGACAATGCTCCATGGCATTTTTCATCACAATGTTCCATGCCCCCTTTCATCGCAATTCTTGAAGACAACTTTCATCACAATGCTCCATGACCACTTTCATCAGAATGCTCCTTGGCTTGGGTCATCGCAATGCTCCATGACTCCTTTCATCACAATGCTCCATGGCCTCTGACATCACAATGCTCCATAAGCCATGTCATCACAATGTGCCATGACCCCGTCAAAACAATGCTCCATAACCCCTTTCATCACAATGCTCCGTGACCCATGTCAACACAATTGTCCAGGACCCCTTTCATCACAATGCTCCTTGGCACGTGTCATCACAATGCTCCATGAACAGTATCATCACAATGCACCATGATCCCTGTCATCACAATGCACTATGACACCTGTCATCACAATGCTCCAAGACAACTGTCATCACAATGCCACATGACTCCTGTCATCACAATACTCCCTGACCTTTGTCATCACAATGCTCCATGACGCCTTTCATCACAATGCACCATTACCCCTTTCATCACAATTCTCCAGGCCCTCTGTCACCACAATGCTCCATAACCCCTGACATCACAACGGCCAACGACACCTGTCATCACAATTCACCATGGATCTTGTCATCAAAAGGCTCCATGCTCGTGTCATCACAATGATCCAAGACCCGTGTCATCACAATGCTCCATGGCCGGTCTCATCACAGTGCTCCATGACCCCTGTCATCAAAATTCTCCATGAACTTTCATCACAGTGCTCCATGAACACATTCATCACAATGCTCCATGATCCCTTTCATCACAATGCTCTAGGACCAACATCATCACAATGCCCCATGAACCCTGTCATCACAAGAATCCATGGTCTTTGACATCACAGTGCTCCATGACACCTGTCATCACAATGCTCGATGATTCGTTTCATCACAATGCTCCCTTACCCCTCTCATCACAGTGCTCCATGACCCCTTGCATCACAACGCTCCATGACCAATTGCATCACAACGCTCCATGACTCCTATCATCACAATGCTCTATAGCCCTTGTCATCACAATGCTCAATGCCCACTGTCATCACAATGCTCCATGAGCACATTCATCACAATACTCTATGAGCCGTTTCATCACAATGCTAAATGGCCCTTGTCATCACAATGTTCTACGGTGCTTGTCATCACAATGCTGCATGACCCCTGTCATCACAATGCTCCATGGCCCTTGCCATCACAATGCTCCATGAACGCTGTCATCACAATGCCCTATGACCAGTATCACCACAGTGCTCCTTGGCTGTTGTCATGAAAATGCTCCATAACCCCTGTCATCACAGTGAACCATGGCCCTTGTCATCACAATGCTCCCTGACCCATTTCATCACAATGCTCCATGACCACTTTCATTACAAAGCTCCATGATCGCTATCATCACAATGATCCATGACCCCTTTCATCACAGTGTTCCAGTACCATTTTCATCACAATGATCCACGACCCCTATCACCACAATGCTCCGTGACACTTCTTTTCACTATGCTCTATGGCCCTTGTCATCACAATGCTCCATGGCCACTGTCATCACAATGCTCCATGACCCGTTTCATCACAATGCTAAATTTCCCTTGTCATCACAATGCTCCATGGCGCTTGTCATCACAATGCTGCATGACTCCTGTCATCACACTGCCCTATGACCCCTGTCATCACAGGGCTCCATGGCCCTTGTCATCACAAAGCTCCATAACACCTGTCATCACAATCCTCCATGCCCTTGTCATGACAATGCTCCATGACCCCTGTCATCACAAGGCTCCGTGGCCCTTGACATCACAATTCTCCATGACACCTGACAACACAAGGCTCCAGTACGCGTTTCATCACAATGCTCCAGGCCCCCTGTCATCACAATGCACCATGATCCCTTCCATGGCAATAATCCATGACCCCTTTCATCACAATGCTCCAGTATGCCTTTCATCACAATACTCGATGCCCCCTGTCATCACAATGCCCCATGACCCCTCTCAGCAAAATATTCCATGCCCCATGTAGTCACAATGCTCCATAACAGCTGTCATCACAATGTTCCATGCCCCCTTTCATCGCAATTTTTCAAGACAACTTTCATCACAATGCTCCATGACCACTTTCATCACAATGCTCCTTGGCCTGGGTCATCGCAATGCTCCATGACTCCTTTCATCACAATGCTCCATGGCCTCTGACATCACAATGCTCCATAAGCCATGTCATCACAATGTGCCATGACCCCGTCAAAACAATGCTCCATAACCCCTTTCATCACAATGCTCCGTGACCCATGTCAACACAATTGTCCAGGACCCCTTTCATCACAATGCTCCTTGGCACGTGTCATCACAATGCTCCATGAACAGTATCATCACAATGCACCGTGATCCCTGTCATCACAATGCACTATGACACCTGTCATCACAATGCTCCAAGACAACTGTCATCACAATGCCACATGACTCCTGTCATCACAATACTCCCTGACCTTTGTCATCACAATGCTCCTTGACGCCTTTCATCACAATGCACCATTACCCCTTTCATCACAATTCTCCAGGCCCTCTGTCACCACAATGCTCCATATCCCCTGACATCACAATGGCCAACGACACCTGTCATCACAATTCACCATGGATCTTGTCATCAAAAGGCTCCATGCTCGTGTCATCACAATGATCCAAGACCCGTGTCATCACAATGCTCCATGGCCGGTCTCATCACAGTGCTCCATGACCCCTGTCATCAAAATTCTCCATGAACTTTCATCACAGTGCTCCATGAACACATTCATCACAATGCTCCATGATCCCTTTCATCACAATGCTCTAGGACCAACATCATCACAATGCCCCATGACCCCTGTCATCACAAGAATCCATGGTCTTTGACATCACAGTGCTCCATGACACCTGTCATCACAATGCTCGATGATTCGTTTCATCACAATGCTCCCTTACCCCTGTCATCACAGTGCTCCATGACCCCTTGCATCACAACGCTCCATGACCAATTGCATCACAACGCTCCATGACTCCTATCATCACAATGCTCTATGGCCCTTGTCATCACAATGCTCAATGCCCACTGTCATCACAATGCTCCATGAGCACATTCATCACAATACTCTATGAGCCGTTTCATCACAATGCTAAATGGCCCTTGTCATCACAATGTTCTACGGTGCTTGTCATCACAATGCTGCATGACCCCTGTCATCACAATGCTCCATGGCCCTTGCCATCACAATGCTCCATGAACGCTGTCATCACAATGCCCTCTGACCAGTATCATCACAGTGCTCCTTGGCTGTTGTCCTGAAAATGCTCCATAACCCCTGTCTTCACAGTGAACCATGGCCCTTGTCATCACAATGCTCCCTGACCCATTTCATCACAATGCTCCATGACCACTTTCATTACAGAGCTCCATGATCGCTGTCATCACAATGATCCATGACCCCTTTCATCACAGTGTTCCAGTACCATTTTCATCACAATGATCCACGACCCCTATCACCACAATGCTCCATGACACTTATTTTCACTATGATCTATGGCCCTTGTCATCACAATGCTCCATGGCCACTGTCACCATAATGCTCCATAACCCCTGACATCACAATAGCCAACGACACCTGTCATCACAATTCACCATGGATCTTGTCATCAAAAGGCTCCATGCTCGTGTCATCACAATGATCCAAGACCCGTGTCATCACAATGCTCCATGGCCGGTCTCATCACAGTGCTCCATGACCCCTGTCATCAAAATTCTCCATGAAATTTCATCACAGTGCTCCATGAACACATTCATCACAATGCTCCATGATCCCTTTCATCACAATGCTCTAGGACCAACATCATCACAATGCTCCATGATCGCTATCATCACAATGCTCCATGACCCCTTTCATAACGATGCTCCAATACCCCCTTTCATCACAATGCTCCATGGTTACTGTCATCACAATGCGCCAGGACCCATGTCATCACAATGCTCTATGACCCTTGTCATCACAATGTTCCATGGCCCTTGTCATCACAATGCTCCATGACCACATTCATCACAATGCTGCATGACCCGTTTCACCACAATGTTAAGTGGCCCTTGTCATCACAATGCTCCATGGTGCTTGTCATCACAATGCTCCATGCCCCCGTCATCACAATGCCCCAGGACCCCTGTCATCACAAGTATCCATGGTCTTTGACATCACAGTGCTCCATGACACCTGTCATCACAATGCTCGATGATTCGTTTCATCACAATGCTCCCTTACCCCTGTCATCACAGTGCTCCATGACCCCTTGCATCACAACGCTCCATGACCAATTGCATCACAACGCTCCATGACTCCTATCATCACAATGCTCTATGGCCCTTGTCATCACAATGCTCAATGCCCACTGTCATCACAATGCTCCATGAGCACATTCATCACAATACTCTATGAGCCGTTTCATCACAATGCTAAATGGCCCTTGTCATCACAATGTTCTACGGTGCTTGTCATCACAATGCTGCATGACCCCTGTCATCACAATGCTCCATGGCCCTTGCCATCACAATGCTCCATGAACGCTGTCATCACAATGCCCTATGACCAGTATCACCACAGTGCTCCTTGGCTGTTGTCATGAAAATGCTCCATAACCCCTGTCATCACAGTGAACCATGGCCCTTGTCATCACAATGCTCCCTGACCCATTTCATCACAATGCTCCATGACCACTTTCATTACAGAGCCCCATGATTGCTATCATCACAATGATCTATGACCCCTTTCATCACAGTGTTCCAGTACCATTTTCATCACAATGATCCACGACCCCTATCACCACAATGCTCCATGACACTTATTTTCACTATGCTCTATGGCCCTTGTCATCACAATGCTCCATGGCCACTGTCATCACAATGCTCCATGACCCGTTTCATCACAATGCTAAATTTCCCTTGTTATCACAATGCTCCATGGCGCTTGTCATCACAATGCTGCATGACTCCTGTCATCACACTGCCCTATGACCCCTGTCATCACAAGGCTCCATGGCCCTTGTCATCACAAAGCTCCATAACACCTGTCATCACAATCCTCCATGCCCTTGTCATGACAATGCTCCATGACCCCTGTCATCACAAGTCTCCGTGGCCCTTGACATCACAATTCTCCATGACACCTGACAACACAAGGCTCCAGTACGCGTTTCATCACAATGCTCCAGGCCCCCTGTCATCACAATGCACCATGATCCCTTTCATGGCAATAATCCATGACCCCTTTCATCACAATGCTCCAGTATGCCTTTCATCACAATACTCGATGCCCCCTGTCATCACAATGCCCCATGACCCCTCTCAGCAAAATATTCCATGCCCCATGTAGTCACAATGCTCCATAACAGCTGGCATCACAATGTTCCATGCCCCCTTTCATCGCAATTTTTCAAGACAACTTTCATCACAATGCTCCACGACCACTTTCATCACAATGCTCCTTGGCCTGTGTCATCGCAATGCTCCATGACTCCTTTCATCACAATGCTCCATGGCCTCTGACATCACAATGCTCCATAAGCCATGTCATCACAATGCTCCATGAACAGTATCATCACAATGCACCATGATCCCTGTCATCACAATGCACTATGACACCTGTCATCACAATGCTCCAAGACAACTGTCATCACAATGCCACATGACTCCTGTCATCACAATACTCCCTGACCTTTGTCATCACAATGCTCCTTGACGCCTTTTATCACAATGCACCATTACCCCTTTCATCACAATTCTCCAGGCCCTCTGTCACCACAATGCTCCATATCCCCTGACATCACAATGGCCAACGACACCTGTCATCACAATTCACCATGGATCTTGTCATCAAAAGGCTCCATGCTCGTGTCATCACAATGATCCAAGACCCGTGTCATCACAATGCTCCATGGCCGGTCTCATCACAGTGCTCCATGACCCCTGTCATCAAAATTCTCCATGAACTTTCATCACAGTGCTCCATGAACACATTCATCACAATGCTCCATGATCCCTTTCATCACAATGCTCTAGGACCAACATCATCACAATGCCCCATGACCCCTGTCATCACAAGAATCCATGGTCTTTGACATCACAGTGCTCCATGACACCTGTCATCACAATGCTCGATGATTCGTTTCATCACAATGCTCCCTTACCCCTGTCATCACAGTGCTCCATGACCCCTTGCATCACAACGCTCCATGACCAATTGCATCACAACGCTCCATGACTCCTATCATCACAATGCTCTATGGCCCTTGTCATCACAATGCTCAATGCCCACTGTCATCACAATGCTCCATGAGCACATTCATCACAATACTCTATGAGCCGTTTCATCACAATGCTAAATGGCCCTTGTCATCACAATGTTCTACGGTGCTTGTCATCACAATGCTGCATGACCCCTGTCATCACAATGCTCCATGGCCCTTGCCATCACAATGCTCCATGAACGCTGTCATCACAATGCCCTATGACCAGTATCACCACAGTGCTCCTTGGCTGTTGTCATGAAAATGCTCCATAACCCCTGTCATCACAGTGAACCATGGCCCTTGTCATCACAATGCTCCCTGACCCATTTCATCACAATGCTCCATGACCACTTTCATTACAGAGCCCCATGATTGCTATCATCACAATGATCTATGACCCCTTTCATCACAGTGTTCCAGTACCATTTTCATCACAATGATCCACGACCCCTATCACCACAATGCTCCATGACACTTATTTTCACTATGCTCTATGGCCCTTGTCATCACAATGCTCCATGGCCACTGTCATCACAATGCTACATGACCCGTTTCATCACAATGCTAAATTTCCCTTGTCATCACAATGCTCCATGGCGCTTGTCATCACAATGCTGCATGACTCCTGTCATCACACTGCCCTATGACCCCTGTCATCACAAGGCTCCATCGCCCTTGTCATCACAATGCTCCATAACACCTGTCATCACAATCCTCCATGCCCTTGACATGACAATGCTCCATGACCCCTGTCATCACAGGGCTCCGTGGCCCTTCACATCACAATTCTCCATGATACCTGACAACACAATGCTCCAGTATGCCTTTCATCACAATGCTCCAGGGCCCATGTCATCACAATGCACCCTGATCCCTTTCATGACAATAATCCATGACCCCTTTCATCACAATGCTCCAGTATGCCTTTCATCACAATACTCGATGCCCCTGTCATCACAATGCCCCATGACCCCTCTCAGCAAAATATTCCATGCCCCCTGTAGTCACAATGCTCCATAACCGCTGTCATCACAATGCTCCATGACCCTTGTCATGACAATGCTCCATGGCATTATTCATCACAATGTTCCATGCCCCCTTTCATCGCAATTCTTCAAGACAACTTTCATCACAATGCTCCATGACCACTTTCATCAGAATGCTCCTTGGCCTGGGTCATCGCAATGCTCCATGACTCCTTTCATCACAATGCTCCATGGCCTCTGACATCACAATGCTCCATAAGCCATGTCATCACAATGTGCCATGACCCCGTCAAAACAATGCTCCATAACCCCTTTCATCACAATGCTCCGTGACCCATGTCAACACAATTCTCCAGGACCCCTTTCATCACAATGCTTCTTGGCATGTGTCATCACAATGCACCATGATCCCTGTCATCACAATGCACTATGACACCTGTCATCACAATGCTCCAAGACAACTCTCGTCACAATACCACATGACTCCTGTCATCACAATACTCCCTGACCTTTGTCATCACAATGCTCCATGATGCCTTTCATCACAATGCACCATTACCCCTTTCATCACAATTCTCCAGGCCCTCTCTCACCACAATGCTCCATAACCCCTGACATCACAATGGCCTACGACACCTGTCATCACAATTCACCATGGATCTTTTCATCAAAAGGCTCAATGCTCGTGTCATCACAATGCTCCATGGCCGGTCTCATCACAGTGCTCCATGACCCCTGTCATCATAATTCTCCATGAACTTTCATCACAGTGCTCCATGAACACATTCATCACAATGCTCCATGATCCCTTTCATCACAATGCTCTAGGACCAACATCATCACAATGCTCCATGATCGCTATCATCACAATGCTCCATGACCCCTTTCATAACGACGCTCCAATACCCCCTTTCATCACAATACTCCATGGTTCCTGTCATCACAATGCGCGAGGACTCATGTCATTACAATGCTCTATGACCCTTGTCATCACAATGTTCCATGGCCCTTGTCATCACAATGCTCCATGACCACATTCATCACAATGCTGCATGACCCGTTTCAACACAATGCTAAGTGGCCCTTGCATCACAATGCTCCATGGTGCTTGTCATCACAATGCTCCATGCCCCCGTCATCACAATGCCCCATGACCCCTGTCATCACAAGTATCCATGGTCTTTGACATCACAGTGCTCCATGACACCTGTCATCACAATGCTCGATGATTCGTTTCATCACAATGCTCCCTTACCCCTGTCATCACAGTGCTCCATGACCCCTTCCATCACAATGCTCCATGACCAATTGCATCACAACGCTCCATGACTCCTATCATCACAATGCTCTATGGCCCTTGTCATCACAATGCTCAATGCCCACTGTCATCACAAAGCTCCATGAGCGCATTCATCACAATACTCTATGAGCCGTTGTATCACAATGCTAAATGGCCCTTGTCATCACAATGTTCTACGGTGCTTGTCATCACAATGCTGCATGACCCCTGTCATCACAATGCTCTATGGCCCTTGCCATCACAATGCTCCATGAACGCTGTCATCACAATGCCCTATGAGGAGTATCATCACAGTGCTCCTTGGCTGTTGTCATGAAAATGCTCCATAACCCCTGTCATCACAGTGAACCATGGCCCTTGTCATCACAATGCTCCCTGACCCATTTCATCACAATGCTCCATGACCACTTTCATTACAGAGCTCCATGATCGCTATCATCACAATGATCCATGACCCCTTTCATCACAGTGTTCCAGTACCATTTTCATCACAATGATCCACGACCCCTATCACCACAATGCTCCATGACACTTCTTTTCACTATGCTCTATGGCCCTTGTCATCACAATGCTCCATGGCCACTGTCATCACAATGCTCCATGACCACATTCATCACAATGCTCCATGACCCGTTTCATCACAATGCTAAATTTCCCTTGTCATCAAAATGCTCCATGGCGCTTGTCATCACAATGCTGCATGACTCCTGTCATCACACTGCCCTATGACCCCTGTCATCACAAGGCTCCATCGCCCTTGTCATCACAATGCTCCATAACACCTGTCATCACAATCCTCCATGCCCTTGTCATGACAATGCTCCATGACCCCTGTCATCACAGGGCTCCGTGGCCCTTCACATCACAATTCTCCATGATAACTGACAACACAATGCTCCAGTACGCCTTTCATCACAATGCTCCAGGGCCCATGTCATCACAATGCACCATGATCCCTTTCATGACAATAATCCATGACCCCTTTCATCACAATGCTGCAGTATGCCTTTCATCACAATACTCGATGCCCCCTGTCATCACAATGCCCCATGACCCCTCTCAGCAAAATATTCCATGCCCCCTGTAGTCACAATGCTCCATAACCGCTGTCATCACAATGCTCCATGACCCTTGTCATGACAATGCTCCATGGCATTTTTCATCACAATGTTCCATGCCCCCTTTCATCGCAATTCTTGAAGACAACTTTCATCACAATGCTCCATGACCACTTTCATCAGAATGCTCCTTGGCTTGGGTCATCGCAATGCTCCATGACTCCTTTCATCACAATGCTCCATGGCCTCTGACATCACAATGCTCCATAAGCCATGTCATCACAATGTGCCATGACCCCGTCAAAACAATGCTCCATAACCCCTTTCATCACAATGCTCCGTGACCCATGTCAACACAATTGTCCAGGACCCCTTTCATCACAATGCTCCTTGGCACGTGTCATCACAATGCTCCATGAACAGTATCATCACAATGCACCGTGATCCCTGTCATCACAATGCACTATGACACCTGTCATCACAATGCTCCAAGACAACTGTCATCACAATGCCACATGACTCCTGTCATCACAATACTCCCTGACCTTTGTCATCACAATGCTCCTTGACGCCTTTCATCACAATGCACCATTACCCCTTTCATCACAATTCTCCAGGCCCTCTGTCACCACAATGCTCCATATCCCCTGACATCACAATGGCCAACGACACCTGTCATCACAATTCACCATGGATCTTGTCATCAAAAGGCTCCATGCTCGTGTCATCACAATGATCCAAGACCCGTGTCATCACAATGCTCCATGGCCGGTCTCATCACAGTGCTCCATGACCCCTGTCATCAAAATTCTCCATGAACTTTCATCACAGTGCTCCATGAACACATTCATCACAATGCTCCATGATCCCTTTCATCACAATGCTCTAGGACCAACATCATCACAATGCCCCATGACCCCTGTCATCACAAGAATCCATGGTCTTTGACATCACAGTGCTCCATGACACCTGTCATCACAATGCTCGATGATTCGTTTCATCACAATGCTCCCTTACCCCTGTCATCACAGTGCTCCATGACCCCTTGCATCACAACGCTCCATGACCAATTGCATCACAACGCTCCATGACTCCTATCATCACAATGCTCTATGGCCCTTGTCATCACAATGCTCAATGCCCACTGTCATCACAATGCTCCATGAGCACATTCATCACAATACTCTATGAGCCGTTTCATCACAATGCTAAATGGCCCTTGTCATCACAATGTTCTACGGTGCTTGTCATCACAATGCTGCATGACCCCTGTCATCACAATGCTCCATGGCCCTTGCCATCACAATGCTCCATGAACGCTGTCATCACAATGCCCTCTGACCAGTATCATCACAGTGCTCCTTGGCTGTTGTCATGAAAATGCTCCATAACCCCTGTCTTCACAGTGAACCATGGCCCTTGTCATCACAATGCTCCCTGACCCATTTCATCACAATGCTCCATGACCACTTTCATTACAGAGCTCCATGATCGCTATCATCACAATGATCCATGACCCCTTTCATCACAGTGTTCCAGTACCATTTTCATCACAATGATCCACGACCCCTATCACCACAATGCTCCATGACACTTATTTTCACTATGATCTATGGCCCTTGTCATCACAATGCTCCATGGCCACTGTCACCACAATGCTCCATAACCCCTGACATCACAATAGCCAACGACACCTGTCATCACAATTCACCATGGATCTTGTCATCAAAAGGCTCCATGCTCGTGTCATCACAATGATCCAAGACCCGTGTCATCACAATGCTCCATGGCCGGTCTCATCTCAGTGCTCCATGACCCCTGTCATCAAAATTCTCCATGAAATTTCATCACAGTGCTCCATGAACACATTCATCACAATGCTCCATGATCCCTTTCATCACAATGCTCTAGGACCAACATCATCACAATGCTCCATGATCGCTATCATCACAATGCTCCATGACCCCTTTCATAACGATGCTCCAATACCCCCTTTCATCACAATGCTCCATGGTTACTGTCATCACAATGCACCAGGACCCATGTCATCACAATGCTCTATGACCCTTGTCATCACAATGTTCCATGGCCCTTGTCATCACAATGCTCCATGACCACATTCATCACAATGCTGCATGACCCGTTTCACCACAATGCTAAGTGGCCCTTGTCATCACAATGCTCCATGGTGCTTGTCATCACAATGCTCCATGCCCCCGTCATCACAATGCCCCAGGACCCCTGTCATCACAAGTATCCATGGTCTTTGACATCACAGTGCTCCATGACACCTGTCAT
Organism: Balaenoptera ricei; assembly: GCF_028023285.1. NCBI lineage: Eukaryota > Metazoa > Chordata > Mammalia > Artiodactyla > Balaenopteridae > Balaenoptera > Balaenoptera ricei. Next base: position 140,361,651 of record NC_082639.1, read on the forward strand.
CACAATGCTCGATGATTCGTTTCATCACAATGCTCCCTTACCCCTGTCATCACAGTGCTCCATGACCCCTTGCATCACAACGCTCCATGACCAATTGCATCACAACGCTCCATGACTCCTATCATCACAATGCTCTATGGCCCTTGTCATCACAATGCTCAATGCCCACTGTCATCACAATGCTCCATGAGCACATTCATCACAATACTCTATGAGCCGTTTCATCACAATGCTAAATGGCCCTTGTCATCACAATGTTCTACGGTGCTTGTCATCACAATGCTGCATGACCCCTGTCATCACAATGCTCCATGGCCCTTGCCATCACAATGCTCCATGAACCCTGTCATCACAATGCCCTATGACCAGTATCACCACAGTGCTCCTTGGCTGTTGTCATGAAAATGCTCCATAACCCCTGTCATCACAGTGAACCATGGCCCTTGTCATCACAATGCTCCCTGACCCATTTCATCACAATGCTCCATGACCACTTTCATTACAGAGCCCCATGATTGCTATCATCACAATGATCTATGACCCCTTTCATCACAGTGTTCCAGTACCATTTTCATCACAATGATCCACGACCCCTATCACCACAATGCTCCATGACACTTATTTTCACTATGCTCTATGGCCCTTGTCATCACAATGCTCCATGGCCACTGTCATCACAATGCTCCATGACCCGTTTCATCACAATGCTAAATTTCCCTTGTCATCACAATGCTCCATGGCGCTTGTCATCACAATGCTGCATGACTCCTGTCATCACACTGCCCTATGACCCCTGTCATCACAAGGCTCCATGTCCCTTGTCATCACAAAGCTCCATAACACCTGTCATCACAATCCTCCATGCCCTTGTCATGACAATGCTCCATGACCCCTGTCATCACAAGTCTCCGTGGCCCTTGACATCACAATTCTCCATGACACCTGACAACACAAGGCTCCAGTACGCGTTTCATCACAATGCTCCAGGCCCCCTGTCATCACAATGCACCATGATCCCTTTCATGGCAATAATCCATGACCCCTTTCATCACAATGCTCCAGTATGCCTTTCATCACAATACTCGATGCCCCCTGTCATCACAATGCCCCATGACCCCTCTCAGCAAAATATTCCATGCCCCATGTAGTCACAATGCTCCATAACAGCTGGCATCACAATGTTCCATGCCCCCTTTCATCGCAATTTTTCAAGACAACTTTCATCACAATGCTCCACGACCACTTTCATCACAATGCTCCTTGGCCTGGGTCATCGCAATGCTCCATGACTCCTTTCATCACAATGCTCCATGGCCTCTGACATCACAATGCTCCATAAGCCATGTCATCACAATGCTCCATGAACAGTATCATCACAATGCACCATGATCCCTGTCATCACAATGCACTATGACACCTGTCATCACAATGCTCCAAGACAACTGTCATCACAATGCCACATGACTCCTGTCATCACAATACTCCCTGACCTTTGTCATCACAATGCTCCTTGACGCCTTTCATCACAATGCACCATTACCCCTTTCATCACAATTCTCCAGGCCCTCTGTCACCACAATGCTCCATATCCCCTGACATCACAATGGCCAACGACACCTGTCATCACAATTCACCATGGATCTTGTCATCAAAAGGCTCCATGCTCGTGTCATCACAATGATCCAAGACCCGTGTCATCACAATGCTCCATGGCCGGTCTCATCACAGTGCTCCATGACCCCTGTCATCAAAATTCTCCATGAACTTTCATCACAGTGCTCCATGAACACATTCATCACAATGCTCCATGATCCCTTTCATCACAATGCTCTAGGACCAACATCATCACAATGCCCCATGACCCCTGTCATCACAAGAATCCATGGTCTTTGACATCACAGTGCTCCATGACACCTGTCATCACAATGCTCGATGATTCGTTTCATCACAATGCTCCCTTACCCCTGTCATCACAGTGCTCCATGACCCCTTGCATCACAACGCTCCATGACCAATTGCATCACAACGCTCCATGACTCCTATCATCACAATGCTCTATGGCCCTTGTCATCACAATGCTCAATGCCCACTGTCATCACAATGCTCCATGAGCACATTCATCACAATACTCTATGAGACGTTTCATCACAATGCTAAATGGCCCTTGTCATCACAATGTTCTACGGTGCTTGTCATCACAATGCTGCATGACCCCTGTCATCACAATGCTCCATGGCCCTTGCCATCACAATGCTCCATGAACGCTGTCATCACAATGCCCTCTGACCAGTATCATCACAGTGCTCCTTGGCTGTTGTCATGAAAATGCTCCATAACCCCTGTCTTCACAGTGAACCATGGCCCTTGTCATCACAATGCTCCCTGACCCATTTCATCACAATGCTCCATGACCACTTTCATTACAGAGCTCCATGATCGCTATCATCACAATGATCCATGACCCCTTTCATCACAGTGTTCCAGTACCATTTTCATCACAATGATCCACGACCCCTATCACCACAATGCTCCATGACACTTATTTTCACTATGATCTATGGCCCTTGTCATCACAATGCTCCATGGCCACTGTCACCACAATGCTCCATAACCCCTGACATCACAATAGCCAACGACACCTGTCATCACAATTCACCATGGATCTTGTCATCAAAAGGCTCCATGCTCGTGTCATCACAATGATCCAAGACCCGTGTCATCACAATGCTCCATGGCCGGTCTCATCACAGTGCTCCATGACCCCTGTCATCAAAATTCTCCATGAAATTTCATCACAGTGCTCCATGAACACATTCATCACAATGCTCCATGATCCCTTTCATCACAATGCTCTAGGACCAACATCATCACAATGCTCCATGATCGCTATCATCACAATGCTCCATGACCCCTTTCATAACGATGCTCCAATACCCCCTTTCATCACAATGCTCCATGGTTACTGTCATCACAATGCACCAGGACCCATGTCATCACAATGCTCTATGACCCTTGTCATCACAATGTTCCATGGCCCTTGTCATCACAATGCTCCATGACCACATTCATCACAATGCTGCATGACCCGTTTCACCACAATGCTAAGTGGCCCTTGTCATCACAATGCTCCATGGTGCTTGTCATCACAATGCTCCATGCCCCCGTCATCACAATGCCCCAGGACCCCTGTCATCACAAGTATCCATGGTCTTTGACATCACAGTGCTCCATGACACCTGTCATCACAATGCTCGATGATTCGTTTCATCACAATGCTCCCTTACCCCTGTCATCACAGTGCTCCATGACCCCTTGCATCACAACGCTCCATGACCAATTGCATCACAACGCTCCATGACTCCTATCATCACAATGCTCTATGGCCCTTGTCATCACAATGCTCAATGCCCACTGTCATCACAATGCTCCATGAGCACATTCATCACAATACTCTATGAGCCGTTTCATCACAATGCTAAATGGCCCTTGTCATCACAATGTTCTACGGTGCTTGTCATCACAATGCTGCATGACCCCTGTCATCACAATGCTCCATGGCCCTTGCCATCACAATGCTCCATGAACCCTGTCATCACAATGCCCTATGACCAGTATCACCACAGTGCTCCTTGGCTGTTGTCATGAAAATGCTCCATAACCCCTGTCATCACAGTGAACCATGGCCCTTGTCATCACAATGCTCCCTGACCCATTTCATCACAATTCTCCATGACCACTTTCATTACAGAGCCCCATGATTGCTATCATCACAATGATCTATGACCCCTTTCATCACAGTGTTCCAGTACCATTTTCATCACAATGATCCACGACCCCTATCACCACAATGCTCCATGACACTTATTTTCACTATGCTCTATGGCCCTTGTCATCACAATGCTCCATGGCCACTGTCATCACAATGCTCCATGACCCGTTTCATCACAATGCTAAATTTCCCTTGTCATCACAATGCTCCATGGCGCTTGTCATCACAATGCTGCATGACTCCTGTCATCACACTGCCCTATGACCCCTGTCATCACAAGGCTCCATGGCCCTTGTCATCACAAAGCTCCATAACACCTGTCATCACAATCCTCCATGCCCTTGTCATGACAATGCTCCATGACCCCTGTCATCACAAGTCTCCGTGGCCCTTGACATCACAATTCTCCATGACACCTGACAACACAAGGCTCCAGTACGCGTTTCATCACAATGCTCCAGGCCCCCTGTCATCACAATGCACCATGATCCCTTTCATGGCAATAATCCATGACCCCTTTCATCACAATGCTCCAGTATGCCTTTCATCACAATACTCGATGCCCCCTGTCATCACAATGCCCCATGACCCCTCTCAGCAAAATATTCCATGCCCCATGTAGTCACAATGCTCCATAACAGCTGGCATCACAATGTTCCATGCCCCCTTTCATCGCAATTTTTCAAGACAACTTTCATCACAATGCTCCACGACCACTTTCATCACAATGCTCCTTGGCCTGGGTCATCGCAATGCTCCATGACTCCTTTCATCACAATGCTCCATGGCCTCTGACATCACAATGCTCCATAAGCCATGTCATCACAATGCTCCATGAACAGTATCATCACAATGCACCATGATCCCTGTCATCACAATGCACTATGACACCTGTCATCACAATGCTCCAAGACAACTGTCATCACAATGCCACATGACTCCTGTCATCACAATACTCCCTGACCTTTGTCATCACAATGCTCCTTGACGCCTTTCATCACAATGCACCATTACCCCTTTCATCACAATTCTCCAGGCCCTCTGTCACCACAATGCTCCATATCCCCTGACATCACAATGGCCAACGACACCTGTCATCACAATTCACCATGGATCTTGTCATCAAAAGGCTCCATGCTCGTGTCATCACAATGATCCAAGACCCGTGTCATCACAATGCTCCATGGCCGGTCTCATCACAGTGCTCCATGACCCCTGTCATCAAAATTCTCCATGAACTTTCATCACAGTGCTCCATGAACACATTCATCACAATGCTCCATGATCCCTTTCATCACAATGCTCTAGGACCAACATCATCACAATGCCCCATGACCCCTGTCATCACAAGAATCCATGGTCTTTGACATCACAGTGCTCCATGACACCTGTCATCACAATGCTCGATGATTCGTTTCATCACAATGCTCCCTTACCCCTGTCATCACAGTGCTCCATGACCCCTTGCATCACAACGCTCCATGACCAATTGCATCACAACGCTCCATGACTCCTATCATCACAATGCTCTATGGCCCTTGTCATCACAATGCTCAATGCCCACTGTCATCACAATGCTCCATGAGCACATTCATCACAATACTCTATGAGCCGTTTCATCACAATGCTAAATGGCCCTTGTCATCACAATGTTCTACGGTGCTTGTCATCACAATGCTGCATGACCCCTGTCATCACAATGGTCCATGGCCCTTGCCATCACAATGCTCCATGAACGCTGTCATCACAATGCCCTCTGACCAGTATCATCAGAGTGCTCCTTGGCTGTTGTCATGAAAATGCTCCATAACCCCTGTCTTCACAGTGAACCATGGCCCTTGTCATCACAATGCTCCCTGACCCATTTCATCACAATGCTCCATGACCACTTTCATTACAGAGCTCCATGATCGCTATCATCACAATGATCCATGACCCCTTTCATCACAGTGTTCCAGTACCATTTTCATCACAATGATCCACGACCCCTATCACCACAATGCTCCATGACACTTATTTTCACTATGATCTATGGCCCTTGTCATCACAATGCTCCATGGCCACTGTCACCACAATGCTCCATAACCCCTGACATCACAATAGCCAACGACACCTGTCATCACAATTCACCATGGATCTTGTCATCAAAAGGCTCCATGCTCGTGTCATCACAATGATCCAAGACCCGTGTCATCACAATGCTCCATGGCCGGTCTCATCACAGTGCTCCATGACCCCTGTCATCAAAATTCTCCATGAAATTTCATCACAGTGCTCCATGAACACATTCATCACAATGCTCCATGATCCCTTTCATCACAATGCTCTAGGACCAACATCATCACAATGCTCCATGATCGCTATCATCACAATGCTCCATGACCCCTTTCATAACGATGCTCCAATACCCCCTTTCATCACAATGCTCCATGGTTACTGTCATCACAATGCGCCAGGACCCATGTCATCACAATGCTCTATGACCCTTGTCATCACAATGTTCCATGGCCCTTGTCATCACAATGCTCCATGACCACATTCATCACAATGCTGCATGACCCGTTTCACCACAATGCTAAGTGGCCCTTGTCATCACAATGCTCCATGGTGCTTGTCATCACAATGCTCCATGCCCCCGTCATCACAATGCCCCAGGACCCCTGTCATCACAAGTATCCATGGTCTTTGACATCACAGTGCTCCATGACAACTGTCATCACAATGCTCGATGATTCGTTTCATCACAATGCTCCCTTACCCCTCTCATCACAGTGCTCCATGACCCCTTGCATCACAACGCTCCATGACCAATTGCATCACAACGCTCCATGACTCCTATCATCACAATGCTCTATGGCCCTTGTCATCACATTGCTCAATGCCCACTGTCATCACAATGCTCCATGAGCACATTCATCACAATACTCTATGAGCCGTTTCATCACAATGCTAAATGGCCCTTGTCATCACAATGTTCTACGGTGCTTGTCATCACAATGCTGCATGACCCCTGTCATCACAATGCTCCATGGCCCTTGCCATCACAATGCTCCATGAACGCTGTCATCACAATGCCCTATGACCAGTATCACCACAGTGCTCCTTGGCTGTTGTCATGAAAATGCTCCATAACCCCTGTCATCACAGTGAACCATGGCCCTTGTCATCACAATGCTCCCTGACCCATTTCATCACAATGCTCCATGACCACTTTCATTACAGAGCCCCATGATTGCTATCATCACAATGATCTATGACCCCTTTCATCACAGTGTTCCAGTACCATTTTCATCACAATGATCCACGACCCCTATCACCACAATGCTCCATGACACTTATTTTCACTATGCTCTATGGCCCTTGTCATCACAATGCTCCATGGCCACTGTCATCACAATGCTCCATGACCCGTTTCATCACAATGCTAAATTTCCCTTGTCATCACAATGCTCCATGGCGCTTGTCATCACAATGCTGCATGACTCCTGTCATCACACTGCCCTATGACCCCTGTCATCACAAGGCTCCATGGCCCTTGTCATCACAAAGCTCCATAACACCTGTCATCACAATCCTCCATGCCCTTGTCATGACAATGCTCCATGACCCCTGTCATCACAAGTCTCCGTGGCCCTTGACATCACAATTCTCCATGACACCTGACAACACAAGGCTCCAGTACGCGTTTCATCACAATGCTCCAGGCCCCCTGTCATCACAATGCACCATGATCCCTTTCATGGCAATAATCCATGACCCCTTTCATCACAATGCTCCAGTATGCCTTTCATCACAATACTCGATGCCCCCTGTCATCACAATGCCCCATGACCCCTCTCAGCAAAATATTCCATGCCCCATGTAGTCACAATGCTCCATAACAGCTGGCATCACAATGTTCCATGCCCCCTTTCATCGCAATTTTTCAAGACAACTTTCATCACAATGCTCCACGACCACTTTCATCACAATGCTCCTTGGCCTGGGTCATCGCAATGCTCCATGACTCCTTTCATCACAATGCTCCATGGCCTCTGACATCACAATGCTCCATAAGCCATGTCATCACAATGCTCCATGAACAGTATCATCACAATGCACCATGATCCCTGTCATCACAATGCACTATGACACCTGTCATCACAATGCTCCAAGACAACTGTCATCACAATGCCACATGACTCCTGTCATCACAATACTCCCTGACCTTTGTCATCACAATGCTCCTTGACGCCTTTCATCACAATGCACCATTACCCCTTTCATCACAATTCTCCAGGCCCTCTGTCACCACAATGCTCCATATCCCCTGACATCACAATGGCCAACGACACCTGTCATCACAATTCACCATGGATCTTGTCATCAAAAGGCTCCATGCTCGTGTCATCACAATGATCCAAGACCCGTGTCATCACAATGCTCCATGGCCGGTCTCATCACAGTGCTCCATGACCCCTGTCATCAAAATTCTCCATGAACTTTCATCACAGTGCTCCATGAACACATTCATCACAATGCTCCATGATCCCTTTCATCACAATGCTCTAGGACCAACATCATCACAATGCCCCATGACCCCTGTCATCACAAGAATCCATGGTCTTTGACATCACAGTGCTCCATGACACCTGTCATCACAATGCTCGATGATTCGTTTCATCACAATGCTCCCTTACCCCTGTCATCACAGTGCTCCATGACCCCTTGCATCACAACGCTCCATGACCAATTGCATCACAACGCTCCATGACTCCTATCATCACAATGCTCTATGGCCCTTGTCATCACAATGCTCAATGCCCACTGTCATCACAATGCTCCATGAGCACATTCATCACAATACTCTATGAGCCGTTTCATCACAATGCTAAATGGCCCTTGTCATCACAATGTTCTACGGTGCTTGTCATCACAATGCTGCATGACCCCTGTCATCACAATGCTCCATGGCCCTTGCCATCACAATGCTCCATGAACGCTGTCATCACAATGCCCTCTGACCAGTATCATCACAGTGCTCCTTGGCTGTTGTCATGAAAATGCTCCATAACCCCTGTCTTCACAGTGAACCATGGCCCTTGTCATCACAATGCTCCCTGACCCATTTCATCACAATGCTCCATGACCACTTTCATTACAGAGCTCCATGATCGCTATCATCACAATGATCCATGACCCCTTTCATCACAGTGTTCCAGTACCATTTTCATCACAATGATCCACGACCCCTATCACCACAATGCTCCATGACACTTATTTTCACTATGATCTATGGCCCTTGTCATCACAATGCTCCATGGCCACTGTCACCACAATGCTCCAAAACCCCTGACATCACAATAGCCAACGACACCTGTCATCACAATTCACCATGGATCTTGTCATCAAAAGGCTCCATGCTCGTGTCATCACAATGATCCAAGACCCGTGTCATCACAATGCTCCATGGCCGGTCTCATCACAGTGCTCCATGACCCCTGTCATCAAAATTCTCCATGAAATTTCATCACAGTGCTCCATGAACACATTCATCACAATGCTCCATGATCCCTTTCATCACAATGCTCTAGGACCAACATCATCACAATGCTCCATGATCGCTATCATCACAATGCTCCATGACCCCTTTCATAACGATGCTCCAATACCCCCTTTCATCACAATGCTCCATGGTTACTGTCATCACAATGCACCAGGACCCATGTCATCACAATGCTCTATGACCCTTGTCATCACAATGTTCCATGGCCCTTGTCATCACAATGCTCCATGACCACATTCATCACAATGCTGCATGACCCGTTTCACCACAATGCTAAGTGGCCCTTGTCATCACAATGCTCCATGGTGCTTGTCATCACAATGCTCCATGCCCCCGTCATCACAATGCCCCAGGACCCCTGTCATCACAAGTATCCATGGTCTTTGACATCACAGTGCTCCATGACACCTGTCATCACAATGCTCGATGATTCGTTTCATCACAATGCTCCCTTACCCCTGTCATCACAGTGCTCCATGACCCCTTGCATCACAACGCTCCATGACCAATTGCATCACAACGCTCCATGACTCCTATCATCACAATGCTCTATGGCCCTTGTCATCACAATGCTCAATGCCCACTGTCATCACAATGCTCCATGAGCACATTCATCACAATACTCTATGAGCCTTTTCATCACAATGCTAAATGGCCCTTGTCATCACAATGTTCTACGGTGCTTGTCATCACAATGCTGCATGACCCCTGTCATCACAATGCTCCATGGCCCTTGCCATCACAATGCTCCATGAACCCTGTCATCACAATGCCCTATGACCAGTATCACCACAGTGCTCCTTGGCTGTTGTCATGAAAATGCTCCATAACCCCTGTCATCACAGTGAACCATGGCCCTTGTCATCACAATGCTCCCTGACCCATTTCATCACAATGCTCCATGACCACTTTCATTACAGAGCCCCATGATTGCTATCATCACAATGATCTATGACCCCTTTCATCACAGTGTTCCAGTACCATTTTCATCACAATGATCCACGACCCCTATCACCACAATGCTCCATGACACTTATTTTCACTATGCTCTATGGCCCTTGTCATCACAATGCTCCATGGCCACTGTCATCACAATGCTCCATGACCCGTTTCATCACAATGCTAAATTTCCCTTGTCATCACAATGCTCCATGGCGCTTGTCATCACAATGCTGCATGACTCCTGTCATCACACTGCCCTATGACCCCTGTCATCACAAGGCTCCATGGCCCTTGTCATCACAAAGCTCCATAACACCTGTCATCACAATCCTCCATGCCCTTGTCATGACAATGCTCCATGACCCCTGTCATCACAAGTCTCCGTGGCCCTTGACATCACAATTCTCCATGACACCTGACAACACAAGGCTCCAGTACGCGTTTCATCACAATGCTCCAGGCCCCCTGTCATCACAATGCACCATGATCCCTTTCATGGCAATAATCCATGACCCCTTTCATCACAATGCTCCAGTATGCCTTTCATCACAATACTCGATGCCCCCTGTCATCACAATGCCCCATGACCCCTCTCAGCAAAATATTCCATGCCCCATGTAGTCACAATGCTCCATAACAGCTGGCATCACAATGTTCCATGCCCCCTTTCATCGCAATTTTTCAAGACAACTTTCATCACAATGCTCCACGACCACTTTCATCACAATGCTCCTTGGCCTGGGTCATCGCAATGCTCCATGACTCCTTTCATCACAATGCTCCATGGCCTCTGACATCACAATGCTCCATAAGCCATGTCATCACAATGCTCCATGAACAGTATCATCACAATGCACCATGATCCCTGTCATCACAATGCACTATGACACCTGTCATCACAATGCTCCAAGACAACTGTCATCACAATGCCACATGACTCCTGTCATCACAATACTCCCTGACCTTTGTCATCACAATGCTCCTTGACGCCTTTCATCACAATGCACCATTACCCCTTTCATCACAATTCTCCAGGCCCTCTGTCACCACAATGCTCCATATCCCCTGACATCACAATGGCCAACGACACCTGTCATCACAATTCACCATGGATCTTGTCATCAAAAGGCTCCATGCTCGTGTCATCACAATGATCCAAGACCCGTGTCATCACAATGCTCCATGGCCGGTCTCATCACAGTGCTCCATGACCCCTGTCATCAAAATTGTCCATGAACTTTCATCACAGTGCTCCATGAACACATTCATCACAATGCTCCATGATCCCTTTCATCACAATGCTCTAGGACCAACATCATCACAATGCCCCATGACCCCTGTCATCACAAGAATCCATGGTCTTTGACATCACAGTGCTCCATGACACCTGTCATCACAATGCTCGATGATTCGTTTCATCACAATGCTCCCTTACCCCTCTCATCACAGTGCTCCATGACCCCTTGCATCACAACGCTCCATGACCAATTGCATCACAACGCTCCATGACTCCTATCATCACAATGCTCTATGGCCCTTGTCATCACAATGCTCAATGCCCACTGTCATCACAATGCTCCATGAGCACATTCATCACAATACTCTATGAGCCGTTTCATCACAATGCTAAATGGCCCTTGTCATCACAATGTTCTACGGTGCTTGTCATCACAATGCTGCATGACCCCTGTCATCACAATGCTCCATGGCCCTTGCCATCACAATGCTCCATGAACGCTGTCATCACAATGCCCTATGACCAGTATCACCACAGTGCTCCTTGGCTGTTGTCATGAAAATGCTCCATAACCCCTGTCATCACAGTGAACCATGGCCCTTGTCATCACAATGCTCCCTGACCCATTTCATCACAATGCTCCATGACCACTTTCATTACAGAGCCCCATGATTGCTATCATCACAATGATCTATGACCCCTTTCATCACAGTGTTCCAGTACCATTTTCATCACAATGATCCACGACCCCTATCACCACAATGCTCCATGACACTTATTTTCACTATGCTCTATGGCCCTTGTCATCACAATGCTCCATGGCCACTGTCATCACAATGCTCCATGACCCGTTTCATCACAATGCTAAATTTCCCTTGTCATCACAATGCTCCATGGCGCTTGTCATCACAATGCTGCATGACTCCTGTCATCACACTGCCCTATGACCCCTGTCATCACAAGGCTCCATGGCCCTTGTCATCACAAAGCTCCATAACACCTGTCATCACAATCCTCCATGCCCTTGTCATGACAATGCTCCATGACCCCTGTCATCACAAGTCTCCGTGGCCCTTGACATCACAATTCTCCATGACACCTGACAACACAAGGCTCCAGTACGCGTTTCATCACAATGCTCCAGGCCCCCTGTCATCACAATGCACCATGATCCCTTTCATGGCAATAATCCATGACCCCTTTCATCACAATGCTCCAGTATGCCTTTCATCACAATACTCGATGCCCCCTGTCATCACAATGCCCCATGACCCCTCTCAGCAAAATATTCCATGCCCCATGTAGTCACAATGCTCCATAACAGCTGGCATCACAATGTTCCATGCCCCCTTTCATCGCAATTTTTCAAGACAACTTTCATCACAATGCTCCACGACCACTTTCATCACAATGCTCCTTGGCCTGGGTCATCGCAATGCTCCATGACTCCTTTCATCACAATGCTCCATGGCCTCTGACATCACAATGCTCCATAAGCCATGTCATCACAATGTGCCATGACCCCGTCAAAACAATGCTCCATAACCCCTTTCATCACAATGCTCCGTGACCCATGTCAACACAATTGTCCAGGACCCCTTTCATCACAAGGCTCCTTGGCACGTGTCATCACAATGCTCCATGAACAGTATCATCACAATGCACCGTGATCCCTGTCATCACAATGCACTATGACACCTGTCATCACAATGCTCCAAGACAACTGTCATCACAATGCCACATGACTCCTGTCATCACAATACTCCCTGACCTTTGTCATCACAATGCTCCTTGACGCCTTTCATCACAATGCACCATTACCCATTTCATCACAATTCTCCAGGCCCTCTGTCACCACAATGCTCCATATCCCCTGACATCACAATGGCCAACGACACCTGTCATCACAATTCACCATGGATCTTGTCATCAAAAGGCTCCATGCTCGTGTCATCACAATGATCCAAGACCCGTGTCATCACAATGCTCCATGGCCGGTCTCATCACAGTGCTCCATGACCCCTGTCATCAAAATTCTCCATGAACTTTCATCACAGTGCTCCATGAACACATTCATCACAATGCTCCATGATCCCTTTCATCACAATGCTCTAGGACCAACATCATCACAATGCCCCATGACCCCTGTCATCACAAGAATCCATGGTCTTTGACATCACAGTGCTCCATGACACCTGTCATCACAATGCTCGATGATTCGTTTCATCACAATGCTCCCTTACCCCTGTCATCACAGTGCTCCATGACCCCTTGCATCACAACGCTCCATGACCAATTGCATCACAACGCTCCATGACTCCTATCATCACAATGCTCTATGGCCCTTGTCATCACAATGCTCAATGCCCACTGTCATCACAATGCTCCATGAGCACATTCATCACAATACTCTATGAGCCGTTTCATCACAATGCTAAATGGCCCTTGTCATCACAATGTTCTACGGTGCTTGTCATCACAATGCTGCATGACCCCTGTCATCACAATGCTCCATGGCCCTTGCCATCACAATGCTCCATGAACGCTGTCATCACAATGCCCTCTGACCAGTATCATCACAGTGCTCCTTGGCTGTTGTCATGAAAATGCTCCATAACCCCTGTCTTCACAGTGAACCATGGCCCTTGTCATCACAATGCTCCCTGACCCATTTCATCACAATGCTCCATGACCACTTTCATTACAGAGCTCCATGATCGCTATCATCACAATGATCCATGACCCCTTTCATCACAGTGTTCCAGTACCATTTTCATCACAATGATCCACGACCCCTATCACCACAATGCTCCATGACACTTATTTTCACTATGATCTATGGCCCTTGTCATCACAATGCTCCATGGCCACTGTCACCACAATGCTCCATAACCCCTGACATCACAATAGCCAACGACACCTGTCATCACAATTCACCATGGATCTTGTCATCAAAAGGCTCCATGCTCGTGTCATCACAATGATCCAAGACCCGTGTCATCACAATGCTCCATGGCCGGTCTCATCACAGTGCTCCATGACCCCTGTCATCAAAATTCTCCATGAAATTTCATCACAGTGCTCCATGAACACATTCATCACAATGCTCCATGATCCCTTTCATCACAATGCTCTAGGACCAACATCATCACAATGCTCCATGATCGCTATCATCACAATGCTCCATGACCCCTTTCATAACGATGCTCCAATACCCCCTTTCATCACAATGCTCCATGGTTACTGTCATCACAATGCGCCAGGACCCATGTCATCACAATGCTCTATGACCCTTGTCATCACAATGTTCCATGGCCCTTGTCATCACAATGCTCCATGACCACATTCATCACAATGCTGCATGACCCGTTTCACCACAATGCTAAGTGGCCCTTGTCATCACAATGCTCCATGGTGCTTGTCATCACAATGCTCCATGCCCCCGTCATCACAATGCCCCAGGACCCCTGTCATCACAAGTATCCATGGTCTTTGACATCACAGTGCTCCATGACACCTGTCATCACAATGCTCGATGATTCGTTTCATCACAATGCTCCCTTACCCCTCTCATCACAGTGCTCCATGACCCCTTGCATCACAACGCTCCATGACCAATTGCATCACAACGCTCCATGACTCCTATCATCACAATGCTCTATGGCCCTTGTCATCACAATGCTCAATGCCCACTGTCATCACAATGCTCCATGAGCACATTCATCACAATACTCTATGAGCCGTTTCATCACAATGCTAAATGGCCCTTGTCATCACAATGTTCTACGGTGCTTGTCATCACAATGCTGCATGACCCCTGTCATCACAATGCTCCATGGCCCTTGCCATCACAATGCTCCATGAACGCTGTCATCACAATGCCCTATGACCAGTATCATCACAGTGCTCCTTGGCTGTTGTCATGAAAATGCTCCATAACCCCTGTCATCACAGTGAACCATGGCCCTTGTCATCACAATGCTCCCTGACCCATTTCATCACAATGCTCCATGACCACTTTCATTACAGAGCCCAATGATTGCTATCATCACAATGATCTATGACCCCTTTCATCACAGTGTTCCAGTACCATTTTCATCACAATGATCCACGACCCCTATCACCACAGTGCTCCATGACACTTATTTTCACTATGCTCTGTGGCCCTTGTCATCACAATGCTCCATGGCCACTGTCATCACAATGCTCCATGACCCGTTTCATCACAATGCTAAATTTCCCTTGTCATCACAATGCTCCATGGCGCTTGTCATCACAATGCTGCATGACTCCTGTCATCACACTGCCCTATGACCCCTGTCATCACAAGGCTCCATGGCCCTTGTCATCACAAAGCTCCATAACACCTGTCATCACAATCCTCCATGCCCTTGTCATGACAATGCTCCATGACCCCTGTCATCACAAGTCTCCGTGGCCCTTGACATCACAATTCTCCATGACACCTGACAACACACGGCTCCAGTACGCCTTTCGTCACAATGCTCCAGGCCCCCTGTCATCACAATGCACCATTATCCCTTTCATGGCAATAATCCATGACCCCTTTCATCACAATGCTCCCGTATGCCTTTCATCACAATACTCGATGCCCCCTGTCATCACAATGCCCCATGACCCCTCTCAGCAAAATATTCCATGCCCCATGTAGTCACAATGCTCCATAACAGCTGTCATCACAATGTTCCATGCCCCCTTTCATCGCAATTTTTCAAGACAACTTTCATCACAATGCTCCACGACCACTTTCATCACAATGCTCCTTGGCCTGGGTCATCGCAATGCTCCATGACTCCTTTCATCACAATGCTCCATGGCCTCTGACATCACAATGCTCCATAAGCCATGTCATCACAATGTGCCATGACCCCGTCAAAACAATGCTCCATAACCCCTTTCATCACAATGCTCCGTGACCCATGTCAACACAATTGTCCAGGACCCCTTTCATCACAATGCTCCTTGGCACGTGTCATCACAATGCTCCATGAACAGTATCATCACAATGCACCATGATCCCTGTCATCACAATGCACTATGACACCTGTCATCACAATGCTCCATGACAACTGTCATCACAATGCCACATGACTCCTGTCATCACAATACTCCCTGACCTTTGTCATCACAATGCTCCTTGACGCCTTTCATCACAATGCACCATTACCCCTTTCATCACAATTCTCCAGGCCCTCTGTCACCACAATGCTCCATATCCCCTGACATCACAATGGCCAATGACACCTGTCATCACAATTCACCATGGATCTTGTCATCAAAAGGCTCCATGCTCGTGTCATCACAATGATCCAAGACCCGTGTCATCACAATGCTCCATGGCCGGTCTCATCACAGTGCTCCATGACCCCTGTCATCAAAATTCTCCATGAAATTTCATCACAGTGCTCCATGAACACATTCATCACAATGCTCCATGATCCCTTTCATCACAATGCTCTAGGACCAACATCATCACAATGCCCCATGACCCCTGTCATCACAAGAATCCATGGTCTTTGACATCACAGTGCTCCATGACACCTGTCATCACAATGCTCGATGATTCGTTTCATCACAATGCTCCCTTACCCCTGTCATCACAGTGCTCCATGACCCCTTGCATCACAACGCTCCATGACCAATTGCATCACAACGCTCCATGACTCCTATCATCACAATGCTCTATGGCCCTTGTCATCACAATGCTCAATGCCCACTGTCATCACAATGCTCCATGAGCACATTCATCACAATACTCTATGAGCCGTTTCATCACAATGCTAAATGGCCCTTGTCATCACAATGTTCTACGGTGCTTGTCATGACAATGCTGCATGACCCCTGTCATCACAATGCTCCATGGCCCTTGCCATCACAATGCTCCATGAACGCTGTCATCACAATGCCCTCTGACCAGTATCATCACAGTGCTCCTTGGCTGTTGTCATGAAAATGCTCCATAACCCCTGTCTTCACAGTGAACCATGGCCCTTGTCATCACAATGCTACCTGACCCATTTCATCACAATGCTCCATGACCACTTTCATTACAGAGCTCCATGATCGCTATCATCACAATGATCCATGACCCCTTTCATCACAGTGTTCCAGTACCATTTTCATCACAATGATCCACGACCCCTATCACCACAATGCTCCATGACACGTATTTTCACTATGATCTATGGCCCTTGTCATCACAATGCTCCATGGCCACTGTCACCATAATGCTCCATAACCCCTGACATCACAATAGCCAACGTCACCTGTCATCACAATTCACCATGGATCTTGTCATCAAAAGGCTCCATGCTCGTGTCATCACAATGATCCAAGACCCGTGTCATCACAATGCTCCATGGCCGGTCTCATCACAGTGCTCCATGACCCCTGTCATCAAAATTCTCCATGAAATTTCATCACAGTGCTCCATGAACACATTCATCACAATGCTCCATGATCCCTTTCATCACAATGCTCTAGGACCAACATCATCACAATGCTCCATGATCGCTATCATCACAATGCTCCATGACCCCTTTCATAACGATGCTCCAATACCCCCTTTCATCACAATGCTCCATGTTTACTGTCATCACAATGCGCCAGGACCCATGTCATCACAATGCTCTATAACCCTTGTCATCACAAAGTTCCATGGCCCTTGTCATCACAATGCTCCATGACCACATTCATCACAATGCTGCATGACCCGTTTCACCACA
The DNA here is from genome assembly GCF_028023285.1 of Balaenoptera ricei. Classification (NCBI taxonomy): domain Eukaryota; kingdom Metazoa; phylum Chordata; class Mammalia; order Artiodactyla; family Balaenopteridae; genus Balaenoptera; species Balaenoptera ricei. The sequence continues at coordinate 140,379,890 of NC_082639.1, forward strand.
ATGCTAAGTGGCCCTTGTCATCACAATGCTCCATGGTGCTTGTCATCACAATGCTCCATGCCCCCGTCATCACAATGCCCCAGGACCCCTGTCATCACAAGTATCCATGGTCTTTGACATCACAGTGCTCCATGACACCTGTCATCACAATGCTCGATGATTCGTTTCATCACAATGCTCCCTTACCCCTCTCATCACAGTGCTCCATGACCCCTTGCATCACAACGCTCCATGACCAATTGCATCACAACGCTCCATGACTCCTATCATCACAATGCTCTATGGCCCTTGTCATCACAATGCTCAATGCCCACTGTCATCACAATGCTCCATGAGCACATTCATCACAATACTCTATGAGCCGTTTCATCACAATGCTAAATGGCCCTTGTCATCACAATGTTCTACGGTGCTTGTCATCACAATGCTGCATGACCCCTGTCATCACAATGCTCCATGGCCCTTGCCATCACAATGCTCCATGAACGCTGTCATCACAATGCCCTATGACCAGTATCACCACAGTGCTCCTTGGCTGTTGTCATGAAAATGCTCCATAACCCCTGTCATCACAGTGAACCATGGCCCTTGTCATCACAATGCTCCCTGACCCATTTCATCACAATGCTCCATGACCACTTTCATTACAGAGCCCCATGATTGCTATCATCACAATGATCTATGACCCCTTTCATCACAGTGTTCCAGTACCATTTTCATCACAATGATCCACGACCCCTATCACCACAATGCTCCATAACACTTATTTTCACTATGCTCTATGGCCCTTGTCATCACAATGCTCCATGGCCACTGTCATCACAATGCTCCATGACCCGTTTCATCACAATGCTAAATTTCCCTTGTCATCACAATGCTCCATGGCGCTTGTCATCACAATGCTGCATGACTCCTGTTATCACACTGCCCTATGACCCCTGTCATCACAAGGCTCCATGGCCCTTGTCATCACAAAGCTCCATAACACCTGTCATCACAATCCTCCATGCCCTTGTCATGACAATGCTCCATGACCCCTGTCATCACAAGTCTCCGTGGCCCTTGACATCACAATTCTCCATGACACCTGACAACACAAGGCTCCAGTACGCGTTTCATCACAATGCTCCAGGCCCCCTGTCATCACAATGCACCATGATCCCTTTCATGGCAATAATCCATGACCCGTTTCATCACAATGCTCCAGTATGCCTTTCATCACAATACTCGATGCCCCCTGTCATCACAATGCCCCATGACCCCTCTCAGCAAAATATACCATGCCCCATGTAGTCACAATGCTCCATAACAGCTGTCATCACAATGTTCCATGCCCCCTTTCATAGCAATTTTTCAAGACAACTTTCATCACAATGTTCCATGACCACTTTCATCACAATGCTCCTTGGCCTGGGTCATCGCAATGCTCCATGACTCCTTTCATCACAATGCTCCATGGCCTCTGACATCACAATGCTCCATAAGCCATGTCATCACAATGTGCCATGACCCCGTCAAAACAATGCTCCATAACCCCTTTCATCAAAATGCTCCGTGACCCATGTCAACACAATTGTCCAGGACCCCTTTCATCACAATGCTCCTTGGCACGTGTCATCACAATGCTCCATGAACAGTATCATCACAATGCACCATGATCCCTGTCATCACAATGCACTATGACACCTGTCAACACAATGCTCCAAGACAACTGTCATCACAGTGCCACATGACTCCTGTCATCACAATACTCCCTGACCTTTGTCATCACAATGCTCCTTGACGCCTTTCATCACAATGCACCATTACCCCTTTCATCACAATTCTCCAGGCCCTCTGTCACCACAATGCTCCATAACCCCTGACATCACAATGGCCAACGACACCTGTCATCACAATTCACCATGGATCTTGTCATCAAAAGGCTCCATGCTCGTGTCATCACAATGATCCAAGACCCGTGTCATCACAATGCTCCATGGCCGGTCTCATCACAGTGCTCCATGACCCCTGTCATCAAAATTCTCCATGAACTTTCATCACAGTGCTCCATGAACACATTCATCACAATGCTCCATGATCCCTTTCATCACAATGCTCTAGGACCAACATCATCACAATGCCCCATGACCCCTGTCATCACAAGAATCCATGGTCTTTGACATCACAGTGCTCCATGACACCTGTCATCACAATGCTCGATGATTCGTTTCATCACAATGCTCCCTTACCCCTGTCATCACAGTGCTCCATGACCCCTTGCATCACAACGCTCCATGACCAATTGCATCACAACGCTCCATGACTCCTATCATCACAATGCTCTATGGCCCTTGTCATCACAATGCTCAATGCCCACTGTCATCACAATGCTCCATGAGCACATTCATCACAATACTCTATGAGCCGTTTCATCACAATGCTAAATGGCCCTTGTCATCACAATGTTCTACGGTGCTTGTCATCACAATGCTGCATGACCCCTGTCATCACAATGCTCCATGGCCCTTGCCATCACAATGCTCCATGAACGCTGTCATCACAATGCCCTCTGACCAGTATCATCACAGTGCTCCTTGGCTGTTGTCCTGAAAATGCTCCATAACCCCTGTCTTCACAGTGAACCATGGCCCTTGTCATCACAATGCTCCCTGACACATTTCATCACAATGCTCCATGACCACTTTCATTACAGAGCTCCATGATCGCTATCATCACAATGATCCATGACCCCTTTCATCACAGTGTTCCAGTACCATTTTCATCACAATGATCCACGACCCCTATCACCACAATGCTCCATGACACTTATTTTCACTATGATCTATGGCCCTTGTCATCACAATGCTCCATGGCCACTGTCACCACAATGCTCCATAACCCCTGACATCACAATAGCCAACGACACCTGTCATCACAATTCACCATGGATCTTGTCATCAAAAGGCTCCATGCTCGTGTCATCACAATGATCCAAGACCCGTGTCATCACAATGCTCCATGGCCGGTCTCATCACAGTGCTCCATGACCCCTGTCATCAAAATTCTCCATGAAATTTCATCACAGTGCTCCATGAACACATTCATCACAATGCTCCATGATCCCTTTCATCACAATGCTCTAGGACCAACATCATCACAATGCTCCATGATCGCTATCATCACAATGCTCCATGACCCCTTTCATAACGATGCTCCAATACCCCCTTTCATCACAATGCTCCATGGTTCCTGTCATCACAATGCGCCAGGACCCATGTCATCACAATGCTCTATGACCCTTGTCATCACAATGTTCCATGGCCCTTGTCATCAGAATGCTCCATGACCACATTCATCACAATGCTGCATGACCCGTTTCACCACAATGCTAAGTGGCCCTTGTCATCACAATGCTCCATGGTGCTTGTCATCACAATGCTCCATGCCCCCGTCATCACAATGCCCCAGGACCCCTGTCATCACAAGTATCCATGGTCTTTGACATCACAGTGCTCCATGACACCTGTCATCACAATGCTCGATGATTCGTTTCATCACAATGCTCCCTTACCCCTCTCATCACAGTGCTCCATGACCCCTTGCATCACAACGCTCCATGACCAATTGCATCACAACACTCCATGACTCCTATCATCACAATGCTCTATGGCCCTTGTCATCACAATGCTCAATGCCCACTGTCATCACAATGCTCCATGAGCACATTCATCACAATACTCTATGAGCCGTTTCATCACAATGCTAAATGGCCCTTGTCATCACAATGTTCTACGGTGCTTGTCATCACAATGCTGCATGACCCCTGTCATCACAATGCTCCATGGCCCTTGCCATCACAATGCTCCATGAACGCTGTCATCACAATGCACTATGACCAGTATCACCACAGTGCTCCTTGGCTGTTGTCATGAAAACGCTCCATAACCCCTGTCATCACAGTGAACCATGGCCCTTGTCATCACAATGCTCCCTGACCCATTTCATCACAATGCTCCATGACCACTTTCATTACAGAGCCCCATGATTGCTATCATCACAATGATCTATGACCCCTTTCATCACAGTGTTCCAGTACCATTTTCATCACAATGATCCACGACCCCTATCACCACAATGCTCCATGACACTTATTTTCACTATGCTCTATGGCCCTTGTCATCACAATGCTCCATGGCCACTGTCATCACAATGCTCCATGACCCGTTTCATCACAATGCTAAATTTCCCTTGTCATCACAATGCTCCATGGCGCTTGTCATCACAATGCTGCATGACTCCTGTCATCACACTGCCCTATGACCCCTGTCATCACAAGGCTCCATGGCCCTTGTCATCACAAAGCTCCATAACACCTGTCATCACAATCCTCCATGCCCTTGTCATGACAATGCTCCATGACCCCTGTCATCACAAGTCTCCGTGGCCCTTGACATCACAATTCTCCATGACACCTGACAACACAAGGCTCCAGTACGCGTTTCATCACAATGCTCCAGGCCCCCTGTCATCACAATGCACCATGATCCCTTTCATGGCAATAATCCATGACCCCTTTCATCACAATGCTCCAGTATGCCTTTCATCACAATACTCGATGCCCCCTGTCATCACAATGCCCCATGACTCCTCTCAGCAAAATATTCCATGCCCCATGTAGTCACAATGCTCCATACGAGCTGTCATCACAATGCTCCATGACCCTTGTCATGACAATGCTCCATGGCATTTTTCATCACAATGTTCCATGCCCCCTTTCATCGCAATTCTCCAAGACAACTTTCATCACAATGCTCCATGACCACTTTTATCACAATGCTCCTTGGCCTTGGTCATCGCAATGCTCCATGACTCCTTTCATCACAATGCTCCATGGCCTCTGACATCACAATGCTCCATAAGCCATGTCATCACAATGCACCATTATCCCTTTCATGGCAATAATCCATGACCCCTTTCATCACAATGCTCCAGTATGCGTTTCATCACAATACTCGATGCCCCCTGTCATCACAATGCCCCATGACCCCTCTCAGCAAAATATTCCATGCCCCATGTAGTCACAATGCTCCATAACAGCTGTCATCACAATGTTCCATGCCCCCTTTCATCGCAATTTTTCAAGACAACTTTCATCACAATGCTCCAAGACCACTTTCATCACATTGCTCCTTGGCCTGGGTCATCGCAATGCTCCATGACTCCTTTCATCACAATGCTCCATGGCCTCTGACATCACAATGCTCCATAAGCCATGTCATCACAATGCTCCATGAACAGTATCATCACAATGCACCATGATCCCTGTCATCACAATGCACTATGACACCTGTCATCACAATGCTCCAAGACAACTGTCATCACAATGCCACATGACTCCTGTCATCACAATACTCCATGACCTTTGTCATCACAATGCTCCATGACGCCTTTCATCACAATGCACCATTACCCCTTTCATCACAATTCTCCAGGCCCTCTGTCACCACAATGCTCCATAACCCCTGACATCACAATGGCCAACGACACCTGTCATCACAATTCACCATGGATCTTGTCATCAAAAGGCTCCATCCTCGTGTCATCACAATGATCCAAGACCCGTGTCATCACAATGCTCCATGGCCGGTCTCATCACAGTGCTCCATGACCCCTGTCATCAAAATTCTCCATGAACTTTCATCACAGTGCTCCATGAACACATTCATCACAATGCTCCATGATCCCTTTCATCACAATGCTCTAGGACCAACATCATCACAATGCCCCATGACCCCTGTCATCACAAGAATCCATGGTCTTTGACATCACAGTGCTCCATGACACCTGTCATCACAATGCTCGATGATTCGTTTCATCACAATGCTCCCTTACCCCTGTCATCACAGTGCTCCATGACCCCTTGCATCACAACGCTCCATGACCAATTGCATCACAACGCTCCATGACTCCTATCATCACAATGCTCTATGGCCCTTGTCATCACAATGCTCAATGCCCACTGTCATCACAATGCTCCATGAGCACATTCATCAGAATACTCTATGAGCCGTTTCATCACAATGCTAAATGGCCCTTGTCATCACAATGTTCTACGGTGCTTGTCATCACAATGCTGCATGACCCCTGTCATCACAATGCTCCATGGCCCTTGCCATCACAATGCTCCATGAACGCTGTCATCACAATGCCCTATGACCAGTATCACCACAGTGCTCCTTGGCTGTTGTCATGAAAATGCTCCATAACCCCTGTCATCATAGTGAACCATGGCCCTTGTCATCACAATGCTCCCTGACCCATTTCATCACAATGCTCCATGACCACTTTCATTACAGAGCTCCATGATCGCTATCATCACAATGATCCATGACCCCTTTCATCACAGTGTTCCAGTACCATTTTCATCACAATGATCCACGACCCCTATCATCACAATGCTCCATGACACGTATTTTCACTATGCTCTATGGCCCTTGTCATCACAATTCTCCATGGCCAATGTCATCACAATGCTCCATGACCCGTTTCATCACAATGCTAAATTTCCCTTGTCATCACAATGCTCCATGGTGCTTGTCATCACAATGCTGCATGACTCCTGTCATCACACTGCCCTATGACCCCTGTCATCACAAGGCTCCATGGTCCTTGTCATCACAAAGCTCCATAACACCTGTCATCACAATCCTCCATGCCCTTGTCATGACAATGCTCCATGACCACTGTCATCACAAGGCACCGTGGCCCTTGACATCACAATTCTCCATGACACCTGACAACACAAGGCTCCAGTACGCGTTTCATCACAATGCTCCAGGCCCCCTGTCATCACAATGCACCATGATCCCTTTCATGGCAATAATCCATGACCCGTTTCATCACAATGCTCCAGTATGCCTTTCATCACAATACTCGATGCCCCCTGTCATCACAATGCCCCATGACCCATCTCAGCAAAATATTCCATGCCCCCTGTAGTCACAATGCTCCATACCAGCTGTCATCACAATGCTCCATGACCCTTGTCATGACAATGCTCCATGGCATTTTTCATCACAATGTTCCATGCCCCCTTTCATCGCAATTCTTCAAGACAATTTTCAACACAATGCTCCATGACCACTTTCATCACAATGCTCCTTGGCCTGGGTCATCGCAATGCTCCATGACTCCTTTCATCACAATGCTCCATGGCCTCTGACATCACAATGCTCCATAAGCCATGTCATCACAATGTGCCATGACCCCGTCAAAACAATGCTCCATAACCCATTCATCACAATGCTCCGTGACCCATGTCAACACAATTGTCCAGGACCCCTTTCATGACAATGCTCCTTGGCACGTGTCATCACAATGCTCCATGAACAGTATCATCACAATGCACCATGATCCCTGTCATCACAATGCACTATGACACCTGTCATCACAATGCTCCAAGACAACTGTCATCACAATGCCACATGACTCCTGTCATCACAATACTCCCTGACCTTTGTCATCACAATGCTCCTTGACGCCTTTCATCACAATGCACCATTACCCCTTTCATCACAATTCTCCAGGCCCTCTCTCACCACAATGCTCCATAACCCCTGACATCACAATGGCCAACGACACCTGTCATCACAATTCACCATGGATCTTGTCATCAAAAGGCTCCATGCTCGTGTCATCACAATGATCCAAGACCCGTGTCATCACAATGCTCCGTGGCCGGTCTCATCACCGTGCTCCATGACCCCTGTCATCAAAATTCTCCATGAACTTTCATCACAGTGCACCATGAACACATTCATCACAATGCTCCATGATCCCTTTCATCACAATGCTCTAGGACCTACACCATCACAATGCTCCATGATCGCTATCATCACAATGCTCCATGACCCCTTTCATAACGATGCTCCAATACCCCCTTTCATCACAATGCTCCATGGTTCCTGTCATCACAATGCGCCAGGACCCATGTCATCACAATGCTCTATGACCCTTGTCATCACAATGTTCCATGGCCCTTGTTATCACAATGCTCCATGACCACATTCATCACAATGCTGCATGACCCGTTTCACCACAATGCTAAGTGGCCCTTGTCATCACAATGCTCCATGGTGCTTTTCATCACAATGCTCCATGCCCCCGTCATCACAATGCCCCAGGACCCCTGTCATCACAAGAATCCATGGTTTTTGACATCACAGTGCTCCATGACACATGTCATCACAATGCTCGATGATTCGTTTCATCACAATGCTCCCTTACCCCTGTCATCACAATGCTCGATGATTCGTTTCATCACAATGCTCCCTTACCCCTCTCATCACAGTGCTCCATGACCCCTTGCATCACAACGCTCCATGACCAATTTCATCACAATGCTCCATGACTCCTATCATCACAATGCTCTATGGCCCTTGTCATCACAATGCTCAATGCCCACTGTCATCACAATGCTCCATGAGCACATTCATCACAATACTCTATGAGCCGTTTCATCACAATGTTAAATGGCCCTTGTCATCACAATGTTCTACGGTGCTTGTCATCACAATGCTGCATGACCCCCGTCATCACAAAGCTCCATGGCCCTTGCCATCACAATGCTCCATGAACGCTGTCATCACAATGCCCTATGACCAGTATCATCACAGTGCTCCTTGACTGTTGTCATGAAAATGCTCCATAACCCCTGTCATCACAGTGAACCATGGCCCTTGTCATCACAATGCTCCCTGACCCATTTCATCACAATGCTCCATGACCACTTTCATTACAGAGCTCCATGACCGCTATCATCACAATGATCCATGACCCCTTTCATCACAGTGTTCCAGTACCATTTTCATCACAATGATCCACGACCCCTATCACCACAATGCTCCATGACACGTATTTTCACTATGCTCTATGGCCCTTGTCATCACAATGCTCCATGGCCACTGTCATCACAATGCTCCATGACCCGTTTCATCACAATGCTAAATTTCCCTTGTCATCACAATGCTCCATGGCGCTTGTCATCACAATGCTGCATTTCTCCTGTCATCACACTGCCCTATGACCCCTGTCATCACAAGGTTCCATGGCCCTTGTCATCACAATGCTCCATAACACCTGTCATCACAATCCTCCATGCCCTTGTCATGACAATGCTCCATGACCCCTGTCATCACAAGGCTCCGTGGCCCTTGACATCACAATTCTCCATGACACCTGACAACACAATGCTCCAGTACGCCTTTCATCACAATGCTCCAGGCCCCCTGTCATCACAACGCACCATGATCCCTTTCATGACAATAATCCATGACCCCTTTCATCACAATGCCCCAGTATGCCTTTCATCACAATACCCGATGCCCCCTGTCATCACAATGCCCCATGAACCCTCTCAGCAAAATATTCCATGCCCCCTGTAGTCACAATGCTCCATAACAGCTTTCATCACAATGCTCCATGACACTTGTCATGACAATGCTCCATGGCATTGTTCATCACTAGGTTCCATGCCCCCTTTCATCGCAATTTTTCAAGACAACTTTCATCACAATGCTCCATGACCACTTTCATCACAATGCTCCTTGGCCTGGGTCATCGCAATGCTCCATGACTCCTTTCATCACAATGCTCCATGGCCTCTGACATCACAATGCTCCATAAGCCATGTCATCACAATGTGCCATGACCCCGTCAAAACAATGCTCCATAACCCCTTTCATCACAATGCTCCGTGACCCATGTCAACACAATTGTCCAGGACCCCTTTCATCACAATGCTCCTTGGCACGTGTCATCACAATGCTCCATGAACAGTATCATCACAATGCACCATGATCCCTGTCATAACAATGCACTATGACACCTGTCATCACAATGCTCCAAGACAACTGTCATCACAATGCCACATGACTCCTGTCATCACAATACTCCCTGACCTTTGTCATCACAATGCTCCATGACGCCTTTCATCACAATGCACCATTACCCCTTTCATCACAATTCTCCAGGCCCTCTGTCATCACAATGCTCCATAACCCCTGACATCACAATGGCCAACGACACCTGTCATCACAATTCACCATGGATCTTGTCATCAAAAGGCTCCATGCTCGTGTCATCACAATGATCCAAGACCCGTGTCATCACAATGCTCCATGGCCGGTCTCATCACAGTGCTCCATGACCCCTGTCATCAAAATTCTCCATGAACTTTCATCACAGTGCTCCATGAACACATTCATCACAATGCTCCATGATCCCTTTCATCACAATGCTCTAGGACCAACATCATCACAATGCCCCATGACCCCTGTCATCACAAGAATCCATGGTCTTTGACATCACAGTGCTCCATGACACCTGTCATCACAATGCTCGATGATTCGTTTCATCACAATGCTCCCTTACCCCTCTCATCACAGTGCTCCATGACCCCTTGCATCACAACGCTCCATGACCAATTGCATCACAACGCTCCATGACTCCTATCATCACAATGCTCTATGGCCCTTGTCATCACAATGCTCAATGCCCACTGTCATCACAATGCTCCATGAGCACATTCATCACAATACTCTATGAGCCGTTTCATCACAATGCTAAATGGCCCTTGTCATCACAATGTTCTACGGTGCTTGTCATCACAATGCTGCATGACCCCTGTCATCACACTGCTCCATGGCCCTTGCCATCACAATGCTCCATGAACGCTGTCATCACAATACCCTCTGACCAGGATCATCACAGTGCTCCTTGGCTGTTGTCATGAAAATGCTCCATAACCCCTGTCTTCACAGTGAACCATGGCCCTTGTCATCACAATGCTCCCTGACACATTTCATCACAATGCTCCATGACCACTTTCATTACAGAGGTCCATGACCGCTATCATCACAATGATCCATGACCCCTTTCATCACAGTGTTCCAGTACCATTTTCATCACAATGATCCATGACCCCTATCACCACAATGCTCCATGACACGTATTTTCACTATGCTCTATGGCCCTTGTCATCACAATGCTCCATGGCCACTGTCATCACAATGCTCCATGACCCGTTTCATCACAATGCTAAATTTCCCTTGTCATCACAATGCTCCATGGCGCTTGTCATCACAATGCTGCATGACTCCTGTCATCACACTGCCCTATGACCCCTGTCATCACAAGGTTCCATGGCCCTTGTCATCACAATGCTCCATAACACCTGTCATCACAATCCTCCATGCCCTTGTCATGACAATGCTCCATGACCCCTGTCATCACAAGGCTCCGTGGCCCTTGACATCACAATTCTCCATGACACCTGACAACACAATGCTCCAGTACGCCTTTCATCACAATGCTCCAGGCCCCCTGTCATCACAACGCACCATGATCCCTTTCATGACAATAATCCATGACCCCTTTCATCACAATGCCCCAGTATGCCTTTCATCACAATACACGATGCCCCCTGTCATCACAATGCCCCATGAACCCTCTCAGCAAAATATTCCATGCCCCCTGTAGTCACAATGCTCCATAACAGCTTTCATCACAATGCTCCATGACACTTGTCATGACAATGCTCCATGGCTTGTTCATCACTAGGTTCCATGCCCCCTTTCATCGCAATTTTTCAAGACAACTTTCATCACAATGCTCCATGACCACTTTCATCACAATGCTCCTTGGCCTGGGTCATCGCAATGCTCCATGACTCCTTTCATCACAATGCTCCATGGCCTCTGACATCACAATGCTCCATAAGCCATGTCATCACAATGTGCCATGACCCCGTCAAAACAATGCTCCATAACCCCTTTCATCACAATGCTCCGTGACCCATGTCAACACAATTGTCCAGGACCCCTTTCATCACAATGCTCCTTGGCACGTGTCATCACAATGCTCCATGAACAGTATCATCACAATGCACCATGATCCCTGTCATCAAAATGCACTATGACACCTGTCATCACAATGCTCCAAGACAACTGTCATCACAATGCCACATGACTCCTGTCATCACAATACTCCCTGACCTTTGTCATCACAATGCTCCATGACGCCTTTCATCACAATGCACCATTACCCCTTTCATCACAATTCTCCAGGCCCTCTGTCACCACAATGCTCCATAACCCCTGACATCACAATGGCCAACGACACCTGTCATCACAATTCACCATGGATCTTGTCATCAAAAGGCTCCATGCTCGTGTCATCACAATGATCCAAGACCCGTGTCATCACAATGCTCCATGGCCGGTCTCATCACAGTGCTCCATGACCCCTGTCATCAAAATTCTCCATGAACTTTCATCACAGTGCTCCATGAACACATTCATCACAATGCTCCATGATCCCTTTCATCACAATGCTCTAGGACCAACATCATCACAATGCCCCATGACCCCTGTCATCACAAGAATCCATGGTCTTTGACATCACAGTGCTCCATGACACCTGTCATCACAATGCTCGATGATTCGTTTCATCACAATGCTCCCTTACCCCTGTCATCACAGTGCTCCATGACCCCTTGCATCACAACGCTCCATGACCAATTGCATCACAACGCTCCATGACTCCTATCATCACAATGCTCTATGGCCCTTGTCATCACAATGCTCAATGCCCACTGTCATCACAATGCTCCATGAGCACATTCATCACAATACTCTATGAGCCGTTTCATCACAATGCTAAATGGCCCTTGTCATCACAATGTTCTACGGTGCTTGTCATCACAATGCTGCATGACCCCTGTCATCACAATGCTCCATGGCCCTTGCCATCACAATGCTCCATGAACGCTGTCATCACAATACCCTCTGACCAGTATCATCACAGTGCTCCTTGGCTGTTGTCATGAAAATGCTCCATAACCCCTGTTTTCACAGTGAACCATGGCCCTTGTCATCACAATGCTCCCTGACCCATTTCATCACAATGCTCCATGACCACTTTCATTACAGAGCTCCATGATTGCTATCATCACAATGATCCATGACCCCTTTCATCACAGTGTTCCAGTACCATTTTCATCACAATGATCCACGACCCCTATCACCACAATGCTCCATGACACTTATTTTCACTATGATCTATGGCCCTTGTCATCACAATGCTCCATGGCCACTGTCACCACAATGCTCCATAACCCCTGACATCACAATAGCCAACGACACCTGTCATCACAATTCACCATGGATCTTGTCATGAAAAGGCTCCATGCTCGTGTCATCACAATGATCCAAGACCCGTGTCATCACAATGCTCCATGGCCGGTCTCATCACAGTGCTCCATGACCCCTGTCATCAAAATTCTCCATGAAATTTCATCACAGTGCTCCATGAACACATTCATCACAATGCTCCATGATCCCTTTCATCACAATGCTCTTGGACCAACATCATCACAATGCTCCATGATCGCTATCATCACAATGCTCCATGACCCCTTTCATAACGATGCTCCAATACCCCCTTTCATCACAATGCTCCATGGTTACTGTCATCACAATGTGCCAGGACCCATGTCATCACAATGCTCTATGACCCTTGTCATCACAATGTTCCATGGCCCTTGTCATCACAATGCTCCATGACCACATTCATCACAATGCTGCATGACCCGTTTCACCACAATGCTAAGTGGCCCTTGTCATCACAATGCTCCATGGTGCTTGTCATCACAATGCTCCATGCCCCCGTCATCACAATGCCCCAGGACCACTGTCATCACAAGTATCCATGGTCTTTGACATCACAGTGCTCCATGACACCTGTCATCACAATGCTCGATGATTCGTTTCATCACAATGCTCCCTTACCCCTCTCATCACAGTGCTCCATGACCCCTTGCATCACAACGCTCCATGACCAATTGCATCACAACGCTCCATGACTCCTATCATCACAATGCTCTATGGCCCTTGTCATCACAATGCTCAATGCCCACTGTCATCACAATGCTCCATGAGCACATTCATCACAATACTCTATGAGCCGTTTCATCACAATGCTAAATGGCCCTTGTCATCACAATGTTCTACGGTGCTTGTCATCACAATGCTGCATGACCCCTGTCATCACAATGCTCCATGGCCCTTGCCATCACAATGCTCCATGAACGCTGTCATCACAATGCCCTATGACCAGTATCACCACAGTGCTCCTTGGCTGTTGTCATGAAAATGCTCCATAACCCCTGTCATCACAGTGAACCATGGCCCTTGTCATCACAATGCTCCCTGACCCATTTCATCACAATGCTCCATGACCACTTTCATTACAGAGCCCCATGATCGCTATCATCACAATGATCTATGACCCCTTTCATCACAGTGTTCCAGTACCATTTTCATCACAATGATCCACGACCCCTATCACCACAATGCTCCATGACACTTATTTTCACTATGCTCTATGGCCCTTGTCATCACAATGCTCCATGGCCACTGTCATCACAATGCTCCATGACCCGTTTCATCACAATGCTAAATTTCCCTTGTCATCACAATGCTCCATGGCGCTTGTCATCACAATGCTGCATGACTCCTGTCATCACACTGCCCTATGACCCCTGTCATCACAAGGCTCCATGGCCCTTGTCATCACAAAGCTCCATAACACCTGTCATCACAATCCTCCATGCCCTTGTCATGACAATGCTCCATGACCCCTGTCATCACAAGTCTCCGTGGCCCTTGACATCACAATTCTCCATGACACCTGACAACACAAGGCTCCAGTACGCGTTTCATCACAATGCTCCAGGCCCCCTGTCATCACAATGCACCATGATCCCTTTCATGGCAATAATCCATGACCCCTTTCATCACAATGCTCCAGTATGCCTTTCATCACAATACTGGATGCCCCCTGTCATCACAATGCCCCATGACCCCTCTCAGCAAAATATTCCATGCCCCATGTAGTCAGAATGCTCCATACGAGCTGTCATCACAATGCTCCATGACCCTTGTCATGACAATGCTCCATGGCATTTTTCATCACAATGTTCCATGCCCCCTTTCATCGCAATTCTTCAAGACAACTTTCATCACAATGCTCCATGACCACTTTCATCACAATGCTCCTTGGCCTTGGTCATCGCAATGCTCCATGACTCCTTTCATCACAATGCTCCATGGCCTCTGACATCACAATGCTCCATAAGCCATGTCATCACAATGCACCATTATCCCTTTCATGGCAATAAACCATGACCCCTTTCATCACAATGCTCCAGTATGCCTTTCATCACAATACTCGATGCCCCCTGTCATCACAATGCCCCATGACCCCTCTCAGCAAAATATTCCATGCCCCATGTAGTCACAATGCTCCATAACAGCTGTCATCACAATGTTCCATGCCCCCTTTCATCGCAATTTTTCAAGACAACTTTCATCACAATGCTCCATGACCACTTTCGTCACATTGCTCCTTGGCCTGGGTCATCGCAATGCTCCATGACTCCTTTCATCACAATGCTCCATGGCCTCTGACATCACAATGCTCCATAAGCCATGTCATCACAATGCTCCATGAACAGTATCATCACAATGCACCATGATCCCTGTCATCACAATGCACTATGACACCTGTCATCACAATGCTCCAAGACAACTGTCATCACAATGCCACATGACTCCTGTCATCACAATACTCCCTGACCTTTGTCATCACAATGCTCCATGATGCCTTTCATCACAATGCACCATTACCCCTTTCATCACAATTCTGCATGTTCTCTGTCACCACAATGCTCCATAACCCCTGACATCACAATGGCCAACGACACCTGTCATCACAATTCACCATGGATCTTGTCATCAAAAGGCTCCATGCTCGTGTCATCACAATGATCCAATACCCGTGTCATCACAATGCTCCATGGCCGGTCTCATCACAGTGCTCCATGACCCCTGTCATCAAAATTCTCCATGAACTTTCATCACAGTGCTCCATGAACACATTCATCACAATGCTCCATGATCCCTTTCATCACAATGCTCTAGGACCAACATCATCACAATGCCCCATGACCCCTGTCATCACAAGAATCCATGGTCTTTGACATCACAGTGCTCCATGACACCTGTCATCACAATGCTCGATGATTCGTTTCATCACAATGCTCCCTTACCCCTGTCATCACAGTGCTCCATGACCCCTTGCATCACAACGCTCCATGACCAATTGCATCACAACGCTCCATGACTCCTATCATCACAATGCTCTATGGCCCTTGTCATCACAATGCTCAATGCCCACTGTCATCACAATGCTCCATGAGCACATTCATCACAATACTCTATGAGCCGTTTCATCACAATGCTAAATGGCCCTTGTCATCACAATGTTCTACGGTGCTTGTCATCACAATGCTGCATGACCCCTGTCATCACACTGCTCCATGGCCCTTGCCATCACAATGCTCCATGAACGCTGTCATCACAATACCCTCTGACCAGG
This sequence comes from Balaenoptera ricei, assembly GCF_028023285.1. Classification (NCBI taxonomy): domain Eukaryota; kingdom Metazoa; phylum Chordata; class Mammalia; order Artiodactyla; family Balaenopteridae; genus Balaenoptera; species Balaenoptera ricei. Next base: position 140,396,369 of record NC_082639.1, read on the forward strand.
ATCATCACAGTGCTCCTTGGCTGTTGTCATGAAAATGCTCCATAACCCCTGTCTTCACAGTGAACCATGGCCCTTGTCATCACAATGCTCCCTGACCCATTTCATCACAATGCTCCATGACCACTTTCATTACAGAGGTCCATGACCGCTATCATCACAATGATCCATGACCCCTTTCATCACAGTGTTCCAGTACCATTTTCATCACAATGATCCACGACCCCTATCACCACAATGCTCCATGACACGTATTTTCACTATGCTCTATGGCCCTTGTCATCACAATGCTCCATGGCCACTGTCATCACAATGCTCCATGACCCGTTTCATCACAATGCTAAATTTCCCTTGTCATCACAATGCTCCATGGCGCTTGTCATCACAATGCTGCATTTCTCCTGTCATCACACTGCCCTATGACCCCTGTCATCACAAGGTTCCATGGCCCTTGTCATCACAATGCTCCATAACACCTGTCATCACAATCCTCCATGCCCTTGTCATGACAATGCTCCATGACCCCTGTCATCACAAGGCTCCGTGGCCCTTGACATCACAATTCTCCATGACACCTGACAACACAATGCTCCAGTACGCCTTTCATCACAATGCTCCAGGCCCCCTGTCATCACAACGCACCATGATCCCTTTCATGACAATAATCCATGACCCCTTTCATCACAATGCCCCAGTATGCCTTTCATCACAATACTCGATGCCCCCTGTCATCACAATGCCCCATGAACCCTCTCAGCAAAATATTCCATGCCCCCTGTAGTCACAATGCTCCATAACAGCTTTCATCACAATGCTCCATGACACTTGTCATGACAATGCTCCATGGCTTGTTCATCACTAGGTTCCATGCCCCCTTTCATCGCAATTTTTCAAGACAACTTTCATCACAATGCTCCATGACCACTTTCATCACAATGCTCCTTGGCCTGGGTCATCGCAATGCTCCATGACTCCTTTCATCACAATGCTCCATGGCCTCTGACATCACAATGCTCCATAAGCCATGTCATCACAATGTGCCATGACCCCGTCAAAACAATGCTCCATAACCCCTTTCATCACAATGCTCCGTGACCCATGTCAACACAATTGTCCAGGACCCCTTTCATCACAATGCTCCTTGGCACGTGTCATCACAATGCTCCATGAACAGTATCATCACAATGCACCATGATCCCTGTCATCACAATGCACTATGACACCTGTCATCACAATGCTCCAAGACAACTGTCATCACAATGCCACATGACTCCTGTCATCACAATACTCCCTGACCTTTGTCATCACAATGCTCCATGACGCCTTTCATCACAATGCACCATTACCCCTTTCATCACAATTCTCCAGGCCCTCTGTCACCACAATGCTCCATAACCCCTGACATCACAATGGCCAACGACACCTGTCATCACAATTCACCATGGATCTTGTCATCAAAAGGCTCCATGCTCGTGTCATCACAATGATCCAAGACCCGTGTCATCACAATGCTCCATGGCCGGTCTCATCACAGTGCTCCATTACCCCTGTCATCAAAATTCTCCATGAACTTTCATCACAGTGCTCCATGAACACATTCATCACAATGCTCCATGATCCCTTTCATCACAATGCTCTAGGACCAACATCATCACAATGCCCCATGACCCCTGTCATCACAAGAATCCATGGTCTTTGACATCACAGTGCTCCATGACACCTGTCATCACAATGCTCGATGATTCGTTTCATCACAATGCTCCCTTACCCCTGTCATCACAGTGCTCCATGACCCCTTGCATCACAACGCTCCATGACCAATTGCATCACAACGCTCCATGACTCCTATCATCACAATGCTCTATGGCCCTTGTCATCACAATGCTCAATGCCCACTGTCATCACAATGCTCCATGAGCACATTCATCACAATACTCTATGAGCCGTTTCATCACAATGCTAAATGGCCCTTGTCATCACAATGTTCTACGGTGCTTGTCATCACAATGCTGCATGACCCCTGTCATCACACTGCTCCATGGCCCTTGCCATCACAATGCTCCATGAACGCTGTCATCACAATACCCTCTGACCAGGATCATCACAGTGCTCCTTGGCTGTTGTCATGAAAATGCTCCATAACCCCTGTCTTCACAGTGAACCATGGCCCTTGTCATCTCAATGCTCCCTGACCCATTTCATCACAATGCTCCATGACCACTTTCATTACAGAGGTCCATGACCGCTATCATCACAATGATCCATGACCCCTTTCATCACAGTGTTCCAGTACCATTTTCATCACAATGATCCACGACCCCTATCACCACAATGCTCCATGACACGTATTTTCACTATGCTCTATGGCCCTTGTCATCACAATGCTCCATGGCCACTGTCATCACAATGCTCCATGACCCGTTTCATCACAATGCTAAATTTCCCTTGTCATCACAATGCTCCATGGCGCTTGTCATCACAATGCTGCATTTCTCCTGTCATCACACTGCCCTATGACCCCTGTCATCACAAGGTTCCATGGCCCTTGTCATCACAATGCTCCATAACACCTGTCATCACAATCCTCCATGCCCTTGTCATGACAATGCTCCATGACCCCTGTCATCACAAGTCTCCGTGGCCCTTGACATCACAATTCTCCATGACACCTGACAACACAATGCTCCAGTACGCCTTTCATCACAATGCTCCAGCCCCCCTGTCATCACAACGCACCATGATCCCTTTCATGACAATAATCCATGACCCCTTTCATCACAATGCCCCAGTATGCCTTTCATCACAATACTCGATGCCCCCTGTCATCACAATGCCCCATGAACCCTCTCAGCAAAATATTCCATGCCCCCTGTAGTCACAATGCTCCATAACAGCTTTCATCACAATGCTCCATGACACTTGTCATGACAATGCTCCATGGCTTGTTCATCACTAGGTTCCATGCCCCCTTTCATCGCAATTTTTCAAGACAACTTTCATCACAATGCTCCATGACCACTTTCATCACAATGCTCCTTGGCCTGGGTCATCGCAATGCTCCATGACTCCTTTCATCACAATGCTCCATGGCCTCTGACATCACAATGCTCCATAAGCCATGTCATCACAATGTGCCATGACCCCGTCAAAACAATGCTCCATAACCCCTTTCATCACAATGCTCCGTGACCCATGTCAACACAATTGTCCAGGACCCCTTTCATCACAATGCTCCTTGGCACGTGTCATCACAATGCTCCATGAACAGTATCATCACAATGCACCATGATCCCTGTCATCAAAATGCACTATGACACCTGTCATCACAATGCTCCAAGACAACTGTCATCACAATGCCACATGACTCCTGTCATCACAATACTCCCTGACCTTTGTCATCACAATGCTCCATGACGCCTTTCATCACAATGCACCATTACCCCTTTCATCACAATTCTCCAGGCCCTCTGTCACCACAATGCTCCATAACCCCTGACATCACAATGGCCAACGACACCTGTCATCACAATTCACCATGGATCTTGTCATCAAAAGGCTCCATGCTCGTGTCATCACAATGATCCAAGACCCGTGTCATCACAATGCTCCATGGCCGGTCTCATCACAGTGCTCCATGACCCCTGTCATCAAAATTCTCCATGAACTTTCATCACAGTGCTCCATGAACACATTCATCACAATGCTCCATGATCCCTTTCATCACAATGCTCTAGGACCAACATCATCACAATGCCCCATGACCCCTGTCATCACAAGAATCCATGGTCTTTGACATCACAGTGCTCCATGACACCTGTCATCACAATGCTCGATGATTCGTTTCATCACAATGCTCCCTTACCCCTCTCATCACAGTGCTCCATGACCCCTTGCATCACAACGCTCCATGACCAATTGCATCACAACGCTCCATGACTCCTATCATCACAATGCTCTATGGCCCTTGTCATCACAATGCTCAAGGCCAATGTCATCACAATGCTCCATGAGCACATTCATCACAATACTCTATGAGCCGTTTCATCACAATGCTAAATGGCCCTTGTCATCACAATGTTCTACGGTGCTTGTCATCACAATGCTGCATGACCCCTGTCATCACAATGCTCCATGGCCCTTGCCATCACAATGCTCCATGAACGCTGTCATCACAATACCCTCTGACCAGTATCATCACAGTGCTCCTTGGCTGTTGTCATGAAAATGCTCCATAACCCCTGTCTTCACAGTGAACCATGGCCCTTGTCATCACAATGCTCCCTGACCCATTTCATCACAATGCTCCATGACCACTTTCATTACAGAGCTCCATGATTGCTATCATCACAATGATCCATGACCCCTTTCATCACAGTGTTCCAGTACCATTTTCATCACAATGATCCACGACCCCTATCACCACAATGCTCCATGACACTTATTTTCACTATGATCTATGGCCCTTGTCATCACAATGCTCCATGGCCACTGTCACCACAATGCTCCATAACCCCTGACATCACAATAGCCAACGACACCTGTCATCACAATTCACCATGGATCTTGTCATCAAAAGGCTCCATGCTCGTGTCATCACAATGATCCAAGACCCGTGTCATCACAATGCTCCATGGCCGGTCTCATCACAGTGCTCCATGACCCCTGTCATCAAAATTCTCCATGAAATTTCATCACAGTGCTCCATGAACACATTCATCACAATGCTCCATGATCCCTTTCATCACAATGCTCTTGGACCAATATCATCACAATGCTCCATGATCGCTATCATCACAATGCTCCATGACCCCTTTCATAACGATGCTCCAATACCCCCTTTCATCACAATGCTCCATGGTTACTGTCATCACAATGTGCCAGGACCCATGTCATCACAATGCTCTATGACCCTTGTCATCACAATGTTCCCTGGCCCTTGTCATCACAATGCTCCATGACCACATTCATCACAATGCTGCATGACCCGTTTCACCACAATGCTAAGTGGCCCTTGTCATCACAATGCTCCATGGTGCTTGTCATCACAATGCTCCATGCCCCCGTCATCACAATGCCCCAGGACCCCTGTCATCACAAGTATCCATGGTCTTTGACATCACAGTGCTCCATGACACCTGTCATCACAATGCTCGATGATTCGTTTCATCACAATGCTCCCTTACCCCTCTCATCACAGTGCTCCATGACCCCTTGCATCACAACGCTCCATGACCAATTGCATCACAACGCTCCATGACTCCTATCATCACAATGCTCTATGGCCCTTGTCATCACAATGCTCAATGCCCACTGTCATCACAATGCTCCATGAGCACATTCATCACAATACTCTATGAGCCGTTTCATCACAATGCTAAATGGCCCTTGTCATCACAATGTTCTACGGTGCTTGTCATCACACTGCTGCATGACCCCTGTCATCACAATGCTCCATGGCCCTTGCCATCACAATGCTCCATGAACGCTGTCATCACAATGCCCTATGACCAGTATCACCACATTGCTCCTTGGCTGTTGTCATGAAAATGCTCCATAACCCCTGTCATCACAGTGAACCATGGCCCTTGTCATCACAATGCTCCCTGACCCATTTCATCACAATGCTCCATGACCACTTTCATTACAGAGCCCCATGATCGCTATCATCACAATGATCTATGACCCCTTTCATCACAGTGTTCCAGTACCATTTTCATCACAATGATCCACGACCCCTATCACCACAATGCTCCATGACACTTATTTTCACTATGCTCTATGGCCCTTGTCATCACAATGCTCCATGGCCACTGTCATCACAATGCTCCATGACCCGTTTCATCACAATGCTAAATTTCCCTTGTCATCACAATGCTCCATGGCGCTTGTCATCACAATGCTGCATGACTCCTGTCATCACACTGCCCTATGACCCCTGTCATCACAAGGCTCCATGGCCCTTGTCATCACAAAGCTCCATAACACCTGTCATCACAATCCTCCATGCCCTTGTCATGACAATGCTCCATGACCCCTGTCATCACAAGTCTCCGTGGCCCTTGACATCACAATTCTCCATGACACCTGACAACACAAGGCTCCAGTACGCGTTTCATCACAATGCTCCAGGCCCCCTGTCATCACAATGCACCATGATCCCTTTCATGGCAATAATCCATGACCCCTTTCATCACAATGCTCCAGTATGCCTTTCATCACAATACTGGATGCCCCCTGTCATCACAATGCCCCATGACCCCTCTCAGCAAAATATTCCATGCCCCATGAAGTCAGAATGCTCCATACGAGCTGTCATCACAATGCTCCATGACCCTTGTCATGACAATGCTCCATGGCATTTTTCATCACAATGTTCCATGCCCCCTTTCATCGCAATTCTTCAAGACAACTTTCATCACAATGCTCCATGACCACTTTCATCACAATGCTCCTTGGCCTTGGTCATCGCAATGCTCCATGACTCCTTTCATCACAATGCTCCATGGCCTCTGACATCACAATGCTCCATAAGCCATGTCATCACAATGCACCATTATCCCTTTCATGGCAATAATCCATGACCCCTTTCATCACAATGCTCCAGTATGCCTTTCATCACAATACTCGATGCCCCCTGTCATCACAATGCCCCATGACCCCTCTCAGCAAAATATTCCATGCCCCATGTAGTCACAATGCTCCATAACAGCTGTCATCACAATGTTCCATGCCCCCTTTCATCGCAATTTTTCAAGACAACTTTCATCACAATGCTCCATGACCACTTTCGTCACATTGCTCCTTGGCCTGGGTCATCGCAATGCTCCATGACTCCTTTCATCACAATGCTCCATGGCCTCTGACATCACAATGCTCCATAAGCCATGTCATCACAATGCTCCATGAACAGTATCATCACAATGCACCATGATCCCTGTCATCACAATGCACTATGACACCTGTCATCACAATGCTCCAAGACAACTGTCATCACAATGCCACATGACTCCTGTCATCACAATACTCCCTGACCTTTGTCATCACAATGCTCCATGATGCCTTTCATCACAATGCACCATTACCCCTTTCATCACAATTCTGCATGTTCTCTGTCACCACAATGCTCCATAACCCCTGACATCACAATGGCCAACGACACCTGTCATCACAATTCACCATGGATCTTGTCATCAAAAGGCTCCATGCTCGTGTCATCACAATGATCCAATACCCGTGTCATCACAATGCTCCATGGCCGGTCTCATCACAGTGCTCCATGACCCCTGTCATCAAAATTCTCCATGAACTTTCATCACAGTGCTCCATGAACACATTCATCACAATGCTCCATGATCCCTTTCATCACAATGCTCTAGGACCAACATCATCACAATGCCCCATGACCCCTGTCATCACAAGAATCCATGGTCTTTGACATCACAGTGCTCCATGACACCTGTCATCACAATGCTCGATGATTCGTTTCATCACAATGCTCCCTTACCCCTCTCATCACAGTGCTCCATGACCCCTTGCATCACAACGCTCCATGACCAATTGCATCACAACGCTCCATGACTCCTATCATCACAATGCTCTATGGCCCTTGTCATCACAATGCTCAATGCCCACTGTCATCACAATGCTCCATGAGCACATTCATCACAATACTCTATGAGCCGTTTCATCACAATGCTAAATGGCACTTGTCATCACAATGTTCTACGGTGCTTGTCATCACAATGCTGCATGACCCCTGTCATCACAATGCTCCATGGCCCTTGCCATCACAATGCTCCATGAACGCTGTCATCACAATGCCCTATGACCAGTATCACCACAGTGTTCCTTGGCTGTTGTCATGAAAATGCTCCATAACCCCTGTCATCACAGTGAACCATGGCCCTTGTCATCACAATGCTCCCTGACCCATTTCATCACAATGCTCCATGACCATTTTCATTACACAGCTCCATGATTGCTATCATCACAGTGATCCATGACCCCTTTCATCACGGTGTTCCAGTACCATTTTCATCACAATGATCCACGACCCCTATCACCACAATGCTCCATGACACTTATTTTCACTATGCTCTATGGCCCTTGTCATCACAATGCTCCATGGCCACTGTCATCACAATGCTCCATGACCCGTTTCATCACAATGCTAAATTTCCCTTGTCATCACAATGCTCCATGGCTCTTGTCATCACAATGCTGCATGACTCCTGTCATCACACTGCCCTATGACCCCTGTCATCACAAGGCTCCATGGCCCTTGTCATCACGAAGCTCCATAACACCTGTCATCACAATCCTCCATGCCCTTGTCATGACAATGCTCCATGACCCCTGTCATCACAAGTCTCCGTGGCCCTTGACATCACAATTCTCCATGACACCTGACAACACAAGGCTCCAGTGCGCGTTTCATCACAATGCTCCAGGCCCCCTGTCATCACAATGCACCATGATCCCTTTCATGGCAATAATCCATGACCCCTTTCATCACAATGCTCCAGTATGCCTTTCATCACAATACTCGATGCCCCCTGTCATCACAATGCCCCATGACCCCTCTCAGCAAAATATTCCATGCCCCATGTAGTCACAATGCTCCATAACAGCTGTCATCACAATGTTCCATGCCCCCTTTCATCGCAATTTTTCAAGACAACTTTCATCACAATGCTCCATGACCACTTTCATCACAATGCTCCTTGGCCTGGGTCATCGCAATGCTCCATGACTCCTTTCATCACAATGCTCCATGGCCTCTGACATCACAATGCTCCATAAGCCATGTCATCACAATGCTCCATGAACAGTATCATCACAATGCACCATGATCCCTGTCATCACAATGCACTATGACACCTGTCATCACAATGCTCCAAGACAACTGTCATCACAATGCCACATGACTCCTGTCATCACAATACTCCCTGACCTTTGTCATCACAATGCTCCATGACGCCTTTCATCACAATGCACCATTACCCCTTTCATCACAATTCTCCAGGCCCTCTGTCACCACAATGCTCCATAACCCCTGACATCACAATGGCCAACGACACCTGTCATCACAATTCACCATGGATCTTGTCATCAAAAGGCTCCATGCTCGTGTCATCACAATGATCCAAGACCCGTGTCATCACAATGCTCCATGGCCGGTCTCATCACAGTGCTCCATGACCCCTGTCATCAAAATTCTCCATGAACTTTCATCACAGTGCTCCATGAACACATTCATCACAATGCTCCATGATCCCTTTCATCACAATGCTCTAGGACCAACATCATCACAATGCCCCATGACCCCTGTCATCACAAGAATCCATGGTCTTTGACATCACAGTGCTCCATGACACCTGTCATCACAATGCTCGATGATTCGTTTCATCACAATGCTCCCTTACCCCTGTCATCACAGTGCTCCATGACCCCTTGCATCACAACGCTCCATGACCAATTGCATCACAACGCTCCATGACTCCTATCATCACAATGCTCTATGGCCCTTGTCATCACAATGCTCAATGCCCACTGTCATCACAATGCTCCATGAGCACATTCATCACAATACTCTATGAGCCGTTTCATCACAATGCTAAATGGCCCTTGTCATCACAATGTTCTACGGTGCTTGTCATCACAATGCTGCATGACCCCTGTCATCACAATGCTCCATGGCCCTTGCCATCACAATGCTCTATGAACGCTGTCATCACAATGCCCTATGACCAGTATCACCACAGTGCTCCTTGGCTGTTGTCATGAAAATGCTCCATAACCCCTGTCATCACAGTGAACCATGGCCCTTGTCATCACAATGCTCCCTGACCCATTTCATCACAATGCTCCATGACCACTTTCATTACACAGCTCCATGATTGCTATCATCACAATGATCCATGACCCCTTTCATCACAGTGTTCCAGTACCATTTTCATCACAATGATCCACGACCCCTATCACCACAATGCTCCATGACACTTATTTTCACTATGCTCTATGGCCCTTGTCATCACAATGATCCATGGCCACTGTCATTACAATGCTCCATGACCCGTTTCATCACAATGCTAAATTTCCCTTGTCATCACAATGCTCCATGGCGCTTGTCATCACAATGCTGCATGACTCCTGTCATCACACTGCCCTATGACCCCTGTCATCACAAGGCTCCATGGCCCTTGTCATCACAAAGCTCCATAACACCTGTCATCACAATCCTCCATGCCCTTGTCATGACAATGCTCCATGACCCCTGTCATCACAAGTCTCCGTGGCCCTTGACATCACAATTCTCCATGGCACCTGACAACACAAGGCTCCAGTACGCGTTTCATCACAATGCTCCAGGCCCCCTGTCATCACAATGCACCATGATCCCTTTCATGGCAATAATCCATGACCCCTTTCATCACAATGCTCCAGTATGCCTTTCATCACAATACTCGATGCCCCCTGTCATCACAATGCCCCATGACCCCTCTCAGCAAAATATTCCATGCCCCATGTAGTCACAATGCTCCATAACAGCTGTCATCACAATGTTCCATGCCCCCTTTCATCGCAATTTTTCAAGACAACTTTCATCACAATGCTCCATGACCACTTTCATCACAATGCTCCTTGGCCTGGGTCATCGCAATGCTCCATGACTCCTTTCATCACAATGCTCCATGGCCTCTGACATCACAATGCTCCATAAGCCATGTCATCACAATGTGCCATGACCCCATCAAAACAATGCTCCATAACCCCTTCCATTACAATGCTCCGTGACCCATGTCAACACAATTGTCCAGGACCCCTTTCATCACAATGCTCCTTGGCACGTGTCATCACAATGCTCCATGAACAGTATCATCACAATGCACCATGATCCCTGTCATAACAATGCACTATGACACCTGTCATCACAATGCTCCAAGACAACTGTCATCACAATGCCACATGACTCCTGTCATCACAATACTCCCTGACCTTTGTCATCACAATGCTCCATGACGCCTTTCATCACAATGCACCATTACCCCTTTCATCACAATTCTCCAGGCCCTCTGTCACCACAATGCTCCATAACCCCTGACATCACAATGGCCAACGACACCTGTCATCACAATTCACCATGGATCTTGTCATCAAAAGGCTCCATGCTCGTGTCATCACAATGATCCAAGACCCGTGTCATCACAATGCTCCATGGCCGGTCTCATCACAGTGCTCCATGACCCCTGTCATCAAAATTCTCCATGAACTTTCATCACAGTGCTCCATGAAGACATTCATCACAATGCTCCATGATCGCTTTCATCACAATGCTCTAGGACCAACATCATCACAATGCCCCATGACCCCTGTCATCACAAGAATCCATGGTCTTTGACATCACAGTGCTCCATGACACCTGTCATCACAATGCTCGATGATTCGTTTCATCACAATGCTCCCTTACCCCTGTCATCACAGTGCTCCATGATCCCTTGCATCACAACGCTCCATGACCAATTGCATCACAACGCTCCATGACTCCTATCATCACAATGCTCTATGGCCCTTGTCATCACAATGCTCAATGCCCACTGTCATCACAATGCTCCATGAGCACATTCATCACAATACTCTATGAGCCGTTTCATCACAATGCTAAATGGCCCTTGTCATCACAATGTTCTACGGTGCTTGTCATCACAATGCTGCATGACCCCTGTCATCACAATGCTCCATGGCCCTTGCCATCACAATGCTCCATGAACGCTGTCATCACAATGCCCTATGACCAGTATCACCACAGTGCTCCTTGGCTGTTGTCATGAAAATGCTCCATAACCCCTGTCATCACAGTGAACCATGGCCCTTGTCATCACAATGCTCCCTGACCCATTTCATCACAATGCTCCATGACCACTTTCATTACACAGCTCCATGATCGCTATCATCACAATGATCCATGACCCCTTTCATCACAGTGTTCCAGTACCATTTTCATCACAATGATCCACGACCCCTATCACCACAATGCTCCATGACACTTATTTTCACTATGCTCTATGGCCCTTGTCATCACAATGCTCCATGGCCACTGTCATCACAATGCTCCATGACCCGTTTCATCACAATGCTAAATTTCCCTTGTCATCACAATGCTCCATGGCGCTTGTCATCACAATGCTGCATGACTCCTGTCATCACACTGCCCTATGACCCCTGTCATCACAAGGCTCCATGGCCCTTGTCATCACAAAGCTCCATAACACCTGTCATCACAATCCTCCATGCCCTTGTCATGACAATGCTCCATGACCCCTGTCATCACAAGTCTCCGTGGCCCTTGACATCACAATTCTCCATGACACCTGACAACACAAGGCTCCAGTACGCGTTTCATCACAATGCTCCAGGCCCCCTGTCATCACAATGCACCATGATCCCTTTCATGGCAATAATCCATGACCCCTTTCATCACAATGCTCCAGTATGCCGTTCATCACAGTACTCGATGCCCCCTGTCATCACAATGCCCCATGACCCCTCTCAGCAAAATATTCCATGCCCCATGTAGTCAGAATGCTCCATACGAGCTGTCATCACAATGCTCCATGACCCTTGTCATGACAATGCTCCATGGCATTTTTCATCACAATGTTCCATGCCCCCTTTCATCGCAATTCTTCAAGACAACTTTCATCACAATGCTCCATGACCACTTTCATCACAATGCTCCTTGGCCTGGGTCATCGCAATGCTCCATGACTCCTTTCATCACAATGCTCCATGGCCTCTGACATCACAATGCTCCATAAGCCATGTCATCACAATGTGCCATGACCCCGTCAAAACAATGCTCCATAACCCCTTTCATCACAATGCTCCGTAACCCATGTCAACACAATTGTCCAGGACCCCTTTCATCACAATGCTCCTTGGCACGTGTCATCACAATGCTCCATGAACAGTATCATCACAATGCACCATGATCCCTGTCATAACAATGCACTATGACACCTGTCATCACAATGCTCCAAGACAACTGTCATCACAATGCCACATGACTCCTGTCATCACAATACTCCCTGACCTTTGTCATCACAATGCTCCTTGACGCCTTTCATCACAATGCACCATTACCCCTTTCATCACAATTCTCCAGGCCCTCTGTCACCACAATGCTCCATAACCCCTGACATCACAATGGCCAACGACACCTGTCATCACAATTCACCATGGATCTTGTCATCAAAAGGCTCCATGCTCGTGTCATCACAATGATCCAAGACCCGTGTCATCACAATGCTCCATGGCCGGTCTCATCACAGTGCTCCATGTCCCCTGTCATCAAAATTCTCCATGAACTTTCATCACAGTGCTCCATGAACACATTCATCACAATGCTCCATGATCCCTTTCATCACAATGCTCTGGACCAACATCATCACAATGCCCCATGACCCCTGTCATCACAAGAATCCATGGTCTTTGACATCACAGTGCTCCATGACACCTGTCATCACAATGCTCGATGATTCGTTTCATCACAATGCTCCCTTACCCCTGTCATCACAGTGCTCCATGACCCCTTGCATCACAACGCTCCATGACCAATTGCATCACAACGCTCCATGACTCCTATCATCACAATGCTCTATGGCCCTTGTCATCACAATGCTCAATGCCCACTGTCATCACAATGCTCCATGAGCACATTCATCACAATACTCTATGAGCCGTTTCATCACAATGCTAAATGGCCCTTGTCATCACAATGTTCTACGGTGCTTGTCATCACAATGCTGCATGACCCCTGTCATCACAATGCTCCATGGCCCTTGCCATCACAATGCTCCATGAACGCTGTCATCACAATGCCCTATGACCAGTATCACCACAGTGCTCCTTGGCTGTTGTCATGAAAATGCTCTATAACCCCTGTCATCACAGTGAACCATGGCCCTTGTCATCACAATGCTCCCTGACCCATTTCATCACAATGCTCCATGACCACTTTCATTACAGAGCTCCATGATTGCTATCATCACAATGATCCATGACCCCTTTCATCACAGTGTTCCAGTACCATTTTCATCACAATGATCCACGACCCCTATCATCACAATGCTCCATGACACTTATTTTCACTATGCTCTATGGCCCTTGTCATCACAATGCTCCATGGCCACTGTCATCACAATGCTCCATGACCCGTTTCATCACAATGCTAAATTTCCCTTGTCATCACAATGCTCCATGGCTCTTGTCATCACAATGCTGCATGACTCCTGTCATCACACTGCCCTATGACCCCTGTCATCACAAGGCTCCATGGCCCTTGTCATCACAAAGCTCCATAACACCTGTCATCACAATCCTCCATGCCCTTGTCATGACAATGCTCCATGACCCCTGTCATCACAAGGTACCGTGGCCCTTGACATCACAATTCTCCATGACACCTGACAACACAAGGCTCCAGTACGCGTTTCATCACAATGCTCCAGGCCCCCTGTCATCACAATGCACCATGATCCCTTTCATGGCAATAATCCATGACCCCTTTCATCACAATGCTCCAGTATGCCGTTCATCACAGTACTCGATGCCCCCTGTCATCACAATGCCCCATGACCCCTCTCAGCAAAATATTCCATGCCCCATATAGTCAGAATGCTCCATACGAGCTGTCATCACAATGCTCCATGACCCTTGTCATGACAATGCTCCATGGCATTTTTCATCACAATGTTCCATGCCCCCTTTCATCGCAATTCTTGAAGACAACTTTCATCACAATGCTCCATGACCACTTTCATCACAATGCTCCTTGGCCTGGGTCATCGCAATGCTCCATGACTCCTTTCATCACAATGCTCCATGGCCTCTGACATTACAATGCTCCATAAGCCATGTCATCACAATGTGCCATGACCCCGTCAAAACAATGCTCCATAACCCCTTTCATCACAATGCTCCGTAACCCATGTCAACACAATTGTCCAGGACCCCTTTCATCACAATGCTCCTTGGCACGTGTCATCACAATGCTCCTTGAACAGTATCATCACAATGCACCATGATCCCTGTCATAACAATGCACTATGACACCTGTCATCACAATGCTCCAAGACAACTATCATCACAATGCCACATGACTCCTGTCATCACAATACTCCCTGACCTTTGTCATCACAATGCTCCTTGACGCCTTTCATCACAATGCACCATTACCCCTTTCATCACAATTCTCCAGGCCCTCTGTCACCACAATGCTCCATAACCCCTGACATCACAATGGCCAACGACACCTGTCATCACAATTCACCATGGATCTTGTCATCAAAAGGCTCCATGCTCGTGTCATCACAATGATCCAAGACCCGTGTCATCACAATGCTCCATGGCCGGTCTCATCACAGTGCTCCATGACCCCTGTCATCAAAATTCTCCATGAACTTTCATCACAGTGCTCCATGAACACATTCATCACAATGCTCCATGATCCCTTTCATCACAATGCTCTGGACCAACATCATCACAATGCCCCATGACCCCTGTCATCACAAGAATCCATGGTCTTTGACATCACAGTGCTCCATGACACCTGTCATCACAATGCTCGATGATTCGTTTCATCACAATGCTCCCTTACCCCTGTCATCACAGTGCTCCATGACCCCTTGCATCACAACGCTCCATGACCAATTGCATCACAACGCTCCATGACTCCTATCATCACAATGCTCTATGGCCCTTGTCATCACAATGCTCAATGCCCACTGTCATCACAATGCTCCATGAGCACATTCATCACAATACTCTATGAGCCGTTTTATCACAATGCTAAATGGCCCTTGTCATCACAATGTTCTACGGTGCTTGTCATCACAATGCTGCATGACCCCTGTCATCACAATGCTCCATGGCCCTTGCCATCACAATGCTCCATGAACGCTGTCATCACAATGCCCTATGACCAGTATCACCACAGTGCTCCTTGGCTGTTGTCATGAAAATGCTCCATAACCCCTGTCATCACAGTGAACCATGGCCCTTGTCATCACAATGCTCCCTGACCCATTTCATCACAATGCTCCATGACCACTTTCATTACAGAGCTCCATGATCGCTATCATCACAATGATCCATGACCCCTTTCATCACAGTGTTCCAGTACCATTTTCATCACAATGATCCACGACCCCTATCACCACAATGCTCCATGACCCTTATTTTCACTATGATCTATGGCCCTTGTCATCACAATGCTCCATGGCCACTGTCACCACAATGCTCCATAACCCCTGACATCACAATAGCCAACGACACCTGTCATCACAATTCACCATGGATCTTGTCATCAAAAGGCTCCATGCTCGTGTCATCACAATGATCCAAGACCCGTGTCATCACAATGCTCCATGGCCGGTCTCAGCACAGTGCTCCATGACCCCTGTCATCAAAATTCTCCATGAACTTTCATCACAGTGCTCCATGAACACATTCATCACAATGCTCCATGATCCTTTTCATCACAATGCTCTAGGACCAACATCATCACAATGCTCCATGATCGCTATCATCACAATGCTCCATGACCCCTTTCATAAGGATGCTCCAATACCCCCTTTCATCACAATGCTCCATGGTTACTGTCATCACAATGCGCCAGGACCCATGTCATCACAATGCTCTATGACCCTTGTCATCACAATGTTCCATGGCCCTTGTCATCACAATGCTCCATGACCACATTCATGACAATGCTGCATGACCCATTTCACCACAATGCTAAGTGGCCCTTATCATCACAATGCTCCATGGTGCTTGTCATCACAATGCTCCATGCCCCCGTCATCACAATGCCCCAGGACCCTGTCATCACAAGTATCCATGGTCTTTGACATCACAGTGCTCCATGACACCTGTCATCACAATGCTCGATGATTCGTTTCATCACAATGCTCCCTTACCCCTCTCATCACAGTGCTCCATGACCCCTTGCATCACAACGCTCCATGACCAATTGCATCACAACGCTCCATGACTCCTATCATCACAATGCTCTATGGCCCTTGTCATCACAATGCTCAATGCCCACTGTCATCACAATGCTCCATGAGCACATTCATCACAATACTCTATGAGCCGTTTCATCACAATGCTAAATGGCCCTTGTCATCACAATGTTCTACGGTGCTTGTCATCACAATGCTGCATGACCCCTGTCATCACAATGCTCCATGGCCCTTGCCATCACAATGCTCCATGAACGTTGTCATCACAATGCCCTATGACCAGTATCACCACAGTGCTCCTTGGCTGTTGTCATGAAAATGCTCCATAACCCCTGTCATCACAGTGAACCATGGCCCTTGTCATCACAATGCTCCCTGACCCATTTCATCACAATGCTCCATGACCACTTTCATTACAGAGCTCCATGATTGCTATCATCACAATGATCCATGACCCCTTTCATCACAGTGTTCCAGTACCATTTTCATCACAATGATCCACGACCCCTATCACCACAATGCTCCATGACACTTATTTTCACTATGCTCTATGGCCCTTGTCATCACAATGCTCCATGGCCACTGTCATCACAATGCTCCATGACCCGTTTCATCACAATGCTAAATTTCCCTTGTCATCACAATGCTCCATGGCGCTTGTCATCACAATGCTGCATGACTCCTGTCATCACACTGCCCTATGACCCCTGTCATCACAAGGCTCCATGGCCCTTGTCATCACAAAGCTCCATAACACCTGTCATCACAATCCTCCATGCCCTTGTCATGACAATGCTCCATGACCCCTGTCATCACAAGTCTCCGTGGCCCTTGACATCACAATTCTCCATGACACCTGACAACACAAGGCTCCAGTACGCATTTCATCACAATGCTCCAGGCCCCCTGTCATCACAGTGCACCATGATCCCTTTCATGGCAATAATCCATGACCCCTTTCATCACAATGCTCCAGTATGCCTTTCATCACAATACTCGATGCCCCCTGTCATCACAAGGCCCCATGACCCCTCTCAGCAAAATATTCCATGCCCCATGTAGTCACAATGCTCCATAACAGCTGTCATCACAATGTTCCATGCCCCCTTTCATCGCAATTTTTCAAGACAACTTTCATCACAATGCTCCATGACCACTTTCATCACAATGCTCCTTGGCCTGGGTCATCGCAATGCTCCATGACTCCTTTCATCACAATGCTCCATGGCCTCTGACATCACAATGCTCCATAAGCCATGTCATCACAATGTGCCATGACCCCGTCAAAACAATGCTCCATAACCCCTTTCATCACAATGCTCCGTGACCCATGTCAACACAATTGTCCAGGACCCCTTTCATCACAATGCTCCTTGGCACGTGTCATCACAATGCTCCATGAACAGTATCATCACAATGCACCATGATCCCTGTCATCACAATGCACTATGACACCTGTCATCACAATGCTCCAAGACAACTGTCATCACAATGCCACATGACTCCTGTCATCACAATACTCCCTGACCTTTGTCATCACAATGCTCCTTGACGCCTTTCATCACAATGCACCATTACCCCTTTCATCACAATTCTCCAGGCCCTCTGTCACCACAATGCTCCATATCCCCTGACATCACAATGGCCAACGACACCTGTCATCACAATTCACCATGGATCTTGTCATCAAAAGGCTCCATGCTCGTGTCATCACAATGATCCAAGACCTGTGTCATCACAATGCTCCATGGCCGGTCTCATCACAGTGCTCCATGACCCCTGTCATCAAAATTCTCCATGAACTTTCATCACAGTGCTCCATGAACACATTCATCACAATGCTCCATGATCCCTTTCATCACAATGCTCTAGGACCAACATCATCACAATGCCCAATGACCCCTGTCATCACAAGAATCCATGGTCTTTGACATCACAGTGCTCCATGACACCTGTCATCACAATGCTCGATGATTCGTTTCATCACAATGCTCCCTTAGCCCTCTCATCACAGTGCTCCATGACCCCTTGCATCACAACGCTCCATGACCAATTGCATCACAACGCTCCATGACTCCTATCATCACAATGCTCTATGGCCCTTGTCATCACAATGCTCAATGCCCACTGTCATCACAATGCTCCATGAGCACATTCATCACAATACTCTATGAGCCGTTTCATCACAATGCTAAATGGCCCTTGTCATCACAATGTTCTACGGTGCTTGTCATCACAATGCTGCATGACCCCTGTCATCACAATGCTCCATGGCCCTTGCCATCACAATGCTCCATGAACGCTGTCATCACAATGCCCTATGACCAGTATCACCACAGTGCTCCTTGGCTGTTGTCATGAAAATGCTCCATAACCCCTGTCATCACAGTGAACCATGGCCCTTGTCATCACAATGCTCCCTGACCCATTTCATCACAATGCTCCATGACCACTTTCATTACAGAGCCCCATGATTGCTATCATCACAATGATCTATGACCCCTTTCATCACAGTGTTCCAGTACCATTTTCATCACAATGATCCACGACCCCTATCACCACAATGCTCCATGACACTTATTTTCACTATGCTCTATGGCCCTTGTCATCACAATGCTCCATGGCCACTGTCATCACAATGCTCCATGACCCGTTTCATCACAATGCTAAATTTCCCTTGTCATCACAATGCTCCATGGCGCTTGTCATCACAATGCTGCATGACTCCTGTCATCACACTGCCCTATGACACCTGTCATCACAAGGCTCCATGGCCCTTGTCATCACAAAGCTCCATAACACCTGTCATCACAATCCTCCATGCCCTTGTCATGACAATGCTCCATGACCCCTGTCATCACAAGTCTCCGTGGCCCTTGACATCACAATTCTCCATGACACCTGACAACACAAGGCTCCAGTACGCGTTTCATCACAATGCTCCAGGCCCCCTGTCATCACAATGCACCATGATCCCTTTCATGGTAATAATCCATGACCCCTTTCATCACAATGCTCCAGTATGCCTTTCATCACAATACTCGATGCCCCCTGTCATCACAATGCCCCATGACCCCTCTCAGCAAAATATTCCATGCCCCATGTAGTCACAATGCTCCATAACAGCTGTCATCACAATGTTCCATGCCCCCTTTCATCGCAATTTTTCAAGACAACTTTCATCACAATGCTCCATGACCACTTTCATCACAATGCTCCTTGGCCTGGGTCATCGCAATGCTCCATGACTCCTTTCATCACAATGCTCCATGGCCTCTGACATCACAATGCTCCATAAGCCATGTCATCACAATGCTCCATGAACAGTATCATCACAATGCACCATGATCCCTGTCATCACAATGCACTATGACACCTGTCATCACAATGCTCCAAGACAACTGTCATCACAATGCCACATGACTCCTGTCATCACAATACTCCCTGACCTTTGTCATCAAAATGCTCCTTGACGCCTTTCATCACAATGCACCATTACCCCTTTCATCACAATTCTCCAGGCCCTCTGTCACCACAATGCTCCATATCCCCTGACATCACAATGGCCAACGACACCTGTCATCACAATTCACCATGGATCTTGTCATCAAAAGGCTCCATGCTCGTGTCATCACAATGATCCAAGACCCGTGTCATCCCAATGCTCCATGGCCCTTCTCATCACAGTGCTCCATGACCCCTGTCATCAAAATTCTCCATGAACTTTCATCACAGTGCTCCATGAACACATTCATCACAATGCTCCCTTACCCCTGTCATCACAGTGCTCCATGACCCCTTGCATCACAACGCTCCATGACCAATTGCATCACAACGCTCCATGACTCCTATCATCACAATGCTCTATGGCCCTTGTCATCACAATGCTCAATGCCCACTGTCATCACAATGCTCCATGAGCACATTCATCACAATACTCTATGAGCCGTTTCATCACAATGCTAAATGGCCCTTGTCATCACAATGTTCTACGGTGCTTGTCATCACAATGCTGCATGACCCCTGTCATCACAATGCTCCATGGCCCTTGCCATCACAATGCTCCATGAACGCTGTCATCACAATGCCCTCTGACCAGTATCATCACAGTGCTCCTTGGCTGTTGTCATGAAAATGCTCCATAACTCCTGTCTTCACAGTGAACCATGGCCCTTGTCATCACAATGCTCCCTAACCCATTTCATCACAATGCTCCATGACCACTTTCATTACAGAGCTCCATGATCGCTATCATCACAATGATCCATGACCCCTTTCATCACAGTGTTCCAGTACCATTTTCATCACAATGATCCACGACCCCTATCACCACAATGCTCCATGACCCTTATTTTCACTATGATCTATGGCCCTTGTCATCACAATGCTCCAGGGTCACTGTCACCACAATGCTCCATAACCCCTGACATCTCAATAGCCAACGACACCTGTCATCACAATTCACCATGGATCTTGTCATCAAAAGGCTCCATGCTCGTGTCATCACAATGATCCAAGACCCGTGTCATCACAATGCTCCATGGCTGGTCTCATCACAGTGCTCCATGACCCCTGTCATCAAAATTCTCCATGAACTTTCATCACAGTGCTCCATGAACACATTCATCACAATGCTCCATGATCCCTTTCATCACAATGCTCTAGGACCAACATCATCACAATGCCCCATGACCCCTGTCATCACAAGAATCCATGGTCTTTGACATCACAGTGCTCCATGACACCTGTCATCACAATGCTCGATGATTCGTTTCATCACAATGCTCCCTTACCCCTGTCATCACAGTGCTCCATGACCCCTTGCATCACAACGCTCCATGACCAATTGCATCACAACGCTCCATGACTCCTATCATCACAATGCTCTATGGCCCTTGTCATCACAATGCTCAATGCCCACTGTCATCACAATGCTCCATGAGCACATTCATCACAATACTCTATGAGCCGTTTCATCACAATGCTAAATGGCCCTTGTCATCACAATGCTCCATGAACGCTGTCATCACAATGCCCTATGACCAGTATCATCACAGTGCTCCTTGGCTGTTGTCATGAAAATGCTCCATAACCCCTGTCATCACAGTGAACCATGGCCCTTGTCATCACAATGCTCCCTGACCCATTTCATCACAATGCTCCATGACCACTTTCATTACAGAGCCCCATGATTGCTATCATCACAATGATCTATGACCCCTTTCATCACAGTGTTCCAGTACCATTTTCATCACAATGCTCCATGACCCGTTTCATCACAATGCTAAATTTCCCTTGTCATCACAATGCTCCATGGCGCTTGTCATCACAATGCTGCATGACTCCTGTCATCACACTGCCCTATGACCCCTGTCATCACAAGGCTCCATGGCCCTTATCATCCCAAAGCTCCATAACACCTGTCATCACAATCGTCCATGCCCTTGTCATGACAATGCTCCATGACCCCTATCATCACAAGTCTCCGTGGCCCTTGACATCACAATTCTCCATGACACCTGACAACACAAGGCTCCAGTACGCGTTTCATCACAATGCTCCAGGCCCCCTGTCATCACAATGCACCATGATCCCTTTCATGGCAATAATCCATGACCCCTTTCATCACAATGCTCCAGTATGCCTTTCATCACAATACTCGATGCCCCCTGTCATCACAAGGCCCCATGACCCCTCTCAGCAAAATATTCCATGCCCCATGTAGTCACAATGCTCCATAACAGCTGTCATCACAATGTTCCATGCCCCCTTTCATCGCAATTTTTCAAGACAACTTTCATCACAATGCTCCATGACCACTTTCATCACAATGCTCCTTGGCCTGGGTCATCGCAATGCTCCATGACTCCTTTCATCACAATGCTCCATGGCCTCTGACATCACAATGCTCCATAAGCCATGTCATCACAATGCTCCATGAACAGTATCATCACAATGCATCATGATCCCTGTCATCACAATGCACTATGACACCTGTCATCACAATGCTCCAAGACAACTGTCATCACAATGCCACATGATTCCTGTCATCACAATACTCCCTGACCTTTGTCATCACAATGCTCCTTGACGCCTTTCATCACAATGCACCATTACCCCTTTCATCACAATTCTCCAGGCCCTCTGTCACCACAATGCTCCATATCCCCTGACATCACAATGGCCAACGGCACCTGTCATCACAATTCACCATGGATCTTGTCATCAAAAGGCTCCATGCTCGTGTCATCACAATGATCCAAGACCCGTGTCATCACAATGCTCCATGGCCGGTCTCATCACAGTGCTCCATGACCCCTGTCATCAAAATTCTCCATGAACTTTCATCACAGTGCTCCATGAACACATTCATCACAATGCTCCATGATCCCTTTCATCACAATGCTCTAGGACCAACATCATCACAATGCCCCATGACCCCTGTCATCACAAGAATCCATGGTCTTTGACATCACAGTGCTCCATGACACCTGTCATCACAATGCTCGATGATTCGTTTCATCACAATGCTCCCTTACCCCTGTCATCACAGTGCTCCATGACCCCTTGCATCACAACGCTCCATGACCAATTGCATCACAACGCTCCATGACTCCTATCATCACAATGCTCTATGGCCCTTGTCATCACAATGCTCAATGCCAACTGTCATCACAATGCTCCATGAGCACATTCATCACAATACTCTATGAGCCGTTTCATCACAATGCTAAATGGCCCTTGTCATCCCAATGTTCTACGGTGCTTGTCATCACAATGCTGCATGACCCCTGTCATCACAATGCTCCATGGCCCTTGCCATCACAATGCTCCATGAACGCTGTCATCACAATGCCCTCTGACCAGTATCATCACAGTGCTCCTTGGCTGTTGTCATGAAAATGCTCCATAACCCCTGTCTTCACAGTGAACCATGGCCCTTGTCATCACAATGCTCCCTGACCCATTTCATCACAATGCTCCATGACCACTTTCATTACAGAGCTCCATGTTCGCTATCATCACAATGATCCATGACCCCTTTCATCACAGTGTTCCAGTACCATTTTCATCACAATGATCCACGACCCCTATCACCACAATGCTCCATGACCCTTATTTTCACTATGATCTATGGCCCTTGTCATCACAATGCTCCAGGGCCACTGTCACCACAATGCTCCATAACCCCTGACATCACAATGGCCAACGACACCTGTCATCACAATTCACCATGGATCTTGTCATCAAAAGGCTCCATGCTCGTGTCATCACAATGATCCAAGACCCGTGTCATCACAATGCTCCATGGCCGGTCTCATCACAGTGCTCCATGACCCCTGTCATCAAAATTCTCCATGAAATTTCATCACAGTGCTCCATGAACACATTCATCACAATGCTCCATGATCCCTTTCATCACAATGCTCTAGGACCAACATCATCACAATGCTCCATGATCGCTATCATCACAATGCTCCATGACCCCTTTCATAACGATGCTCCAATACCCCCTTTCATCACAATGCTCCATGGTTACTGTCATCACAATGCGCCAGGACCCATGTCATCACAATGCTCTATGACCCTTGTCATCACAATGTTCCATGGCCCTTGTCATCACAATGCTCCATGACCACATTCATCACAATGCTGCATGACCCGTTTCACCACAATGCTAAGTGGCCCTTGTGATCACAATGCTCCATGGTGCTTGTCATCACAATGCTCCATGCCCCCGTCATCACAATGCCCCAGGACCCCTGTCATCACAAGTATCCATGGTCTTTGACATCACAGTGCTCCATGACACCTGTCATCACAATGCTCCCTTACCCCTCTCATCACAGTGCTCCATGACCCCTTGCATCACTACGCTCCATGACCAATTGCATCACAACGCTCCATGACTCCTATCATCACAATGCTCTATGGCCCTTGTCATCACAATGCTCAATGCCCACTGTCATCACAATGCTCCATGAGCACATTCATCACAATACTCTATGAGCCGTTTCATCACAATGCTAAATGGCCCTTGTCATCACAATGTTCTACGGTGCTTGTCATCACAATGCTGCATGACCCCTGTCATCACAATGCTCCATGGCCCTTGCCATCACAATGCTCCATGAACGCTGTCATCACAATGCCCTATGACCAGTATCACCACAGTGCTCCTTGGCTGTTGTCATGAAAATGCTCCATAACCCCTGTCATCACAGTGAACCATGGCCCTTGTCATCACAATGCTCCCTGACCCATTTCATCACAATGCTCCATGACCACTTTCATTACAGAGCCCCATGATTGCTATCATCACAATGATCTATGACCCCTTTCATCACAGTGTTCCAGTACCATTTTCATCACAATGATCCACGACCCCTATCACCACAATGCTCCATGACACTTATTTTCACTATGCTCTATGGCCCTTGTCATCACAATGCTCCATGGCCACTGTCATCACAATGCTCCATGACCCGTTTCATCACAATGCTAAATTTCCCTTGTCATCACAATGCTCCATGGCGCTTGTCATCACAATGCTGCATGACTCCTGTCATCACACTGCCCTATGACCCCTGTCATCACAAGGCTCCATGGCCCTTGTCATCCCAAAGCTCCATAACACCTGTCATCACAATCGTCCATGCCCTTGTCATGACAATGCTCCATGACCCCTATCATCACAAGTCTCCGTGGCCCTTGACATCACAATTCTCCATGACACCTGACAACACAAGGCTCCAGTACGCGTTTCATCACAATGCTCCAGGCCCCCTGTCATCACAATGCACCATGATCCCTTTCATGGCAATAATCCATGACCCCTTTCATCACAATGCTCCAGTATGCCTTTCATCACAATACTCGATGCCCCCTGTCATCACAAGGCCCCATGACCCCTCTCAGCAAAATATTCCATGCCCCATGTAGTCACAATGCTCCATAACAGCTGTCATCACAATGTTCCATGCCCCCTTTCATCGCAATTTTTCAAGACAACTTTCATCACAATGCTCCATGACCACTTTCATCACAATGCTCCTTGGCCTGGGTCATCGCAATGCTCCATGACTCCTTTCATCACAATGCTCCATGGCCTCTGACATCACAATGCTCCATAAGCCATGTCATCACAATGTGCCATGACCCCGTCAAAACAATGCTCCATAACCCCTTTCATCACAATGCTCCGTGACCCATGTCAACACAATTGTCCAGGACCCCTTTCATCACAATGCTCCTTGGCACGTGTCATCACAATGCTCCATGAACAGTATCATCACAATGCACCATGATCCCTGTCATCACAATGCACTATGACACCTGTCATCACAATGCTCCAAGACAACTGTCATCACAATGCCACATGACACCTGTCATCACAATACTCCCTGACCTTTGTCATCACAATGCTCCTTGATGCCTTTCATCACAATGCACCGTTACCCCTTTCATCACAATTCTCCAGGCCCTCTGTCACCACAATGCTCCATATCCCCTGACATCACAATGGCCAACGGCACCTGTCATCACAATTCACCATGGATCTTGTCATCAAAAGGCTCCATGCTCGTGTCATCACAATGATCCAAGACCCGTGTCATCACAATGCTCCATGGCCGGTCTCATCACAGTGCTCCATGACCCCTGTCATCAAAATTCTCCATGAACTTTCATCACAGTGCTCCATGAACACATTCATCACAATGCTCCATGATCCCTTTCATCACAATGCTCTAGGACCAACATCATCACAATGCCCCATGACCCCTGTCATCACAAGAATCCATGGTCTTTGACATCACAGTGCTCCATGACACCTGTCATCACAATGTTCGATGATTCGTTTCATCACAATGCTCCCTTACCCCTGTCATCACAGTGCTCCATGACCCCTTGCATCACAACGCTCCATGACCGATTGCAGCACAACGCTCCATGACTCCTATCATCACAATGCTCTATGGCCCTTGTCATCACAATGCTCAATGCCCACTGTCATCACAATGCTCCATGAGCACATTCATCACAATACTCTATGAGCCGTTTCATCACAATGCTAAAAGGCCCTTGTCATCACAATGTTCTACGGTGCTTGTCATCACAATGCTGCATGACCCCTGTCATCACAATGCTCCATGGCCCTTGCCATCACAATGCTCCATGAACGCTGTCATCACAATGCCCTCTGACCAGTATCATCACAGTGCTCCTTGGCTGTTGTCATGAAAATGCTCCATAACCCCTGTCTTCACAGTGAACCATGGCCCTTGTCATTACAATGCTCCCTGACCCATTTCATCACAATGCTCCATGACCACTTTCATTACAGAGCTCCATGATCGTTATCATCACAATGATCCATGACCCCTTTCATCACAGTGTTCCAGTACCATTTTCATCACAATGATCCACGACCCCTATCACCACAATGCTCCATGACACTTATTTTCACTATGATCTATGGCCCTTGTCATCACAATGCTCCATGGCCACTGTCACCACAATGCTCCATAACCCCTGACATCACAATAGCCAACGACACCTGTCATCACAATTCACCATGGATCTTGTCATCAAAAGGCTCCATGCTCGTGTCATCACAATGATCCAAGACCCGTGTCATCACAATGCTCCATGGCCGGTCTCATCACAGTGCTCCATGACCCCTGTCATCAAAATTCTCCATGAAATTTCATCACAGTGCTCCATGAACACATTCATCACAATGCTCCATGATCCCTTTCATCACAATGCTCTAGGACCAACATCATCACAATGCTCCATGATCGCTATCATCACAATGCTCCATGACCCCTTTCATAACGATGCTCCAATACCCCCTTTCATCACAATGCTCCATGGTTACTGTCATCACAATGCGCCAGGACCCATGTCATCACAATGCTCTATGACCCTTGTCATCACAATGTTCCATGGCCCTTGTCATCACAATGCTCCATGACCACATTCATCACAATGCTGCATGACCCGTTTCACCACAATGCTAAGTGGCCCTTGTCATCACAATGCTCCATGGTGCTTGTCATCACAATGCTCCATGCCCCCGTCATCACAATGCCCCAGGACCCCTGTCATCACAAGTATCCATGGTCTTTGACATCACAGTGCTCCATGACACCTGTCATCACAATGCTCGATGATTCGTTTCATCACAATGCTCCCTTACCCCTCTCATCACAGTGCTCCATGACCCCTTGCATCACAACGCTCCATGACCAATTGCATCACAACGCTCCATGACTCCTATCATCACAATGCTCTATGGCCCTTGTCATCACAATGCTCAATGCCCACTGTCATCACAATGCTCCATGAGCACATTCATCACAATACTCTATGAGCCGTTTCATCACAATGCTAAATGGCCCTTGTCATCACAATGTTCTACGGTGCTTGTCATCACAATGCTGCATGACCCCTGTCATCACAATGCTCCATGGCCCTTGCCATCACAATGCTCCATGAACGCTGTCATCACAATGCCCTCTGACCAGTATCACCACAGTGCTCCTTGGCTGTTGTCATGAAAATGCTCCATAACCCCTGTCATCACAGTGAACCATGGCCCTTGTCATCACAATGCTCCCTGACCCATTTCATCACAATGCTCCATGACCACTTTCATTACAGAGCCCCATGATTGCTATCATCACAATGATCTATGACCCCTTTCATCACAGTGTTCCAGTACCATTTTCATCACAATGATCAACGACCCCTATCACCACAATGCTCCATGACACTTATTTTCACTATGCTCTATGGCCCTTGTCATCACAATGCTCCATGGCCACTGTCATCACAATGCTCCATGACCCGTTTCATCACAATGCTAAATTTCCCTTGTCATCACAATGCTCCATGGCGCTTGTCATCACAATGCTGCATGACTCCTGTCATCACACTGCCCTATGACCCCTGTCATCACAAGGCTCCATGGCCCTTGTCATCACAAAGCTCCATAACACCTGTCATCACAATCCTCCATGCCCTTGTCATGACAATGCTCCATGACCCCTGTCATCACAAGTCTCCGTGGCCCTTGACATCACAATTCTCCATGACACCTGACAACACACGGCTCCAGTACGCCTTTCATCACAATGCTCCAGGCCCCCTGTCATCACAATGCACCATGATCCCTTTCATGGCAATAATCCATGACCCCTTTCATCACAATGCTCCAGTATGCCTTTCATCACAATACTCGATGCCCCCTGTCATCACAATGCCCCATGACCCCTCTCAGCAAAATATTCCATGCCCCATGTAGTCACAATGCTCCATAACAGCTGTCATCACAATGTTCCATGCCCCCTTTCATCGCAATTTTTCAAGACAACTTTCATCACAATGCTCCATGACCACTTTCATCACAATGCTCCTTGGCCTGGGTCATCGCAATGCTCCATGACTCCTTTCATCACAATGCTCCATGGCCTCTGACATCACAATGCTCCATAAGCCATGTCATCACAATGTGCCATGACCCCGTCAAAACAGTGCTCCATAACCCCTTTCATCACAATGCTCCGTGACCCATGTCAACACAATTGTCCAGGACCCCTTTCATCACAATGCTCCTTGGCACGTGTCATCACAATGCTCCATGAACAGTATCATCACAATGCACCATGATCCCTGTCATCACAATGCACTATGACACCTGTCATCACAATGCTCCAAGACAACTGTCATCACAATGCCACATGACTCCTGTCATCACAATACTCCCTGACCTGTGTCATCACAATGCTCCATGACGCCTTTCATCAAATTGCACCATTACCCCTTTCATCACAATTCTCCAGGCCCTCTGTCACCACAATGCTCCATAACCCCTGACATCACAATGGCCAACGACACCTGTCATCACAATTCACCATGGATCTTGTCATCAAAAGGCTCCATCCTCGTGTCATCACAATGATCAAAGACCCGTGTCATCACAATGCTCCATGGCTGGTCTCATCACAGTGCTCCATGACCCCTGTCATCAAAATTCTCCATGAACTTTCATCACAGTGCTCCATGAACACATTCATCACAATGCTCCATGATCCCTTTCATCACAATGCTCTAGGACCAACATCATCACAATGCCCCATGACCCCTGTCATCACAAGAATCCATGGTCTTTGACATCACAGTGCTCCATGACACCTGTCATCACAATGCTCGATGATTCGTTTCATCACAATGCTCCCTTACCCCTGTCATCACAGTGCTCCATGACCCCTTGCATCACAACGCTCCATGACCAATTGCATCACAACGCTCCATGACTCCTATCATCACAATGCTCTATGGCCCTTGTCATCACAATGCTCAATGCCCACTGTCATCACAATGCTCCATGAGCACATTCATCACAATACTCTATGAGCCGTTTCATCACAATGCTAAATGGCCCTTGTCATCACAATGTTCTACGGTGCTTGTCATCACAATGCTGCATGACCCCTGTCATCACAATGCTCCATGGCCCTTGCCATCACAATGCTCCATGAACGCTGTCATCACAATGCCCTGTGACCAGTATCACCACAGTACTCCTTGGCTGTTGTCATGAAAATGCTCCATAACCCCTGTCTTCACAGTGAACCATGGCCCTTGTCATCACAATGCTCCCTGACCCATTTCATCACAATGCTCCATGACCACTTTCATTACAGAGCCCCATGATTGCTATCATCACAATGATCTATGACCCCATTCATCACAGTGTTCCAGTACCATTTTCATCACAATGATCCACGACCCCTATCACCACAATGCTCCATGACACTTATTTTCACTATGCTCTATGGCCCTTGTCATCACAATGCTCCATGACCCGTTTGATCACAATGCTAAATTTCCTTTGTCATCACAATGCTCCATGGCGCTTGTCATCACAATGCTGCATGACTCCTGTCATCACACTGCCCTATGACCCCTGTCATCACAAGGCTCCATGGCCCTTGTCATCACAAAGCTCCATAACACCTGTCATCACAATCCTCCATGCCCTTGTCATGACAATGCTCCATGACCCCTGTCATCACAAGTCTCCGTGGCCCTTGACATCACAATTCTCCATGACACCTGACAACACAAGGCTCCAGTACGCATTTCATCACAATGCTCCAGGCCCCCTGTCATCACAATGCACCATGATCCCTTTCATGGCAATAATCCATGACCCCCTTCATCACAATGCTCCAGTATGCCTTTCATCACAATACTCGATGCCCCCTGTCATCACAATGCCCCATGACCCCACTCAGCAAAATATTCCATGCCCCATGTAGTCACAATGCTCCATAACAGCTGTCATCATAATGTTCCATGCCCCCTTTCATCGCAATTTTTCAAGACAACTTTCATCACAATGCTCCATGACCACTTTCATCACAATGCTCCTTGGCCTGGGTCATCGCAATGCTCCATGACTCCTTTCATCACAATGCTCCATGGCCTCTGACATCACAATGCTCCATAAGCCATGTCATCACAATGTGCCATGACCCCGTCAAAACAATGCTCCATAACCCCTTTCATCACAATGCTCCGTGACCCATGTCAACACAATTGTCCAGGACCCCTTTCATCACAATGCTCCTTGGCACGTGTCATCACAATGCTCCATGAACAGTATCATCACAATGCACCATGATCCCTGTCATCACAATGCACTATGACACCTGTCATCACAATGCTCCAAGACAACTGTCATCACAATGCCACATGACTCCTGTCATCACAATACTCCCTGACCTTTGTCATCACAATGCTCCATGACGCCTTTCATCACAATGCACCATTACCCCTTTCATCACAATTCTCCAGGCCCTCTGTCACCACAATGCTCCATAAGCCCTGACATCACAATGTCCAACGACATCTGTCATCACAATTCACCATGGATCTTGTCATCAAAAGGATACATCCTCATGTCATCACAATGATCCAAGACCCGTGTCATCACAATGCTCCATGGCCGGTCTCATCACAGTGCTCCATGACTCCTGTCATCAAAATTCTCCATGAACTTTCATCACAGTGCTCCATGAACACATTCATCACAATGCTCCATGATCCCTTTCATCACAATGCTCTAGGACCAACATCATCACAATGCTCCATGATCGCTATCATCACAATGCTCCATGACCCCTTTCATAACGATGCTCCAATACCCCCTTTCATCACAATGCTCCATGGTTACTGTCATCACAATGTGCCAGGACCCATGTCATCACAATGCTCTATGACCCTTGTCATCACAATGTTCCATGGCCCTTGTCATCACAATGCTCCATGACCACATTCATCACAATGCTGCATGACCCGTTTCACCACAATGCTAAGTGGCCCTTGTCATCACAATGCTCCATGGTGCTTCTCATCACAATGCTCCATGCCCCCGTCATCACAATGCCCCAGGACCCCTGTCATCACAAGTATCCATGGTCTTTGACATCACAGTGCTCCATGACACCTGTCATCACAATGCTCGATGATTCGTTTCATCACAATGCTCCCTTACCCCTGTCATCACAGTGCTCCATGACCCCTTGCATCACAACGCTCCATGACCAATTGCATCACAACGCTCCATGACTCCTATCATCACAATGCTCTATGGCCCTTGTCATCACAATGCTCAATGCCCACTGTCATCACAATGCTCCATGAGCACATTCATCACAATACTCTATGAGCCGTTTCATCACAATGCTAAATGGCCCTTGTCATCACAATGTTCTACGGTGCTTGTCATCACAATGCTGCATGACCCCTGTCATCACAATGCTCCATGGCCCTTGCCATCACAATGCTCCATGAACGCTGTCATCACAATGCCCTATGACCAGTATCACCACAGTGCTCCTTGGCTGTTGTCTTGAAAATGCTCCATAACCCCTGTCATCACAGTGAACCATGGCCCTTGTCATCACAATGCTCCCTGACCCATTTCATCACAATGCTCCATGACCACTTTCATTACAGAGCTCCATGATTGCTATCATCACAATGATCCATGACCCCTTTCATCACAGTGTTCCAGTACCATTTTCATCACAATGATCCACGACCCCTATCACCACAATGCTCCATGACACTTATTTTCACTATGCTCTATGGCCCTTGTCATCACAATGCTCCATGGCCACTGTCATCACAATGCTCCATGACCCGTTTCATCACAATGCTAAATTTCCCTTGTCATCACAATGCTCCATGGCGCTTGTCATCACAATGCTGCATGACTCCTGTCATCACACTGCCCTATGACCCCTGTCATCACAAGGCTCCATGGCCCTTGTCATCACAAAGCTCCATAACACCTGTCATCACAATCCTCCATGCCCTTGTCATGACAATGCTCCATGACCCCTGTCATCACAAGTCTCCGTGGCCCTTGACATCACAATTCTCCATGACACCTGACAACACAAGGCTCCAGTACGCCTTTCATCACAATGCTCCAGGCCCCCTGTCATCACAATGCACCATGATCCCTTTCATGGCAATAATCCATGACCCCTTTCATCACAATGCTCCAGTATGCCTTTCATCACAATACTCGATGCCCCCTGTCATCACAATGCCCCATGACCCCTCTCAGCAAAATATTCCATGCCCCATGTAGTCACAATGCTCCATAACAGCTGTCATCACAATGTTCCATGCCCCCTTTCATCGCAATTTTTCAAGACAACTTTCATCACAATGCTCCATGACCACTTTCATCACAATGCTCCTTGGCCTGGGTCATCGCAATGCTCCATGACTCCTTTCATCACAATGCTCCATGGCCTCTGACATCACAATGCTCCATAAGCCATGTCATCACAATGTGCCATGACCCCGTCAAAACAATGCTCCATAACCCCTTTCATCACAATGCTCCGTGACCCATGTCAACACAATTGTTAAGGACCCCTTTCATCACAATGCTCCTTGGCACGTGTCATCACAATGCTCCATGAACAGTATAATCACAATGCACCATGATCCCTCTCATAACAATGCACTATGACACCTGTCATCACAATGCTCCAAGACAACTGTCATCACAATGCCACATGACTCCTGTCATCACAATACTCCCTGACCTTTGTCATCACAATGCTCCTGGACACCTTTCATCACAATTCACCATTACCCCTTTCATCACAATTCTCCAGGCCCTCTGTCACCACAATGCTCCATATCCCCTGACATCACAAAGGCCAACGACACCTGTCATCACAATTCACCATGGATCTTGTCATCAAAAGGCTCCATGCTCGTGTCATCACAATCATCCAAGACCCGTATCATCACAATGCTCCATGGCCGGTCTCATCACAGTGCTCCATGACCCCTGTCATCAAAATTCTCCATGAACTTTCATCACAGTGCTCCATGAACACATTCATCACAATGCTCCATGATCCCTTTCATCACAATGCTCTTGGACCAACAGCATCACAATGCCCCATGACCCCTGTCATCACAAGAATCCATGGTCTTTGACATCACAGTGCTCCATGACACCTGTCATCACAATGCTCGATGATTCGTTTCATCACAATGCTCCCTTACCCCTGTCATCACAGTGCTCCATGACCCCTTGCATCACAACGCTCCATGACCAATTGCATCACAACGCTCCATGACTCCTATCATCACAATGCTCTATGGCCCTTGTCATCACAATGCTCAATGCCCACTGTCATCACAATGCTCCATGAGCACATTCATCACAATACTCTATGAGCCGTTTCATCACAATGCTAAATGGCCCTTGTCATCACAATGTTCTACGGTGCTTGTCATCACAATGCTGCATGACCCCTGTCATCACAATGCTCCATGGCCCTTGCCATCACAATGCTCCATGAACGCTGTCATCACAATGCCCTCTGACCAGTATCATCACAGTGCTCCTTGGCTGTTGTCCTGAAAATGCTCCATAACCCCTGTCTTAACAGTGAACCATGGCCCTTGTCATTCCAATGCTCCCTGACCCATTTCATCACAATGCTCCATGACCACTTTCATTACAGAGCTCCATGATCGCTATCATCACAATGATCCATGACCCCTTTCATCACAGTGTTCCAGTACCATTTTCATCACAATGATCCACGACCCCTATCACCACAATGCTCCATGACACTTATTTTCACTATGATCTATGGCCCTTGTCATCACAATGCTCCATGACCACATTCATCACAATGCTGCATGACCCGTTTCACCACAATGCTAAGTGGCCCTTGTCATCACAATGCTCCATGGTGCTTGTCATCACAATGCTCCATGCCCCCGTCATCACAATGCCCCAGGACCCCTGTCATCACAAGTATCCATGGTCTTTGACATCACAGTGCTCCATGACACCTGTCATCACAATGCTCGATGATTCGTTTCATCACAATGCTCCCTTACCCCTGTCATCACAGTGCTCCATGACCACTTGCATCACAACGCTCCATGACCAATTGCATCACAACGCTCCATGACTCCTATCATCACAATGCTCTATGGCCCTTGTCATCACAATGCTCAATGCCCACTGTCATCACAATGCTCCATGAGCACATTCATCACAATACTCTATGAGCCGTTTCATCACAATGCTAAATGGCCCTTGTCATCACAATGTTCTACGGTGCTTGTCATCACAATGCTGCATGACCCCTGTCATCACAATGCTCCATGGCCCTTGCCATCACAATGCTCCATGAACGCTGTCATCACAATGCCCTATGACCAGTATCACCACAGTGCTCCTTGGCTGTTGTCATGAAAATGCTCCATAACCCCTGTCATCACAGTGAACCATGGCCCTTGTCATCACAATGCTACCTGACCCATTTCATCACAATGCTCCATGACCACTTTCATTACAGAGCTCCATGATTGCTATCATCACAATGATCCATGACCCCTTTCATCACAGTGTTCCAGTACCATTTTCATCACAATGATCCACGACCCCTATCACCACAATGCTCCATGACACTTATTTTCACTATGCTCTATGGCCCTTGTCATCACAATGCTCCATGGCCACTGTCATCACAATGCTCCATGACCCATTTCATCACAATGCTAAATTTCCCTTGTCATCACAATGCTCCATGGCGCTTGTCATCACAATGCTGCATGACTCCTGTCATCACACTGCCCTATGACCCCTGTCATCACAAGGCTCCATGGCCCTTGTCATCACAAAGCTCCATAACACCTGTCATCACAATCCTCCATGCCCTTGTCATGACAATGCTCCATGACCCCTGTCATCACAAGTCTCCGTGGCCCTTGACATCACAATTCTCCATGACTCCTGACAACACAAGGCTCCAGTACACGTTTCATCACAATGCTCCAGGCCCCCTGTCATCACAATGCACCATGATCCCTTTCATGGCAATAATCCATGACCCCTTTCATCACAATGCTCCAGTATGCCTTTCATTACAATACTCGATGCCCCCTGTCATCACAATGCCCCATGACCCCTCTCAGCAAAATATTCCATGCCCCATGTAGTCACAATGCTCCATAACAGCTGTCATCACAATGTTCCATGCCCCCTTTCATCGCAATTTTTCAAGACAACTTTCATCACAATTCTCCATGACCACTTTCATCACAATGCTCCTTGGCCTGGGTCATCGCAATGCTCCATGACTCCTTTCATCACAATGCTCCATGGCCTCTGACATCACAATG